>NC_056508.1:32769360-32785696 GCF_014905685.2 Nematolebias whitei | reverse complement strand
TCACACACAGAGTATGACTTCACACACAGGGTCTGACATCACACACAAGGTCTGACATCACACACAGAGTCTGACCTCACACACAGAGTCTGACCTCACACACAGAGTCTGACCTCACACACAGAGTCTGACCTCACACAAAGAGTATGACCCTCACACACAGAGTATGACCTCACACACAGAGTATGACTTCACACACAAGGTCTGACCTCACACACAGAGTATGACCTCACACACAGAGTATGACTTCCTTCACACACACAGAGTATGACCTAACACACAGAGTCTGACTTCACACACAGAGTCTGACCTCACACACAGAGTCTGACCTCACACACAGAGTTTGACTTCACACACAGAGTCTGACCTCACACACAGAGTCTGACTTCACACACAGAGTATGACCTCACACACAGAGTATGACCTCACACACAGAGTATGACCTCACACACAGAGTATGACCTCACACACAGAGTATGACCTCACACACAGAGTATGACCTCACACTCAGAGTCTGACCTCACACACAGAGTATGACCTCACACACAGAGTATGACTTCACATACAGGGTCTGACCTCACACACAGAGTATGAACTCACACACAGGGTCTGACCTCACACACAGAGTTTGACCTCACACTCAGAGTGGACTGTCTGTGAAAGTCAATACAATGTCCTAACAAGGATAGTAATAAAAACTAGTGTGTGTCTGTTCTTCTGTTTTGCTCTAAGGCCTAAAATTTGAGTGACAACAGTTGTTTTGTTACTGACTGTTTTATCAGCATCCTTTGTTACAAATAGTCCTCTCAAAATCAGATGTTTTTGTGTAGCTTACAAAGGTTGCTCACTTTTCCTTCACTCAAAACCAAACTTCTCATCAAGTCTTAATCCACAAATAGCTGACTGGTTCCCATTCTTGCCACAAACTGTCTTGTTATTTGCAGTTTGTTTTTCCTACAGTTAGTTTTTTCTGACAAGCTTGTGAGTCGATGTTGACATAAAAAAATGACTTTCTTTAACTGACCAGCTGGTGCATTGTTTCTTTATTTTGTTTGTGTGTTGTTATGAGTTAAATACACATACATGCTGATTGTCAGTGTTTAGATTCATTGCTGCAGCTGGTTATTATTGAAAACAAAAAATGCACGTTTAGTGGAAATGCCTCAAAGCTCGTCTAGAGCACTGAGTTGCATTTGTTACCTTTAACTGTGCTGTGTTTCTCCAACACCAGACATGTCTGCACTGATTTCCTTGAGGAAGAGAGCTCAGGGAGAGAAACCACTGGCGGGGGCCAAGATAGTGGGCTGCACCCATATAACTGCTCAGACAGCTGTATGTACTTCCACCCTGTTCCCTGCAGGTCCAGCTGGTGTTTGTCACATTTACTACTGCTGTCTTTTAATACATATTTCTGTCACGCTGCTCAGGTCTTGATTGAAACCCTGGTGGCTCTTGGGGCCCAGTGTCGCTGGACTGCCTGTAACATCTACTCCACTCAAAACGAGGTGGCAGCTGCTCTCGCTGAGATAGGTGAGGTTGCCTCCCCTCCAATGCCGGGTCACCTCTAAGACTTTCTGTCATCTTACTTTGTTTTTTAAAATGTAATCTCTTACAAAAGTCATAACAGTCTTGTAAAGAGAAACCAAGAATTGAGAGTTGTAAAAAGAAAAACATGACAATGTTAGATAGAATACAAAAAACCATGGAAGTAGATCAGTTTACATTAGTTAAAAGAGTACTGTATTTTAAAAAAGTTGCCCTATTTTTTGCTCTATAAGTCATAGTTTTTGCATAATTTGCATGCCCTGCGACTTATAGGCCAAAGTGTTTTTATATTTTTATGTTATTTATGTTTCCCATATTTATAAACAAATTTTTGGCTGAGATATGACCGTTTTAATTAATTCTGACTGAAAATATTGAATACTACCATTTTTCAGCCGCTCGATGGCACTCGAGTAGTATGGCACTCGAGTAGTATGGCATGCCGTTGTATCATGTAATAGGTAAAAGTGACTATTAATGATGGCAAGCCACTGTCGTCTGCCTGGAGCAACTGTCAAATCAGCTTCATTTTGCTGCGCTGCCCTGGCGAACTGCAGCTGATTTGACCACTGAAGTCCTTTTATTAAGTAAAAGTTCAACTAAGACACACCTTTACTATAAAGTCGAGCTAACAACTAATTGTTTTTAGGTGGTTATCTTGTTAAATTTTGAAGAAATGCACAGCGACTCGTTCCTCTGCACGTTCATGTTTCCGCATATCAGCTTTTGAAATACAGCTGATCTGACCATCAAAGTGCATTTATTAAGGAAAAGTTCAACTGAGACACACCTTTACTATAATTTCGAGCAAACAAATAATTGTTTTTAAGTGTTAATCTTGTTAAATTCTTGTTAAAGTCCTCCCGCGGCCACCATTTGGCAGCCAATCGATTTTTGGCACAACACCGGCCCACATTTCCTGATCGTCAGCGGTGACGCATAATAGATGCAACTTATACGGCGAAGCGATGCATTTATGAATTTTTCTACTTTATTTGACAAATATAGACTGATGAGACATATTGGGCAGTGCGACGGCAGAAAATACTGTATATTCATAAAGCAAATAACGCATAACTGTTGTTTTTGTATAGCTGTTTTTCATCTTAGATTTATTGCACAGAGGGAACCTAAAGGCGCATAATAAGAGTTATTCTTTTTGGAATATTGGTCTTTATAAAATGTCTACTTTCTACAAATAAAAAACCTTTTATAAGAACAGTCTAAGATCTGATAAATAGTGCATTTGGTAAAAAGTTCATTGGGTTTGTCTTAATTACTTCATTGAATAATAAACTTAAGGAACTCTAAGGTAACTTGAGATGTCTAAACACCATTTTCCCACCTGTGCTTTCACTCTGTAATGCATTCTGATGAGCTCATGATGTCTTTGCCCATCATGTGTTTTAATTCCTGCAGGCGTAGCTGTGTTTGCATGGAAGGGTGAATCAGAGGACGACTTCTGGTGGTGCATCGATCGCAGTGTCAACACTGAGGGCTGGCAAGCCAACATGGTATCATTTGGACTTAAAACATGTTAAAACATGTTAAAACATAAAACATGTTAGATGTCTCTTACATCAGCTCTTCAGTGCTGTGATTGATTTGTTTGTCATAGATCTTGGACGACGGGGGAGATTTAACTCACTGGGTGTACAAGAAGTATCCCAGTGTCTTCAAAAAAGTCCGGGGCATCGTAGAGGAGAGTGTCACTGGTGTTCACAGGTGAGGCGGGGCTTTAATTTTAAGAGTTACAGACGAAGAATAAAAGAAATGTCTTTAGATGTTTATTAGGTAAATTTTTTATGTGTCATTTGATGGCACTATTCTTGTTGCTGCTCTGTTTTAGACCGAGATGTATCTTTCTTTAGATTAATTTCTGTGAAGCTTCTTCCCAAGAATGTGTCTAGATCTCAATGAACCCAGTGTCTGATGACTGTATATTATGTCAACAGAAGCAGTATGTGATGTTTTATTAGTCACGTTAGTACTGGGACATGATGATAAAAGGACATGTGCCTGGTTTATCTTTGAGCTATTTGAGAAAAGAGACAGAGCTCTACTGCTTATTCAGCACAGAACATCCTCGATTAGCCAGACACTCTGTAAAGTTTAAGGTCATGCAGGACTTTTCTTCAACATGTATAATGTATGTCTGAACAAGGTTCTCTACATTTCCTCTCAGACTGTACCAGCTGTCAAAGGCTGGCAAGCTGTGTGTCCCTGCAATGAATGTGAATGACTCTGTTACCAAGCAGAAGTTTGACAATCTGTACTGCTGCCGTGAATCCATCCTGGACGGGTGAGCAGACTAAATCCTTGAGAACATTTATTTTTATTTATCTGTGCTATGTTTTCTTGTTTGTGGTGAAATCCTGTATTTGGAGCATAAAGATAATTCAAACTGATTGAGATCTTGTGTTTGTCCCTGCCAGCTTGAAGAGGACCACAGATATAATGTTTGGAGGAAAACAAGTGGTTGTGTGTGGTTATGGAGAGGTGACTCATTTCTAAGTTTATAAACGATGTACGTGAAATGAATGGATTTCTTTCGGGGAGGCAGACCTTTATATTGCTTGATTTTGTAAACTGTAGGTGGGGAAAGGCTGCTGCACTGCTCTTAAAGCCCTTGGAGCCATTGTGTGCATCACAGAGATCGACCCCATCTGTGCCCTGCAGGCATGGTGAGTCACTACACATGCAGCGCTACTGCATCACTAAATGTGCTGCACTATGTTTTGTATCTGTGTTGAGCATCTAATTAGCCGCGATGACAACACAGATGTTTTTATCCACACAGTATGGATGGATTCCGAGTGGTCAAGCTGAGCGAGGTCATCCGGCAGATGGACGTGGTCATAACTTGCACCGGTACTGTGCTCCATGCAGTGACACTTGCTACTTCTACTTTATTGGTTACAAAGTTTCCAGCATTCAAAAATGATTATAATTTATTTTATTCTTTAGTTTTGATTATTGAAGTCATCTCTGACTGTCTGTTAGCAAAGTTTCTCATGAACCACTGGTTTGATTTTAATTAAACCTTCAGCTAATCGCCATTAGCTCAAAGAAGAGTGGCTCTAACCCCGCCAGTTTTAGATATTGAGCTAAAGTTTGATGTTGTGGCTGATAGTCATCCCCAAAATGTTCTCAGAGAGCTAAAGCATCTCACATGGTGACCATCGTAGCACCATCAAACTGGTTGACCCACTATGTAAGGTGCTATTTATAAGACTGAGTTTGTTGTGGCTCCTCCGACTGATGAAGTCTTTTGGATGAAAGAAGAAACATTTCAATAAAAAGAAACCGTCCAGAGGTCCTGACAACTTTGTTGGAGGCATCTCACATGGTCTTGCTTAATGTTACACATAACATCATTTACATGGTTGGACCAAAATGGTTACAAGTCTGTTCCGCCTTATTATATGATTGGATTGTCAGAGTCTGGCATGAAACATGGTGGGTGATATGTATTCCTTCAAGGAATCTCAGGCTTTTAATAATCTATTTGGTTCTTTAAGCACTTGGAGTTACCTCTGAGTTTGACTGCTACACTGTATAAAACTGTAGTTAAGTTGAATCTATGTGCTGAATACATGCAACGACAGATGGTAAAACATATTTATATTTGGACTTACTGATTCTCTTTAGTCGGTCATGATTTTATTTTGTTCTTTTTTCATACAGGTAACAAGAATGTTGTTTCCAGAGAACAGCTTGATCGGATGAAGAATGGCTGCATTGTCTGCAACATGGGGCATTCCAATACTGAGATAGATGTGGTATGTTTTTGTCTGAGAAGTGAAGTTATATACAGGTGCTGGTCATAAAATTAGAATATCATGAAAAAGTTGATTTATTTCAGTAATTCCATTCAAAAAGTGAAACTTGTATATTATATTCATTCATTACACACAGACTGATATATTTCAAATGTTTATTTTTTTTAATGTTGATGATTATAACCGACAACTAATGAAAATCCCAAATTCAGTATCTCAGAAAATTGGAATATTGTGAAAAGGTTCAATATTGAAGACACCTGGTGCCACGCTCTAATCAGCCAATTAATTCAAAACACTTGCAAAGGCCTTTAAATGGTCTCTCAGTCTAGTTCTGCTACACAATTGTGGGGAAGACTGCTGACTTGACAGTTGTCCAAAAGATGAACACTGACACCTTGCACAAGGAGGGCAAGACGCAAAAGGTCATTGCTAAAGAGGCTGGCTGTTCACAGAGCTCTGTGTCCAAGCACATTAATAGAGAAGTGAAGGGAAGGAAATGATGTGGAAGAAAAAAGTGTACAAGCAATAGGGATACCTGCACCCTGGAGAGGATGGTGAAACACAACCCATTCCAAAATGTGTGGGAGATTCACAAAGAGTGGACTGCAGCTGGAGTCAGTGCTTCAAGAACCACCATGCACAGACATATGCAAGACATGGGTTTCAGCTGTCGCAGTCCTTGTGTCAAGCCACTCTTGAACAAGAGACAGTGTCAGAAGCATCTCTCCTGGACTAAAGACAAAAAGGAATGGACTGCTGCTGAGTGGTCCAAAGTTATGTTCTGTGATGAAAGTAAATTTTGCATTTCCTTTGGAAATCAAGGACCCAGAGTCTGGAAGAAGAGAGGAGAGACACAAAATCCATGTTGCTTGATGTCCAGTGTTAAATTTCCACAGTCAGTGGTGGTTTGTGGGACCATGTCATCTGCTGGTGTTGGTCCACTGTGTTTTCTGAGGTCCAAGGTCAACGCAGCCGTCTCCCAGGAAGTTTTAGACACTTCATGCTTCCTGCTGCTGACCAACTTTATGGAGATGCAGATTTCATTTTCCAACAGGACTTGGCACCTGCACACAGTGCCAAAGCTACCAGAATATGGTTTCAGAACCATGGTATCCCTGTTCTTAATTGGCCAGCAAACTCAACTGACCTTAACCCCATAGAAAATCTATGGAGTATTGTGAAGAGTAAGATGCTTGTTTTTGTCTTGTTTTTGTACTTTCTAATCATATTTAGTTCAGTAAATTCTACCAAAACGCCTCAATGTCTCAATCCTCATTTGAAATTTCTCTGGATTAAAGTTCTCATTTTAGAAATCCAGAGTGCTTGGTTGTTAAAGAGCTACTTCCTGAATCTCCCTCTATGCTTAAAAATGCAATACAAAATATGAATAGTGTGTTTTTTTTTACCCATCTTTCTTTAACTTTCAGTTGTGGTGCAATAACCATGCATACTGTATAAATTATCTAACAGCCAATAATACATGATGAGCTCAAACATATTTTGCATGATCTGTACTTGCTTTGTAAACCAGACCTTCAGCCATTTGCATGATGGTCATAAATTACATGTGAGGAGGAGGTTAATTAAAAGGTGCTCGGCTAAAACAAACCCTAACTAGCCAGCACTCGTTTAAATTGCTCTTTAATGGTTAACTGCAATCATCGTTGTGGAGCTGTGTCATTTGTTTAAGACTTGTTTCAACAAGATGTCCCAATTATGGACCGGATATTGAACAAAACCCCCTCACTGGGTCACTTGTTCCTCTTGTCTAGAATTTAAAGTAGGCTGGACGATCCTATTGTCATGCACACAATAAATGATAAAGATAAAAAGAACACATATCATGTTTATTTATAGAAATTTTGAACATGTTCCAGACCAATATGATTATTTTTAAAGACCTGTATGGTAAAGCCTACACTGTTTGCTTTGGCTGCCAAATGAAAAACCATGCCTTCCACACAGAGTCCGGTGTGTTGACCTTGTTTCTATGGTCCTGAGTGGTTCAACAAAAGGCAACTGCACTTGTTCCTCTTAATTCTTGAAGACATTTCACCTCTCATCCAAAAGGCTTCTTCAGTTCTAAAAGAGCGTTTGGGAGATTCAGACTTATACGTCAAATTTTCAAGACTCAAAAGAAGTCCAGTTTCCTTTTAGAATCGTCATCCTGGATGACTGAGAACTTACACCACCGTGTTGTTTCTGTGGTCCTCAAAACTTCATCCTGTTGAGCACCCGACTCCGACTCAAAACTCGAATAATTTTACTCTCAAGCATTTCCCCAGGCTCCACATGACTCAGAGAAATGTTGGTTTACTGTTCGACTTTTCAGAGCTGCTTCAGTGTCACACTGTTTAATGTAATTGATCAGTGTAGAAATGTTTGTAACTTTAGTCTTTTTTTGGGGGTGTTTATGTCTTTTTTATATCCACAGGCAAGTCTACGTAGCCCTGAACTGACCTGGGAGAGGGTCCGCTCTCAGGTGGACCACATCATCTGGCCAGATGGAAAGCGGGTTGTTCTACTGGCAGAGGTAAAGTTCTTGACATCACTACTATAAGTCCTCACAAAGTGTGATTAGTGAGTAGCACAAGGGACTTTATTCATAAAAATAAAAACGTGTGTTTGATTTGTGTACAGAATCCACAATGGGCTTTGTGTCTTTGTGTAATCTCAGGGTCGCCTCTTAAATTTGAGCTGTTCTACAGTGCCTACTTTTGTATTGTCTATCACCGCTACAACCCAGGTAGGAGGTTTTATCCTGCAGAAAGGTGTTTGTTTTCAGTCGTTTCTTGTGAATACAGTAGCCATCATGTGTTCTGTGTTGTCTGTAGGCCCTGGCCTTGATTGAGTTGTATAATGCTCCAGAAGGACGGTACAAACAAGATGTCTATCTTCTGCCCAAAAAAATGGGTAAGCTGTGCTTCTTTTACTTGTTTCTCACTGCTGCCACCTTTTGATCTTTAATAAAACGTACATCATACAGAGGAGTTTATATGCTCAGACAGTGTGACTTATGAGCTGTCTCTGCTTTTAGATGAGTATGTGGCCAGTTTGCACCTGCCAAACTTTGACGCTCACCTGACAGAGCTTTCTGACGAGCAGGCCAAGTACATGGGGCTCAACAAGAATGGCCCTTTCAAACCTAATTATTACAGGTTGGTATCACTCTGGTGTATGGCTTTTGCCATTTTTTTTAATTACCGTATTTTCCAGACTATAAGTAGCTCTTTTTTTCATAGTTTGGCCAGTCCTACGACGTATAGTCCAAAACGACATATATACATTTTTCCCCTAGTCATGACACAATTTTTGATTAATGCTTTAAATGTTCATTCATACTGACATGAACCGAACATGAATCGCTCCGGCTCTGTGGGAACGCTGCAGAGTCCGCGGCTCTGGCCTTGAACTCCACAGCATCCCCCCGCCTGCACCTCACCGCTTCCTGGGGCCGCAGACCACGTGCCTTGCTGCCCCCTTCCTCCCCGCTCCACGGCGGAGGAACGCTGCAGAGCCTGCGGCTCCAGATGTGAGCTCCACAGCGCTCTCCTGCCTGCACCTCACCGCCTCCTGGGGCCGTGGACCCCATGCCTCTCGGAGGGATGGGGCCACTGGCACGGTGCCAATTGGGTCGGACTGTTTTTAGTGCAACACGACCGCGCTGCCCAGGTGAAACGAAGCTGTTTTGACCACGAAAGTTCATTTATTAAGGAAAAGTTCAACTGAGACACATCTTTGCTATAATGTCGAGCAAACAAATAATTGTTTTTAAGTGTTAATCTTGTTTAATTTCGAAGAACTGCAACAACGAGTCCTCCCCTGCACGCTCCCGCAGTCACCAATCAATTTTTGTCAGCCAATCAGTTTTTGGCACGACACCGGCCCACGTTTCCCGGGGTCAGCGGTGACATATAATAAATGCGACTTCTACTCCGAAGCGACTTTTATATGTTTTTTCCTCTTCATGAGTCATATTTGACTGATGCAACCTTTACTCCGGAGCAACATATAGTGTGGAAAATACGATACTTACCAGCTTCTGTTTTGTAACCACACCAGATCTGTGTGATTACTTAAAACTCATCTTGTTCTTTGCAGGTATTAATGAGGATGTCTGATACTCAGCCAACACTTGTCCTGGGAAAAACAGAGATATCTATTTTATTTTCTAAAAACTGCTACAAAATGGAGGAATTATTTTACTTAAGCTGAATGTAACTTATTAAACAGCACCTCAGATGTAGTGTTAAATATTTCAGAGTAATACATATCTAGACAGCATATAATATATAATCAGCTAACATGATGTCTTGTCTTTACAAACAGCCTGCTTGCATGTGTTGATGTGTAATTAGTTTATGTTTCTTGATCACAGAGCTGTCAATTTATATGTTTACTCTATTTACGCACAGTGCCAAATGATGGCCGTATATATGAAACTAAAAATACCATTTATGTTTTGTTTGTCAGTGGCATTAATAATTTATGGGCACATTCCTTAAGCCAGATGTTAGGCTAAGCCAAAGGAAACTGTTAGGATGAACATTGTTTTAGGATTTTTTTTACAGTATATGCATGAAATAATCTCGTTAAATAGAATCTACCAGCAGGCTCTAAAAAAGTAACAAACGTATCCAAGAAAGATGGCACTAATTATCTGAACAGTATGACTGAATGTTGTTTATTGAAAACTGTTATAGACTAGTATTTTATTGTATTTCTAATTCTGGCTTGTGAAGCTTTAAATCAACACTGTCCGTAAAAGGACTGTGATTATTATGTTTGGGCACGTGCTGTGTTTAAGGCAACAGGTTTTGCACATTCCTCAAAAGAAATTTGGAAAACTCCATGCTCAATAATCCAGGTAGACAAACCTAACGAGGTTGAGTCAGATCGATTCTTCTTTGTTGAAACGTTTCGTCTTTTATCCAAAAAACCTTCAGTCTGAGGAGCTTCAAGCAAACAGTCATAAACAGCACCTTCTCATGGTGGATGAGACAAGAGCCATAGCAGCATTGTCCATTTGCTTCCTTAATGTCATACCAAGTTTCCATTTGCTCCCTCACATTCCACTTTAAGTCTTTGTCACTGAAGAGCCTTCTGAATGGATGATGCCTTTAAAGGCCATGGTATGAATGTGCCTTTTTGACCATGCTCTGCTTTGTCTTTCAAAACATTGGGACACTGGATAATGTTAAAAACGGTTTGATTGCACTTTAAAAAAGTGGATTAATTAAACTTTTATGTTAGTAACTTTTTATCAGCAACAGTATCAAGAACTAGAAATATATATATATAGTATTGAAAACTATAAATCAAGTGAGTAATATGAGTGAATTTGAGGAGCCGAGTCCGTCAGGGTAAAAATGGAAAGTTCTTCATGCCATAATAATGCCCATAGTAACTTTATTTTAACATTTGTAATCATCAGACTGTCCCAACTTGTTTTAAGACAAATCTGTACAACAATCATCGCTAACCTTAAATGAAGAAATGATTCCTTTTTGTAAAAGCACATTTATCTTTGGAGCATTTAATGTCTTCCTTTCACTGCTTCTCATCTTACCTTTTCTGTATGTATGTTTAAAACTAGACTGTGTCTGACATATCATTGTTTTGTCCTAACTTGATTCATCAGGATGACCTTAAGTAACATTTCATGTGATTAAATGACGTGTATGCTACTGTGTGTACAGTATAAAAATTAATGCATTAAATCAGCAATAAATTAAATCTTTATAACAGATAACTAATTATGTGTTTTTTAATGAAAGATAAAATAAAAAAAATGTGACTGTGTCTGCTGCATTACTTTCCTTCACAGTCAGATGAGTGTCAAACTACCAGTACTATCCCTCTTTAGAAAATTCATCAACTCGTGCTCCGGGGCAGCTTCATTTGTTTCTAATATTAACAGCTCGGTCATCTTGAAGGAGGAGGAGGAGGCTGGGAGGGTTCTGGAAACCAGACCGAAGCTATTTAAGCAATGGGCCTGAGTCGGTCCAGACACAAGTTTCAGAAGAAACAAAGACAGAAGGTGAAGCACAGGAACCCGCCAAGGGAATTCATTTGATCCATCCACGCAACAAAAAGGTCAAAATCAAAGGTCATCACTGAAAGTAGGTAGTCATTTTTTTAATTTAAGATTTTAGAAGGATGCTGTCAAAACAAATGAAAACAGTCAAACTTAAAAAAAGAAATCTGAAAGTCTACAATGATTATAAATTAATGTACTTTGTATTAGAGTAAATGTTTTGATTTTCTTCTATATTATATCCAAGTTAATGATAAGTCATAAACGTGTGTAGATTTCTCATCACAGCAATGGTTTTTGCTCATTTAATTTTCTCGCCACTTTGCTGCAAGGAAAATTTCCCCAAGGGGACAATAAAAGTGATGATGATGAGATATAATAAAAATTGTCTGAAGGGGAATTTTCACTCATCTCAAACCGTATATATTTTGGTTTTAGGCTCACTAATAAATAACTCAAATTATTTAGACACATTCATATGTGTTGACAACAACAGTCTAAAAATATTAAATAACCAAGAGTTACTTGGCAGTTCAAGTTTATCTGTTTTCTGAATTCAGACATTTCCAAACAAGCAAGATGTCATCAGTTAATGGTTTATCTGTTGGCATTGATCTGAACACCATCTTGTTGGTGTTTTCCAGCACAGAAAATTGGAAATCATCACCAATGATTATGGTAACGATTGCCAGCAATGTGGCCTTTATGGACAAAGACTCATCGGAGATGCTGCCGTGGTCCTGACCAACACAAACTTGGATGCCAAACGGCTCATTGGGAGAAAGTTTGATGATCAGATGGTCCAGTCTGACATAAAATTCTGGCCTTTCAAGGTGATAAATGACAATGGGAAGCCTAACGTCCAGGTGGAATATAAAGTACGAAAGGGAGACTAAGGGTACTGAGGAGATTTCTTCAGTGGTTCTGGTTAAAATGAGCGAGATTGCTGAGGCCTTTCTGGGACAGAATGTATTGAATGCAGCAGTGTCAGCTTATGTCAATGACTTGCAAAGAGTCACCAAGGATGCTGAAGTGACCTCAATGAACTCAGCAGCAGCCATTGCCTACGGCCTGGATAGGGGAAAAAGAGTGTGTAATGTGCTCATTTTTTATCTTGATGGAGAAAACTTGTCCGTCTCTGACCATTGAAGGTGGCATATTTGAAGGGAAAGCCACAGTAGGGGACACGTACCTTGTGTGTGTGGAGGGGGGTGTGGGGGCTTTGACAATCAAATGGTCAATCACTTTGTTGAATTTAAAAGGAAATGCAAAAAGGATACCTCCTAGAATAACAGAGCAGTGAGGAGACTGCGGACGGTCTGTGAGAGGACAAATAGTACCTTGTCCTCCAGCTCTCAGGCCAGCATCGAGATTGACTCTCTTTGAGGGTCTTGATTTCTACACCTCAGTCACATGAGCACGTTTTGAGGAGATCAACTTGGATATATTCAGAGGAACATTGGAGCTAGCTGAGAAGGCCCTGCAAGATCAGCATCTTGCAGGGCCTTCTTCTGGATAAGTTTAAGATCCATGAAAATTGAACTTCATGGATTTTTGAATCCATGCAGTTGAGTTCCATGAATCTTAAACTTGTCTGCTGGATAAGTTTAAGATCCATGAAACTGTTCTTGTTGGTGGTTCCACATGAATACCCCAGAACTTATTTAATGGTCAAATCTATACAAGAGCACCAACCCTGATGAAGCAGTAGCCTATGGCACCACAGTACAGACTTGTTATCCTAATGGGTGACACCCATGAGAACATCCAGGATTTGCTGCTGCTGCTGCTGCTGCTGCTGCTGTCCCCTATAGGGATTGAAACCACATGCAGACAAGTACTGTACAAGGCAGAGGACGACAGGCAGAGGGAGAAGGGTGCAGTGAAGAACTCTGGAGTCGTTTGCGTGCCACATGAGGCTTTGAAAGGAAACATTAGTGAAGAGGATAAAAAGATGATCATCGACAAGTGTACCAGACGATTTCTTGGCTGGACAACAATCAAGCTGAAAAGGATGAGAATGAGCATCAGCAAAACAAACTATAGAAGGTGTGCAAGCAAGGAGCAGGAAGCTGCAACGACCAGGCTGGAGGCAGCTCCCAGGGTCCCACTACTGAAGTGAACTAAAACCATGGACTGTAGTGTTGTATTTCAGTAGATAGATTAATTACTATAAAATCAGTCCCATCTCACTGTTTTCAGACATTTAATAAGCACAACAAAATATAAACAATTCTTATTTTTCATTTCATAGTACTTAACATACAGTACAGGCTTTATAAACATTTTTTTTTCCACACAATAAACTAAACGACTGAAGCAGAGCTACAACAACTAAAATAACTCATGGGCCAAACAGGCAGAGGAACAAAGAGGGAATAATGAGGATCAGTGAAAACCAGGAAATACACTGAAAATGACACATTGCAGGTGAGATGGTTATAAATCAGCATCAAGTGTGGAATGCCAAAGTGACAGAATTAAACAAGAGAGCATCACACATAATCAAATAGTGATGCCAACAATTTAAATAACATTAATGATCTTATAAGAAAATTTGGCAATGCCCTAAAATGTACGGTACAACAAAATGCATATGAAAATAAATAAAATGAAGGTTTGGCACAGTAAACTCACCTTTTGAACTTTTCAATCCAAGTGTCCGAGTGTAATTTCAGACTTGAATCCGACAATAGTTTTAAAAATCTCAACACACACTTTGCAGATATGTACTGTTTTTATAGATCATTGCAAGCCCAATCCACTTATTGGATTTGATTGATGAAGGTACACAAAGATGAAAATCTGTTTCAGGCACGAGTCAAATAGTTGCACTTGAGGAACCTTAAAGGCTTATATTTAGTTGAAGAGTCAGAAACAGAGACAATATTGACAGATAATTATTAATAGTGATAATGAACAGCAGAAATGAGTTCTGTAACATGTTGTTCACAGAATAATCCACTAGATGGAAACCTTATATTGTCTAATAGAGACCAGACAGCTACCTGTTGGATTAAACCAAACATTTGCCTTTTAATCAACATTACTATATTTACCACAAAGTGCCAACGGAATCTAAATGAAAAATGATCTTCAACTTGTAGTAATTAATTATAATTAAAGCAAGCTGTCGTGTTGTGAGGAATAGTTTTCAGCATCAACCAGTGTTTGAGTCAGGTCAGTGTTTTTCCATCATTTCTCAGTAATATCGTGCGCAGCGCAATGCAGCCACAAAACACAGCAAACATTGTTCTCATCTCTCCCCCTTCACCATCACTTCCATCCTCCCGGTCCAATTACAGACAGAACGCGTCGCCCTTCGGCACCCAAAGAGTTAACTCACCCAGCCTGTTGCCCAACCCGAACGAGTCGCCAGGGAAAGATCTGAAACACATCTGGCGCGCGAGCTGAGCGTCTTTTTACCCCCCTCTTCGAATATTAAACTGAGCTGCAGCAGGTTTTCTTTATGGGTGGAGAGGAGAAAAGTTGTCAGTGATAGTCGTGGACGTGTTGGGTAAGATCTGGAGGTGAAAGAAGGGTAGAGTTGTTCCTCATTATCCAACAGGCGCGTTCCGCCGCCGTGCGTAAAAGGCCGTCATTTGGACACGTTTTTGCGCATCTTGGACTAAAAGGACCAATATTTGGGTTCGTGGATAACAAATAGGTACAAAGTGTGGGTTAATCGTTGTGAGGGACGCGTCTGAGCCGAACCATCACTTGTGTTTGGAGGAGGTGGAGTTTTCTTACAGGTGGTTTGCACTTTTGTCGCTTTTTCCTCCCGCGGTCAGCGTCACCTCGTCCAAATGGGTCCCCATCAGGACCGGGCTCTGACATGACCCTGAACATCTCCTCTTCTTCGTGATCCTTTTCCACGAGCGGACACAAACAGCTGGGCGGAGGAGAGCCAACAGCCTCTAGATGATCAGCTCCGTGTGCGTTTCGACTTACCGAGGGCGCAAGTCTGGAAACAAACCTCCGTCCAAATCATGTCTGAAGGAGGAGATGGCCAGAGGCGAGGACTCGGACAAAATTATCATTAACGTCGGCGGCACGCGACATGAGACCTACAAGAGCACCCTGAGGACGCTGCCGGGGACGCGCCTGGCGTGGCTGGCCGAACCCGACTCGCAGGGCAGCACCGACTCGGACGCGGAGCCCCCGAGCGCCACCGAGTTCTTCTTCGACCGACACCCGGGCATCTTCGCCTACGTGCTGAACTACTACCGGACCGGCAAGCTGCACTGCCCGGCGGACGTGTGCGGGCCCCTGTTCGAGGAGGAGCTCGCCTTCTGGGGGATCGACGAGACGGACGTGGAGCCGTGCTGCTGGATGACCTACCGGCAGCACCGGGACGCAGAGGAGGCCCTGGAGATCTTCGAACCGCCGGACCCGGAGGACACTGACGACGACAAGGAGACACCGAGGCGGTTCGGCATCGAGGACTGCAGCGACAGGTCCAGGGGCTGCTGCGAAGTTTGCCGGCCCAAAGTCTGGGCCCTGTTCGACGACCCTTACTCATCCAAAGCAGCCAGGGTGAGTTTAGTTTCCAGTTCAAAGACAAATAAATAAAAGCATTGAAGTTAGGACTTGAATAAAAGAGCGCAGTGCGTCCACCTCAACAGGTGTCTGCAGTAGGTGCAGGTCCAAGAGCAGGAGCACGTTTTCCTGGATTGAACAGTTTGGAGGCATTTGAAGATAAAATCAGGCTGAAAAGGTTTCATCACGAGTTGAATTTGAACGAATGACCTTTGCTGAAAGTAGAAAAACAGCAGAAATGTATCTGGATAGAGAAGAAACTGCAGATATGAGCAGAATAAGCTGAAAAAGAGAGACTCAAAACAATGAAGGGGGAAAAAAAAACAGAAAAAGAAATTGAAATGAGCGAAATTACTAGATAGATAGATGATAGATAGATAGATGATAGATAGATAGATAGATAGATAGATAGATAGATAGATAGATAGAT
>NC_056508.1:32765480-32769350 GCF_014905685.2 Nematolebias whitei | reverse complement strand
TAGATAGATAGATAGATAGATAGATAGATAGATAGATAGATAGATAGATGAAAATGGCTTAGCTCAAAAAATGTTAATCATTAATCATAGCAATCATTTTTTTATTTAATTTTGTTTCTGGAAATCATTCCAAGACCCCAAATTTGATATAGTGGAGGTGCTCTACAAGATATCAAAGCTTGGCTTCAGTCACTATGATGAATCAAATATTGTGCTCCTTTAAGTTCAAATAATCAGGAATATTAGCTCAGAGAAGTGAAGTTCACTGAATGTTGGAACTATAGTTTTTGTGCATGAACTTCTGGATGTTACCCAAAGAAGATTTTTTTGGAGATAAAACCTTTTTTTTTTTTAATCTAAAGATGCAATTCTTTGTGTGGAGAGGACTTTTTAAAAGACCCATCAGCTTTCTGTCCACAAGTTTAATATTCACGTCACTTTTGTTGGCTGCTTTAAGTTTATTAGAATTTCTTAACATTTGAACTCTAAAAATATTCTCCACTCATGATACAGCTTCACAAGTTTTCCACATTCAATTTCACTTTTAGGATGCTTCACATTCAGTAAGGTTTTATCTCACGTCTTGACTCTTTAATGTGTTAAAGGAACAAAGTACTTAAACCAGGGGTGGTTCTAGAATCTGCCCTTTAGGGGCGCTTAGCCCCCAGTTCTGACAATGGCTTTTGGCTTGAACAATGTAGTGGCCACTGGTATCAGAAGCTACTTAATGTGTGTGTGAGGGGGAACACTGGTGGTGGTGGTGATGGGGGGGGGGGGGGGTCTGGGGGTTCTCCTCCAGAAAATTTTGAGTAAAATAGATGCCATTTCCTGCATTCCGATGTATTTTAACAGGTTGTTAAACATCTACGTTCATCTACATAAGTGAACACTTGATTCAATGACTATTTTAAAGTTAATGGCACAACCAGAAGTAACCTGACCAACAGCTCTCCTTGTGTGAATAGAGCATGCTCCGCTTCTCTCGTGCAACCCCACTCCTCCACTCCACTCCAACCCCCCCACCCCCACCCCACCCCCCAGCTCCTGCAGGTAAGGGACATTTCACTTCGGGACAAATTAAGGTCAACAATTGGTCAGTTGCTTACGAGCGTATTGGATTGATTGACAGGCGGCGTTAAGGATACAACTCGTGAAAAAAATAATAAATAAATCATAGATTTTACTGGCCCATTTAAGAGTCTCTTCATTAATTCCACATTTCTTCAATATTTTGGTGAATCTAAGTTTGGAGAACTGAGTTTCCTTACAAAATTCTAATGATGGTTTCTTTATTTTTCAGGCCTGCTGAGTTAAAATTTAAAAGAGGATAAAATCGCCACTGACTTAAACACTTCACATTTTATCTCTTGAGCTACTTTGATCATGTGTTTTCCACACACAATGAATTCAGCTTATTCTGCAGCGTTTGTTTGACCTCTGGTGTTACTCACCAGAGGCCTCGTGTACAAAGAGTGCATGCGCACAAAAATGTGGTGTACATCCTTTTCCATGCAAAACTTCAGCCGTATCAAGAATGAAATGATAGTGGAAATGTGCACAGCCCCACGCCATCTTCATTAGTGGCGTACACACATTTTTATAGTTATTGGTCCACTGGTGATACTTAGAGGTGATACAGAGAAACTGTTAATGTGGATATTATTATTGTACACATCGGACACACATGATGAAAAATTAATACATCCACATGTATGCAATTAGATGAGTGGATATAAAAGCATGCATAAAGTGGTGCAGAAAATACTTTTAACAACAATGACATTAGACTTAGTAGAGGATATAGCAAATGGCGCAGTATGTAGAGAGCGTGTAATTTTAGACATAGGATTTTCTGGCCAACGATGATGACCGGCTCATCAGTCGTTTTAAACTTCCAAGTCCTTTTGGAACTGTGCTTGAAGCTGTGGCCAGTCTTGGAGCGCGACACAGTGAGGAGCCGGGCGCTTCCCATACACATACAGCTGCTGAGCACACTGGTGGCATTTCAGAGGGAGCTGGCAGACCGATCAGGACTGTGCTGGTCAACCCTGAGCTGAGCCATGCCAGCTGTGTGGGATGGGATTATTTGTATGTCAACAGGTATATCCAATTCCCTACAATGTAGTTGAACAGGTTAACATTAAAGTGCAACTTGCAGCAACAGCCAGTTTTCTTAATGTAATCTGAGCTATTGACTGCACACATATTGCTGTAAAAGCACCATCACAGGACGAATACGTTTATATTAACAGGAAGCATTTAATTCAATCAATGGGCAAATTACATGTGATGCACAAAAGCAACTAACCAACATTGTGGCGAGGTGGCCTGGCTCAACGCTCGATTCATTCATTTTAATGAACAGCATGGTTGGGAACAGACTACAGGCTGGCACAGTGCGGGATGAGTGGTTTCTCATTTAATCATCCTAATATTAATCCATCTGATGCGCATGGAGCAGAGTCAGGGGTATTTATATTTATTAGTCAGGGGTTCAGGGAGTGACTTCCTATTTTTGCTGGTTAAACTACAGTTTCAGAGCGTTCTACCAAGCCTCTGATTGTCTCTGTGTGTGTAGTAGTTATGTCAATAAACACATGCGTGACATGTGAAATGCCTCACCCTTTCCCTGGCACACTCCTGCATTCATGCACAATAAGAGTGTGGTCCATGTTAGTGGCAATGGACAGTCGTGTTCTGCTTCATGGCCACCTTCATGTCTGACCACGTGTTTTCATTTCTGTGGGTGTGCGCTGCTCTGACCCCACATCATTGACCAACACATTGTCCCACACACTCATCTTGCACTTGGCGCTAATGCCATAGGACAGCGTGCCAAACAGAAGGTTTTTACGTTCCTCTACCCGAGTTAGAAGCATCGCCAACTCACATTCTGTGAAGTTCCTCCTTCTCCAGTGTGTAGACATGCTTTTTGATTGTGTTAGCAAGGAGATTCCAATTTCTGGGCATATTTAAATCTGTTAGCATATTTAAATGTAGTCATGTCAAGGGAGGAGTCGAGTATTCCCTCATGAGCGCTTAATTCCACGTTGATTGGGATGTAAAAAGGAAGTGTGCTTCCACGCACAGTTTCATTCAACTGGATTTATTTGTGTGTACACAGTTTTCTTGATTTAAGCATATGCAATGTTTCAGTAGGAAATCCACGCAAGTCTTTGCATATGAGGACCCAGGTGGTTGTTTATCTGGATGGAATCGAAGGGCAAACAGTCACAACTGGACCCCGATTACAAACCAGAAAGTTTCCACGTTGCTCCTCACTTCCAGACATTTTCATATGCAGATATCACAGATATTGCTACGCTGCTGCATTTGTTCTAAATAATAGGACTTCAAGTTGCTCATCAGGACAAACTGTGTTGTAAGTGACTTCATTTCGAAATTACACTTTATTTTTTTAAACATGGTTTAAGAAATGTTCTGATTCATGTCTGACAGACAACACATACTGCTGTATAACCCTGCTATAAGTCACTGAGTCAACACATTTAACATTAAAAACTAAAAAATATTCACAGTGTCTTTATTTCTTTTCACTAAACGCATCACATGAAAACTCTGTGGCGGTGCTCAGATTTTACTCTTTGTCTAATAATTTTATAAAAGAAAATATCAACACGGTCTTATAAATCAGTTATTTTCACATGCCACCATGAAAGGAGGGCAATCATGTAATTGCCTGTGTTTCTATGAGTTTTTTTCGCCAACATTTTCTACGTTTCATTGTAGTCAAATTTATATAAATTTAACTTCAGCTAAAGACAAATTGATTTTTGTTGTTTTTGTGGCTCCTGATATGTAAAACCTAATATATATATATATATATATATATATATATATATATATATA
>NC_056508.1:32763631-32765380 GCF_014905685.2 Nematolebias whitei | reverse complement strand
ATAGATAGATAGATAGACAGACAGACAGACAGACAGACAGGCAGGCAGGCAGGCAGACAGGCAGACAGACAGACAGACAGACAGGCAGGCAGGCAGACAGGCAGACAGGCAGACAGACAGACAGACAGATAGATAGATCTAACACTTGTTTCAAAATTATGTCTTATAAAAAAATCCTGTGTACTTTATAGATTTATTAAGTAAGCAAGTATTATTAAGTAAGTGATTTATTTATTATTAAGTACCCCTCTCATATTAATGTAATGTCTGTTATGTTTTTAAGAGCAATAGGATACACTCTTGTTTAGTTGAGAGAAAATAGATGTTGATGTGTTGAATTGATCTTGAAACTGCTTTTATTCTTTACACTGGGGATATAATTCATCTGTAAGCTCTTGAAAGTACGCTATATGCCTAATGGCTCAATAGTGAAAGCTGAAGGGCGCTTATTGAAGTAAATGTAAAAGCAAGTATCAAGTGTCACCAGCAGCAGTTGTCAGGCAAAAGGCCAAGAGAGAAATTACATTTGGCTCAGAGACAGAGAGAGTGGACTGTTCTCTCTGATATTTGTTTGTCGGTGTGCGGCGCTGAATGGTCTATTCAGAAACTAGCAGCTTAGCAGAAGCTGCACGCCAGTCGCACAGCAGCTAGTGTTTGTTTTAGGTTTTGGTCCAGGTGGCGTTTGCAGGCTGTTACCGTGGAACAGCAGACATGTCTGAGTCAGAACAACAGCCTCAGCGTTGGTGCCGCCTGCAGGACGACCTCTGCTGAGCCTGACAGCTAATCACGTCTGTCTTTCAGCACTGAATATTTTCCAATGAGTCAGTCCAGACTTGTGAGGTTCTGCAAATATCAGCAGAGAGGGAGTGAATCTCCAGTGAAGGCAGGCCCGTATTGACCCACTCAGATTGCTCTCTTCATTTCCTCTGCAGACAGTACACATATGTATGTTTACTCCATGTGTGCATTATGGGAGGATGGAGGGATACATTTCGAGGGACTCACATTACCTTTATGGCCTTTTTATTTCAAAGAGCTTCTGAGCTCAACTCAGGTAATGTGATTCCTGAAAGCCGAGGGGAAGTTAATCCATCCATCATGAAAGCCACATCCTTTTAAAGACCGGTCGAGAATTTAGCCGCGTTAGCTGCTAAAGTCAGCACAAGAAGCTGATGCTCTAATGTTAGCACCGCAACACATCATGTGTCCAACAGCTTTACAAACCGTGCAGTTAGAGGTAATTCTGACTTCTCTTTGTTACACTAACTGTGACTTTAAAGCATTGACTTTCAGCTTGAAGCTTTGTTTTTGTTTACGTCAAAATAACTTCCTGTGAATTGTATAGCTGCAAGTAGTTACACATGGCTCTGTTACCATGGCAACTTGATTCAATCATGTCGAAACGAGGCTGTCGTCAATAATACTGTGCTTCAATTCAGGCTTTTGAACTACTCACTGCCACGCTTTTCACTCTGCAAGAGTCTCTATTTCCGTTATTATGGCTGTTTGCAAGTAACAGAAGTTGTATTTTAATTTGTATTTATTATTTATTGTTTGCATATAAAGTATATATTAATATTTGTTTGATTACTTATTTCTACAGAGTCATAAGGTATTTAAAAATATAAAGGTTGGCCATTCTTTATATTGCCTAATTATCCATCCATCCATCCATCCATCCATCCATCCATCCGTCCGTCCATCCGTCCGTCCGTCCGTCCGTCCGTCCGTCCGTCCGTCCGTCCGTCC
>NC_056508.1:32756154-32763621 GCF_014905685.2 Nematolebias whitei | reverse complement strand
TCCGTCCGTCCGTCCGTCCGTCCGTCCGTCCGTCCGTCCGTCCGTCCATCCATCCATCCACTGCTTGATCCTGTGCAGATTTTCAGGGAGCTCTAACTCCAGTGCCCATCAGGGCCATGCATCACGCTCCCAGGACCAATTTAGACTCATCTTTTAATCTACCATGCAGGTTTTTGGACTGTGGGAGGAAGCCAGAGTACTCGGAGAACACTCCCACTTGCACTCCAAACTAAACATTAAATTAAAAAAAAATGTTGTACAGCTGAAAAGGTAGTTAGATGTCCATGGTTTAGATTTCCAGAGACAAATGACAAAATTATGTTTCTGAATGAGAATTGATTAAGAACTCCTAAAAGTGGGTGCGGCTTTAATACTGTACTGTGAAAAGCAAATATTATAAAGACATATCCCTTTAATTAACATACTAGAGTGAATAATTCTAATTTCCTTTTTTTAAACACTTTGGCACCTTGTGGCATCATAAAGTTTTACAAAGCAAACTCTCTGAAGATCAATGTTTAAACAGTACAGACATAATGAGGTGCTTGAGGTGTTCACAGATGATGAACAGTGTCAGTGTCTGAACCCAACTCTGTGGAGGACGTTCCTCTCCTCTCATCTGATCCTTCTATTTCTGCTGCAGTTCACCAAACCTACAGCACATGAAGCTTTATTAAATATGACAAATCGTCTCTCAAAGAAGTGTGACTTAAACCGCCTCTGATAATTTGTCTGGTTATACATGACTTATAGATAATCGCCACCATTTTTTGGGTGGGATATTTTTGGCTCTGTGAATTTATGAAATATAAATGTCTGATAATGAAGTCCTTCTCTAGATACCCAGGAGAAATGTGGCTGTCAGACTGAGCAGTGGAGATTAATTCTCCGTCCTCAGGTGCACAGACTCTCAGACATGAATCAGTGTGACGTGAGTCCCTAGAAAATCAGTGGTGGCTGATCTTATTGCCTCTGCAGAGCGCTCAGTAGGCTTGTTTGGGTTCTTGTGCATAACATGACGCCCATACTGGTGCCTCAGCATGATGCTCTTCAGCTTGAGGCAGTGACTGTGATGGGACACACCAGCTGCTGCACACTGCTTCACAGCCTGCTGCCTGTTGCATCCTGCTTTGCTGCCTCCTGCCATGAGTTTCCCAGCTGGGACCAACCAGCTTTCTCCTTTGGGAACCTCTGATCCCACACCTGATGACAATGGATTCATGTGTTTTTGCCACCTGTTGTGTTGTTTTATTGTATTCAAAATGGAGATTCAGCAAATTAAACAATGATCTTTTATTAACAGTGGATCAAATGACTGTATGCAACAGTGTAGTGACTAAATATTGTTTATAAAAATTAGTTGTTTCTTAATGTCCCCTGCTGGTTGGCGACCTCCCATTTGGAGCCTCATTACCAGCATCTAGCTAACAAAATCTTAAACGTTTGCAGCTAGAAGTGATGTGCAAATGATGGATGTGGTTGGATGTCCGTTGGCTAGCTCATCTCTCAGTCAAAACAGCTCCACTCATAATAATGCCTGGACTAAAAATCTCCTAACTAATTCACAATTGTTTCTAAACTCAAGAGATGAAATATTATGTCAACACTTTACAATCAACTTAGAAAAGGTCTTTGGTACCAGCAGATGGTCCCAAAGCCACAATTTGTTTGCATTGTTCTGAATCTCCCGTGACTTGAAAAGGAAGAAACGGTTAAAGATAATGGATGGATGGATGGATTGTTCTGAATCTTTGAAAGATGAAGAAAACACAGTTTAACAATAACTCTGGATTTTACCACCAACAAGGTGGTTTTAGCTATAAGCTTGCCATGCAGCAGATGAACAGCTGAAAGATAATTTGTCTCTCGGGCCTTGTGTCGGAGCTTTGCTGGATTTCAGATTTCAAGTATTGTTCACATGGTATAGATACCTTTTTAGGCCTGACTTTTTTGTTCTCCACTTGAGAAGCTTCTTCATTTTCAGAATAGAAGTCCAGTTGTTTTTATTTTGTAATCTTTTAATTTATTTTGATTGATCATGACCTAGATAATTGAGTGTCTTCACCAGCATGTTTTCTACTTTCTTTACTTTCCCCATTTTTAAACTTACTTTGTACAAAAGGCTGCTGTGCTCAACTTCCAGGGCTGGACAGAAAATGAATGAAAAAGTAGCAAAAGTTTAAAGAAAATCTTTGCAAGACCTTCAGAAACCTGAAGACACGTTGATCAACAATTAAATCCTGGACCCCATGTAGAATGAGTGTTCTAGAGTTGCGCCGCTCAAGGTGGCTGCATGTTGGAGCAGCTCTGTTACTTTCATTCTGAGATTTTCCTTTTGGAAACTTTAATTCCTCTTTTTCTGGATGTAATTCACATTTTTTGGATGACTGTTTCCTCTGGTATCAGATGCTGTGCATCTGGAAGGATTTTTACTGAAACTTTTTAGTTTTGGACATTTGTTATGATGCGTGACCATGGCAACAAGGCAGTTTTTTACAACTAACAGCAGCTGATTAACATCTCAAAAGCTCAAATTATATCTCAACTACAGCCCCAAATCTCAAATGAGTTGAAAAGGATGTTCTGTGGACGCATTCTCATCTACCTGCCAGCTGTGCTCGAGTGCCTGACCACTGAGATCCTGGAACTAGCAGGAAACATGGCTCATGACAGCGGATCACAGGATCGTCCCTCGGCACCTACAGTTGACTGTCCGCAGCGACGAGAAGCTCGGCAGACTGCTGGGAGGAGTGGCCATCGCTCTGGGAGGAGTTCTGCCCGGCATTCGGGCGGTCCTACAGCCCGGGGCAACCAAGAGGCCAGCCGAGTCTGAGTGGACGGATCGGACGGCGTCTGAAGTCATTTTCTTAGGATCCACTGTGGGATGGACCTTTACAAGAGATCCTTCCTGTCTACAGCCATCAGTATCTATAACATCTCTTAATGAAATGTGGATAACGCATTACAACAACAAATAATTTCCCTTTGGGATTAATAAAGTATTTTTGAATTTTGAATTTGAATTTGAATTAAGTTTCTTATTACAACATCTAATACAAATCTAAAGACAACCCCCCCACCCCACCCCTGACCTACTGTCCGTGTAGCAGTGTATGTTTTGATAGATAAATTATAAAAATGTACAAAATATGCACAAATAATTTGGGGTGCAAATAGTGCATGAATGAAATTATAAATGGAAAATGCTGATTCAGCTTTTAAACAATAATTCTGGAGCACAGTGTCAAATGCAGAATACAACCTAAAGATGCACGTTAAATATTCAGTAGATAACATTCACTATAAATTGTACTATAAGATAAAAAAAAAACATTTTATGACAGTTGCATTGTTATTAGTTCTCCATTAAAGCCGAGGAACATTAATTTCTTGGACTTGTTGGATGTGGAAATTTAAAATGTTCCCAAAAGACACAAAAGAAGCATAAAATTGGAGCAATTCTGTAAATTGCACAAAACTGCTACAATGCACCATCCAAAAATTTCATCCACTTTATTACAGCAGCCCAAGAGACAGACTGCAGCTGAAACAGACTGTGTCAGAGATGACGACAAAACAAAACGCACAAGACCAAATAAATTATTTTAGATTTTGTTACATGTGTGGCATTTGCATCATCATTTAACCTCAGTTGGATTGTAGGGTTTGTTCACAACAAGGGTAATAAAATCTAAAAGTCAGTTTGCTTGAGAACAAGCCCTGCTTTTTTAGCGTCACTAGAAACACCAACCCAAGATGGAAACACTTTCAGGTGGCAAAAAGACATCACGCCTTTCTCTGTGACACTGTGAATGTGTTTAGTTTCCACTACTAAGGTGTAAACTTGACATTGTGGCCTCCCTTTTTTATTGAACATTAAATAATCCACACAGACAGATTTTTGGGCCAAGACAAACATGAGCAAACAACGGGCCAGCGGCACGCAGACGTGTGTAAGTAGCTTCCGTGCAGTTTGTAGACACACATCAGAGGTGCGAGGTCAGGCTGTCATTTCATTGTTAGCTGTCTGGTTGAGTCTTTAATGAGCAGAGCAGGCTGTTGTTGCATCTGTCATGTCAGAACCTCCAACATCTTCCCTGGCTGCAGATACCGGGCTCTGTTTAGCTCAGGGATGAACCGTTTGACATTTCAGTAAACTGCGTGCGGTCAGGACTCGTTCTGCTCATCAGAAACGTCTGAACTGCAGCAGCGATTGCGGTTTTAATATGGGGTTTGCCTCAGTGCTCATTCTGTCTGATGGGTTTTTGCCAATTAACACAAGGTGTGAAAAGACATTTATATAAACTCAAGTGATCAATTTAGGCTGGGAATGTAAAATACCAAATATCATTCTCATCAGGAACAAAGCATCTGTGTCATTCTTTGTTATTTTAGTAATGAAACAGTTTCCTGTTTTATACCATAATACAATGTAAGCCACAATTCTATGCAGTGTTACTGTTGAACCTATTAAATCATATCTGTCCAGTGCTGATTGGTCCAAAACAATTCACAAAACATTTGAAGTTAGGCAGAGATGTATTCTCTGTTCACAAACACAACCATGACTCTGCTGTTAGCTAAATGATGCCACCATAACAGTTTGTCCCATATTGTGTTTTACAGGAGCATTACTAAGGCAGCTCAGGTTTAACATGCACAGCAGTAAGGTGGTATTTCATCAAACTACGACTGGATGGTAACTAACATTCATGAGAGAATCTCCAGAATCTCTCCATGTCAGGATCCGTGTCTTTTTGTGTTTTTATTTCAAGGTTTATTCCTTCTTGGTCTTGTGATTTCATTTGTGTAATCTTTGTGCCATCAGTTACTTCTCCCGCCATCTTCTGCATCCTCTGTCAAGTCTGCTACGCCCATTAGCATGGTCACAGCTGCAGCTACTTCTCTCATCAATCCCAGCTTTTATAATCCTTCAGTTTTAGGTCACTCAAAGTAAAAGTCCAAAGTAATTTATTCAGGGATGTACGACCTTCTTGCCCACAGTTCCACAACACAATAACCACATAATAGTTCATTACCAGGGCACAAAAGGTGCAAGTATTTAACCACAGTATAAACCTGTCACAGCTTTATACAAAGTATGTTGTTGTGCTTACCATTTATACTTGTACAAATAAAATGTTTTTTTTATAGCTTTAAAAGCCTTGTAGCTGTATGCTCCAAGTAACCAAGCATTTTCTGTGTCACAAACAAACAGACTAACAAAGAAATTACTTATTATTCTCCAGTATTTCATGCAAAGGGTATTACTGTGTTACATAATAAAGGTTACGGGCAATAATGAAGTGGTTCTCATCTTCAACAGCTTCACTTCCAAAAACATGTTTACAGCATAAACACAGCCGCTCATTTCTAGGTAAATGAGAACATCTGCCACTTTCAATGGCTAAACAATGTGTTGAACATCTTAATAGTAATACATACCTGCTGTATTTATTATTTCAAATGCTTAGCTAATACTTTTCTGGTTCAAACATACTTTTATACTATCAATAAACTTGAAATTTTTGGTAGTTTCCTGTACTTAAATACCATGCTGTGTGAGCATTTCTGCACTAAGACTGGTTTGAGGTACTCAAAAAAGCATTATAATCACAAAAGCCTTGACTCTTTCCAGACATGACTGAAATTCTGGGTCCTCTTGCTCCTCATTGTTCCTCTGTGGTCAAGAATCTTGGGATGTATTTTGACAATTGTTTTTCACCGGCCGGGGCATCAAATGCTCAGGCCTGGCCGCTCCGGACAAACGGATATTATCCCTCCGCAGTTTCACCTATGGAAACATTGTTACGACTTTTACTTTCTCTAGATAGGTTGTCTTCATCAATCAAATCTGATTGTGTCTGACCCTGGCAGGGCCGATCAAAGGACCTCAGTAAACTGTCCAATTGGAACTAGGTACAGGCGGTGTGCACAAAGGGCAGGGACTTAATCAAAGCATATGACCCACACTTAATGGGATTTCTTCATTCATGGGAAATAGTTGAAATCCCCGCTCCCTATCACAAGCAAGGTTCAGTGGGTTACCTGAAACTCTTGGCGAAGGGTAGACACACGCTGATTCGCTCAGTGTGGCATGCGTGCAGCCAAAGACATCTCAGGGCATCACAGACCTGTTATTGCGCAATCTTGCATGGCTGAATGCCATTTGTCTCTCTAAGAAGTTGGACGCTGACCATACGGGGCCTCGTAACTAGTTAGCATGCTGGAGTCTCATTCGTTATCATAATTAACCAGACAAATTGCTCTACCAACTAAAAACTGGCATGCACCACCACCCACAGAATCGTGAAAGAGCTACAAATCTGTCAATCCTTTCCATGTCCGGGCCGGGTGAGGTTTCCTGTGTTGAGCCAAATTAAGCCACAGGCTCCGCTCCTAGTGATGCCCTTTCGTCAATTCAAGTTTCAGCTTTGCAACCATACTCTCCCCAGAAACCAATGACTTTGGTTTCCCTGACGCCGCCTGGCGGGTCATAGGTAGAACACCGCCAAATTGCTGGTTGGCATCGCTTATGGTCGGAATTACAACAGTATCTGATCGTCTTCAAACCTCCTACTTTCGTTCTTGATTAATGAAAACATTTTTGGCAAATGCTTTCACTATCGTCTGACTGGGACAGATGGTGTCTCACCTTGCAGCGGACATCAGCTCAATCTCGAGATCCAACTACGAGCTTTTTAACTGCAGAAACTTTAAAATACGCTTTTGGAACTGGAATTACCACTGCTGCTGGCACCAGACTTGCCTTCCAATGATCCTCGCTAAAGAATTTAAAGTGTACTCATTCCAATTACAGGGCCTCGAAAGAGTCCTGTATTGTTATTTTTTGTCACTACCTCCCCAAGTCAGGAGTGGGCAATTTGTGCACCTTCTGCTTCTTTGGATGTGGTAGCCATCTCACAGGCTCTCTTTCTGGATTCAAACCCAATTTCCCTGTTACCTGTGGTCACCATGGCAGGCGCGTGGTGTGCCATCGAAAGTTGATATGTGGAGACATTCAAATGGGATGTCGCTGTCACGATGGGCCGTCAATCAGCTCGAAGTTATCTAGAATCACCAAAGCGGTCGGGGCCTCCATTGGTGGTACACCCCGCATGAGTTTTAGGCCTGATAAATACACGCATTGGGGGTGGAGGTGTCAGTGCTTGATTGCATGTATTAGCTCTAGAATTGTTCCAGTTATTCATGTAACGGTTGAGTGATCAAAGGAACCATAACTGATTTAATGAGCCATTCTTAGTTTCACTGTACTGGCCGTGTGTACTTAGACGTGCATGGCCTAAGCTTTGAGACAATCATATGCCACTGGCAGGAGCAACAGGTAGCCCTCCTCTGGCGCCACAGAAATGTTGCAGGTTCAACTCCCCGCCATGCTCACATGTCATGGTGTCCTTGAGCAAGACACCTAATTCCTAACTACTCCCCATATATATATATATATAT
>NC_056508.1:32721973-32755754 GCF_014905685.2 Nematolebias whitei | reverse complement strand
TATATACCTGGGTGTATGTCACATGTGATGGGCTAAATGCAAAGCAAGACATGTATACAAAAATAGTCTTGGCTTTTCAAAAACTGGCTATTCAGAACTTTACCATATGGCTCAGTGGGCACTGGACCACAAACACCCACAACTCAGTGAGAATGCAGCTGGAAATTCACATATTTTCTCAAAATATTCTATGACTAACTAGTCTCCCAACAGCTGCAGCTAAGAGAGTCCACCTTTAGATCAATCATTTTAATTCTTCTATGGCTAAAATGCTTTTGTCTAGATATTTTTGCTCTGACATTCATATTTGAAGTTGCACAATCTTTGTATCTCTATTAATCTTTGTATCTCTATTACATATTTTGCCATTCTGACATAGCCTCTTAGAAAATGTGGACTGTGTAGGGTTTCTGGGGTCTTGTCTTACATGTTGTGTTTTCCCTCATGTTTGCCTGTCACCCCTCAGCTTTTCTCCTCCTGTGTTCCAGCACTGTTGCACCTGTGTCTAATTCTAATCACCGCAGGTGTCACTCATTTCACCTTGTTTGTGTCTGTATATATTCAGCCTCTTGGTGTCTTGTCAGTGTCTCTGGATTGTCCTTGTCCTAAGGCTTCATGACCTGTCTCTCCTGTGTGTCCTCCTTAAGTAAGTTTGCTGCCCCGACAGCATTTTGTTTTGTTTATTTAATTAATAAACTATTTTACTTATTTACTGGAGCTTCATTCGTCTTCCTGCATTTTGGGTCCCACACACGGAGCCGATCATGATAGACTGTCCATTTCTGTTTTACTGGATTCCCCAAACAATGGGTGATTGAGGATTTTGTGATGTCAGAAACTACTGGATGTTTGCAGATGGATGTGAGGAAGGAGGTACATGTTGGAGGAGGAAATCAGTGATGGATTTGACGTTGGGCAAAGGCTCGGTGTGATGCTGATGCTGCTGGTTGTTGTGATGTTGTGTCAGGTGAGCTGATCACTTCAATAAAAAGGTATGGAAGGAGGTAAAAGAAGCTTAAATAATGAAACATAGATGAGGGGGAATGGTAAATCGGTGGGAGGTAGTGGCCAGGATTATTAGGTTCTGGACTTAACTGGTTGGTGGAGAAAACCACTTGTAAATCAGTACTTGAAATATTTAATTCAGGATTCTGCATGAGACATTTAAGCCCCTTCTCCCCAGGAGTGGCTTTAGTCAATTTGCATTGACTTAGCATCAGCCTTCTCCATAACCTGTACCTGTTCAGTTTTTGGAACTGTCTCAGCCATGGTTCCAAGTGAGCCAAGCTGAGCAAGAGATTTTGACATCATCAAACTGCAGCCATAGTTTGGCCCCGTGGATTGACATCACCGGATGAGCCAAGGCTGTACTTGCAAACTCCTGCTGAAGTGCCATTTTCAGTTTGATGGTTGCAGAGCGTACTTTTCCAAGCAGCCTGCAAATCCCATGTAATTCTATGGACCAATGATGAGGTGCAAACCTTTTTATCCATTTTGGCTGATGAGCGCATACAGCATAAGCTCAACGGAGACACGAAGAACGAGCGAGTGTACATGGAGCGAAAATTTAGGAGATTTAAGAAGATTGTGAATTTAGATTTTGTTGATATTAGGAGTTAAAAATACTTATTAGTCTATGTTCTCATTCTGCCAAATATGGTAAATTAATGTGTAATCCACCTACTGATGTTCTGTTTATGTTCATCTTGTTATATTGTCCCCTGTGAGCTCCTCCCAGGACAGTTTAGTCAGGGCTTTCCCTCTTGTCTCGCAGCCAAGTTTTTAATTTTCCCAAAGGTTTTGAGGGTTGTCATGGTTGATAGCTGCACATTGTCCCCAACTACAGAGACACAATGATGTTTTGAACGTGAACTTCAAACAACATGTTCCTATTATCCCAGTTCACAGACGGTTATTACTCATCTCGTTTACGCAAATACCTGTTTTTAAAGCACAAACTCCAAAATACAGCTGAATTATGTGTGCCAGACGACAAAGACCAAGTGCACAGCAGCTACAGGGACATTATTTATCCAGCTGGAAAATAATGGTTGGAATGGCATTTTACACTGAGCCCAGGCTTCAGGTAACAAAGAATAAAGATCATTTCGGGGTAAACACATTAGTCCAAACACAGACATGCTGCTATTGTGGTGGATTCTATAACCACTATGTTCGGGTTGGCACTCAGCCATTAGATTGAGAGATTGTTAAAGATTTATTCAAACATCTCTGAACAAAACAAACATTGTGTTATTATGTAACACATTTAAATGTCTGGACCACTTGAACCTAAACATTTGATCAAAAAACATTTTTTCCTCTCTTGTCTTGTCCCTTTTCTTTTCATCTTTACAGATATTGAATTAAAATGTGTCTGCAAGTTATTTACAACGCATACTCTGAGTGTTACACTATGTGCAAGGTCTTTTCTTAAAACTTTGGAGTCAGCTCTGACAATTAGCAAAATATCATTATATGAACCACTTTATAGGTTTCACAAAATGTTCTTTGGATGTACATGTACAACAAATTATCTTTAGAAGCCAAAGTGTTTTTAGCTGGCTGCTACAGCTAACTGGCATTAGCTCCCTCACAAATGGCTAAACAATATGTCATTTTTACAGACATTAAGTAAAAATGAACATGGTAGTAGCTGAGAAACATCAGCTGCACATGCTTTGAATGCCAACAGCTTGCATGTGATCTTCCATTAATGTGAGATAATAGCATTGACATAAGGCGACTTTTAAGATTTGACTAAAAGCTGACTAAAAAAGCTATAACGGCACCCATTCTCAACATAAATGGGATTTACCTGTCTAAATAAAGGTTGAATGAATAAATGATCTTAGTCTAAAACTCTATCATGAAAGATGATGTGTACGCGTTTCTTTAAAGAATGCTAGACCTTTAGCTGAGTCCTGTCTTCTCACTGCAAGTTTCAGTGTTTTTCTTGAAGAAAACAAGTTATTTGCATTTTTTAATTTATTTTCCAGGAATGTGCTCAGTCTGCATAAAAATGATAAATGGGCTGTAATTATATAGCACCTTTCTGTCTTATCAAGACACTCAAAGTGCTTTACAACACAATCTGTGTCCTCATTTACCCATCCATACAGCACTCTACTAGATCTATACAAAACCAATTAAACAAATCATTCTAAAGAGATTAATCAGTGTTTTATCACATTCATACACCGATGGGACACACATCGGAGGAAGTGAGGGGTTCAGTGCCTTGCCCAGGGACACTTCGGCATGTGACTGCTGGTGGATTTGAACCCACAACTCTTGCTTTGGAGGACGACTGCTCCACTTAGCCACAGCTGCCCGAAAAGATACACTTTATTAACAACAAGAATAATAATAAATGACTACTTTCCGTACTGTAAGATTCATGCACAACTACATTTAAATGCTTCCTAGCAGACAGTAATAGCCTGATCTGAGGAGAAAGAATGTATGCTCAGTAAATGTTTGTTGTTTTTGAATTTTTCTTTCTAAGTGTACTTACCATCTAAAATGGACCAGGTTTTGTTTTTTCTCAGCTTCTTTGTGACTTTTTTAATATTGAAATTGGGCCAGCTATATTTCAGCTTTTTCTCACCGTCTTAAACGTACTTAACATCACCACTTGATTTTATTCACTTATTTTTGTTTATCTGCACTGATGCAAAGAGTGGTTAGACTCTATTGTTTGGGGTGTCCGACCTCTAAGCTCTGGCCGAATGTGAAATTAAATTAAACTATAAATGTATAATTTGATATTTTGTTAAAAACTAACCATCAGGGTATAAAATAAAGGAATGGAAGCTACAATAAAATGCCTTTTCTGTTTTTTTTCTTTTTGAGGAACAATTTCATCTCTTATTTTCCACATTGCTTGCTGTGACATTCATTTAATGTAAGTCAAAATTCCTGGAAATGACTCTTTAAATTAACAATCTCCTGCTCTATTTTAGGGGAATATAATGTCAAAATGTGTATGTAGTCTGTGTAATAAAAAAAATTATCCCACACCATTTTATTCTCATTTATTTGTTACATTTGTATCTCCTACATATTAACAAATGAACTTTACTTTTGATCAGCCAGTTTTGTGCTTTGTAAAAGTTATATCAGTGTGTTCATTGTATTAGTTTTGGCTTGTTGACAGTCACTTGACAGCTTCTGCCTTCCCCAAAAGACGATGCCTGACAGCAAACTGCTTTAAAGAGTTGATTGGCATGTCTACATCTTTTTATTAATGGTTTGTAGAAAATAAACCAGAGAATGTACCATTAATGTCCATTATCTGTCTTGTTCAGGGCGTGGCACTCATCTCTCTCTTCTTCATCCTGGTGTCAATCACCACCTTCTGCCTGGAGACTCACGAGGCCTTCAACGAATTAAAAAATGTTACGGAGCAAGTTTCCATTGGCAACGTAACACAAGACGTTGAGAGGAGTGAGATGGTAACTAACCCCATCCTGTTCATGGTGGAAGGCGTGTGTGTGGTGTGGTTCACCTTTGAGTTCTTGGTGCGCATCGTCTGCTGCCCGGACAAAGTGGTCTTCATCAAAAACACACTCAACATCATTGACTTTGTGGCCATTCTGCCGTTCTACCTGGAGATGTGCTTGAGCGGTTTGACATCCAAAGCTGCCAGCAACGTGCTTGGGTTTCTCCGCGTGGTGCGGTTTGTGAGGATCCTTCGGATCTTCAAGCTGACACGCCACTTCGTGGGCTTGCGTGTCCTGGGCCACACGCTGAGGGCCAGTGTCAACGAGTTCCTTCTGCTCATTATCTTCTTGGCCCTCGGAGTGCTCATCTTTGCCACCATGATTTACTACGCTGAGCGCATCGGAGCTGACCCCTCTGACCCCACTTTGTCCAACCATACGCACTTCAAGAACATCCCCATCAGCTTCTGGTGGGCAGTGGTCACCATGACGACGCTGGGTTATGGGGACATGTATCCACAAACATGGCTGGGCATGATGGTGGGGGCGCTGTGCGCACTGGCTGGTGTGCTGACCATCGCCATGCCCGTTCCTGTCATCGTCAATAACTTCGGCATGTACTACTCACTGGCTATGGCAAAGCAGAAGCTGCCCAAGAAAAAGAAGAAGCACACGCAGAACCCGGACGCCCCGACCGACTCGGCCTCATTTGTCAAATCGGAAACAAACTCGCACATAGACAGCACTCAGAGCGACACGTGTCCGCTGGCTGCTGAGGAGAGTGTCGTCAGGAATCGCTCAGGTACACTCAATGTGGGGTAAAGGGCTCAGTTCAAAGAAAGAGCAGAAACACGTTCTTTCACTGTCTTGATTGGAAGAAAACTTTAAAAACATGCAAATACTAAACAGAAATAGCATTGTCACTTGTACAGACATCAAGTAAAAATTATATTTTGGTATTTAATTGGGGAAATTAATCATTCAAGTTAGTTTTACTTATATATATTTAATTTGACTTTTATCATTGTTGGAATTATTGGTCCTTAAGTACCTACATGATAAGTATTTGAATCAGCTTCAATCTGATGTTAACACAAAGAGCCACAACACATTTTGACTTGTAGATAAAGTTTGTCAGACAGATGATCTGTGCCTAACTCTGATTGAATGAACATCTCAGTCAAATTGGATTTCATCACAGAAAAATGTTGGTTTTATGCAACGTGCCTCTGTCTTTGTCTGGGTCCTCAGGGGATTCTTGGTAAAAGCTTTGGCATTTATGCTGCTGTGTGTCCATCTTCCTATCAGACTCCAAGCAGAATGGGGATGCAAATGTGGCCCTTTTAGATGAAGAAGGCTGCAGTCTGACCCAGCCACTGTCCCCCAGTGAGAAGTGGTCCCTTAGGTGCTCCCGAGGGCGAGGCAAGAATAAGAAAGACGCCACCTGCTTCCTCTTAACATCTGGAGATCCCAACATCAACGTTGGTGAGTTACAGACACATAAGTAAAATAAAGTGCTTTTGTGCAATTGTGTTGTCATCATTGTATGTTCCCATACGGGCAAAATTGGTTCTTTGCATTTAACCCATCGCACATGAGATACACACAGGTGGAGCAGGGGGCAGCTATGTAAGCACCCGGGCAGCAATTAGGGATTAAGTGTCTTGTTCAGAGACACCACGATATGTTGGAATGGCTGGGGATCGAACTTGGGACTTTTGGGTCCTGAGTCGGCTGCCCTACCTCTACCCCATCTCGGCTCATCAGCATGGACTTCTAGAATTGCTCAAGGTGGCTGCATGTTGGAGCAGCTCTGTTACTTTCATTTTGAGATATTGCTTTTGGAAACTTTAATTCCTCTTTTTCTGGGTGTAAATCACATTTTTGGATGATTGTTTCCTCTGGTATCAGATGCTGTGCAGCTGGAGGGATTTTTGCTGAGACTTTTTTGGTTTTGAACATTTGTTATGATGCGTAACCATGGCAACAAGGCAGTTTTCTACAACCAACAGCAGCTGATTAACATCTCAAAAGCTCAAATAATATCTCAGCTACAGCCCCAAATCTCAAATGAGTTGAAAGGATGTTCTGTGGAGGCATTCTCATCTACCTGCCAGCTGTGCTCGAGTGCCTGATCCCGGAGATCCTGGAACTAGCAGGAGACATGGCTCATGACAGCGGAAGGACCGGATCCTCCCTCGGCACCTATAGTTATCCGTCCGCAGTGACGAGGAGCTCAGCAGACTGTTGGGAGGAGTGGCCATCCCTCTGGGAGGAGTTCTGCCCGGCATTCGGGCGGTCCTACAGCCCGGGGGAACCGAGAGGCCAGCCGAGTCTGGGTGGATGGATCAGACAGCATCTGCAGCCAGTTTCTTAGGATCCACTGTGGAACGGACCTCTAGAAGAGATCCTTCCTGCCTACAGCCATCAGTATCTATAACATATCTTAATGAAATGAGGATAACTAGTTACAACAACAAATAATTTCCCTTTGGGATTAATAAAGTAGTTTTGAATTGAATTTTTTGAAACACATGCGCTTGCTTTGCAGAGCTGCTCCTGAGGCTCAAATCCAAGTGTTACCAAGCTGTGCAGGAGTTTTCACACACACCAAAAAGAAAAAGAAAAATCAAAGTGGACTTATTTAAGAAAGGTTGAATTTAGTGTTTATGAGCAGTAAGAATCTTACCTGCAGCAGACTGCTGTCTTGGAAAATCAGGAAGACTCTTTATTGGGGTATGCTTAACTAAAACATATGTGGCTTGTGGTATATGTTACAACAAGCTAAGCTTTAAAGAAATTTGAGGTTTGAGTTGCTTTTGATGGAGGAAGTTGGCTCTTAAATGGACCCTGTTCTGAGTGATGGTAAGCTTGACTGCTAATGCAGATTTCTCTCTATGGCACCACACTGTGTTAAAAAAAGATAAACCAAACATCTTAAAGCCTTTTAAGAGTTGTGCATTTCAACCCTTACAAATCTCACCAGCAGTGAGACAAACGTCCTTCATCTTTTACGTCTGCAACTTCCCTTCTTGGCGATACCAGATCCTATACAGCTTAAAGCTACGTTAACTGAAAAAACAAGCACTGAACCCAACTGTAATGTGGTGAAACTCATTTTGTCCCATTACAAACAACTGTGGAACCAATGCGTGCTGGAAAATCACAACCTACAACAGGCGGTCATTTTTTATTGTTCCAATCAATAAAAATCAATTGAACAGCTTTGTAGCACTAATTGCTTCATTTATCTGTCTGTGTGCTGAGCGGAAAGGCCTTCCATCTTTGCTGCCAGGTTTGAGTTATTTCGAACACAAAGCACCAAAACAGCTTTTGTGTCTGAAAGAAGAGGTGCGGACAGTTAAGACCAGACGTTCAAGTCCAAGATGAATTAATTTACAGACAGAGCAGCTTATTTGAGATACGTATTGAAAGACTACCGATGATCTCTTATACGATGGATGGATGTTTAAACAAAAGCACCAAGAGAAGGAATTTTTAGGATGCATGGATTTCACCACAGAGAGGAATCAGCCCAGGTTTTGTTCCCAACAACCTTAGCACAGGTCTAACACTTCCTGGACAGGTCATTTTCTGAATCTCATCCACAAAAAAACAGCACTGAAGGTATTTCTCTGTAAAAAAAATGCACTTCACCCAGATTCATTTTAGTACAAGAGTTCATTAGCACATTGCTGCTGGAGAGGAAAAAAAAAACTACTCATAAATGGGGCACTTACTGCAGCCTGGGTCCTAGGAGAGTTTCAATCCCACGTTTTTTTCAACAGCCTATTACATGGACATTATACTTGAATGTATTTCCTAAAAGGATGACCAATCCCGGAGTGTTGATTAAAGCAGACTTTTCTCTTTTTTGCACGCTCTGACATGCAGATAAAAAAAAATTCAACGCTCTCAGAAGGAGCCTCGCAGAAACCATTCCATGTCACCTCATGATGGCTTTGTCGCCTCGTTTTGATGTCATACGAGCTTTATTCTAATAGAAGAGACCAAAACAATGAGCAAAACCAGAACACCTCAAAACTAATCTATGGCAGAGACGGAGAGGAGGTTAATTAAATTCGTGCCATGTATCTGGTGATCCTCTGAATAACAGCATTTTATTAAATTATAGGAAAATATCACACACACAACACATTTGAGTCCACATTATTACAAAAAAAAAAAGGTTAAAGTGGACTTTCAGCATTTTGATTTGGCAGAATTCAGAATTCAAATACTTCTTTTTTTTATTTCAAACAAAAGGCAGCCTCTCATTTTGCAGCTGTTTTGTGATGATAAATGTAAAAAGAAAATGACTCACTGGCTCTGCTCTTAAGAGCTGGGCCTACAGGGAACTGAAATGCCGGCTAATTCTGGAGTTAAAAGGCATTCTGATGAAGAACGGAGTCAAAAGACTGATGGATGGAGGCCTAAAGATTCCCTCGGATGGTTGTAAGTGACGGGAAATGGATGCGCAGAGCGACAGAAAGAAAATGTTCTGGTGATTAAAGTCATCACATGGATTCAGTCTGACACTCAGAACTGCTATTTATCCAAAGAAAAAAACAAACACTTTACCAAACTGTAAGCATATTGTGCTAAAAGTGCATCGTGGTGTGGCGACAGCAAACGCATGTGTAAAAACTGCTTCCGATGAGCTGGAGAGTCTCCATATTCCTCAGAGACTCTTCTGGATAAATTGGATGATTGATTTTTATTTTATTCACTGATAGATTTCATCAGCTGCAGAAAACATCAAACATTTCTGTTAATTTCAGAAATCTAGATCTGACGGATGTTGCCTGTGAGCAAGAGTGCAATTATCTGTTGATTGTTCAGTAATTTTTAGTCATATATGAAGCATTTGTTGCTTACACTTCACAGCATGCTAATGATTGGAGTGGTGATGAATTGCAGCCTCACACACTTTAGCTGCCATGCAAGGTGCTCACTGGGGACTGAAGTGCTAATTCAGCTTTTCAGATATGAAATGTTGTTCATTAAGCAGACAGCACATCTCAGGTCTGAATGAGCAGTTTAAAGTTTTTCTGCAACATCTTGAGGTCTCGACTATATGATAACGTGTTTGGCCACACATGACCATCACATCAACACAGAGTATGACGTTGTATTTAAATACATATTCTTCTTCTTAGTGAGACTGCAGTAGCTCGGTGGTCAGTGCTGTGGTCTTGTAATCCTGAGGTTGCAGGTTCAAGCCCAAGTTGTGTCAGGAAGGGCGTCCAGCCTAAAACATTCGCCAAATCTTTCATTCAAGTTTGCTTGCAGTGGCAACCCCTGGAAAGGAGCAGCCAAAAGAAACTTTCTTCTTCTTTCAGCTTTTCCCTCTTTGGGGGTCACCACAGCGAGTCATCCTCCTCCATCTCACTCTGTCCTCACTCCATCTACCTCCATGTTATCTTTAACTGCATCCATATATACATATATATCGCCTCTTGCTCTTTTTCCTGGCAGCTGCAATTCTAACATCCTTTTACTAATATTCTCACTGTTCGTCCTCTGGACGTGTCCAAACCATCTCAGTCTGGCCTTGCCTTGTATTTAAATATGTATAGTTCCTGTAAAAATATTCACCCCCTTTGGTTTTATTTTTGTTATTGATGGTCAGTATAAATTGGCCTTCTTTACAAACATTATTTAAAAAAAAAAACTTTCAGTGTAAATGTGAAATCAGCTTACTACAGTCTTACATCTTACTTTCTTCAGTTGGAAAAGGGTGGGTTGCTTTCGTCAGGTCGAGGGTGAGATTCTGCTTCAAGTGGAGGAGTTCAAGTCTCAGGGTTTTGTTCATGAGTGAGGGAAGAACGGAGCGTGAGATTGACAGATGGATTGGTGCAGCATCGACAGTATTATGGACTCTGTGCCGGTCCATTGTGGAGAAGAGGGAGCTGAGCTGTAAGGTAAAGCTCTCTGTTTACCGGTCAGTCGTCCTACCCTCACCTATGGTCACGAACTCTGGGTAGTGATCGAAAGAATGAGATTGTGGATACAGGCGGTTGAAATGAGTTTCCTCCGCAGGGTAGCTGGACTCTCCTTTAGAGATAGGGTAAGAAGTTCAGTTATCTGGGAGAGACTCAGAGTAGAACCTGCTCCTCCACATTGAGAGGAGCCAGTTGAGGTGGTTCGGGCATATGGTAAGGATGACCCCTGGACTCCTCCCTCAGGAGGTGCTTTGGGCATGTCCGACTGGGAGGAGACCCTGGGAAAGACCCAGGACACGTTGGAGAGACTATGACTCTCAGTTGGTCTGGGAACACCATAGGATCCTCCCAGAAGAGGTGGCTGTGGAAAAAGATGTCTGGGCCTCCCTGCTCAAGCTGCTGCCCCCGCGACCTGACTTTGGAACAAGTGGAAGATAATGGATGGATGGATGGATGGGTGGATGGATGGATGGAACGTACTACAGAGTAAATACCATCCATCTAATATCTTTACCCGCTTCTTCCTTTTCAGGTCACTCACTGGTGCCCTTATCCAGCCATCACTGTCACTTCCTTAGATAGAGAATTTTACTGATTGGCTTTTCGATGTATATGTGAATGTCTCTGTATCGTGCCCTGAGACAACTTTGTTGTGAATTGGCGCTAGACAAATAAACTGAATTGAATCACTGTGTGAGAGGCGGGGACACCCTGGCCAGGTTTCTATGCCACAGATCATGAACACAATGAGATGATTTACTGACTGAATGAATGCCAGAACAGTTGAGGAAGCAATTAATGTTGCACACAGTTGTTTGTCCCTGAAAAGTGCTTTAATAAAGAACCTTTGTGTTTCCTAACAGAAAGTTGTAAAGACATCCTCAGCACCTCTGGAAACTTTTCTCCGCCGGAGGTCACCACCCTTACCTGATGATGAAGATTTGCTTTGAGAAGGTGGAAAGATATGAAGTCTGCTGTGGCGTTTGCCAACAAACTGCAGAATTCTTGTAATTCAGGATGAATTATTTTACTTCATGTTTTGTTTAATCTGTGGAACATGATGTTCTACAGTAGAGATGTACACTTTTCCATAAGGCACATGTGTTTTATACATTTAGCATGTATGCATGATCCAGCATTGTACAATGTTCTAGTAAAACTCTGGTGGAAACTCAAATGTTTGTCATTCAGTGGACACAAAATTCATTTTTCTCAGTTGCCATTTTGTTGTGTACAGTGAGCTTCTACATGACAATTTTTACTTCAAGGTTGGAAGAAATTATTGTAATTTCTTGCTATTGTCACTATTTTGAATTAGAGATGTTTTATGTGTCCGAGTTACAAATTGTTGTAAAGCCATTATATCTTATTCATTGCACAAACATAAACGTTAATGAACAGATATTTGACATTAATTTAACATAAAAACTGCCATTTAAAAATGCACCCAGTCAGAAAAACTTTGATTCTGTTGGTCAATATTTTAGAAGCAGGCAGATTTGAAGATGTGATGTCACACATTTTTTTATTTTAAAAGGGTCAGAGTGGGGGCTGTGGTAGCTCGGTGGTCAGTGCTGCGGTCTCGCAAATCCTGAGGCTGCAGGTTTGAGCACAGGTTGCACCAGGAAGAGCATCCAGCGTAAAACAACTGCAGAAGGGAGCAGCCGAAAGAGAAACAATATATGATGTCCTGATGATGCACATAATCTGGGTCTGAACAAGGATCCCAATCCTAACTTTGTTTAAAGCTAAGTTTTATTCATGATACTATCTATGACTGATGATATTATTTATTTGATTATATTTTTAAGCAGATTTTTGTCTATAGATGTATGGACTCTGCTGATCAGATTTTTCTGTGCCTTTTTTTATTATACACAAAATGAATGCTGCTCAACCAAAATGTTTGTAAATGCTTGAACAATAGACGAGTTTAACAAAAGGCTGTTGTGCAGCGTTGTCTGGCTATTAGATCCGCTCTGCACAGCTGATGCATCATTAGTGGTTGATATTGGACCAAAAAGCAGACTCTTATTAGATTACAGGTAGATTTTCAGTACATGTTGGTAAAAAATACATCCACTACAAAGCCATCAGTTCTACTTGGTGAAGATTGATGTATAAATGTCTGCAGTAATGTAATTTATTTTGTTTCTTGTTGCTATACTGTTTGAGATGAACTTGTAAAAACACCCGAAGAGGCGGGATTACTGTTTCTTTACCTGTGACATATTCTCCTCATGTCCTACCATAGTGGCCTTATGTGTAATAAACAAAAGGGACGTTCATGTTATTGTCTGTACACTGTTTCTACACTAAACTAATGTCTGTTTTTGTGTATAAAAACAGTGTGAAGAATGTAGCACAGGACAATAATGTAGATCATTAAACTCTTTAAAGCATCAATTCAGAGATTTTGAAGTGGTGTTCTGTTGAACGTTTATGAACCATTATTATCTTACCTGTTGTAGATAGCATTTGATTTAACTCATTTTAGAGAAATTGGAGAGCTAACGACTACTTCAAATGGGGCCAAGAATAAAATGTATTTTTGATAGCTTAAAAACTCCATTCATCCGTTATCTTTACCCACTTCTTACTTTTCGGGTCACGGGGGTCACAGGTGCCCATATCCAGCAGTGCAAGAGGCGGGGTCACCCTGGACAGGTCGCAAGTCAGTAGCTGTAAACCAACAATGAAGATTATTTAAAGTTCATGCTCAATAATCCAGGTAAAAAAATCCAACAAAGTTAAGTCGGGTCCTCTGGACGGTTTCTTTTTTTGTTGAAACGTTTCGTCCTTCATCCAAAGGACTTCATCAGTCTGTGGTGCCACAACAAGTTCAGTCCCATAAGTGGCTTACTCACATAGTGGGCCAGCCAGTTTTATGGTGATAAGATGGTTTCTGGAGTCCGCCCTCTCCTCCGTCGACTCCTCTGAGGCAGCCATAGTTGTATTTTATCACCATAAAACTGGTTGGCCTACTATGTGAGTAAGCCACCTATGGGACGGAGTTTGTTGTGGTTCCTCAGACTGACGAAGTCCTTTGGATGAAGGACAAAATGTAAAAAAAAAAAAAAAAAGAAACCGTCCAGAGGACCTGACAATTTTGTTGGATTTTTTACCTGGATTATTGAGCATGAACTTTGATGTTTTGAACCACTTTGGCTATGGCGGCCTCAGAGGGGTCGACGGGGGAGAGGGAAGGCCCCAGAAACCATCTTATTACCAGCAAACTGGATGGTCCACTATGTGGGTGTGCTGCTAGTGGGACTCAGTTTGTTGTGGCTCCTTGGACTGATGAAGTCCTTTGGATGAAGAACAAAATGTTTCAACAAAAAAATAAACCATCCAGAAGACCTGACTTAACTTTTGTGGATTGAAGATTATTGTTTTGATAATTTGCCTTTTGAAGCTGCTTTTGTTCCCCAGCCTTATGTTGCCAGACAAGCACACAGAATAATATTTGACCTTAAAGGTTGTCTAGTTAATAGAGACAGAATAAAACCCAAACTGTCCGATGTGTGAGAGAAGGTGTGATGTTATATCATGAAGGCATGTCTTCCTTTGCATAAATTCAAATAAAACCCATTTCCTCCCCAGTGTTAAAGATTAGCCGATGTCATTGCTGTTTATTTTTACTAAATCAGCTAAAGAGTCTCCGGCCGTGCAGCACCGCCGCTGCGTTAACTACTGTACAGCTATTTATAGCTCAGCCAGCCGACCCCACATTGTGCCTGCTCGGAGCGGTGGAACAGCAGCACATGCGCCTCCTGCTCTCTCCTGCCTCCATGATTATGTACCAAAGGTGTAGATGGCAGACAGAATGCGTCTCCATGGAGATCCGTGATGACGGGCAACACTAACTAAAGCTCGGCTGCTTGCATCTTTTCTCTCCCTCTGTTTGTCACATGCAAATAAACGCTGCGCCCCCCACTCTCTCTCACACACATCCTAGATGCACATTTTCTCACTTGAGTACAGCACAGTTATTAACATGGCTCCCTTTGAGAAATGTTTTGATGCTAAGGGATGATTCGAGGTACAGAGTGAGAGGAAGAGGTAACGGCATGTCAGGGGGAGAACAAAGCAGGGACGTGTGTTCAAATGTATGCTATACCAGAGTTTTTCATGAAATTTGTCAAAAGTTCAGTTTTTGTCACCAGATGACAAAACAAACACTATTATTTTCTATTACTCAGAGGTTTGTCTATTTTCTTTCTACTTTCAGAAGAAAAAAGGCCGATGGAATAAAAGGTGTCGTGTTGTTGAAAGGACACAAATGAAGGACAAGGAGGCAGCAGGCGGCTGGAATGGTTTTTACTACATCAAGCTAAACGGAAACATAAACGGTTTGAAAAACATAATTGAAAGGAACAAAAAAGGTTCAATCATATCAGCTGGACCAGTTTCTTTAAGTGAGAAACGTTTCGCCCCCCATCCAGAGGACTTCCTCAGTCTACAGCCTGCCAACCTGTCCCATAGGTAGCCTTCACTGCTTTGTTTCAAGCTAACCTCCTGAAGGAATCACAAAAGAAGGCTTTTAACGTGCAAACAGAGCACACCCATCTAAAACAATCATCATATATAACAATCAAATGTTTTAGGCCAGGTGGTCAACTTACCAACTCTTCTTTTAATATATATAACTGAAAGGAGCATTACTTTGAGGAATGTGTGTCACCAACTTTGCAGCTCAGGTTTTGAACAAAGATGCCCTGCAATCTGTTTGTGCTCAAAGTGTTGGTGATTAGTCTCAGCTACTACCGCACCTATTAGCTCAATGTCTGTAAAACTGACTGGATAAAACTTAATTAGCTGTGGCAGCCCTTTTCAACAAGTTGTAACCATGTAATAAGTTGTAGGTGAGCATCCAACAATGACTTTCTAAGATTTTAATACAATCCATCCACTGGTCCATGAGATATTTTGCTAATGTACAAGCACAAGTGCATGATTGATCACCCACATTTCATGGCAGAGGGCAGTTCAAGGAAAGAATGAGCAAAGGACTCATAAGGATCTGAACAAAGACATTTTAATACTACAAGCTAAATATTAAGAGAAAAGATAACAAATAACACCACAGGTGTGATGATTAGAAATTATAAATTTTTGAAGGGAGTAGGGAGCAGAAAATAAACCTGATAAAAATCCAAACCAGGGAACATAAGGACGAGCAAAAATACACCTAGAAAACACAAATAAGGCCCAAATCATAACAGACATTTACCAAAATATACAGAAAACAAGAAAACTGACAGAAACTAAAACATTAGTGTTGAACGAGGAGAAAACACTCTTTTTTTAGTTGCATTAACAAGAAAAATTGTTTCCATACTATAAAATCCAGTTCAGAAGGAACTCTCAGGTCTAAACTGTGACCATGTGGAGGGTCTAGAAGCCAAGTTGACTCGGTAGGTAAATGTTGGTGATGTGTACTCTACATGCATTACAGCTGATTATCGGGTCCTGCTTAATTGTGTTGTTTTTATTCTGGCTGTTTCTGCATTTGTGCACTTTAAGGAGAAGTACCTTCATGGTTGGCTTTTATCATAACCTCCGTTTCTGTGAGTCAAACCGAACCCAAACAAGAATCCCCTTTGTCTTTACAAATGAAGAAAACACTGTTTTTGTGAGGATTCCAGTTCCTGGTTCTCCTCTGACACTAACCATTTCTCCTCAGTCAGAAGCAGCTGCGTTTACATTTAACCACAGCTCTGGTACCCACCTTGATTAGCAGAGACAGCATGAAGACTGAAGCCAGACCATGTTGAGTGTTGGTTCAGCCACGGTGAAGTCAACGTAAAGCCAAACAAACATTTGTCTTGAATCAAAGACAAAGACAAACTTAAATATTATTTGCATTTTCTTTCACCCACCTGTCGTGTATCCTACCTCTTGTGACTGTTTGGTTCTTCTGAGTCTCAGCGTCAATCAGCTGGAACCACTCAGCCTCATCCTCTTGACCTGAAAGATAAGCTTGAACATATTTGCTTCATCTACTCTCGCTGGATCATACTGCTGCTCTGACTAAAAACTTAATTCTCTTTTGGAGAATCTTCTACCAACATATTGGAAACACTGGGATCCTTCACGCCTCTAAACCTTCTAATTATCACAAGATACTTACCCCTTCTTCCTCTCCACAGGTCCTTCCGGTTTAAACACCCTTCCCCTCGTAAACTTAACTTTTATACCTGGAGTCAGTGAATCTTTAGTTCTCGGAAAATCAAATTCTGTTCAAAGAAACTTTACTATTTAGCAGAATACATTTTGTATGTTGTAAATTTTAGATAAGGCTGTAAATTTGGCTTCTATTGAAAAAAAGTGGATAATTCTAAATGTTCCTAATTTGTTTCTTTGTAACTTTACATGCAAAGTGGTAACCATTTTGTACCCTACTGAAGCAACAACTGGTGGGAACAAAGTGTGGGTAGGTGTTGTGCTGTTTTTGTCCTGTTCTACCTGTCAATCACTCCCTGTCTCCCTGCACCTGTGATGCTCCACAGGTGTTGGCATTTGTCTCGTTAATTATGTTAAGTCTGAGTCTGTGTGTCATTGATTGTCGGTGCATCATTGGGTATGACCTCGTCTTGTTCTTTGTGTTTCCTGAGTCTGACCTGACCTGTAAGTTTTGTCTGCCATGTCAACATATTTATTTATTATTTGGATTTTACGGCCTGGCCTCCGAGTCCTGCCTGCACCATTGGGTTCTACCTGTTCTGCCAGAAACTTGACACAAAGTCAGGGTACAATTTGTTGCAGAGCCAAATTGAAAGGCAAATCACTATGTCCCATTTTAATTTTCCCATATTTGCAAACAGTCTGATGAGTTACACAAATCTTTTCATGTTGTAACACAAATGGTTATAAACACTCCTGATGCAACTTAAAAGTTAAACGTAACATTGTTTTTCAGATGTAACACAAGTTCAGATGATTCAGTTAAATGCCACGTTTTGATGACTTCATCACCACAAAGCAGCGACCATGGCAGCGGCTGATAGTTTTCACACACCTGAAGAAATTATTGACGTTCATTAGTGAAGCGGCATCCTCAGCGCTGGGGAGTCCAGAGGAGCAATGACCGTCAGATCTGACGGGATGAGATTCGTAAACACAAGAGCTCAGGTGGAAGAGGTGGAATTTGAAGGGGTGAGGGTTGTTTTGTCATCCCTCATCACTCCCTTTTATTGTTTCTGCTTGTGTTTTTTTCCTGCACTCTTGAAGGTTGTCATGACAATGATGAACAGCGTTTCCATGGAGAAGGGCTCAGTCAGAACCATTTCAGTGCTGGGGGACACAAGCATGCTTGACTTATCTCAAATCAACTTTCACTCATTTATGGCCTTATGAAGATGTACATGAAGGGAAATGTTTTCATTTAAAAATGACATTTTACTGTGCTAAAGGCTGATCACATCTATGTTACAGAATTAATTATAAAATCAATATTGTGTTAAGTAGATGTTACAGCTGGATCAGTTTACTGATTTTGTTTTAAGCAAGTCATTTTTAGAAATAAAAAGCTTTTTCAACAAAGTTGAACAAAATGAGCTTGTGCGGCAGTATTGGGGCTCGTTCCAGCAGACAGGACCACAGAAGGTTGAAAATAAGAGCATCTGTTGTGCTGGAGCTCTGATCCTTTCTCTGATCTTTCAAAGTCTTACGAACATCCTCGTTCAGACAAAAAGCCCCTGTTCTCCACAGAACCTGTGGATTTAGAACCACGGGAGCTATGAGCTGCTGTCGTCGCACAGACACAAGGTTTGCTCCGGGTCTGAGCTCACAGCCATCCATGGACGATTCTCACATTCAATAGTCCAGATTGAGAAATTGTACTGAGACGATGGAAATAAAAATAAAACACAACATTATTCAGTGAAAAAACACATTTTTGTACATTTCATCAAATTTCCTATATTCTCTCTAAATGGTTAATAGGTCAGATACGTTTTCACTAACGTTTTCTACAATTATCTTTTGAGCTCTTTTAATTTGACAATAGGATTCAACCAGATGAAGGATTTGGAAAATTACAACAAAATAATTTTAAATTGAGTTTATTTCCAATTTAATAGCATCAAACAAGAAAGATCAGGGCCCCTGTAGCTTGAAATGGCTGTGATAAATGTGAGAACGTTGAATCATTAAATATATTCCCATTAATAAGAAGACATACAATCTACACTAAAATGCTCCTTATTGAGAGCACAAAATGCTTTTTTCTTGTAAAGTATTTTTTTAAACAAAATGCTTTATGTGCATTAAAAAAAACACCAAATTTCTATAAGAACATAACTCAAGAAAATATAAAGGATGTAAATGAAAATCTGATGAGAAGCAATCAAAACTTGAAAATATCAGGGATGGAGGTCATGAGAAATTCAGAGCAGCTGAGGGATTTAAAACCCAAAGCTAGGATTGTGGACACACACAGTGCAAAATCTTGAACAAACGGGAATGAAATGTGAAGAAACAAAACCAATTAAAACAAAAACTATGACAGTCTCAAACTCCATAAAACACAAGCTTGTGAAAATTAACCAAAAGATAAATACTGTAATTAAACATTTGTGTGTTTGGCTGTAAAACCTCCAGTTTTACATAGTAGACCTGAGGGCGACAGTCTGTTTCCCACACCTTGGTGATGAGACTACAGCTAAAGAAGTCACTTTTTTACATTTCTGATGTAGAAATCTACATTCTTGTGTTTTAGATCTGAGGTCATCGACCCTTTTCTGTGGCACTTTGTGCTGCTCGCTGTAATGTGTGCAGTCGAACAAACCTTTTGTTGGCCACGAGAAGTTACCAGCTTCAGTCAGTGATGATCACTTAGGACGTTAGGATCAGGCAGGAAGTTATTAGGATTTTCAAAGACATTTTAAATTACTTAGGAAATGTCTGAATGCTTCAAAATAAAATCTACAGTTTTTTTTCTTTTATATGCCACGTGGTCCTTCTGTTCTTTAAAATAAATTAAAGCCATGAAATAAACCATATAATCATGAGATTTATGTTCATGTTGACTGTATCTAAAGCTTTGACTGGAAGTCTTAAAACTGCAGAAAATAACCAGCAGTCAATAAACCTATAAGTTCAACCCATCCGTACTGATTACACTCCTTTGTAAAGTTTATTACCTCACAATCTAATAAAACATCCATATTTCCATCATTCTATTTCCTGAACTACTAATTTTTTAAAAGACATTCCAAGTTAAGGATTTAAGGAACCTTTTACTGACTCACAACCCTTCTGTCTTTTTAAAACAGCTGCATGAAGCTGCAGTTTCTCAGGATCGTTGCTTCCCATTAAAGTAAAGAGGCAAAAGAACGTAAGACCAAACAATAAGCTAAATCAATCCAGCCCTGTGAGCGGGGTGAAGAAGTAATGATCTGCGAAGAGCAGGAGAATTATTTCTCAGTCAATACCCTAAAGGGAGTCCCCCTGCTGCAGAACGATTACGTGTTCTGCAGAAGGACGGTCTCTTCTGAGCCTCTAATGGACAGCACTCTGTTCTCCTGTGTAAGAGTGTGTCTCTGTATGTGTGTGTGTGTGTGTTGTTCAACAGTGACAGAACTCTGAAACCATCAGTGTTGACCGTGAGCATCATCACCGCTGTATCTTCGTCTGCCTCCGTCATTTGAAGCTCAGCATGTTTATAATCAGGAACCACACTTGGTTTTATTTAAATTAGTGGTTGAATCACAGCTGACAGCCTTTAAGTCTGGTTAAGGTTCCACTTGTAAAAATAATGACTGATGACAGGCAGCAGTGTGGAGGGAGCCAGTTAGTTCCAGTTTGACAGGAGCCTGGGAGTCAGCCGCTAACCTTTCTCTGAAGTTAAATTTTATTCATATTGTTTCTGTTTTTAGCGCTGAATGCCTGAAGTGGTGTTTTCTATTTATCCCTCAGGTGTGCAGAAGGCTGCATTGATGCAGATCCCCAATGATGGAGGAACAATCCGTGAGGATGTTTGCAGGCCCGAGCAGCTTCTCGTAAACAAAACTGCAAGAAAACGTCTGGACTTCTCCTACTTTTCATTTTATGACATTGTGCCTATAGCGATCCACTTCCAATCTGCTTTAGATGCAGTGTTTCAACGATTTCATGTTACATCAGTTCACATGGTGTGAAAGCTCAGGGCACGGTGCTCAGAAGTCTGCACCTTGACCAGCAGAAGAGCCATTTCTGCCCCCTTTTTATTTTAATTTTTCCAGAGCCACAAATCTTATTTGAGAATGGACATTAAAAAATATGACTTGTTAAGTTTTATTTATTAGCACATAAAGAACTGTTGGTTACATTATATCGTAATGTATTTTGTGGGGAGTGGTGGCGCAGAGGTTAGAGAAGGTGGGCCTGTGATTGGAAGATTGCCGGTTCAAGCCCCGGTAACGACGACATCAAAAATGTGGGTGGGGTAGGTGAAGCACCCACACCTGCCCCCACCCTCATTTGCCCCACTCTGGGCCCATGAGCAAGGTCCTTAACCCCATCTGCTCCCTAAAAAGGTCTCTCTTGAAAAGGAGTTCTAGTGGCTCAATGAGACTACCTGTATAAATAAAGAGTAAATGAAAAAAAAAAAAACTTGTATAACTTACCACAGCTTCAAGAAGAAAGTGCACAAAAATTACAGCCTTTGTGTTTCTGCACAAAAAACAGCACAAATCTAATTTGTCCCTATTGTGCATATTTAAGTACTTGACTAGCATGCTGACTGCACACTCCCTCAAAACTTGTGACATCTGTGGCATTATGCTGTGATAAAACTGCACATTTCAGAGTGGCCTTTTATTGTGGTCAGCCTAAGGCCCGTGACGCCTGCGCAGTAATCATGCTGTCTATTATTCAGCATCTTGATATGCCACACCTGTCAGGGGGGATGGATTATCTCAGCAAAGGAGAAGTGCTCACTAACACAGTTTTACACACATTTGTGGACAATATTTGAGAGAAAAAGGCCTTTTGCAATCTTCTGCTCTGCTTGTTCCAGTTCTGTCTCCTGTGTTTTTGTCAATGCCACCATCTCCAATCCATACAACATAGCTGGTCTCATCAGATAATACTAATAAAACTTACAAGTAGTAAAACCATTTTTATTTGCAGATGATATTCCTGCTGCAAATGCAAATCATTGTTTTAAATCTGAAGTCAGCTGAATATCCAGAAAGTAAAAAAATACACAAACAAGCATTTTCTGGACAGCTTAAAGATCTTTATCACCCTTTATTTCATGTTACTGTTGATGCAATTCCTCTCAGAGGGGAAAGCTTAGCCATTATGTCTCAAGGCAGGCGGGAAATAAAACAACCATTAGTATGTGCATTTGCTTCTTCGCCGCTGTGCCCTGTGAATTCTCTGAAACACTGGGTCCATTTAGATTCATTCCTACTTAGCCACTTCCTGAAAAAAATTTTTTTTTTAAAGAACGAGGTGAACATCTGAAGCAAGATAAATACTCATCACGCACCTCACTTATTTCAGAAGCTTCTTTCAACCAAATGTTTTTCCTTTAAAGTAAAAATATATTGCAAACGTTGAGAGTCAGAGTAAGCTCGTACTTATACATAATGAAGTCCTAACTTCCACCTAAAATCAATGACTTACAGAGAGAGAACATGCACTCTTTCTCAGCAGTGGTCCAATCAGGAGCCTGCTGCTCTTCAGCTGTCATTACAGATGGGCCTTTTCAGCGCTGCAGTCCAACAGAATGCCTGAACAGCTGCAATTATCCCCTCTGATGTGGCTGGCACACACAAAATGGCAAATGCATTAGTGATGAAACTCCCCCACGCTCACTTCCAGGTAAGAAGGAACCATCAAGGAGTCATTGTGCTAGCGTCAGCTCCTCAATACTCAATATCCCATTGTTAAGTATTGATCATTCTATATGTTGTTTTCACTAATTGCAGCTCTGTCAAATAAAAAAACAGACTTTCATTGTGTGTGGGTGGGTTGCATGACCTAAAGACAAGTTTTAGGAGTATCAAGGGATGTGGCAAGGAAAGGCAAAACGGCTGACGTTAACCATATATCACGTCAAGTTCCTTTAGCAGCGTGATTTTCTTCTCACTTTAATAAATAAGAAAACAGAACACATCCAGGGACTAGTTTGTGTTTACAGAATGCAAACTAATGTATCTGAAACTTTGGTAAAAACAGGAATTTTTTTGTGTGTTTGATTTTTTATATGGAATCCAAATGTGGACAGATGGTTCAGATCCTATAATGTGTTCACTGACGGGAGAATTTAGAAGTGAGGCTGAAGAAGAGAACACAAAGTTTTGAGGCAAATAAAACCCTAAGATTTTACCAGAGTTAGTGAGGATGAATAAAACCTGTGAGCTAAAAGGACAAGAGCGACTGTGATGGTGCTCGTGATTGGGCAGCGAAGTTTTCGGAACGATGACCTTGTGGAAATGGAAATAGCAACATCTTAAATTTATGCAACCACATTTGAATCTAAATCCTGTCTAAAACATGTCAAGAACAACAGCACATCTCTGTATATATATATATATATATATATATATATATATATATACAGTATATACAGTATCTCCCTCCATATCACAGTCTAACTCAACATAATTAATTCTGCTTTGGTAATTTGGTTAAATTGTCCAAAATTTAGCATAACAATCTGTTCCAGGTTAAAAACAAAAAGTAAACACTCTTAGCATTTATGTTTGTTCAGCTGACAGTTTATAGCAGACACTTAGGTTTTAGTTAATAAATACTCATTAAAAAGTAAAGTTTTGACTTCAAATTAAAATACCAAACAGTGTAAATGTTCGATTTTTTTGGCTTCATTTCTGTAACGTCATACATTTATAAGAAGTAAGAAAAGTCCTCACCTCCTTCTACAGGTGTGCAGTGGAGAGCATCCTGTGCTCCAGCATCAACGTGTGGCATGGAGGCTGCACAGCTGCAGAAAGAAAAGCTTTGCAGAGAGTGATGAAGGCTGCACAGAAGACTGTTGGAGTCAGTCTCCCCATCATCACATACATTTACACCTCCAGATGCAGGATGAGGGCCACCTGCATCATGAAGGACTCCACTCACCCAGCACACACACTTTTTGCCCCGCTCCCCTCAGACAGGAGGTTGCAGAGCTTTGAGTATAGAACCACTAGACTGAGGAACAGATTCTACCCTGAAGCTGTTAGACTCATGAATCTCTAATCAGGAAAATAAGTGTAAAAAAAAAAATCATTGAAATGCCACTTTAATTGGTGATGTACGACTTTGTGCTGCTGATTATCCATGCTGCTGATTTCTTGCCTTTAAGTTGCTGTATTCATATCCATCTGCTCACTGCAAACTCATGTTCAGGCTGCTGCTTAATCCATCCATCCATTATCTTTACCCGTTTATTCCATTTTGGGTCACGAGGGTCGCCGGTGCCCATGTCCAGCAATCACTGTGCGAGCGGCGGGGGACACCCTGGATGGGTCTCCAGTCTATCACAGGGGCACACAGAGAGAAACGAGACAAACAACCATTCACTTTCTCTTTCACACCTAGGGACAATTTAGAGTTACCAATCAGCCTAACATGCATGTTTTTGGTCTGTGGGAGGAAACCGGAGCACCCGGAGAAAACCCACGCATGCACGGAGAGAACATGCAAACTCCACCCAGAAGGCCCCTGGACCGGGGTTTGAACCAGGGACCTGTTCGCTGAGAGGCAGCAGCTCTACCCGTTGCGCCACCGTGCTGCCCGCTGCTGCTTAATATATTGTATTATTTTATATTATTAGCTTTAGTGTTATCTTAGATCCTTGTAAACTGTTTCTTTTTATACTTCATATTCTTTTTTTTTAGCTATTTCTGGGTATAAGACATTGGGCACACAATTTTGTTCCACCTCATGTACCACATGTGATGTGAATGACAATAAAAAACTTTGAACCTTGAAAAGTTTGATGCAGTTTGACGGTTGTGTTGGACTGTGAGAGTGTTTTTGTCCACCTCTGATGTATCCTGTGACCTCTGCACTTCCCATGCTGCTTCCTTGTGCTTTTCTTCTAGTTAAATCTTCCTGTTTACCTACGACTCATTAGTTTTTCAGATATGTTCTTGTGAGCTTTCTGGAAAAACAAAATCAAGAACAGTAACGTAGTGTTGTTTCTGTAGTGGAACTTTAAAAAAAAATCTTCTATTTTAACATACCTTTTGGTAATAACATTTTATTTTGGTTCTAAATGATGCTCTTCAGAGCACAATAATCTTTTAATCTTTATTTTCCTTTTAAGAATATTTCTGGCTTGTCTTTATAACTGCTCCAACTCGAGTGTGAAACAAGTAAAACGTAAAAAGTCACTCCTCTCATGGCTCACATGATGCTGTAAGTTACAGTTGCTGGATGTCAGTGGTAAACCAGGACTCAACAATCTAATTGGGATCCAGGAAGACAAGGAGCATCGAGTCCACGAGGAACTCACAGTGGAAATAATTGCACAAGTTTACATTTTTTCCTCCTCTGTGGTTCCCAATCTTTGAAAATGTTTGTGCAAATAATCGTTTTATGATCATCATGACTTTATGTGACACTGGTTGTTTCCTTGACAGCCTTTTCTCTTTTTGCTCACTTTTTTCTCCTTCATTTCTTGAAATGTTGCTGCTGATTTCTGTCACTCTGTGCCAAATGAGCTCTCTCAGCTGTGCATGAAGCTTCATGCACAACTTGTTGCTCATCCAACAGGAAACAAAGAAATGGAGGACAAACAGCTGCCACTCATGGCTCACATATAGTATTATAAAACAGCTGGTTATTCTCACATTTAAACAGTTATATTTGTGGTCACAAAGCAATTTGTCTGAACCATCTGTTAATTCAAGATAAATACAGTTTGATGAACGAGATGTGCTCAGCTCGTCTGTAGCACTTCTGATGCTCTTTAAAGTCTTTTAAAGGTTTTCAGTCAGTGTTTACTGGGCTAAATCATGTGATGGAATCAGATTTACAATTTTACAGAAAATCTTTAGATCCTGACAAATTATTTGTGATGAAGTGTTATGGTTGGCAAAGACCTAAAGCAGTACAAGAGATGAGGCATTACATTATTTGGAGGAATATTATATTTTTTGGACTGTAAAGCACACTTAAAATCCTTTAATTTTCTCAAAAATCCTCAGTGAGTCTTATAATCTGGCACACATTATGTATTAATTCTGGTTGTGCTTACTGACCTCAAACCAGTTTTATGTGGTACACGGCGCTCAACAATCTGTCAAAATTAACTTGTTTCGCTTAATGCACCTTATAATCGGGTGCATCTTATGTCCAAAAACTACGGTACACAGCACCTTTCATACCAGAGTTTTAAACTAAATTTTGTCTTGAAAGAGTTTTAGTAATTCTGGTTGAATCTTGAAAAGAATGTTGCAATTTTATAACGACTGTGAGCTTTTGTGTGATCTGTTAGGGCTTGACATTCAACTTCCATCACACAAAGTTTTATCTTAAAATCAGTAAAAGTAGCTGAGTTGTTGCCATTTTGTGCTCAGTTTTGTGGCAGCCATCGTGAACTGGATGATAAAAATCTGATCACTGGTTCGTGAGATCTATCTCTAACACACAAACATGGGCATTTAGCAAAAAATATATCCATCCATCCATCCATCCATCCATCCATCCATCCATCCATCCATCCATGTTGGGGTTTTCTCTGAGTACTCCATTTTCCTCCCACTGACTAAAAACATGCATGTTAGGCTGATTGGTAACTCTAAATTGTCCCTAGGTGTGAGTGAGAGTGAATGGTTGTTTGTCTCTGTGTGGCTCTGTGATGGCAGGGTGTACCTCGCCTCTTGCACAGTAACTGCTGGACATAGACACATGAAAGGGAAAAAAAATGGAAGACAACGTGGATGCATGAATGGATAATTTCCTCCTTTGAAGTTCAAAGAATGGGTCTTTGCAGGAAAGCTGTGTGCTTTTAAAAAACAGCTAAAAATGGTGTAAACTGCTACATTTCATAACCAGTTGCACTCTTTATTCTGATCTTTACGAGTCCAACGATCCACACTTTATTCTTCTTCTACACCGGACTCCAACCATTTGCTTCTTGTGAGGTTATCGTCAAACACTTTCCTGCGAACAATGTTAATATCACGAATATGCTCCACATCAGAAAGGAGAGTGAAAACTAAATGCTTCTTTGTGGAATCAAAGTGTGCGAGGTGTCCTTTACTGAATGACCTGTTGTTTGCAGCTTAGTTGGTCAAACATTAATGCTGTCGTAGCTCTCGAACCAGTCCTCTGAACGGGACCATCTGGCTCTGATGTGGAAGCAAACAGCAGCTGAAAGCATGTCTGATGAAGGCAGCCCACACAAACCCGGTCTGCAAGGAAAATGCTGCTTGAAGTGTAAAACATATACATCAACTGTCTTTTCTTAGATCAGGTGGCGGGGAGGTGGGGAATCAGGAAGTCGCTTCTTTGATGTGTGCTGTCATGAGATAAATATCTGTAAGAGAACCTGCAGGTGGCACCTCTGTAAGTGCAACATCAAGTCAGAGCAGCCGGTTTGTGCAGCTCACGTGCTACACTGTGGTGGGAAATGATTTGTTTGTAGGATACAAAGCAGAAAGCACTCTGCGCACATTGCTCCGGAAAGTCAAGAAAGGAAATGTGACGCAGCTTTGGAGCCAAACTACTTCATGTGAACACACAATGTGGGGACAAAAAGCAACACGGCAACAGGGTCCGAACGAATCCAACAGAAATATTGTCACGTTGTTTTTACCACTAAAACTGTCCATCATGGTTAGCTGGAGGTTGGTTAGGAGTCAAAATGCAGACAAAACCCGAGAAGCTTGTAAACCACTTATTTTTATTGTATTCTATGAAGTTCTGAGCTGCTATGTTAAAAATGTACAGAAGACAAGAAACAAAAAGTCTGTGATGAATGTGTAGTCGTTACTGTTGAGAGGATGCACATATGCACCATGCTCTATATCTTATATTAATATAGACTTTATAACCTTTTCTGCTTCTTTACTCTTTTGTCTATATTATAATAGTTCTTGATGTGACTAGTGGTAAGAAAAGGAGAGGCCATATTTTATCGTGTTGGAGACTTTTGAATGTTATGGTAGACACTGTGATTATTCCCTGTAAGAATCCTTGAGAAATGTTGACCTCCAGTGGCTCCCTGTGTGCAGCTGCTGGGTTCAGTTCTGAAACCACAAGGACAAGGTGAAGAGGAGGGGCAGCCCCCTGAAGAGTTCTCTGCAAAACTAACCTTTTCAGTTCGGGAAGCCAGAATGGGTCAGAGGTCAGACAGGTGAAGGCATTAATAATCGTGCAAGATTGCTGGCTGTTCTCCAAAGCTTTGTAATAAATATGATAAAGAGCTCCACCTGATCGTTTTGGGAATCTCTTTTTTTCCACAACAGTTACGCCGGCTCAAATTTGTGTCAGTGCCAAGATATTTCAATTCATGATGGGCCTGCTCGAAACCAACGAGCGCATCCACCTCTGACCCAACTGGACAAAAGCCAAGCAGCAGAATCAATTTCCCTGGAGAAGAAGTTGACGCCAAGGAAGAGGAGTAAAATGTGGCAAGAGTCTGAGCCGAGGCAACAAAAAGCATAATAATCAAACAGAAATCCAAAAAGAAAGCAAGTTCACATATTTTGGTGTTGTTTTGGATTCCCCTATTAAATTTGAGGACCCTATTAGAAACATGTATAAAATGATTAATCTTGACTGTTTTTGTCTTGGCTCAGTAAATTTTTGCACACTACGATTCTGCTACACCTTTCTAGAAGTAGGAGCAGACGTAGAAGAAATAGGAGTCAACGGGGGAGAGGGCGGACTCCAGAAACCATCTTATCACCGTCGAACTGGTTGGTCCATTGTGTGAGTGCTGCTTGTGGGACTAAAGTTTGTTGTGGCTCCTCAGACTGATGAAGTCCTTTGGATGAAAGACGAAACGTTTCAACAAAAAAAAGAAACAAAATCATCAAGTCTCGGCGTTCACACGGCATTTTCACTTTAGTTGTTTGTTCAACTTTCCACAGATCAGAATAAAGGAGACGCACAACAGTGACTGCTGAATAAAAGTGGTTACTTTAATTGTCGCTTCACTCCATTGTGTTAACACACAGCATCTCTCTATTCACCTAAAAGTCTTGTTACAGTCAGACATTTCTTCCTGATTGTGTTCCCAGTTTTGTGCTGGACGCCATCGCAGTTTAGAGTGAGAAACACACGCACGAGATCGCTGATACATTAGTGGTCCCACTCCACTGCACTGGTTTAGTTAAGCAGCACACAACACTGAAGGAGGAGAAAAAAACACAGAGCGAAACACTGAAAACCTACAAGTACTTTTACTCTACACACGCTCACACATGCTCCCACACCAACACGCAGACACACACACTCAACTATTATTTACTGAAAACAACACACAAACACCTGAAACCAACGGACACCAATGTAACATTACAGACGGTACAAAAATCAAAAAAATATCTGAAAATATACAATTATTATTTACAGCTCAAGTATACACCCCGTCACTTTCACTATAGATACTCAGTGAATGTACATCAATATGTACAGATTACATACATTGTCTTAAATACTATAAATATAACTATGTTTGGTCACATAAATATTATTTGCACATTTAAATCAATTTATTGATGCTCTACTTTTGTCAGGTTCCTATCGATGGCTGAGCTGAGATAAACTCTTGAAGCGGACACTTGGACGAGACAAAAAGACCCTGGAGTTTTTGTTTTCAGTTAATATTATTGTCACTGATTGGCAAAAAGCTTTGCATTGCCTGAGACCGTGCAGAGTTTAAACAGCGTTAAGATGTGAATTACCCTGGTCATGTACAAGTTGAAATGCAGCATATCTAAAGAAAACACACACTGTTAATGCACTTTCATCAAATCTAGTTTATCAAATAAAACCTGTTGCTACAAAAATCCTGTTGTTTTTAAGTGTCTTTTGAAAATGGCAGTGCTTTTATTTGTGCAGATTATTATTTTTTTTGTGCTGGAATCAAAGATCTTACAGTTTCTTTACCCGATGAGCCTAAAGTGGCTCACAGACCTTGGACTTTACAGTTTATGCATGCTCATGGTTCTGTGCTTTGCTAAAATGTGCTTTAATTCTAAGCAAAATAATAGTACAAATAAGTCCCTTCACTTTCTGTGCTATTTGTGGGCAGTTTTGTGCCTGCTTTGACATAAACTCTAAACTCTTACAGGCAAAATTTAACCAACTGTGAGGATTATAATCTGACGTGTGAAGACTTGAATAACATTTTCAGGCTTATTAATGATGTCTCAAGTTGTTAGACCGTAAAACAAACACATTATTTTTGTGCTATTTTAAACACAACATGAAGTCTGTTAACTTCATATGGAAACAACTTAAGTGATGTAACAATGGCAGTAAACACGTGATATTAGTTGATGGCTGACCTGGAATCAGAGTAAACACAGAACTCACTGCCGACGATACATGAACAAAGTTAGACAAAAACATCAGAGATGGTTCTGCACTCAAAATAAAAACTGGGACACAGTTAGGAGAAAGGTTAAAACTTAGGAGACAACTTAAAGTTAGGAGAAAGGTTAAAAGGATCAAGTCAACATAAAAGTTATGACAAATTAAAACTACGAACATCAACCCGATTGAAAAACAGATTTTCATTAATAACACCAAACCTGATAAAGCTGGGACGCTTTTTCAATGTTTTCTTGAAGACTGGTGAACCTCCGCCCATCTTTACTTCTGAGACATCCAGTCTCTAAATTTCTCTTTTCATACTCAGTCCTCTGACCAGTTAACCCAGTTAATAGCTTAGTTAGTAGTTTATTTTGTGCACCACTCATATTTAAAGCCTTTAATTCCCTCTGTCCGAAACTTTTTGAGATGTCTTGCTGCCATATCATTCTAAACTACCTTACTTATCATCAAAATGATATAATCTCTTAATTCGAGTATTTGATATGTTTCACTGTATTCCACTGGGATTAAAATATGGGTTTATGAGATTTGAAAACCATTGTATTCTGTTCTTATTTATATTTAATAGATTGGTCTTATAAAACAAATCATGAGAAAAATTCACCCTTTCGGTTTGTACCTCTAGCTGACATTCATTTCACCTTTTTCCTCCACAAACTTGTGCTTAACAAACAACTCCAGGGTCTGAATCTACTTAAAGTGCTCAAGTGGACGACGCAAACGAACTCACCAAAGGTACAAAATAATAAAATGACAAAAGCGTAAGGCAAACAGATGACACAGATGCTGTTCAGGCACCAAACAATGTGACATGACTGTACTAATCACGCCACATCTGTTCAGTCTCAAGTCATGGTTGCTCTCTTAGGGAGGGGCCACAAAGGAAGCAGTGTCCCTCTGCTGTTCAGCAGCGACACCTAATGGTCAAATCCAAGTACTACCACCTATTGCAAACAATATCACAGTACATTTCCACCGAAATACAAGATTATACATTAAACTAAAAACAAAGGCTTTGTTTTCACACTTTGGATCACAGAGAAGACACTAAAGTGTAGCTTGTAGTGCAGATGAAGTAAATATGGTCAGAATGTGAGGAATGTACAAGTGTTGAACCGAATCACCACCAACTCAGGGATGGATTATGATTCATCCACATTGCACGGCAGTGAACCATCTAATTCAATACGACCGCAATTGGCGAGTCAATTTATACAGCTAATCAACAAGCTGCGCAGGTGAAGCAGACAAAGAGGGGTGTCCGCTCTCCTGCTCCTCCTGCACATCACAAGAGAGTCTGTTTCTATGGAGCGTTGCCACGGCGTCCCCTGAGCTCTATTTTTAAAAGGGCCAGGTCACCAGGAGCTCGCAGTCAGCTGCAGACAACACACTGACGTGCCCATCTGTGTGCTCAAAGAGTGAACCTTTCTTCTACCAAACGTGCCTCTCCGATCCAACATCAACTGTTTCTATTCTTTTAAAGCATTCATTAAAATAGACTGATTGAAATGAAAATCTTCGTCTCGGCCCACTGTGCACTCAATATATGCATCGCTGAGGGCAACAACTCTATAGCTGTACTTATTGAGGAGGAAGGTTGTTTAAAAGACAAACGTTTTTCCATTTTAAGGCTCAGTGATGCTCTATAGATGGCAGGTGTCTGTGCTTCGGTGTTGAAATGAGGACAAAGCTACTCCTTATTCAGCATTACTGCAGTGTACGCATGACTTAAGGTGATGTTCGAGACTATTGCACAACATATACTCTATATAGAAACGTTTCTAATGTACATTTGCAGGGAAATAGAGATAGAAGGAGATTTGTTGTTTTTACGAGGACTGAATATTTACTATTATTGCTGATGCACGATAGGCACAATAAACTCAAAGATATAATGTGCTTGTAATGCCACAAGAGTTGCTGACATACTGTTATGGATGCATTTGTAAGCCTTTATTTCTTTGACATGAGAAATGTTCTCATAGCAATCCAATAAAGGCAAGTGTTTTATGTTTTTGAGCTTCCTTCTATTCTATTCCCAAAATTAACAATCCTCTCCAATGAACCAGAAAAAGCACAAACTGGTTAACACACAGAATTACAGCTCAGTACAACACAAGCTTTTAGCATTGGACATCCCTTAACCTCTGAGTTTATGATCTAAATCTATAAAGAACCGTTCTAGACTCTATCTTTTGGTTCCCGTCTTTGTCCCTCTGTCTCTGCCACCTTGAGAAGATGGAAAACCATCCCTTCCTCAATGGAGGGATTTACTCACAGTCAGCAGAGAGAGTTTTATGAGAAGAAAAAGGGGAAAGAAGTGTGTGTGATGGAGCAGAAACAGGGGGACAAAAAGATTTTAGCTCTGGAGGTTAAGGTGTGAGGAATGCTGCAAGCCATTTTCTCTCCCTCTTTACGTCGTCTGTCTTCCTCCCTTCAGCCTTGGGGGGTGTTTGAGATCCATGAGCTCAGTGGATCATAGCTCAGACTCGGGCGAGCCAATGTTCTGGTACCCCGTCTTGGTGCTGGTGCCATAGTTGGTGTTGGTCATCTCCTGGGTGCCGCCGGGCCCCAGGTAAGCGCGGTGGGCAGGCATGGGGGAAGGAGTCTCGCTGGGGTTCTTGCCGAGGATGAAGCGCTGCTCGTCCTGCTCCTCCAGGTTGGAGATGTCCTTCATCATGCCTTTGCGGTAGGAGACAGACAATTTGTTGGAGCCGTCTGAGATGAGGTTGAAGTGGCGGGCGATGAAGACCATGGGCAGAGGTAGCATGGCAACCACGATGAGGGCGTACGCCATGGCTAAAGCCCAGGGGGGGTAGCTGTGGAAACGCTCTGAGCCCTAAGAATGAAAGAGAACAGAGACACAGGATGGTGGGGAAATAAAAAAAAGGTGATAAAGAAATAAGGTTAAAATGTGTGCACGTTCAACAGGACTGACTCTGAACGCCATGAACAGAACTCTGTGAAAACTCTAATCCACCTCTCATTTCTTTATATTTAGCTTTAAAGAAAACGGACTATTCTATCATAATCTTTTAAAGTGGTCTTGATTGCTTTTAGGCTTCCTGACAGTCTTTAAAAGTCATTTTTTTAAATGATTCAACTATTAAAATTCCAACATGTTGTTTTTGTGACAGACTGCTTGTAAAAATGTTTAATTATTAATTTAAAAATTATTATTTTTATTTATTTTTTGCTACATTTTCTAATATTTTCAACGCAACACTAGTTTGTCTCTTGAGTTTAGGAGACTTTTTGTACTTGAATGATTCATAGGTCTGGGTTCAAAAGTTTAAACATACAAAACAACAACAACGTTCCTCCGACTGAAAATAAGTGAAACGCAGCCAAGACTGAATGAACAAATAACCTTCTGAAAGCCTGGAAAACTACCGATCCAGTCCACTTTGAAAAATTATCTTCTGGCTTCTTCAAACTAAAGTACTGTAAAAAGCGATGAGTAAATACTAAAACATTTTGTACAGTGCAGTAAATTAATAAATATTTCACAAAATGCTAAAAAAAAAAGGAAAATTTACAAAACAATCTAAATGGTTTCCCTATGTTTTGTCTTCTTTCTAACTCCTTCCTTTGTCATGTATCATAAAAAAACAGCCAGGATGAACTGACCTCCTCTTCCACCCAGGCGTTGTATCCTGCAGGACTGACAGCCATCTCGATGACAGTGGCAGTGATGAGCACCACTAAGATAGCAGGCGACACGTATTTCCACATGTAGAAATAGAAGGAGTACGGCCTGAAACCAAGCATATCCTCCAGATCCTGCATGAACCTGCAGAAAGCAAGAAGTGAACAAATAATTCAAGAATATAAGGAAGGAAGGAAGGAAGGAAGGAAGGAAGGAAGGAAGGAAGGAAG
>NC_056508.1:32709482-32721963 GCF_014905685.2 Nematolebias whitei | reverse complement strand
GAAGGAAGGAAGGAAGGAAGGAAGGAAGGAAGGAAGGAAGGAAGGAAGAGTCACAGCGAAACACAGCTTTCTCTTTTTCAAACAACGAGCTGATGTTGTCTAAAACACATCTGTCAGATGTTTACAATGGGAGGCCACATGTTTTACAAACTAATCTATTTCTAAGAACCTTTTTCTATACGTTTTTTAAAACTAAAAACATGAGTTTCTCAACAGTTGTGTCACATTAAAAGCAGCTTTGGACATGTGGATGTTAGATGAAACATCTTGGAGACTTTAGAAAGCCGACAGTTACAAAGTAAGAATGAAGCTTGAAAACTACCGTATTTTCTTCCACTGTACACGTTGCACCGCCGTATAAGTCGCATCAGTCCAAATATGTCTAATAAAGTTGAACACAACATAAATATGTCGCTTCACCGTATAGGTCGCAGTTATTATGCGTCACCGCTGACCTCATGGAAACATGGGCCAGTGGGATGCCAAAAATCGACAGGAGCGTGCACGGGAGGACTTTAACAAGAATTTAACAAGATTATCACTTAAAAACAATTATTTCTTTGCTTGGAATTATAGTAAAGATGTGTCACAGTTGAACTTTTCCTTAATAAATGTACTTTGACGGTCAAATCAGCTGCTTTTTGCCTGGTGGTCACGGCAAAATGCAGCTGATTTGACGTGCGCTCCAGGAGTTCTGGAGCGAGAAGAAGGTGGCAGCTTGAGCAAATCAAGTGTCTCATTAATATACACTTTTACCTATTAATGAGACACTTGGCTTGCCATATTTGTCGAGGGCCCTCTAGCGGCTGAAAATGGTAATGTTCAATATTTTCCATGTCGGAATGAATGAAATCGTCAGCTCTCAGACAAAAATTGGGCTATAAATATGAGGAAAAACATAAATACATCGCTTCGCTGTATAAGTCGCAGGCATGCTAATTTATGCAAAAAACTACATCTTATACAGCGAAAATTACAGTAAGAGAAAATAATAATCTAAAGCCAATACATTTTCACATCCATTCAAGTTACCTCTTGGTGCCGTAGATCCAGGCCACAGAGATGTTCTCCAGGATTACCACCACCGTGAGGGGCAAACCAGCGGAGTAATCATCAAACATGGTGACGAAATAGTTCCCTGAACGCTGCACGAACAGCAAGCCTAAGAAGAAGGCTATAATACAGCAGACCACTGAGGGACACATGAGAACACAACAGCTGGTGAGAAACGGATCCTGTGCTCCGATTTTAACACGTGAATGAGCTGCCAGGTCAGGACCTACCACACAGGATCTCCTTGCGGACCTTGAAAGCGTCCAGTATGGGTGTGGTGATGCCGGTCATGGTTCCGATCATGCTTCCTAGGCCCAAGTTGATCAGCATGAAGAAGAACATGACGGACCAGAAGGGACTGGCAGGGAAGTGGGTCATGGCCTCTGTGAAAGCAATAAAGGCCAATCCGGTGCCCTGAACTGCCTACAGGAGGGAGAGACACACCCTGTAGTTACTGATGGTGAAAAGTACAGAGCTGCTAGAATGCTAATAAAAAGAACCGCTATTCCTCCATTAGTAAGTGCATTTATTATAATGCTCATATACAAGTCCTCATGAAGGCAGTAAACTCATAAAAATGTCCTCATAGTTGGACACTGAAGTCCAAACATCTGCCTTCTGACCTTATTCAGCTCATCCTCCAGGATACAGGCGTCCAAGCCCAGCTGGCTGAAGCTGTCCTCCTTCACGGTTTCGATGACTCCGTACATTTCGCTGTAGTCCTGAGCCGACAGGTGGGAGAAGTTGATGTGAGGAGGAATCAGCTCTCTGCTCAGCACACCTGTGTTCAGGTAACCCAGAATCTTCTCTGCATTCCTGCAAAGGTGTTAGTAGAAAGAGGAGAGAGGTCAATGTGGGTATTAAAAGTAACAAAGAGAGATTTGTTTGTTTCTGTAAGAGGTACTCACTCAACAACACATTTCTCATTCATGATGTTCGCTTTGAAGCCCAGGACAGCGAACACCACCAAGGTGGCCAAGATGGAGGTGACGAAGTTAATGATGGAAACCAGTGCGGCGTCAAAATGACAGTTGTTGTCTCTCTTGTTGTAGCTGGAGAATGCAATGACGCCTCCGAAGCCCAGACCGAGGGCGAAGAAGACCTGCGTGGCTGCTTCTCTCCACACCTGCGGCTCCAGCATCTTCTCCAGCTGGTGAGATAAGAACGAGAAAAAAACCCCCCATCAAATAATTCTGGAACTAATGTCATTTATCTTTGTATCTCGCGTTTATTATGTATTCTATCATTAACCTTCTGTTCAGGCACCATGATGATGATTTAAAGTAAACTTGACCATTTGATTTGAAATATCTGAGATTATTTCTTTAATTTTCATAGACGTAAACATGAACACTTTAAGTAACACAGTCTCCTTTTTATTATTTATATTTCAACATTAAATAAAGCGTTTCTGTCTCTCGTGTATTTTAAGTGAAAACAGAAGCTGGCAGGTCAGCCTCACTTCTTCACAGGTCTAAAGTATTTACAGAAGAGCAAACTTATTTTATGAATCTGCGTTTAGTTTTTTTTATACGCATGGACAGCAGGATACATAAAAATGTTACTCTAAAATAAATGTTTACAACTCTTCAAATCCATATTTTGTTAATTTAAATTAATTAAGGAAACCTTACCTGATAACCTATGATTATCATCCAGTTAATTCTAATTAAAAATTAATTCTCAAAGCTAAAACATGGACAAATATTTGTGTACCTCCAATGACTTTCACGATTCATCCTTGTTTATCATTTTAAATGAGCATCGCATCAAAATATGAATATAGGAATTTTGTAGCTGAGTTTTGCCACTAAGACTGCAACAATGATTCCCTTCAGACAAACTCCATTTATCTTTTTTTTTTCTTTAGCAATCTAATAAAGAGTGTAGGCACACTGCTGTAAGTGTCTTTCTAATCTACTTGTTTGAAATGTGCTGTCTGTACTAGATTATGCAGTTCAGGATTTAAAAATATAAATGTAACTTATTTGGACCAAGGTCTGTGGTCTAAATGCCAGCCAAAGATCTAAAGATAAATAGCATCGATCTGTCACCCACTGTGATAAAAACCACTGGGAGATGAGTTGAATGTCATGAAAATATAGTTTGAAGAGAGCTGCATTCATTTGACAAACTCTAGTATTAAAATTAAAACAGAAACTATGCATTAATAGCAGTTTTACAGACAATTTGTCATGCACATATTTAAACTTATTTTACTAACAGACAAATTTAAGGGAAAAACCTTCCCCCAAAAGCAATACATCCAATAAAGTGTTTGCACTTGATTCTTTAACAGTGAATAAATGCATAGTACATAATCCTGTATGTAAAATAAAATGTGCTGTATTTTAAAAACGAGGAGTGACAATATTTTTAAATACACAAGCACCACAAGAGGGAGACACTGACCTATAGCAATGTAGATAATCATATTTTTCTGTTGAAGGCCTCTTTCATTGACAAGTTTTATGCATTTCTACATTTCCTCTAAGAGCAGTGAGTGTTTTCCCTCGTTTTGACGAATAGCTGATATTTCTGTCCTTAAAATGTCCCCAAATCCCAAAGGGGCAACAGAAAAAATGATGTTCTCCTGCTTTTCAGAGAAAATACTCGCTGGTTTGCTCTCACCTTGGGGGTGAACATGTGAGCGATGCCGTCCACTGCTCCCTTCAGCAGCAAGCCTCGGACCAGGAAACAGAACAGCACCACATACGGGAAGAGGGAGCTGAAGTACATCACCTAAAAGAGGGAGAGAAAGTCAAGTGCATCACACAGTGTTGCCATGGATACCTTGTGAGACCTCACACATGGAGGGAGAAGTGCCGTCACACACACAGACGATGGATCAGTCCCCGTTTGCTCCACGGCAAATCTGTGAAATCTTTCAGCGCAGAGAGGAGATAATCTTTCCACAGAGTTGCAGAATGATTACAGCTCTGACGACTGGAGTCGATCAGGGTGTTTTTAAAAGCATGTCAGACTTTGTGTGCAACATCTCTCTATTCTGCAGGCTGGATGTTGTGCTCTGATGTATGACTCACAGTTTGGACCCAGAATCAAAGATGTTGATGTGATTCTTGCCAACGTGAGAACCAGTTTGCTTTTTTCTTGGTTCAGTTGAAGCTTATGAATGCTGCATGTCCCTGACTTCCATAATACAGATGAGATCCAAAAATAGACGCGTGAGAGGCTTAGCGTTGTACCTTTACCCAAAAAGCAGAGTCAATAAAATCCTCTCTGTCAGGGATGAATCGCTGATTAAAAATGAAAATGGAAAGCTTTTGTTGAAAGGATTTATCTTTACATTGCCTCGTTGTGGTGTGGGACAAAATGCAGAGGATTATTCTTTATGACATGCAGGTTCAGCGCCCCCACCGCCCTCGTACCTTCCCAGAGGACTGGATGCCTTTAATGACTGCCAGGCAGACCAGGATCCAGGCCACCAGCAGGGACAGAGTCATCTTCCAGTTCAGGCCGCCGGTGTCGTCGATGGTGCTGGTGATGTTAAGCGTCTGACGGTACCAGAAGTAGGTGGTGGCAGAGCTTTTCTCACATTCTGGTTCCACAACTAAAACAGAAGCAGGAAAATAAAAAATAAAAACAGACATGAGCATCTTTCCGTGGAGCTGGACACAAATTAAGAAAAACTTTGTTCAAATTTCAAGTTGTTGAAATAATTATTTCCATTAAGGAAAAGCATCTGCAACTTGCACGATGATGAAAAGCTTGATAAAATAATAATAAATAAAATGTCTAATATTCCTTGAATTAACCTGCTGCCTTATTTTGCTAAAGATGAAAACTAAAATTGATGAGTTAGATCTTTTTTGTTCAAACCTTTAAATTAAAGTTTTGAACAATCTCATGCAATACTGAAAGATGACATGCTATATGTTTGGAATGACTCTCAGCTACTACCACAACAAATTTAATCTAAACATCTGTAAAACAGGTTGTAGCAATGTATATGTTGGCTAATATCAATTAACTTTGGTAGCCATTTGAATTTTCTCAGCACCAAAAGTTATTCAGATGCACATAAACGTCCAATTATTCCCTAAAGTTTTATTAAAATCCATACATGTGAACTATTTTTCTGACAGACTGGTGAAAATTTAAACTAATTTCTTGCACAATGTGTTTGTGCTCAGATTACATGTTGTGGATGACTCTCAGCTGCTACCATACAAAATGTTTAGGTCAATATCTGCAGAACTGAATGAGTTTCAACCTTTTAGCAGTACAATTAATATTCTAAATAACCAAAAAGCAGAACAAGAAAATAATCGGCCAACTATTAAAATCAATCTTCAATAATTTATGTATTTAGTAAAACATCTGTAAATTGTTTATAGGAGGTTTATGTATTTTTTTTTCATAACAATGTGAGCTAAAGGAATATTTGGTCTATAAATGTCAAACGCAGACTTAAAAGGAGGAACATGAAGGTAAAACAAATAAAATTAAAAAAAGGCTTTATTTAACAAAGTTAAATAAAGGCAGTCAAAAACTATATTAAAACAAAAAGAAAGAAAAAATGGAACAAGGAGGAGAGAAACAAGGAGCACTGATGAGATGAAAGACTGATGAGCAAACAAATAATGAGATACTAAAGCTAAACAACAAACACCTGGGGTGATTACAGATGAGGGACAGGTGAGGGTGGCAGACTACCGTATTTTTAGGACTATAAGGTGCATTAAGTGAAACAAAACTGTCAGATAAGTCAAACTTTATTCAACTCATTCACAATAACCACATAAAATTGGTTCGAGGTCAGTAAGCACAACCAGAATTAATACATAAGGCGCACCAGATTATCAGGCTCACTGTTGATTTTTAAGAAAATTAAAGGATTGTAAGTGTGCCTTATATCAACAAAATACGGTAATTGGAAAACCACTGAGGGTCAATGAGAAAGAGCAAGACCTAAACCAGAAAACTAAAATAAAACCTAACAATAAGTACAACATTACTAAAGAATAAAGATTTAAACTGAACAGCAAAACGCAGCAGAACCTAAAGGACAAAAATAAAACACAAACCACAAGAGAATAAAAGTAAAAGATAAATCAAATAACAGAAAAACAGACAATGATCAGATTTACTGTGAATCATTCTAATCTTCACAGAGAAACAGCTACAGTGAACAGGATTAAAATTTCATTCATTAAAAAGCTGTCGTAAAAACATTTTCAGGCTATCAGTTCTGAAATTTTAAAAAGTACGTTCTAATACATTTTGTTTCACGGCGCTAATATTTAAAATATTTCCCTCGGTCTGAATTAAAAAGAAACGGAGCTGGCTTCTTGTTTCTCGCGTTAATGAAACGCTCCTTTTAACGTGTCTCTGCAGCAGCTGTCTTCTGACACACAGACAGCTGGGTCAAATGAAACGTCGGACCACAGAGCTGCCCAGTTGGCCCAGGCAAAGAGATCAATGGTTCTGTTCGGTCTCTGCAGAGATGCTGCTGCATGACCCCAGAGCCAAAACATAAAAACCTGAACAGGACGTGCGTTAGCATCTGCTGAGATTATGTGCTAACTGAGACGTTTTCTTGTAATCTCACATTAAATGGGCAGTGTTAATCCTAAACTATACGCAGGGCAGGATTAAGGATTTATGTACCCCTTGGCTAGAGCTTTTGGAGCCCCATTGACATATTTCTTTTCAACACAAACAATTGTTAAAAAAAAAAAAAAAAAAAATCAAGTGCACCATTCAGTTTCTACTCACACGGAGCGAAGCTTCTTTTAGATTTAATCTAAATCTAAAGTCTGAGGACAAACTACAGAGCAATCATTTGATATTATGATAAAGTCTGCTCTGTCTGTTTATTTTAATGATCAGCCATTGCTGCAAAGATTGAAAATGGACCTGAAAATTTTCTCCATTTAAACTCAAAAGCAAATAAAAACAAAAAAACACTAGAAACCATTAAGCATCTGTAAATTGATGCAACTTAAAACTCTTTCCAGTGATTTGGCCTTGCACTGCGTTAAAAATGAGCAAAATGGGGAAAAACATCCATTCATTAAAAACAATAATACTACTTTGAGCCCCCCTAAACTATTTAGAACATCTGGCCATGACTACTGTATACTCATATTTTGATGACGGTCGTGTTTTTGAGCGACTCACTGGCTTGGGTTCCATTTCTCTTGATGGGGCACTCAGCCCAGGGGAGAGGATACTGAAAAGACTGGAAGAAATAGAAGATGCTCCAGCCGATAATTACGTTATAATAGAGGCCAACAAAACCGCACACCTGAGGAGACACGAGACAGAAAAGCAAACCTTATTAATCACACAAACACGAGGAGCAAACGGCATGCAGTGTGTGAAGGTGGGGCAGGGCGCAGACACACAACTCAGTCTGAGTACATATAAATTATTGAGCTGTTTGCTCTCAGCAGCCAAGGCCGCTGTCCTCAAAGATGGTGGTATTTATAGCCGCTAGAGCACATAGGAGCTACGGCACGCCTCACTGCCCCCGGGCAGGACTCTCCATCCACCAGTTTACATTAGATTGATGAAACGAGGGTCGGGATGAATGACCCACAGAAAGACTGAAGCAGCAGATCACTGACTGAGCGACTCAGCTGCTGACGGACTGCGCTCGAAGCTGGGGATGCTAATGAGACAGGGACATGATGGGTCACCGCTCCGGCTGTGGATGGAGGACAGACTGCAGCAGCGATCAGAGCATTTTATTTGCTTTAAAACAACAGGAGGCAATATGAGGAGGCAGAGCGAGGTCAGGAGAGTGCATCATGCAGCACAGCTATTAGCAATCGTCCCATCTAATCTGACTCATTTTTATTAAAACTTGATGTTTAAAGGCTTTAACAATGGAGGATTTTTAAATGAATAATAGATCTGTACTGAAACAAGCATTCATTGTAGGAGCACATATCGCCTGCCACCTTGGGAGGTCAAAGTTTGAAACAAAAATCTTGTGTGATCAGTTAGTGCTCAGAATGTGTGATGGGAATGAGGATCAGCCACTACCACAACAAGTTTAAAACAAAACATTTGTAAAAATGACTGAGTGGGAGTCAGTTTTGTATTTGCCAAGGTTGCTTAGTGTGGGGTTTCTGTCTTTTCTGTGTTTTTCTGCACTCCCCTGTGTTCAGCTCCTGTCACACCTGTCTCCGTTTCTAATCACCCCAGGTGTTTCATGTCTCATTAGCTTCTGTGTAAAGTCGGTGTCTTTTCACTCCTCCTGTGTCTGGGTTTTCTCCTTCATAGGCTCCATGGCTCTGTAGCTGCTCCACCTGTCTTCTCCTAAAGTTACATTTTTTTTTGCTGCCCCGTCAGCGCTTTGTTTTATTTGTAAAAATAAAAGTTCTAATTATTTTGATTTGTGAGTTCTCCTGCCTCCACCTGCACGTGGGTTCACACTTAAAGCAGAATCATGCCAATTAGCTGTGGTGGCCATCTTGAATTTAGATGATTTCAGTTGCAAATGGACCTTTTTACAGTCACTAATGCACATGCTCAGTCAGTATTTTGCAATGCATTGTGGTCCTAATACTTCCAGTTCAATTAAATACACTTAGTCCAAAAGCAATGTTCATACCTAACTCTGCTTCACCAGTGCTCTGCAGTCATTCAGAAGCCTGGCACGTCACTCTCACAACGTAAAATAATAAAACTAATTTACTAATGTGTTTGTATAACAGTCGAATAAAGCAGGTGTAAAAGACATGGCTATGAAACGATTTGTGCCCCATTTTATGCATTAGTAATTGTAAAACGGTCTATAAGTTATAGATGCGCATTAACAATTACTTTCTGACGTTTGTATTCAAGTGTCATGAGCTGCTGAGACAAACAGAGCTGACTCCAACAGTTATTTGCAAAGTTTTGAACAAAGCTATTGTGCATTTTATTAGCTCTTCAATTACGTGTTGGGGACGACTCTCACCTACTACCACACCAAATTATAGCTCAATATCTGTAAAATTCAGTTATTTTTTGTGTTTGCTAAAGCTGATCAGCTGTGGCAGACGTCTTGAATCATGTTTACTCCAAACAATATTCACTATTATTCAATATTTCAATGTCTGTTCAATGGTTAATAGGATATTTTGCTAACAGGCAGACAAATGAAGCCCCCCCCCTCCACACACAGATTACGATTACCTTTATTTATTAAAGCAAGTGATAAGTCAGTTTTTAATGAATAAAACTCCAAATGAAATTCCAGTTTGTTAATTAATAAAAGGGCCTTTTAGCTGCTGTGTGATTTTTGTAATTTGAACTTTTACTTTTGTTTTACAATCTTAACTGTGTGGGTAGAAAAAAAAGACAGGTTTTTGCACTGATATTAATAAGTAAAACAATTAAGATTATTTGTTGAATATGAAATAATTCAACTTTGTACAGAGCAATTTAAAGAAAGGTGCGAGTAAAAAATATTATTTCTCTGTTTACTCAAATGATCATTATTTCATTGCTTACATAAATGTTTTCATATTAAATAATAAAATTTTTAGTGAAAATCACAGAAAAACTATTAAATTAACAAAGTGCAGAGCTATTAGTTCCCCATCACAAATTATTTAAAAATATCTATTTTAGCCACTACTTAAATGCTTAAAGATCTAAAAATTAAAACCTTCCCAAACATTTTAAGAATATTATTATTATTTTACCTCATATTTAAAAACTCTTATAATTTAGCTGCAGATTGAAATATTTACAGGTCAACTTTAAACAGAAAGCTTTAATTCACACAGATTGATAATTCAGGTTATCAGATCCTTTCACTTTCATTCTGTTGCCAACAAGAAGTGGACTTTTGTGATTTTCAAATATTTTCAAATTTACTGAATGGATGTGATAGTTGACGTCATGTTTTTCAAACATAAAACTGGAACTTCTCAGTTTTACATTTCACTCAGCGCTATAAAGCCCCCAAAATTAAAGAACACTTTTAATCCATCTTGTTTTGGGTTTAAATCAATAATTTGTTCCTCAAAAAATCTCACAAAGAACTCAAAGAGCTCCTACAGCAGAGATTTTCAGATGTCATAATCACCAAACTTAAGGCAACGGCACTATTACCATCAAGCTGGAAACGCCGATGCCCCCCAGCTGAGGGTAGACATAGTTCCACACCCCGATGCTGCCCCTCCTGATCCTCTGACCCACTGCCAGCTCCAGGAAGAACAACGGGATGCCGATGAGGAGGAGGAGGATGAAGTAGGGCACCAGGTATGCACCTGACACAGCAGAAGAGCAGAAGGGACACAAATTACCGTATGTTTTGGAACATAAGGCAAACTTAAAATCCTTTAATTATCTCAAAAATCGACAGTGAGCTTTATAATCCGGTGCACCTTAAGTATTAATTCTGGTTGTGCTTACTGACCTCAAACTGATTGTATGTAGTTATTGTGAATGAGTTGAATAAAGTTGGACTCATCTGACCGTTTTGTTTCGCTTAATGCGCTTTATAGTTCAGAAAATACGGTACAGCTGGTAGTTTTTATTTTAACATCTGAATGCTGATTGTGAAGCAGACAAAGGGACGGCGTTCTATTTAATCAGGTTCTGTTTTTAGTTTTTACCTTTAAACACGGACTTTACTACCACTCCCTGCATCACTCTCAGTTCGGACATTTGCTTTTTTTTCCCTTTTAACTTCTATCCATCACGTCATCCGCTGTCGCCCTCTTCCTTTTATGTTTTTTGTTCAAAACAGGAGAAAAAGAGAGAACAGACGGCGATCACAGACAACAAGTCAGATCCAGTCCTGCTTACGTCAAGAACCGAAGGGACACCATGGTGACAGAAGCACCCAAAGCCAGAGAGGGTTGGTTCACAGACAGCACACACTTTCTATCCACACTGGACTCCATAAAAATACTGATTTTATTCTCATCTGAGGCTGACGGAGAGGGAAACTAAAGGTGTCATCTTGATTTCAGTTCTGTTCTGAGAAAAGATTTAAACAAAATCTGTTGGTGAGGAGATAAATAAGCTATCAAGGTTTAAATGTTTAGATGTTTTCTCCCAGACGCTGCACAGCCATGCATGAACGACTTAATGAAAGAATACGAACGGAAAACAAATCTAAATGTTAAAGAGCAGGAAAAAAGCCTAAATCTAAATGGAAAGTGGTGTTACTGAGCCCACTGAGGCGTTGAACAACACTAACTAAAATTAACCCAAATTAGCCTCATTGATTAGCGGGCATGCTAGGACTGGTATAACAAGGCTGCTGAGAAAATCTCTATCAGTTCGATTAAAATGTGTTTTTTTTTCTGTTGACAAATGTGTTTGCCTCATTTTGCAATTAAAAAAAAAGTTATTTGCTGTGCTGCAAGATTTCAAATGTGTACAAAACATTTAAATTGTACTAAATATGAAGCATTATTAAATTTAAAGTAATTTATGGTCATTTAAAGTGGCTGCTTCAACTAAAACCTCCCATTATTCAAAGGTAATATTAACAGGGTTTTAAGGCCAATTGTTTGAAATAAAAATCAACATTTAAAAAAAAATTAAAGAGAAAATTTGGTTTGTCAAAGTGAATAAGGAAATTATTGGTAAAAAAATCAGTTCAACCAGTGGATTTTTATTTATATGTCAAGTCCGCCTGTCAGCTGAGTAAACAAAAAAAGTCAGAAATTGTTTTACCAACTCTGGGTAAATGTTCATACTCCTACCAGGTCCCACCAGGAGACACAAACACACAAATAATGTTACTAAATTAAAATTTAACCTAATTAAATTAACAATTTGTCCATGAAGCAGCGCTGCTTTTAGTGAGGAGTGTCTGATATTTGTTTGTAAAAAAAAAAAGACAGAGGCAAAAAAATGAGCAGCAGCAAACCTTTTATTGCAAGACAATGCTGCACCCTCAGCTAAAAAGTAATTAGATTACTTAGTAAGTAGTAATCAGATTGAATTTTGTTTATGGTTATTATTACTTCAGAACAACACAGTTACTACTCAACTTACTGAGTGTTGTCTTTTCCTCTCAAATTTATATTTATGGAACAATATTCATATACTGACGTTCTGCATAATAATATTTTATTCTGTTCATTTTAGACCTGTTGTTCTTCTTTAAACATGACGACTAAATTTCCCTAATCAGGATTATCACTGTTAATGCCACTTGATTGTATGTGCTGCTGTTTATCCATGCTGCTGATCTCTTGCTGCTGATTCATTTCATGCTGCTGTGTTCATTCATACTCATCTGCTCACACAGACTCATGTTCATGCTGCTGTTCGGTGTATTGTTTTTGTAATACTAGTGTTTAGTGTATTTCTTAGTTTATATCTTAGATCTTATTACTGTTTTCTTTTACAATTTATACTTTTGTTGGATGTACCTGGGACCCTGTGCTCTCTCTCTCTCTCTCTCTCTCTCTCTCTCTCTCTCTCTCTCTCTCTCTCTCTCTCT
>NC_056508.1:32706677-32709472 GCF_014905685.2 Nematolebias whitei | reverse complement strand
TCTCTCTCTCTCTCTCTCTCTCTCTCTCTCTCTCTCTCTCTCTCTCTGTGTGTGTGTGTGTGTGTGTGTGTGTATGTGTGTGTACTTCATGTGCTCATATAATAAATATAGTTTTTTCACTCAAAGAACAGAAGAGAAATAATCAACACAAGTGAAATGACGACAAAGTTGTCACACTGATATGATGTCTGATTGACTGACACACTCTAATAATAATCTGAGTAATTTGAACTTGACTTTATTTGAATTGACTAAAATCAGATTTGGATCTGGATCTGTTCTGAACCAAATATGAACTTAAGTTATGATGGATCTGAACTGAATAAACCAATTCCTTAAACAAGATGTATCTGAAACTAAAAAGTGATATTTGCTTCATCTGGCCTTCTACTTCATTTTGGATTTAACAGAACCAACAGAAAAGAACTCCATTAATGAGTTTGGACTCAGTAGAGTATCACTGAGGGTCCTGGGGGAATCTTTGCTCAGAATATGTGGCCTAATTATGTATTTGAAGCCAAACACAGGAAGTGTGTGTCATCGAACAGCGTTTTGTGGAGACATATATAATTTTTTCAAGCTGAACATGCTTCTCATCCACCTACCTCCACCGTTCTTCTGGCACAAGTAGGGAAACCTCCAAACGTTTCCCAGACCCACAGAGAAGCCCACCTGGGCGAGGATGTACTCCAGCTTATTGTTCCACGCGGGCCGACCGTCCTCTGCTTCCTGATCGGGCAGCAGAGACTTTCCCGGGGCTGTAGATCCAGGGCTGAGACCCATACTCATCTGGCTGCTCTTATAGTCCATGGGATGCTCCAGGGACAGAAGGTCAGCCACGGACTCGGTGACCGGCTCATTGCTGTGCTCTCGCTGCGTCACCTTGGTGTTCTTTGGCATGGCTGCTGACACACTGCAGCTCCTTCAGAGGTCTGCGGGGAGGGTCAACGAGGGGCCAGAAGAAGATGGCGTGCAACAGAAGAATGATCAGTGGAGTGAGGGCTCGGAAGATGGCAAGATGGAAAAAATGGTGCTTTTTCTTAAGTCTGTGAGGAGGAATGGAGAGAAATACAGTGCTTAAAATATATATTTTAAAAGCACATCTTTGTAAAAAAGTTACTTAATATAACACTTGAATATTTGTGTGACAGAAACTGTAAGTAAAATAAAGGTGAGAGCTTTCAGACCGTCGTCCAAAAGAATTTTTAAAGTTTGACACAGAAAGACGTTGAATGTTTGGTTTCAGTCACATCTTTTTATGCACTGCTTGTGTCTAACCTACAAAGCCCTCAACAACATAGCTCCATCTTATATTCAAGATCTTATTGCTCCATATGTTTTTAACAGAGCACTTCACTCTCAGACTGCAGGATATCTCGTGGTTCCTAGAGTTTCCAAAAGCAGAATGGGAGGAAGATCTTTCAGTTCTCAGGCTCCTCTCTTGCTGAACCACCTTCCAGTTTCTGTCTGTGAGGCTGACACATTGTCCAGTTTTAAGACTGGGCTTAAGACTTTCCTTTTTGATAAATCCTATAGTTAGGATTGGCTTGTTGTGCTGCCATAGGCTTAGACTACTGTAGGACAAATTGAACTAATTTCTTTAAATTAATTGTTAAAATTGAATACCGTATTTTTCGGCATATAAGTCACATTTATTATACGTCCCCGCTGACCCGTTGCATTTATTATGTGTTAATTTAATGGTCAAAACAGTTTCAATATGCCTGGGAGGTGCGGCATCATCTATCGCAGCCAGAGCCACTAGCTTTTTATTTTTAATATGCTCCATGTCAAAGAGGCTCTCTCTGCAGACTTTGATACATGTGAACGTTTGTTGACTTTCAAAAATAATCAAATCACATTTAGTACTCTGCTGAAACTGATCATTTATTAAAGACCAACTAATCAGCTGCAGCTCCACATCCAAAGCTACTGGGGTGGGCTGTAATTATTTCACTCCAGCCCGTTTGAACCCGAGTGTTTTTAAATGGTGGTTAAAACAAGAAGCACTTGGGAGCCACGAGGAATTTCTGTAATCCACTTCATTGTGGCGGATGAAACTCACAGATTGAATTACAATCCATTTCACAGCAGAGCCTATTATACTGGAGTCGGGTCATGTGAGCAGCATGAACACCAGCGTGCCGTCTGTGTGACTGCCTCTCAGGAGGGTTCAGCCCAATTAAACCAGAGCACAGACTGAATCAGCTATTAGTGTCGTTCGTTCTTATCACTCCACTTCATCTTGTCTGCAGGTCGTTTTATTTCAGGTGCTGAAACGAAACAGCCTCATGCACTTCTGCTTTGAGTTTAATATGGTTTTTTTTTTCAGATATAAATACACAATCCAGTCAGGCTTTGGGGCAAAGTGGTGCTGCACAAGAGTTTCCACATTCATCAGGTCTTATTGCCCTGCATACATGAGGATTTTACATTCATTAACTGATTAAAGCTGTAATCCACTGATGCAGCGCTGCACTCTGAAGGTAGACAAGTAGAACGCCATCGCATTAAAAGCTTGGATTAAACACAACGCAGCTCAAATAATGTTCGGCTGGTTAAAATATAAATAAATCACGGGTTAGTTAAGGTCAATGAAGCATCAAGCAGAGAAGATGCCAAGGTTTTACATATTTTTAAACTAAACAAGTTAAATTAAATTAGCAGTAAATTATAATTACAAATACAAGAAGTTTTGCACAGATTTTCTGCAGAGGTCTCCAACCTGTGGCTCTTTGTAGCTTTAACAAAATCTAAAAAAGTTAAATCTGGTCCTCTGGACATTCAAAAAAACA
>NC_056508.1:32680442-32701677 GCF_014905685.2 Nematolebias whitei | reverse complement strand
TGTTTTTTTGAATGTCCAGAGGACCAGATTTAACTTTTTTAGATTTTTCTACCTGGATTATTGAGCATGCATCAGGATACTTTAACAAAATGTACACGATTTTATTGATTTCCCTAAGAACAATAGAAATGGCTCGTTTTAATTATTTTACTAATGCAAGAAGTGAACGTTGTTCAGATCATGCTGGTCCAACTTCCAGCCACACAGAGAAATCTTTCTCTCAAAACCACCAGCAAACTGAAACTTTTTGAACACCTTAAAGTTGCTGCAAGGACTCAGATTATAAATCATTAAAATTAGGAGTTGTGAAAAAAAGTCCGTAATTATATTTAAAAAAGGTAAACAATTACACATTATTAACATGAATATAATCGTTTTTGTCTTGTGTCAAAATCCACTGTCAAAATTCATTACATATTTTCAGTTTTATAATGTAAAACTTTACTATTAATTACTATTTTCATCAATAAAATAGATTTCACAAGCATCTGTAAATGAACTATAAGGAAAAATCCACCTTTTTTACAAACAATAAACTGTTATTTATTGAGTAAAATGTCCACTCTTCCTTTAGAAGATGTTGCCTTCATTCATTCACCTAGTTCTGATCAAGACCCAGTTCAAGTAAAAAGTTAATTTTGTTTCAGCTTGAAAGGCAAAGCCTGGTGTTTGAAATTTACATGGAAACTGAGAGATTTCCTGAACCAATTAACTAAAGGTCAAACCGAGCAACGCCTGGCAACAACAACTTTCATTAAATGCCACAAGAGCATAATGGAACGAGACTGAGGACTTGTCCAGCTGTGTGGGATGGGGGGACTTGACTTTTTACTCTGGCAGCTCAAGGGCAGAGTGCAAACGTCAAGAGATGTTTGATCTGAAGAAAAGACCTTTAAATTTAAATCAAAAAGCAGATGACTAATATCAGAGCTGAACATCTTAAGGATTGCTCGCTGACCAGAAGTCCTCCAAAAGGCTTAACAAGTACAACATCAAATTCCTCAGCAGTCACGACATGAAGCAGCTCCACGGTTGGGCGCTCCACAGGGCAGCTGCTGCTTTTCTCACAACAGTCTACTGAGTCATCCTTTGAACAATGAGATCTGTGAGACTGTTCACAGACAAGAGCTGTTTGGTGAGTTACAGGTGCAAAGAGAATAATCACAAAAACAATAGTTCATAATTAAGACCAGGGATCTGCAAGCTTTTCAACCCAAACAGCCAGGTCTCCACCGTTTCTGTCCAGACAAACCCTGCATGAAGATTAAAACCAAGAAAAAATAGGGCAAATGTAACTGTTTTATGTAAATGTAAAATAAAAATTACGAGTTTGTTGCATTCTGTAATGATCATCACCTTTCTTTAACCTGATAAAACCCCACTGAGATCAAGATCTCTTTTCTGAGGGGGGTCAAGAGGTCAGCAGCACACATTATTAAAGCATGAACAAGATAAAACACATTATTTACCCACATGAATGTGTTTTTTTTAGCTTGAAGTGCATGAACAAAGCATAATAAGGATTTTAACAGTGACTTAAAGCACAAACACTTAAGAAAGCACAAGCAATAATAATAAAAAATACAGACAACTGTTAAAAGACATAAAAATATAGGCAATAAATAAAATACTGGCATTGGGTAAAACAGAAAATCAAAGAACTATAAAAAACTGTTGACATTTATCAACATTTATATTTTAGGACAAAGAAAAAGAACAAACTCTTAGGAAAAAAAACATTTAGTGCAACCTTTTCTTCTTAGCTTTCCTTTAATGTCTTTTTTTAACCTTATACATCTTTAATCCTTTTAATTTCTTCTTAATTTCCCTCTTAATTATTGGTGTGACTATAAAAATTAGAATATTTAGTTGGATATTAATTGTCTCGATGATTTTTTTTCTCTAATAAACTCTTCCCTTTAACACATTATTCCCAGAATGACTTTACAGAATGCCTGATTTTAATAACTTGGAACATAACATGTTTGCAAAACTGCTGTTCAGATTTCAGAAACAGATGTGATGATTTAAATTAATTAAAATAAATTAGTTAAATTAATAAAGAGATAAAATGGTTAACAAACAAATTGGGCAAATTGATTGATGTGTTTTAACCTCTTAATGACATTTTTGTTCACACAACTGGACGAGAGAACTGCTGCAGTTAACTTTTGTGGCTCTAAATAAATATTTATTCATTCAAAGTAGAAAAAGCTGCTGCAGAGGAGCTAAAGTGGGACCCAGAACCACCAGTTGCAGATCCCAGACTTAGAAACAAACAAGAGTCTAGAGGCTTTTAATGTACAATGCAAGTTTCTGTTCTTCTACTTTAGTTTATTGTTCTGCTGTAGGACAGACTGAAGGCTGCAGATACAGAGTGAGACTGTTACAATCTGAGAGAGTCCGTCCTGTGACTAACCCGTTAGAGAACAAAATGCATTGCAATAATTTTGCTGCAGAGTATTTAGGGAGAGCAAAACAAACTGGGGCAGAGTGTCTTTATAGACCCCTGTGATTAATGTGGATGCTCTCAGGGTGTGAACATCCCACGAGGCAGATGTGTGATCCTGGATTGTTGTCCTGCAACTAAACCCCCTCCCAACTTTCTGCAGACACTGGAGTTGATGATGTAACAGCACAGGTTCCACACGGCGCTTTGCTCCACTTTTATCTGCGGCGGTTGCTAAGCAATAGGCTCCTTCAGAAATAGTGAAACCTCATCCTGCATCAGAGCTCGTTTGCCTTTCATTTTCTCAAATGGACGACATGATATCTTCTGGCTGCACATATCAGCAGCTGCTGTGGCAGAGCTGATGATGGAGATGGTTTGTTATGGCATCTTTTCCATCAGGGAGGCAGCCATCACACTGTCTCATGTGAAGATGTGATATTTGACATATCTCCAGACAGAAAATGGAGTCAGGGTAATTTCTGGGAAGGTACAAAATACTCCTTCTGCATCTGATCCTGGAAGTGTTGTGGAACAAGTCATCACCTGAATGCCAATGTTGCACTATCACTCAGACCAGTGCGGCTCCCAGAGGTGGATACAACCTCTGACGCTTTGTCAAGGTCAAAGCAGCCTCCTACCAGCCCCGCAGAAATGCAAACAGTAACAGTTCAAGCCGCTGTGGGCAGAGGATTACTGAGAGATGCTCGGTGCTGATGCAGCGGCCGAACAAGCCTCACGAGCTGCTCCTCTCTGTCAACTCCTCTGAAGCCCATTCTTTTAATCCCAGGAGCGCCTCGCGGCCATTTAAACCAAGACAAACACAACAAATCTAAATTATTTAAATAATATCCAAACTCTTACCTTGTAATGTGCAGAGCGGACGGATCCAGAGTTCATTCAGGCGCAGCGCTCGCCTGCAGCATCTTTGGATGTGAAGCCACGCGCAGCCTCCAGTCACACGGGGCGCATGGTGCGTAAAGTCTGACGCAGGAGCTCGACGCCGGACACAACTTTGAGTTTGGTTTCTTTAAAATGGCACAGAAGCGCGCGCGCACCAAAGTCTCAACCAACGCGCGCTGTCTCACTTCAGCTTCAGACCGACGCTCCTCTCTGCTGCTCTCTCGCGCACATCTGCCCCTCCACGTGGTTACTGGTGTTGTTGTGGGACGAGGACTTTACTATGGCAAGTCACGACGACCGTCTGACGCAGGTTTGACTCATCCGCTCGTGCGCACGTCAGCAACTAATCCCCCCCCCCCCCCCAAAAAAAAGACATCTGCAGTGTTCAGCAGACGATTAACATAAGCAGAGCATCACACAGGTGGCCTTCAAGCAGGCATACAGCTCCTCACGTGCCTGAGTTCACTTTTTATAAACACTTCATAAAAATGTCTTTATCCACAGATAAGGCACTAAAATGATTGTGAAACATTGCACCATTTAATGCTTCTACTTTGTGGCCCAGTCATTTTTCTTCCTGACACCAGTGATTTAGTGCTTGCCTCTGCACGTGCTCCTATCTCAGTGAGTGACTTTCTCATTCCCTCGAAACAGAAGAACACGCTGCATGACCAGTCTGCTAAATGTTTAAGAACAGTCCTCACTAAATCACCTCTACAAGCCTGGAGAGTCAAATGGGCTCAACTGGGGCAGAGATAACTGATGTTTAAGAGGGAATGCAAAAGGATACATGTGTCTGCTTGAGTGAAGGTGTTTCTCAAATGACAATCATAATAAAAAAATACAAATAAAATCATAAGAAGCCCTGCTGTGTCTGCTCAGCTTATCTCTGCATACATTATGGGACACCTCCTCACACACACACACACAGCTCTGCATACATGTATGCTTCCTGTCTCTTTCAGTTCACTCATGTGACTCACTTTCCAAGGACCGGCTACTGGGATCAGTTTCCATGGCAACCACTGATCATATGATGGCTACTCACCCTGTGAGCATTTTTCTGTCTTCTCTCTTTATTTTTCCTCCTTCTCCCTCCCTCTCTCTCTCTCTCCCTCTTTCTCTCTCTCTCGAGCACCTATACCCTTCCTCTCTGCAGCTGTGCACGAGTCAACAGAAGTGCAGCTGCAGCACAACTCCATCTTGCAAAGCTCGCCACACAGTTGGTGTTCCTGCTTGTGGGTTGTTGCCTTCAGCGTGTGACTATTATACACGCACTTGTTATCACACCTTTTGAATTATGCAGCCGAAGACGTGACGGGCCCCTGCCTCCTGTCAGAGTCTGAATTCTGCTGCAGCGCTCGTCTCCTCACCGTATAGAGCTTCGTGAACACCTCCAGGCCTTATTCTGAACATTTTAGATCTAAAACTGGTCTCAGAGGAGAAACAGATTCTCAAGGAGCAGCGGGGCTTTCCATCAGCACACCTTTCACATGAAGCATCTTGACCTTGAGCTTGGTGATGTTATTTTTATTTGTTTACTGCACAACAGTGAGGATAGTAAACGGGGAAGCTGCAGCAGGGCCTTTGGACCCATCCTTTATAGCTTACATGCTGTTAATGTGGGGGAGTTAGGGGCTAATGAGCCACCTGACTGAGCTGTGATTTACTGATCCTTTCAAGAGCATTTTGAAAAGCTGCAGCTAAACACCCTGTAAATAGAGACAGCACCACATCCAGGCACATCAGATCTTTGTTTTATATGAAAAATAAAGGTTTTCATTGGTTCTGCTGGGTGAGAGGAAATCTTATCCTTCAGGTTAAAACAACATTCTAAATGAAGGTGATGCTCATACAGATAATATTGTACAATCTTGCACTCTCCATCTGTGGCGCACCAGCTCTTACCTCCAGTCTCAGGAGAGGCAGGTTGCCAGGGCACAAATTAAACATGCTGACGAAAACAGACGGTAAAATCTGATCCGTGCCCCGGGGGTGTTTCTGTGCAGCTGAGCCTCGCCCGCTCTCGTGATTCAACTTTGCCTCTCTGCTCCCCCTTTTTGCCGGTTTCTAGTGGTGCCTTCCGGCCTCCATCCGTATGCTGACACCTTGCTTCCTTCCCTCTGGGTGTGTGAGTGCAGTCACTTGGAAAAAAAACGTGGACAAATGAGGAAAGTGGAGTATTTTTATCAGTCTCCTGAACGTAAGCTTGATTCTCCAGTTAGGGCTGAAGGGTAACTACTGACTCAGATGTAACTCCATTAAATACATTCAGCTAAACATGCAAAAAAAAAAAAAAATCACATTATAATAAACTTTTACCACAATTTTCTTACAATGTCAAAGTAAAGGTAACTCATTTGTATTCCTCTCTTCTCCTTTGACTATTTCCCTTTACCGCCCCGTCCCTGCTGTTCAGCTGACAATAGGCTCATTAGCTTTCTGCTTCAGCTTCATCTCTTCCTGAGATAAAGAAATAAACACAGAAGTCACGACCCATGAGAGGACCAGCATGAGTATCGACAGCTTTGATGAATTTGCAGAAATAAAATCAATGTTGTCAGATGGACACGATTATTGGACAACATTTGTTTTCCAATTTATTATCAGTGAATGTGTATTTGCTTGTTATTGTTGCCCACAACCAGCTAAAACACGTTGTCCCCTTGAGTTCCTGTTGCATTGGTGTGTGAGAAGAGGCTGCTGCAAGAAAAATCAGACGAGGTAATGACAAAACTCCTGTTCTGTTTAGAATATATACATTTCTTGTTGGTTGTTTTTGTGTGTGTTTTAGCCATTAATGTATCAAGTTCTGTAAAATAAAGAGTAGTTAATCATTTAAACCTGCATTTTCAACAAATTTACGAAATAGGTCAAATGAAAGAAGTTGTGGCTATGCCTTGAAACTGACATTCATATTAAAGTGACTGACAGAGCAGTTATGAAAATAGATATAAAAGCAGACAAATAGACAGCATATTGTAATGTAAAGCGAACACTGGTGTGCTGTGTCCAGCACTCCAGATGGCTGTCCAGAACCCCACTGTTTGGGGTTGGACTCTAAGGACACAGTGCTGACATCCTGCTTCTTAATAGAGCCATGTTTGTTATTGTGAAAATATTAAGTTCAGTTCAATTTATATGCAGCTGTTGCAACAGAAGTTAAGAAGAGCAATAAAGAAACTAAGTCTGATTTAAACTCACTTACAAACTCGATTACACAAAACCTGATTTGATCTAGATCTAAATAATTATCATCACTGAGTTATAAAACATAGTTCTGTCTATCTAGGGGAGCCAGTAGATTTCATAGAATTGTCATTTCTCTGTAATCCTAATCATTGACAGGGCAATTTGACTATAGCCCTCACTAGCTATTCAGTATCTCAGAAAATTAGAATTAGACCTGGGCGATATGGACCAAAATGAATATCTTGATATTTTTAAGATAAATCGCGATATACAATATATATCTCAATATTTTTTCTTTCCATAAAGTAATAACAAAAATATATTTCAGAGTCAAAGCTTTGTCCCAGTTGTCACACAGGCACATTTATTAACAACAGCTGTAACTACAAAATAAATGTTTGAAAAATAAACTATTTACATACATTAAAATTATTTTTTTAGGCATTTATTTACATATATAGATACAAGTTTCAAACATTTGATAATGTCAATAGAAAAATCAAAGCAAATATGTTCTTGTTTTTAGTATTTCACCCTGTTTTACGGCACTCTGATTTATTGTTTTATACACTACTCTTATTTTAACAGTAATTTTTACTGTAGTTTATTGTTATTGTTAACTGTTATTGTTGTATGTACTTTATATGTTCTGTCTGGAACAGATTCCTCTCATAAATCAGTCCTCGTGGGCTCAATGGGACTAGCCTGTATAAATAAAGGTTGAATGAATGAATACTACTCCACTGTGCAGCCTCCAAACTTCTTCTTATTAAAGTCATGAGTGATTTGACTTAATGGAGACCAAAAATACATAGAATATTATTTGTAAGTAGAAGATTTATGTCATGTCTTTGTTGTTAAACTAAAAGTAGCTCTTTAGATACGTCAGTGTTTGACCACAGTCACCTGATTTGATAAAAGCCATACAGACCCAGTGACCCATGAAAAGTCCAATTCAGATTGCTTTACTGGTCCTTTAATTTTAGTTGACCAGACCAGATGTTGAACAGCTGAAGACGCAGTAATGTCTAGCTATTTCTTTAAATATGTCACACAACCATAGACGTTTATTTTATATAAACTTAATGTTATGGAATAAGTCCATTTCAATGAGTCACATTTTTGCAATTAGTCAGGAATTGCTATTATCATAGATGTTTACAGATATTTAAAAGATGCATTTATCTTAACTCTGGTAGACTTCATTTCATGTAGTTGTTTCCCATGAGGGCAGCACGGTGGTGCAACTGGTAGAGCTGCTGCCTCTCAGCGAGCAGGTCGCACTTGTTCAAATCCTGGTCCAAGGGCCTTTCTGGGTGGAGTTTGCATGCTCTCTCCGTGCATGCGTGGGTTTTCTCCCACAGACTAAAAACATGCATGTTAGGCTGAATGGTAACTCTAAATTGTCCCTAGGTGTGAGTGAGAGAGTGAATGGTTGTTTGTCTCATTTGTCTCTATGTGTCCCTGTGATGGACTTGAGCCCTGTCCAGGGTGTACCCCGTCTCTCGCACAGTGATGGCTGGACATGGGCACCAGTGACCCCCACAACCCAAAAAGGAAGAAGTGGGTAAAGATAATGGATGGATGAATGGTTTCCCATGAACCTCTGCAGGGACAAAAAATTTCTAACTGGGCCACTCAGACTTAAATTTTCCCAGTTTGGTTTCACAGCTCTGACTCTTACTTTTCCTTTAACACAGACATATAATCTGATTTCCAGCTGCTTAATGAGCAAGACAGAAATGCAACTTACAACAAGCCATAAACTTTATTTAGTTTGGTCAAATGTAAAGAGACAGATAAGGTCGGGGGCCCACAGTGTAGTTGTAATAGTGGTTTTCTCTAGCCTTTCTGCAAGGAGGTTTTATGTTCTCCTCATGCATGGATTTTCTCTGGTTTCCTCACAGACTTCATTATACTGGTGATTAACATGACGTTAGAAGTGAGTGAGACGTGGTGTGTCTCTGTGTTGGACCTACAATGGACAGGTGACCTGCCCAGGATGTACCCTACCTCTCTGCTGACAGACACCAACACTCATCCTGGACTCTGAACAGGATCAGGCAGGTGCAGCAAGAGAGGGTGAGAGGATCATGATTCTCTGAGGTCAATTGTTATGTAGCCATGCCCTCTGCTGGTTAGAATTGTGACGGCATCATTAAATGGTCAAAACAAGTACTCCGATCATTTCAGTGTCTGTGTATGCCTCAGTGTGAGACTAAATTACCTCTCCCAGGTCAGCACCTTTTTAATAAAAATATATATTTTTTGTTGTTTAGCTTTAAAATGTTCTTTTTCAGGACATTATTCAGTTCAAGATCATATTTTTCCATCATTAATTGGTTTTGTTCATCAGTTTCTTGCTTTAAAGCTGTCAGCAATCCTGGTCTTCTTCACTGGTGGTGCAGACTGCTGAGACCTCCGCTGTGGAGGGGGTCTTCAATGCCATCTGGACCACAGCAGACAGGAAATATCAGGACAGGAGAACCAAACACACATTCAACCTACATGTCCATGTAGAAATATGCATATTTATTTCCCCAAGTCAGAAACTGTTTCAACCAAAAATAACAAGAGAAGATAAAAAAATGCAAACAAAGACCATCAAAACAACAAAAATAAAAAGTAATTTACAGACGCCTTGATAACTTGCTCTATACAAATCATGAATTATGTGTTAACAAATCATAAAATTCAACATGCAGAGGTAAAATAATTCAGCGACTGTGCATTGTATCATTTCTGTTGCGTCATTAAAAACCTTGTTGCAGTATTTATAGCAGTCTGATAATCCAGTCTGAACTGCTCCACCTGTCTCAGTTTCATGTCTTCATCTGCAACAAGGCCAACAATCACTGTGACAAATTCCTGCAGTTCCTCCGACGCCCTCATCTACAGCCTGGGTGCCGGCCAGCTCCATCATTAAACAGCTCTGTCTGTACAGCCCCCCCCCCCCCCCTCCCTGTCTGCTTCCTTCTCCTCCAAGACAAACAACCTCATCTCTAACTTCTCTGTGGCCTCCATCAATTACCTCCGCGCACTGTCTCCTTCTCGCCTCACCCTCCCCATCAACCCCGTCTGTTTTTTCTCGTTTTCTTCACACCCTGTTTCATTATCGATTTGTGTGCAAGGTGGGAAGAGTTTGACGTCTCTATGGTGACCCGCTCTTCATTTGTAAAGTCATGGGGGAGTCTTCCTGTAGGCTGGAATCCCCCCCCCACACACACACACCCCGCACACACATTCTTATATGTAAATGTGGTTTGGGTTTTATTAGGGAAGAAATGTTGGAGGCAGGTGTAATTTTAGGTTCAGCAGTGTGTTGAATGAGCTAAAGTCCACCTTCAGATATGAAAACTGACAGCAGACTGAAAATAAAACAATTTAGTGTTACCAATCAGCCTAACATGCATGTTTTTGGTCTGCAGGACGAAACCGGAGAAAACCCACGCATGCACATTAAAGCATTGCCTGGTCATTAAACATGACTTGGCTCTAAGCAGCTCTGAGTTTTATAACCATTGGTGGAAATATTTGTTGCCATATAGTTAAGCCAATTAAAGTAGATATAAAAACTACGGTCCTGCCTGTGGCTGTGGTAAATAATAATCATAGGAGATGTAAGATAACACTGGACAAAATGTACAAGGACCAAACTGTAATCAGACACATCCTGATGCATGCTCAATAATCCAGGTAGAAAAATCCAAAAAAGTTTAATCTGGTCCTCTGGACATTTAAAAAAAAAAAAAACTAAACTAAAAAAACAAACAAAAAAAAAAACAAAGCAAAAAAATATAGAAACGTTTCGTCTCTCATCCAAGAGACTTCTTCAGTCTGAGGAGCTGTTTTCAGCTCAGTCTCTTAAATAGCACCTTCTCAGAGTGGATCAACCAGTTTTGCTGCTGACAACCAAAACCAGCTGATCACGTGCTCAAGAAGGACCATCAGCCTAACAATGGATCATTAGCACACTGATGGCTGTTTACTGTTCACAGAGGGCTGAGTGATACTAGCAATCACAGCATTGTAAGAGGGGGACAGTTGAACCCGGAGGCCTCCACCCCTGTTTAATGATGGATGATTTCTTTTCACAAAGATGGCCTCCTTTACTCCTCTCTCAAACCATCGTTCCTCTCTGTCCAGGATGTGAACATCTTCATCCTTGAAAGAGTGACCGCTGGCCTGGAGATGAGTGTAGACCGCAGAATCCTGGCCTGACGATGTTGATCTGTGCTGGGCCATCCTTTTGGCCAGTGGCTGTTTAGTTTCCCCGATGTAAGACTGATCACAGCAATCAGACACAGTTTTTACACAGAGAACATGTCTGTTTGACAAGTGATTTGTCTCGTATCAGGTTTCTCTTTGCTCCCAACACATCATGAGCCATTTTAACTGGAAAATTATTGTTCATCCATCCATACATCCATCCATACATACATTCATTATCTTTTCTCGCTTCTTCCTTTCCGGGTCACTGGTAGCCATATCCAGAAGTCACTGTGTGAGATGCGGGGGACACCCTGGACAGGTCGCAAGTCCATCACAGGGACACACAGAGACAAAGGAGACAAACAACTATTCACTCTCTCATTCACACCTAGAGACAAATTAGTTACCGATCAGCCTAACATGCTAGTTTTTGATCTGTGAAAGGAAACCAAAGTACCCAGAGAAAACCCACACATGCATGGAGAGAAAGCCCCCCCATCTGAGATTTGAGCTGGTGACCTTCTCCCTGAATCCTTGAATCCTTCTCGCTGAGAGACTGCAGCTCTACCAACTGTGCCTTCTTCTTCTTCTTCTTCTTCAGATCAAAAATGTATAATTCTCTGCAGTGGCTCAGAGGAACCACTGGTCTGTGAAGCAAGAATGGACGTCTGTAATAGCACGGTACCGGGTTTGTCAAAAGCTCTGTGCAAATCTGGGAGGGTGACTCTAAGGCGGTTGGTGGAGACGGCCGGACCAGACTGCTCCAACGTCTGAGAGGTGGCTTCGTTGCTTGGGGTCCTGTCTGTCAGAGTGGTGCAGTGCTTCCTGGACATGGTGAAGGAGAGGATGACAGCTGGAAAGAAGTGTTTCCTGCAGCTGTGGTCCATGGGGAATCACCCGCCTGACCTAATGGACCCTTTCCCAGACATTAACCTGGATCCTAACTTTGTGAAAGACAGTGGTCCTCTGCTACGCAACACAGACCCAAAGATAGACTTGTGCAGAACGGGTCCAAAAGTATCCTGATGCATGCTCAAAAATCCAGGTAGAAAAATCCAAAAAAGTTAAATCTGGTCCTCTGGACATTCAGAAAAAAAGAAAAACAAAAAAACAAAACAAAGCAAAAAAAATGTAGAAACGTTTCGTCTCTCATCCAAAAGACTTCCTCAGTCTGATCGGGTCCAAAAGTACTTTATAAGACTTATGTTTAAATCCTGATCAAAAGAACTCTGCACAACAGAGCTGTCAGCATGTGGGACGACAAGCTCAGAGGTCAGAAGCCCCAGTGGAGGACTCTTTACAAACCTCCAACAAAAAAAGACTGGCGATCTTCAATGTACGATCCTTCACAGCACCATTGCAACAAACTCTTTTTTGTTGGTCATCAATCCTGAGGTTTTAAACGAGTGTTCTTTTTGCAGTTTGTCTGAGAGTGTTTTTCATGTTTTTACAGATTGTGTACGGCTGACGGCTCTGTTTAATTTAATGACAAGGATTTTTAGCCTTTTTGACACAGTTTTCACCAAATCTGTTTTTATTAAAGGAGTACATTACAGCAAAGCCACTAAGTTTAAATAGCAAACTTTAAACTTTTTGGTGGCCGAAGCAAAAATGGCTGTTTACTTGTCTCGTAGGGACAGGCTGCAGGCTGGACCTCAATTTGATGCCATGGCTCTGTGGAAGTGCAACGTCAAGGCCAGACTGGCATTGGAGTTTTGCTTCCACAGAGACACTGGACACTTGAAGAATTTTGTGGAACTGTGGGGATTTAAAAAGGTTATGCACCATTTCTGATCAGGGAGAACTACAATCAGGTAGCTACACCAGTCACTCAACTTACCTCGTCCCTCTGAACATTCTCCTGGACTCCTGAAGCAGACACTGCATTCTGTAAGTTGAAATAGTTATTCAACGCTTCACCTATCCTTTCATATCCTGATATCCAACAAAAGTTTATCATGGAGGTTGACGCCTCTGATACAGAAGTAGGAGCTGTACTCTCAGTGATCCCCCAGTGATGACAAGCTTCACCCTTGTGCCTTTTTCTCATGGCAGTTATCTGAGGCTGAGAGAAATTATGATGTGGGCAACCAAGAACTCCTGGCCATAAAACTGGCATTGGAGGAATGGAGACACTGGCTGGAGGGTGTGGAAAGTCTCTTTATTATATGGACTGACCACAAAAACCTGCAATACATCCAGGGTGCTGAGACTAAACGCTTGGCAAGCCAGATGGTCCCTTCTCTTTGCCAGGTTCAACTTCAACATAACCTACAGACCCGCTTCACATAATATCAAACCCGATGCCTCATCTCAACAGTTCTCTCTTACAGATCACTCTAAGACTGATGAAAGTATCCTTCCTCCTTCGTGCACTAAGGTGGTCATGACTTGGACCATTGTGAAGGATATCAGAGGAGCCCAGCAGAACAAACTAGACCAGGCACTGGTCTACCCGGGAAACTGTTCATTCCATCTTCATTTAAGGGTAAGGTTCTGGACTAGATATACACTCTTCCTACCCCCAGATGAACATGCATGGTCCCACATCACCATTAATTTTGTCATCGGTCTACCATCATCTGAGGGTCATATGGTAGTATACCATCATTGATAGGTTTCCCAAGTCAGCACATTTTTTTCCTCTGCACAAATCCCCCTCTTCTTTAGAAACAGCACAACTTTTAGTGTCTCATTTATTTTGTTTTCATGGCATTCTCTGTGATAGTGTCTCTGATAGGGTTTATCTCACAGGTATTGAAGGTGTTCTTACCGTAAGTAATCAAATTTGGCTGTTTGGAGTTGCCATGAGAGAATGTACCAGCGAGACTGTTAAGGCAGACAAGGAAATTGACAAGTTCAGCCTGACCCAAAAACAATGGTGATTTCTGAATCTGAACCTGGCCTTGGAAGGCGGACTATCTCAAATTTCTCCTGGGATGTTATAGAACCAAAGATGCTCTGTCCCCCTTCCCCACCACCTCCCTTCACCAAGGTTGTGGACCTGTGACAGAGCTCAACCGAGCTGGCTGATAAACAAACACCTCTTATCAGGACTATGCTAGGGGGAGCTCTGGACTGTGCTGTGCTATGACCTTCCCTCAAATTCAATGCCTCCACTGGCCTCCCTTGCCTCCTCTGGCACCACTACCTAGGAGATGCGAAGGCTCCAAGAGCTGCGTCGCTCACCTGGTGGCCATGCTGGGACCCCCACCCCCTACCCACTCCACATGTGTATTATGTTGCTTTGCAGTAGTAGATTTTTTTTTATGCCTCAAACCATGCCCTGTCTAGGACACAGTGTGAGAACTTTTTATATCTCTCTCCTTATGTTTTTCTTCCCTTTTTCTTATCTAAGCAATAGGCGCAGCGCATCTTTGAAGCTGCAGCCCCCTGTAAAATTCTGTCCATCTTTAGGACAGCTGTATGGAAATTAATTTAGTTGTACTTCACTGTGCAAGGATAATAAAAGCATTCTGATTCTGATGCTGTCAAGCATTGGGAGCCACCTCACGTCTCACATCTGGATACCATCCCATTCCAATGGTCAAACAGAACAGTTCAACCAGGAGCTAGAGGCAACCCCAAGGTGCATTATCAAAGACAATCTTTCCACCTGGTCTCAACATTTACTCTGGATTGAATACGCACACAACTCCTTTACCTTCTCTGCCACTGGATTGTCCTCCAGGACTCTGAGGTTTTGGTGCCCTCATCTTAGCAACTATCGCAGGATTTGGTGACAGAGAGGCCCTTCTTCGGATGGCCAAGCAGAACAGACGCTTCCGACAGACGTTTTTTTATTTACCCTTTATTTATACAGGTAGGCTCATTGAGTCACGAGAACTCATTTTCAAGAGAGACCTATTTTTTGGGAGCAAAATGGTGGGGGTTAAGGGCCTTGCTCATGGGCTCAGAGTGGGGCAAATGAGGGTGAAGGCAGGTGTGGGTGTTTCACCTTTCCCACCCACATTTTCATGTTGTCAGTCCAGGGAGTTGAACCTGCGACTTTCAGATCACAGGCTCATCTTCTCTAACCTCTGCGCCACCACTCCCACATAGATCTGCGACCCCAGATGACAAGATTGGACAAAAGTTATGGTTGTCCACTAGAGATATCAATATTAAAGACACCAAGAAAGCTTACCCTTAGGTTTGTTTGACCCTTCCCTATCTCTAGAATCATCAACCCATCCACTATCCATTTAGAGCTGCCATCCTCTGTGAAGATCCATGCCACTTTTTATATCTTGTTAAGTCCTTTAAACCCTCCTCCCCCCGCCCACCATCCTTGATCCAAGTCTTATCTCCTCATTTTATCGGACTCGCCCTGAGAAAAGGCTTTGATCGCCTAGAGGTGATTCTTGGGGAGAAGGGAGTACTGTAGGATTCCAGTATTTTCTGCACTAACCACTCTGCCACTCCTCACATCAATTCCTTCGTCAACTGCTTTTTGACTCCACTGGATTTAATAACCCTCCTCTCTTATTCTGCAACAACAAAGAACCAAATTAAGACTAAAAATCCACAGAGAACATTCCTAATTCCAACTATCATCACTGCAGTCTTGCCAGTCTCCTCACCTACTGCAGCTCCTCTGGTCTTATCATCTGCTGCAGCTCCCTCCTCCACTGGTTAAACACCTGGCATAACATCCATCATGACTGAATGGCCTGCTGCAGCCCTCTCGTTTCACTTGCCTGCTACATCTCTTTCCTCTGTGTCAAAATCTGCAGCCCCCTTTTCTGATTCATCAACATCCGCAGCACCCTCATCTGATGTGTCAACGTCTGCAGCACCCTCCTCTGACTCGTTTACATTTGCATCTGCTGTTACTGGCTTGAGGCTTGCTGTCACAGCCTCCCCAGTGGTCTCTCCTTCTGCCGCAGCAGCCTCCCCTGTGGCCTCTTCAACTCTCATCCACCTGCTTCGGAGAGGGTCCAGGTGGACGCCACTCTTGCCCAAAGATGGACGGTCTCCTGACTGCCCGCCAGACCTCTTGTCCCATTCTGGACAGTCTTCGGGCCACTCGCCAGAACTCTTTTCCTGTTCTGGACGGTCTCCAAACCAACCGCCTGAATGCCTGTCTAAGTTGATGCTTTTATCTTTTTATATTTTTGGCCCCCAGGTTCTGATCCTGTCAGTTTTCTGTTCTCTGGTATTTTTGTTGCCCTTTGTGCCCTCCGTCCTGTCGTTTACTCCTTCCTCCTACCCGATTTACATCTAGTTTATTTTGGGACATCAGATGCCATCCCTTGAGGGGGGTTGCTGTAGGAATCTGTGTTTTGTTCCGTCATTGCTTTAATTCTTGTGTTTCCTGTACGCCCCAGTGTTCTCTTCCTTGTCAGCTCCTGCTCCACCTGTCTCAAATCTTAGTCACCCCAGGTATTCGACATTTTGTCTCATTAGTCTCCCTTTAAATTTTGCGTTTATGTGTTTCCTCTTTGTGCTTGCATTGCATTTCCCAGCCTGTCATGTTCTGTTCCTTCATCATTTCCTTCATTCACGTAGGTTTTGCTGCCCTGTCAGCTTTTGTTTTGTTGTTGTTTAAATAAATAGAAAATCTTTATTTTTACCTTGGAGTCTCATGTGTCTGTCTGCACATGGGTTCTACATAAACAGCAGATCATTTCAGTACATAATATAAAATAAAACTAAATTAATTAACTTCTGAAGCCATTTAGAGTACACTAACCTATAATCTGAACATTTTACTAAAATAAAAATAAATGTATGAATTGAAAAGTTTGCAATGCAATGTTTCAAAAGTAAAACAATGATGGATTACTGTAAAATGAGATTGTTGTTTGTTGTTGTGTGGCTCAGAGATGATCTCCTCTGCAAATTTGTGCAGCTTTCTTTCCATCAAATTAAAATATTTAAAGTACATCTTGTTTTCAGTAAAACTGATCTTTTCCTTTTGAGACTTTATATCCAAAAGTGTGGGAAGTTTCTTCACACTGTCGTTAGATGAAGCTCTAAAGGTCACATGTAATGTACGAAATCTGACCTGCAGCCTAAAAAAAAAAGAAAGACACCAAAAATATGTAAAAGTGACGAGTGGTCAGATGCATGGGCTATATTCTAACAGAGAGCTAGAGTGTGCTCTAGTTTTATCTTACTCTGAACAGGATAACAGAAGAAATATGCATAAATAAATAATTAAAAGACACTGCTATGTACAAAGGAGGCACGGTGGCACAGTTGGTAGAGCTGTTGTTTCTCAGCGAGAAGATCGACAGATCAAATCCTGGTCAGGGGCCATTCTGGGTGTAGTTTGCATGTTCTGTCTGTGGATGCGTGGGTTTTCTCTGCGTACTCCAGTTTCCTCCCACAGACCAAAAACATACATGTTAGGCTGATTTGTTTCTCTGAATTGTCCCTAGAGAGTGGTTGTTTGTCTCCAGTGTCCCTGTGATGGACTGGAGACCTGTTCAGGGTGTCCCCCGCATCTCGCACAGTGACTGCTGGATATGGGCACCAGCGACCCCCGTGACCCGAAAAGGAAGAAGCGGGTAAAGATGATGGATGGATGGATGGATGGATGGATGGATGGATGCTATGTACAAAAGTGACAGCATGTTGCTGTTTATGATAAGAAAGTAATAGACACAAACTTCAAAAGTGTTCTACATAATGTGTAATTTTCATATAAAATATTTAATGAAATGATCCTGCGGTCAAATCCAAGATCAATAATGATATCCTGCCTTGAAACAAGACAAAAACAAAACAAACAAACAAACAAAAACTGATCTGTTGTTGTGTTTTATATAACAAACAACTTGTTTGTATGAATAACCTAAATTATGTGTCAGAGAAGGAGTTTAGGAAGTTGCAACAAGCAAGGAAACACGGACTTATTGACACATCAGGAAAGTCAGGCAGTAAAGATTAACACAGTCTTAAAACAACATTTTCTTGGTCAAAACACATGGACACACACAGAGTTTATTAAAAGCAGTTGTCGATGCGACACTCAAAGGCCTCTGCTTTTAGACATTTTTCCATCAGGTCAAAGGTAAAAGACCTGACCTGAGACCAACACGCTCTAGGTAATAAAACAATAAACAGTAATCATGTCTCACTAACTTCAGTACCTTCTTTTAAATGAAAGTTTCTATTAACTACGTTTATGAATATAAGCAGATTTGTTGCAGATAATTCATTATTTTTTCAAAGCATCGTTCTGACAACAACAAAAATATAGATTAAAAACTATCTGGATAAATGCTGGAATGGAGTTTAATAACCTGTTGGTTATTGTTTGCCCACCATATGTGATGTTTTGGAGTGTTTGAAATCTAAGATCAGTCACAAAGGGATGGGGTCCCGTGGCTCCCAGGACACCTAATATTCTGCATGCTCCGGGGCTGGTGAGAAGCAAAAGAGCACAATTAGATTAGGTATAAAAATAGGGTCAGTGTTTGTTTTAATCAGTCTGGTGACAGAGCCAGCTCTTGAAAAGACGGTATAATGAGAGCCTGGAGAGCGAGAAAATCTGAGGGAAGAGGAGAACGAGGGATAAGGGGAGGGAGAAAAAATGGAGAGACATGGGGTGATTGGTCCCCAGGCAAGGACTGTCATTGGATCACCAAGACACCAGAGGGGAAGCTGTCTGGGGGGTGGCTGGCCTCTGAGTTCATTGTCAGGTCTCCAAACTAAAGGGACAGTGGTCACTTCCACCGCTCCACCATCCCTTAGTGGGTTTCACCATGTGTGATGGATGCATCCGCTTGGTTTCTTTCAGCAGCAACAAAAACGCCTCTTTTGTCGGTTATTGATTGTTCAAGTTGTTGAAAGCATCTGAAAACTGACGTAATAAATGCAGCTTAGAAAAACAAACAAACAAACAAACAAATGTAGTATGGAATTAAAGAAAAGCCTCCAAGACAGCAAACTTCATTCTGGTGAAATAAAACCAATTTAATGATTATTATTACTTCAGAATATACAAAGTAGGTGCTTCTTCTCTACTCGAGTAATTCAGCTTTATGATGCATTAATTCTATGATTTAACTCAGGGGTGCCCCAACTTTTTCCCTGAGAGGCCAAATTTAAAATGTATCAGAGGGCTGCGGGCCAAATGCAATAATACATGAAATGCAAATACTTCTTTAAGTAAAGTCAAAGCTTCCAATTATATATATATATATATATATATATATATATATATATATATATATATTAGGGTTAGGGTTAGGGTTAGGGTTAGGGTGATACATGATACATATATATATGTATCATGTATGGGTATCATGTATGGTTTCTGAATGGTTTAATAAAGTTTTGTTTTAAAAATATCGGACCTAGAACACAGCACATGCTCAGGAGATTTGATCTTTCACTATGAATCAAAGCCATTATAAAAAATCAATGAAACACTCTGATTAGTCTAACTTCTATATATATATATATATATATATATATATATATATATATATATATATATAATTATTATTATTTATTTTTTTATATAAGCAGTGCAGTGTAGACCAGCTCCATCTCTGGCACCAACATTAAAAATAAACTGCTGACACAAAAATTACCAATGAAGTGATGCCATGTAAAACAGTAAACATTAAAAGTGATGAAAACAAAATTTTGACTTAATTTAATCCAATTTCTTCATGTTTGTATTTTGCTAATCCTTTCAGTTTTTCTTTCGATGTAGTAATTTTAAATGACAGTTTGTTAATTTTCCATAAGGTTTTCAGTTGTCCTACCACCGCTGACTTGAATCAGGCAGGTCTTGTTGAAGTGCCAAGCTTTGGCTCTTTTTTTTTTTTTTAACCTTTATAATCACATTTCCTGGCAGAACCAGTAAAATATGACTCTTAGGAAACAAACTGCGGTTGCAGCCGACCAGACTTTCCATGGCACAGATAAGTGGGGCGGGTCTGGGGTGGTGTTTTACACTCATTCTGATGACACATGCAATCATGGTATCATTGAAGTACGCTCTTATAAAGGTTTATATAAAATATTATCTTTAGTAAGCATGATGCGTTAATTTGTCAACATTTATTAAAAAACAAATAGAAAGTTTAGAAGTGTATAGAATTAAATTCGCCCATGAAGCATATTTTCTTGTAGAAAGTTGGGCTCACTGTTGATGCTAGAATACTTTGATAAGGAAAAGTATTAATGACCAGGTTGTTTTCCTGAAACACTAATCATTATTGAAAGTAGAATGTTTATCATCTGCCTCTGTCATACCAAAGTTTTAAACAAAGATCTTAGTGCTTACTGTTGGGGATGACTCTTGGCTACCACACCAAACTGTAGATATAACTCAGATAAACCTGTTGTAGTCTTTGCTAAAGTCAGGGGCGATTCCAGGATCTGCCCTTTAGGGGCGCTTAGTCCCCAGTACTGAGAATGACTCTTGGATTGAACAAAACACCCCATGGTGTGTGGTTTGTGAGAAATGCAAAAGCTTACGGCACCTGGTCCAGGTCTACCTTCCACGTATTAAACAGTCCCAACCCTGCTTAGCTTCCGAGATCAGACGGAGATTGGGTGAGTTCAGGGTGGTATGGCCGTAAACGAGGAGCTCTGTCACCTTTTAAAGGCTATTAGCAAACAAAGACTAAACTTATGCAACCAGAAGTTGCAACATATATCTATATACAAAGTACAAAACATACAAAACAAAGCACATCTGGATTTAAGCATTAACCTTTAATTTAAACATTAATGTAATTATGACAGAAAAATTGAGTATTTACCTGCAGTTACCTTCAGACAAACAAACATGTGGTACTTCCTGTTTATCACTGTCGTGTTCAGCTGCTCATGAGGTCACCCTCCAATCTTTAATCATCTTTTACATTTTTACAAACTCAGTTTAGGTTTTGGAAATGGAATAAACTGTATTTCACCTTCTAATGCTGTCTGAATTACATGTTCCCCACTGACAACGTTTAACCATTTTTTCCTGATGATTTATCATGAAATCCCTTTGAACGCAGTGTTCGTAATGCAAAACCCCGACAATGTTGTCAGAGGAAAAGTGAGTGCAGCTCCTGCAGGTGAGGGGCGTTTCACTTCAGGACAATTTGAGATCGCTGATTGGTCAGTTGCTGCCGAGCATACTGGATTGATTGACAGGTGGTGTTGCGGACCCGACTCGTGCAAAAACAATTATAGGTTTTACTGGCCCGCATACCAGCATCATCATTTATTCTGTATTTATTCCAAATTTATTCATTATTTTAGTGATCTAAGGTTTGAGAACTAAGCTTCATTTCATAATTGTAATGATGGTTTCTTAAAATTTCAATGGTGCTAAGTTAAAATTTAGGGGTGCTTGAACACCCCCTAAAAGAGGCTAAAATCACCACTGGCTAAAGTTGATTAGCTGTAGCAGCCATCTTGAATTAGGGTGAGTCAAGCATTTAATCAGATGTAGGCGTGCATCAAATGATTCATTTAGGAGAATTTCAGTAAAATCCATGCAGTGGTTTATGATATATA
>NC_056508.1:32676730-32680342 GCF_014905685.2 Nematolebias whitei | reverse complement strand
ATATATATATATATATATATATATATATATATATGTTGTTTTTTTTTGCTAACATATATAAACTAACACATTTTTAATGTGGGGGGTGATAATCATCAACCCTCTACCTTTGTAGTATTTTTAGTGTATTCTTAATTTAGCGTATTTCTTAGTTCATATCTTAGATCTTATTGCTCTTTTTCTTTACAATTTATACTTTTGTTGGATGTAACTGGGACCTTGTGTACACAATTTCGTTCCACCACATGTGATGAAACTGACTATAACGAACCTTGACTTGATTTGTACTTAGGTTTTGTTACGAGGTGTTGGTGCTGACGTGCTGTGTAGTTTTTAATAAACATGGTTCTGTGTATTAAGACCAAACGTCACGTTGCTCTTTTCTAACGTTGTTCCAGAAGTCCTGTGGTTTGCTCATTTAGTTATAACTTTGCAAATCTAAGTTTTGCTGCCATGTTCTTCTACGAAAAAAGAGATTTCTGGGAAACCTTTCAAACGAGACAAACTGATGACATATTTTTCTGATTTTCATGTAAAACAGTTCACATGCTAACTGAGGCTCATGGAGTCTGACAATGAGCTCTTGGGTTTGTGGCCATCTCTATGCATTGCACAGTCTGACATCAGGGTGAAGTTGCTGTTCTCTCTCTGTGTGTAAATACTGGCAGCTTGTTGCTTGCCACATGTAAATATTATTTCTTGGTGTAGAATGATGGAGTTGTGCAGGAATCTTTCCCTGATAGATGAAAAACAACAACTGATTCTTTAAGATCATGGATGTTTGGGATTTGTACATTGTATTAACACAGAAAAAAGGATCGTTCATTCATTCATTTGTTTTCATTCAGGTTTATTTTAAAACACATCGAACAGTGTAATACTTGCCGTGTGCATGGGACTTCTAGCTTAAGTCTAATACACAGTTTGTGTGCCAAGTTGGGTTTTTAATGAAAACTAAAACTAATGACCCAAAAGACTAAAAGTCTAAAACAAACAGAGATTGGGAAAACGCCTAAAAATACACACTAAAAGCTGATGACACATAAAGAAATAGGGTTTGAGTGCTAAACTTAATGGTTTTTAATAAACTTGTACTAGTCAAAGATTTTTCATTTGAGCCATTGTTTCATGTGAGAATCAAAAAGTTTAAAAAATGTCAGAATATTATTGTCATTGGTCCCCCGCCCCAAAAAAGAGGTTTTACGCCTCCCAGTCTCCATGCCTCTCTCTTTACTGCTGGCTTTAAAAACCAGCTTACAAGGAAAAAGGTCATTAACTTATAAAACACACCAACACACACACACACACACACACATTTATATATAAAGAAAAACAATACAAAATTATCAAAGTCTAAGAAATTTAGTATTTCTGCGTGCTTGTTTGCAAAACAACCCCAATAAAGTGCATGTGATCAGCACCACCTGAGTCTTGCTTAAATTATTATCCACATAAAAGTTGTGTAAATTCTGCTTCAATGACCACACTGTTGTTTTCTGATCAAACTAATTACACATGCTTTGTGCTGTTTTACACAGTCATGTATCAAAAGGTTTGACTCAGCTGGGAATAGTGTGATGTGACTTTTTTGCATTTGTAACATAAATACTTTAAAATATATTAAAATGTATTTATAAAAAATATTCCCCATAGAAAAACAGTAAATTGTGATTGAGATCTCTTTAGTTCCTTCAAATCTACAAGTATTTTTATTGTCATTCTCATCACATGTGGTACAAGAGGTGGAACAAAAGGGTCCCGTTTACTTTAGAGCCAATCCGTTTTAGCCTTCTTTCCTCCTGCTAGCGTTTAATTACAGCTTTGCAAATTTTTGTTGTTTTTAACTGCCAGCTATGGAATTGCTCATTTAAGCCTTTAGCGACATCTTTGTTTATTTTAGCTTTTAGTGGCGATTTTGTTTATTTTAGCTTATGTCAGATTGTTTTACATTTAACTATTCAAGTTTACAACGGAGTCTTCAAAAGAATCAGCAGTCGTCCAGCATTCAGTCTGCATTTTTCTAATTCTGTTGGAAGCTAAGGGTGGACTCACACTGTTCCTGAATTATTTTAGTTTACACCTAATATATCATTTTTGTTGTTATTTATCAGAGTTTGGGAACAAGCATAAAGATTTGCAAATACTTGAATGTTTTCATGGTGTCGATATATATATATATATATATATATATATATATATATATATATATATACTAAAACATTATTTATAAAGGTGACTTTGCTTTTACCAAAGTTTGTAAATAAATTATTGTTATTCTTTCAATCTGCTCACAGACAAGAAGCATCGAATAAAGAGGAAAATAAAATCGTGGCAAATTAAGTTGTAATGTCATGTTTATCAAGAAATTATGAAAAATAATTGAATTATATATATATATTTAAAAAAAGACTCCGTACCCATCTGTCCTTCATGCCATTTACTTTGTACTAAAACTATCTCTAGCAAATTAATCAGTGGAAATGCATCCATGAATTAATTAATCCCTCATGTGAGTCATTCATTGCAGCTTTCCTTATTAACTAAACCCCAGAAACTGTGCGGATCTATTGTCTTGTTTAATCGTAGTTCTGCTCTAAGTTTTGAGTCCACTGTAGAACAGCTTTCCTGTGATATAAAGCAGGGAGTTAGTTTCAGAGGAACCTGAAGCCCATCAGAACACTCTATCTGTTTTAAAATGCAGTGGACATGTTGAAAACATTACAACTGAAGCTTTGGCTTTCTAAGCCCAGAGGTTAGTGTGATGTGCCTGTTGAAAGCTTTTCCAAATCACTGAGAAATCAGCTGAGTAGGTTCAGATTTTTGCAGCTGCTTTCTATTCCTCAATGTGCAGAGTAATTCCAAACAGTTTATTTTCTATCCAGCCACTTGGGCCCCTGAGGCCATTTTGCTTTTTGCTTTTTCTAAACAGGCAGAAATCTCAGATGTCCTTTTTGTGCGGAACTCCACCCGATCTGATTCGCCATGCTGGTCTGCTCTACCCCAGCGGAGCTGTGGCAGTCTTAGATGCTGAAGGCCTTTACTTTCCAAACTCTGTGCAGACCTAATAATAAACATAAAAGTGACATATTTCACCTGCATGAATCTGTTGTCTTTGAGCCTGCTGTTATACAGAGTTGGTGACAGTGTTTGTGCTGCATCTACATGATAGGTGAAGGATGATTCAAAGCTGAACCCAAACACTGCAGCCTCCGCAGCACCACAGGGAGCTGCAGCTGAAGGACCGTATTAAGGCTAGCGTCTGGGTGGCTGTTTTGGGGGTCATGCTCTGAACCCAGGCCCTCAGGGCACCAGTAGCAGGATGAGACTGAGTATCCGTTTGGAGATTGACCCCAGCTATCTCTGTGGAGTTTGGCTTGTGCAGCTGTGTTTGATTGGACAGGAACAAAGAGCCAAACTGCACTGGGGGGGACGGGGTGGCATTTAATTTAACAGAGAACCGAATCTCTTAGACAGGAATCCCCTTGATATTATCATTTTTAGGATCAAATTCAAGTAAATGAAGAGAAAAATGGATTTCAGCAAGAAAAAATCTGCACATTTTATCTATCTATCTATCTATCTATCTATCTATCTATCTATCTATCTATCTAT
>NC_056508.1:32668167-32676720 GCF_014905685.2 Nematolebias whitei | reverse complement strand
TATCTATCTATCTATCTATCTATCTATCTATCTATCTATCTATCTATTTGTCTGTCTGTCTGTCTGTCTGTCTGTTGGTTGGTCTGTCTGTCTGTCTGCCTGCCTGTCTGTCTGTCTGTCTGTCTGTCTGTCTGTCTGTCTGAAAAAGGTATTGATCTATTCAGAGTTAGAAGATGGAAAGTTTAAAACTTCATTCATTTTAAAGTTAATTGTGTTTGTTGAATTATTTCTGAACAAAAGGGAATCAATAAAGGTAATTCAACAAAACAAAAAATTGTAAAATATTAGCAAAAAGGAAGAACGAAAGAAAATATTGTTCCCTTTTGTGATAAAATAATTAAGCAAAAACATTTTTTGTAATATTTATATTTTGACGATGCTTTATTTTTTCTTAATACATATTTTGGATAAATAATTTCTAAAAATACAACTGGCTAATAAAACAACAATAAAACCTATTTAGTGGTCAACACAATAAAGATAGAAAATATTAATTTTGTTAAATTAAAATCAGCCTTTAAATCCATAAATAAAACATGACACAAGTCTGTTTTATAAATCCTGTAAATTAAAGGGATCTGATGCTGCTTTCCTTCTTTAACTCTTTCTGCCTTAAAAAATACATGTATGTCAATTTATTTTGTTTCTACATGCATGTACAACGTCCCTCTTCACACTGAACAGTTTTTATGAAAAAAATAAGACTTTCCTAAACTTTTTAAAATCTGTTTAAATTTGTTCTAATGTTTCATTTTTGTTATTAATATAATTGTAATAAGCAGCATATTTTGCGTGTTAATTATTGCTGCTGGACGTTGAAAACTAAAAATTCAACTTCCTCAGTAAAAAACTAATAATCCACCAGCCAATATGGCTACAGGACTGGACAAGCTAATAAGGTTTATATTCTATGTTTTAGGATAATAATAAAAATAATAAGAAAAAATATATAAATGTGCTAACTCAGCACAGCCCGAGTTCATAACAAAACAAAACATGTATTCAAACTTACAGCTAAATAAAGTTGGACTTTTTTCAAAAGCTTCTCTCTTTCTCTCTGTTTTTGATGGGAAACTGAGCTTTTGTGACTTTTAAAGTTTGTACTTTAAAAATCAAAATACATAAATTTGTCATAAATGCATCATAAATTAGACGCATTAATTCCCAACGAAATTTATTTTCATAGCCCAAATATATATATAAAAAAGACAATATGAAAAAAAGGATTTATTGTCCTTACCTGTGGTGATATGAGCTTCAAAAAAAAAGTTAATTTAAATAAATAAATAAATAAATAAAGCGACACGTCGATGAGCTCAGCGAACGGTGCCGAAGTTTGGTCTGCTCCAGTGCGCATGCGCCGACTCCGTACTGAGGCTTGTTTGTTCAGCGTCGCGGCGCGTGTCGGGCTGCTCCACCCAGGCTCCGCCCACACAGTTCTGCTGAGGTAGTGGACATGTTTACAGGCTCCTGGAGACCGTGAGGAAGCAGGTCTGTCCTTCATTAGGCTCGTCAGGACTCCGAGGCTTTTATCACGACAGAAGGAGCTGCCAGAACCAGAACCAGAACCAGAACCTCAGACTCGGAGCTACTGTAAAATAAGAGGTTCAGGTGAAAGGTCGGGGCCTACACCTGGATGAGGCTTTTAGCTCGTTGCTATGACAACCCAGGCTGTCCGTCTCACAAACAGTAAAACTGACTAAATGAATTACTGTTTATGTTTTTATTTTATTCATTAAACGTGGTTATAATAATAATAATAATAATAAAAGCAGGCAAACACTTGCACACCTGAACATTCTTAGTTGTATTTACTCTTGTAAAAAAGTAAAAAAAAATAAAAATAAACTAGATAATTAGCATTTTAATGCTGAATGACTTGACTGACATTTGATGAAGAAGTTGAAACTAAATTGTCACAGCTAAAAGAAGTGGATCACAACTTGAAATGTGAGCGTAAAGCTAAAAGTTAAAATGAACTAAATTAAGCTGAAGCTAAAAGCTAACAAAAGGATTAAATGACAATAATACTGCAAGTATGTTGAAGTTTAAAGAATATTCCTGTGGGAATTAGAGATATCGCAATGTTTTTCTATGGGGGATGTTTTCTGTAACTAAAGTTAAATATTCCAAAATGTATAAAAGTTACAAAAACTAAAAGTTATAGCACTCTATTCAGAGTTGAGCCAAACATTTAGATTGGTTAAAATAACTATAAAGGTTTATGCAACACAAATAGCTTGAACTCATATTGCACTGCTTTCTTCTTCTATTATTTTATTATTTTATTTATCTTTTCTAGCAATTTTAGTTTCTGGAGATCTTTCAGGTACCCTCAGCTGGGGGTTTTGTGACCCACATTGTGATCCTAACCACAACGTTGAACACTGGTCTCCAACCTCTGGACCAAAAACCAGTATGGTCAAACAAAGCTGCACAGAAAGATTAAAAACATTTTTCTTATTCACTTCCATTATATTTTACTAAGAAACCTACAAGCTACTGTATTCTAGAACAAAAACCAGTTGAATAAATAAAGAAACAAACAAACAAACAAATAAATAAATAAAAACTATAAAATGTATTTTCCCACCACGGGAAAGCTATTTTCTGTGGAGCTGAAGAATCTTGGGGAGCACTGGTGTAGGTCACTGGGGGACAGATGAACCTTTAAAAAAGCTGTAAAAAGTAAAAATGTCTTTCTTCCAGCATCATGAGTGTTTTGTTGCTTCAGTACAAACCCGCAGACATCTTGTCTTCTGAGGGTTGTGGTTCAGGATCCTGACCCTCACTGGACTCCAGAAAACTTTGTCGTCTCATTCGAGGTCAGTCTGAGGACACCGACCCCACGTCCCATCACCCTCCGAACCTTTAACACCCCCTCCGCCACCATTGAGACCAGCTCAAGCATCCCAGAATGCACCTCTTCCAGTGGGCTGACCCCGGGGTTGGCAGCTGTCAGTCACGGCCTCAGCTGTTTCTGCAGCTTCTGGAGGCTGTGAGGGAGGCCTCAGAGAGGAGCCCCGGCTCTACATATGGGATCATCTCTGTGCATTCATGGTCGAGGTAATTCAATTAGCTCTCCTTCTCCTATTCTAATGCAAACCTCAGGTTTGAACCCCCCCCCCCCCCCCCCCCCCGAGAGGAAAGGCCTCAGGCAGGGACAGCCGGACAAAGAGACAGCCTGCTCATGAAGTGCAGACTTTTAGCAGACTGTTGGTATTCATCAAGATGGTCAGACTTTATTGTCAGATTGTTGTTGGGGCGTTGCTTTTCAACAAGATGACATTTTGATATTGTTCAATAAAGTAATGATGTAGTGTGTGTGTGGAGGGGGGGGGGTAGGGGGGGTATAGAGAGAGGATGTAAGGTGTCACAGGTTGAGGAACAGGATGTAATGAACTTAAAGGTGAAAGCAACTCTTCAGCCGGAGGCTATAGTGAAAGCGCGGGGTCACCTTTATCCACCGTCTGTGCCCAGAGCTGCTGCTGCTGGAGGTGTGGAGGGAGGGGGTGGGGGGTGTGGGGGGGCAGAAACTCTGAACACGCTGAACTGATTTCCTGTGCAGGGTCATGCCCAGGACAGGCCGGTGGGACAGGGTTTGGGGTCGCAGGAAGCACAGACAGGAGACACAGTGTCGTTCACATCAGCATTATCTCTGAACACAGAGTGTCTGTGCGTATTTCATCATGCGTTGGGCTTTTCTTTCATCATGTTGGGATTTAAATGTCTTTTATGTAAAAAAACAACAAAAAAAAAACCAACAACAAAATAAGAAAAATTAAGAATTTTCATGCACTAAAAGGTGTGTTAAAAAAATTTAAGCAAGCCACACATATTTACCCTGTATTTTGATTGATTGATTTATTTATTGCTACAGATAAACACACAATCCGCTTCAGCTTTGACGCAGCCGTCATGTAAATGCCCTGAGGCAGCTCTTCGAAGAACCTGTTCCTTCCTGCCTCGGGCCACAGAGGACGCTCGTCAGGAGAGCTGAGACACTTATTTGGCACGTATGCGACAGAGTGATGAAGCTGTCAAGTAAAGGCCCATGTTCACAGAATAAATGTACAAATCCACATCCTGCCACTCGTAAATGTCATTCAGTTTACATACGGTCACTAATCCTTCCAAAGGGCTTTTCATGTTCATCTATTTAAACGTGTCTTCGTCTGGTTTGTCTAAATGAATATACGTTTTTTTGCTCATTATAATTCAAGTTTTATTATTTTGAAATTAGAAACTGAGAAAAGCAGTCATAAATAACGTATTTTCCTGCAACTTGGAAAGAAAAAGTGGACTCAGATAAAGCTCATGAGGCCTCTCAGGGCAAATGGACCTCATGTTTATACGCTTGTCCATCATCTGAGCCGTGTGCGGACTCCAGTTTCCACAGAGATGGGGAGATGTCCCCAGAACTCTACGGCACCGTGTCTGAAGCCGGTAAGTGCAGCGTGTTTGGATGAGGTATAGATCTGAGATAACGCGTTCGCTTTCAAAAGGCCCGAATGTATTCGGTTTGAAGCTGCAGCAGGAGAACAGAGAAACACAGCTTGCGCTCCGTGCCTCGGGAAGATTACGCGGCTCTGCTTTTGTTTAGAATGTTGTTTTTCAATTTTAGAAGCAAGTCGTGTTATTTCAAATGATAAACAGAAGAAACAAAGAGCTTTGTGAAGAAGGTTGCACAAGTCAAAACTTTCACTGAAAGCTGGGAAACATTGTGATCCAAATATTGTTGTACTGTTTCTGTCACCTAAAATAAATTCTGTCTTTTGACCACGAATGACAATAATATACAATTTACCTGCTCCCATTGACTCACTCAACTTTATATATTTTTGTCAATAATTATCAGTAATATAAAAAAATATGTAAAATTTAAATAGCTGAAATAGAAGTTATCTTTTTAACATTCTAATTCCAATATGTTTTTATTTTTTATTCAAACTCTTTACCATCAAGACTTTGACTGAGACCCAAAGTCATTTTAATTTGTATAATTCTATTTGACTCATTTTCTAGTTTTACACTGTATTTCATGTAAAAGTCCCAGTGAACTGTTTCACAGTAAGTGTAAAATGGAAAACATGGGTAATGGAATTGTTGCCGTAATAAATGTTTCGCAGCGTAGTTGCTCAGAGGAATGTTTGGAGACGTCGTAATAAACAAATAAATAAACAAATAATTAAATACAAATAAATAAATCCAGCTGTTACAATGAAAACACAAACTGAGGTATTGGAACATTTTTGTTACTTTATTGACTTTATAATAAAACATCTTTATGAGGCTCAGTCTTCACTTATTTTCTCAACTAAAGAGGTTATGTTCAGTGTATTTAAATTAATGTGGCAACACGCACATTATTTTCTTTTAAAATGTATTTGTAGTGCTGAAGCTGACAAACATGCCAACCATTAAAGTAACAAAGTCGCAATAAATAAATTAAAATAAATAAATAAAACCATCCTGGCTTAATTTGATCGACTGAATAACACACTGCTATAACAGAACTGTGGCTGTGTGTTACAGGTTTACCCGCCTGTTGCTCCATGTCCTGACCTGCTCATCAGCTCCATAATTGCAGCTGAACGAGGATTAAATGGTTAATTAGGACAGAAACCGCGGCTGATTGAAGTTTTGGAGGATTACTTCAGACACACGCACGCACACACGCACACAAGTATGAGTCCAGGTTTCACGGGTCTTTGTTTCTGATCCCACCCACTTGACATGAACAGCCCTCTCTCCCTCCGGTGTCCACGCGGACAGCGCCCAGTCTCTGCTGTCTCCGCGTCCTGCTGGACCCAGGAACATGGACGCGGACTGCTTGTCTTTTTCTTCGCAGAGCAGCGCGAGGACTTCGTCGAACTCTCCCGGTCTGGAGCACGGTTCGGGCTCGGGTTCTGGTTCCGGATCATTCCTCTCCTGCGAGGAGCTGCAGAAAGCCTCGCACCTTCCTCCCCCTCACCGCCTCGGCCTCCGCGGGGATCTTTACGCAGCGGCCTTGGGCAGGTTCGGCGATGCTGCGGGGGACTTTACGCACGGCTCCGCGCCGCCGAACCCGCCCGGATCTCCGTCCAAACACGGCAAGTTCATCGTGGGTTTGAACCAGGACCGAAAAACGGCGACGAAAACGGTGTTTTATGAAAACAGCACAGAAGGTACGTTTGACAAACCCAAGGAGGCAACATGAGAACAACAGTTTCGTTTGGCCTTTTAGTTTAGTTCAGTTAAAAACGTCACCGATGAAAGAGACCCAGCTGAAAACGCACATCTCTGAAAGGAAAGCGAATCTAACTTTTTCCAAAATCTTGTAAAAACTGTGATCATCAAACACGAGACGTTTCTGCAAACCTTCTTAACCATGAAACAAAAGTGCGATTTTTTTTTCTAAGTAGAGAAAAAGGGTTGTTTTCACCCTGACGGTTTTTAATTAAGACTTAACAAATGATATCAATTATAAATGTGTCAAAAAATCGAAGTAAAATTATAATTTAGCTGTTTCCTTTCCATTCTGCTCGGTTTTAAAACATAATATTCACTTTTAAGATTTACAAACGGATATTTATGGTTAAATTTCCCTTCTATAAAGACGTTTTTTTTACAGCTGTGCGATAAAACAAACCCTGAAGAAAAACCTCGGACTCTGCGCAAAGAAACAGGACATCAGCCCTGAGAAGGCCTTGGTGATCTCACAATATTCAAACGTTTCTTTCAAGCTGAAACCAAAATAGACTCAACAGATTTCCTCCTGTAGTGATTTATGATGATCACATGAAACTTTATATTTTTTTAAAATGAAACTTTATTGAAGAAGAAGACGGAGTTTCCATTCTGTTCCTCTCTGATCCTCATCAGACAGAAACAGCTGACGAGTCTTTTATAATAATAATAATAATAATAATAATAATAATAATTATTATTATTATTATTATTATTATTATATTGAATTTTAGTTTTACCTCATAAAGTTTAATTTGATAAATTCAAAATACAATATTTTTACAATTAAGAAATGTCTTTAGATAATTATTGGCTTGACTTGTAAAAGTTAAACTTACATTTGTTTTCAAATGACCAAAAAAAGAAGAGACAAAGTGATGTAGCTACTTGGTTTAATTTGATAAGTTTTAGCATTTGTTTGTTATATTTGTGGACAGAAATGTTTCAGTCCACAACTTTTTTATTGCATTTTTTGTTGTGTTTCTTCCTTTTCACCACATCAACAGGACATATTTGGGTCCTTGAGGGTCAGAAAAGCCTTTAAATATATATATATATTTTTTCTTATTGGGATTTTTATGTTGTTGAACAATGAGAAAAAAAATACACAACAGCAGGTCTAAATAAAATAAGATAAGACAAGATATAACTTTATTGATCCCGTTGTAAATTGTTGTAAATAATAGCTTCAATATTTTTCTGGGATGTTAAAACATTTCATTATTGCTCAAACTGTAAAACTAAAGCAGGATCTACCTCAACAACCTGAACTTTCAGCAACAACAATTAACTCTTTAAATCAAATTCTTATTAATTAGTAACTCCGTAACCTGCTGTAAATATAGTTTCTATATTTCTGTACTTGAATTCAACCCCACTCTTGATTTACATCAACATTTTCTTTTTTCTGTGACGTGATGTTTTCCTTTTGTTCATTAAATCCTTGGATTTGTAAACTTGTGGCCAAACAATGTGATTTAATCATTTTTTTAAACAGCAGAAGCTCTAAACTTCCTGACATTGTTTAATTATCACTATTTAATTTTAATTTCATAATGGATTCATTTTAAAGCAGGAATCACACAAAAAATGAAGCATTTGAAGGATTTGGAGAGCTGGAACAGTGCTGGTGAAGTGACATGACAAACAAAGTATTTCAACAAATCCTCGACAACAAAAAACTTTTTTCTTACTAATATTTATGGATCGTCTCACATTGAACAATTTTTTCCAGGATCCCTCAGAATGGATGAGAACTCAACGAGCTAAAAGCCGTTCACTGTCCTGAGAACATTTTTATTTTCAGCTGAGCTTGGAGCTGATGGACACGAGGAAATCAGTGCAGCAGTTTCTGTTGGTTCAGCGTTATATTAGGAGGACAGCAAAGCAGCTCAGCTCGCTGCAGTAAACAAGTGTTTGCAGAACGATAATGTGGTTTTGTTCTAGAGTTGGAGGTTAAATGTAATGAATACAGACACAACATCCAAACACTGCAGGAGGGAGCTGCCCTTCCTGCTCTGAGGAAGGAAGCGATGCTTCCAGGTTGCTTTGGGCTCATTGCAACAGCAGAAAAAATGACAAACAAACAACGGGCATGTTCTGCTGAGGGCATGGATATAATATGATTCAGTGCTTTAGAACATTACACAGCAGCTTTTATTCAGATGGAATGATCACTGACTGGTGAAATGGACTTTTTCACCCCCTTTTTTTTTCATTCAACCTTTATTTAGAAAGGTAAATCCCATTGAGCCTCGAGGACTCATTTACAAGAGAGACCTGATTTCAACAAAGAATGATGACAACAATGGACAACAATAAACA
>NC_056508.1:32627834-32667767 GCF_014905685.2 Nematolebias whitei | reverse complement strand
GTGTGTGTGTGTGTGAAATTTAATATATTGAGCCATCTTATCTGAATAAAAAAACAGCTGTTTTAATTAAAAAAAAACTTTGACAACAAAGATGAATGTGTTCTGAAAAGAAATATATTCCAAAAGTGTAACGATGAACACCATTTAAAACCATCAAACTAACTGTTGACGTGATGAATGGATATTAGATGGTGCTGTAATAATTTAGCCGTGCCTCTTCCTCTGTGTTTGCCTCCTCAGTCCGAGAGAAAGCAGCTCTGAAAGCCATGGCGTACGCTGGCATCAACACCGACTGCTGCAGCAAGCTGAAGGAGGCGGGCAGCAGCTTGCAGGGAGACTCCATCGCCGACTCCATAGACCTATCAGGGAAGAACAAGAAGCGGCGCAACCGCACCACCTTCAGCACGTTTCAGCTGGAGGAGCTGGAGAAAGTTTTTCAGAAGACACATTATCCTGACGTGTACGCCCGAGAGCAGCTGGCTCTGAGGACGGAGCTCACTGAGGCTCGGGTTCAGGTGCGTTTCAGCAAATTTACATTACAATCTACACCTTTTTGAAACTTCTTTTTTTGTAAAAATAATTTCAGAAAAAAGGAGTTCATGATTTACTTTGAAACTTGTTTTCTTTAATTTTCTTAGAGCCCCATTTTCCACAAAGTTATGACGTTGTGTGAAATGGAAATAAGGCTAGAACAATTTGCAAGTTTCATAAACACAAAGTTTATTTCACAATGGATGTAAACATATTGAATGTATAATGTATTCTGGGGAAAAGACAGTGCATAGTTGCATCCACAAATGTTGGTTAAAGCTCTATCGTGCAAAGATATGTGAAATCCACCCTGAAACATCGCTGTCTTCTCTGGAGCACCGCTCAAAGGAAATGGACTGAATCCAAGAGAAAAACTGCTCTGTGGTGTGATAAATTAAAATATGAACTTCTTTTTCAAAACCATGGACGCCATGGAGGGGTTACCATCCAGCCTGTTATCAGGCCTGCCTCTCTGATGGTATAGAGCAGTTAAATTGATCAGGGGCCACAGTTACTGAAAGCCAAGAGCTCAGGGGCTAGACATCCAGCAGTTATTCATTAATTAAGCTTGTTTTATGGTTTAAAATCTAGTGTTTTTTTTAAAGGAACCCACTGGTGGGCCGAACTGAGCTCACCTGTAGGCCTGACTTGGCCCCTGAGCCACCAGTTGAATATCCCTGGTGTAGATGTGCATTAGTACCCTACATGAACAGCTTACACAGCTGTAAAGACTCCGTTGATGCAGAAAAGATTTTAAAACATATGAGCCCACCTGACAAAAATAAATAAATAAATAAAATAAAATCCAGAAAAGGTCCGGCACTGTTGAATTGCTAAAATGCTACTGCAGACAAGAATGGGACAGTTTCCTCTGACTCCCCCAGAAACTGGTCTCGTCAGTTCCCAGATGTTTACAGGCTGTTAGTAAAAGAAGAGGTGATGTTTGACAGTAACGAGGTTCTGAGATGTGTTGCTGCCATCAAACACCCTCCACCCAAAAACAAGCCATTTATCAGCTACACTGTGCACAAAATATGAGTTTAAGAGATTTGGAAATGATGGCATTCTGTTTTAATTTATGTTTTTCACAATGTCCAAACTTTTTTTGGAATCGAGTTTGTAATTAAATGTTTTTTTTGTTGTTGTTGTTGTTGTTAAAGGTTTGGTTCCAGAACCGCAGGGCCAAGTGGAGGAAACAGGAGCGCTACGGGAAGATCCAGGAGGTCCGCAACCACTTTGCTGCTTCTTATGATATTTCTCTTCTCCCTCGACACGATGCGTATCAGGTACCGCAGATTCACATTGAAACGCAGCTTTGATAGTGATGCTCCTGAACGTCCAGGGCACTTCACCCACACAAAACTGAAACAATCAGACTTTTGTTGAGCTGCATTTCCATGTCTGTTCCCTTAATTTCCCAATCTGTCCCCATCCAGATCCAGGGCAACCTGTGGCCCGGTGCAGCTTCAGGGGGAGGGAGCGGTTCGGGTGCTGCCTGCGTCCTAGGAGCTGACTCCATTCCCTCATCCTGCATGAGTCCGTATTCTCACCCCCACAGCAACCTGCAGAGCTTCATGGGCATGTCCACCTCCCCCAGCCACCCACACCACCACCACCCGCCTCACCACCCCGGTATTAACGGTCTCTATTCGCTCCATGGCTTTCCAGGAGGTCTCGGGCCCCCTTCTATGGAAGGGCCGGAGGCTGACTACAAACCGACGAGCTTGGTGGCGCTGAGGATGAAAGCCAAAGAGCCGGGCAGCATTATCTCCTGGCCCACATGACCTCCATCATAACAGCTCCTCTTTAATGCACCGACTGAGCCAAAGCATTACTTTCTGGAGCCAGAAACAGACTCCGATGTACGAAACCCACGTCAGCGTTCGACCCACATATTTCCTCTTTACATTTATGCAAACCAACATGGAGGCTTTTTACAGAATATTTTGGATTATTAAAGGATTGTGGGCAACTTTCTCAAAAGTGACCATATTATTAACGTTCTTGTATGTTCATACAGCAACACCGAAAAGGGAAGTTATTTAAAAAAAATGTAATTATCATATTACTCCTTGTTTCATGTTTGTTGTGATTTACAGTGAGACCAGTAATAAAGGCTTTCATCTTTGTCAGCAGCTGTCTAACTAATTTTGCGAAAGGACATTTTAAGAGAGATGAGAAACAACATCAGCTGGAATTATTTTGGCCTTGACATGACTCTTTCGTGAAAAAAAAAAAAAATCTGTGTTTTTCATTTTGATAGTGGGAATGTGGTTGTGAAGCAGAAATTTCTTGCAGGCTGTGGTTGTCATAAACACAAAGATGTCTGCTGTGCAGGAAGTAAACAAAAAGCCTGGACATGTGCACTCGGCTCAGTTTCGCTCCGGGTGGCATGTTGTGTATGGGTTCGTTAAAGGATAAAATAAAGCAACCATAATATTAGAGAATACACTAACCTGACAATGTTTGATTTGGTGCAGAGTGTAATGTTGCATTTGCTTCCTGTTTTTATAAATGCTAAACTTTTTTAAGCATTAAAGGTGAGTATGAAATATGTGCATGTTATATTTAGCCGTACGGAATCTGCTTGTTGTGTTTCAATCCCAAACAAGTTACTTTTTTAAACGAAAACAACACCGAATTACACATTTCCATCTCGTCTGGCATAAATTACTGAATACCAGCGTATTTGTGTGAAAAAGAAAGAACAATTTCGACCAATTTAAAAAGTAGGTTACTGGTCAAAAACATCATAATTTCTACGTCTTTAAGAGAAACACTTTCTTTTTTTTTTTTTGCTAGCTGCACTTCATGACAGCAACGCTCAGAGCGGTCCTGGGTTCTGTAGAGCCATGAACATGTGGTTCCAATAGAAGTACGCAAAAACCCCATCAGAAACACTTTCCACACCCACAGCTTCAAATTCCAGCCAGGCCCTGGGAGACGACAGCACACTGCAGCTACAGTCCTCTCTGATTAAATCCCAGATTAAGTGGAAGAGATAAGAAGACCTGTCAGGAGGGATGAGGGACGGAGGAGATGGCCATCTTTATGGAAGCTATAGAAATGGCAGCTGCTGGATTAAGAATTTAGCATTTTTGATTTATATTAAATCTTAAACACGGTGATGAAAACTGGATAAATCACAGTAGCATAATTGGTTCAGGATAAACGTAATGAAGACATTTTAAGGAGCTATAAATGTTCACCAGGTTCCTTTTTTAAAAAAGACTTTCAGCTGCAGCGCAGACTTTGATACCGTCCCTCAGTATAACAGCCACAGCTATGGTATTTGTCAAGGAAAGGTTAGGAGAACACAATGCTGGAGGCAGTTATTTCCAAAGCATCACCTTTTATGTCAGGATCATTATATGAGGACTGTCATGAGCCTGTAGAAGATACTAAATCATTTAGCCCAATTATTGGACTGAGCGTATGATTTAATGCTCATTACAGTTTGTAAAGTTGCCTGCAGACCTCTGCTCTTGGCTTTGATCTCACCAGGATTTATCCCCGACTCAATGTGCAGCTTTGCAACCCAGCGGATACTTGTATCCATCATCTCCCATAAAGCTAATTAATTTGCTACAGCAGAGTGGGTCCAGCTCCCAAACAGGAGCAAACAGTAAAATCACGTTAGAGAAGTCTGGCCCGAAAGTTTGAGCAGTTCAATGAGGTGACTATAACACACAGCAGGCAAAAACTGTTAATAGTGGCTAAAAGAAATGCTGCATCAAGCAGGAGTTACTGAAGACAAAGTTCAAATGAGAATGAAAATACAGCAATAAAATCTGTTTGTCTGCTCATTCATGGGACAAAAAATAAAATTAGTCTAAAAATGTAACACACATTAAAATACAAGAGCTTTATTTTAGTGGCCAGTATCTGGTGTAAATTTGACCTGTAAGTTTTAAAGAATCACAGTTATTGAATCACACTTATTGAAGTAGCCGTACATTTTCAACTGATATATTTAGATAAAACGTATACACCAAAACATGTCACCAATAATGACCCAAAATTAGTTCTGAATCCAGTTAAACTTAAGAGCCTTGTCCATTTAACACAGAGGTCTCCGTGGACTCTAATGTCTAGTTAAAAGAAAATATTTTCTGCTCAAATGCTGCCACCTTGTGGTCAAATTGAAAACGGGGCGTTATTGTTCCAGTTTATGAAACAGCCTATTGTTTAAATTGACAAGTGTCCATTACTGACAAATTGTAGTTTTATGTTAACAAAACATAGACCATTCAGAGCAGCATCATATTGTTGTTGTTGTTGAAAAAAAAAATCACACATTCATACAAAGAACCCTATAAAATTCCGTGCTATAATTAAAAATATTGTTTCAGCCAACAAGTGCGTTAAGGACAGCAGAGTTTTAAATCTGCCTCGTTTACATTGTCTGAATTCTCAAACGCAGACAGGCCTGTTTGACTTTAACAGCTTCAGTGAGTGATTTTTTTAACGTAGTTTTTATTTATTTAACAATATAAAAAACATACAAAAATGGCAATGACACATTTAACAAATCTATTTCAGCTAACATATTATAACTAAACCATCCTATAAATAACACATTTTTTTCCAAGAATATAACATATTAGTATAACTTCGGAATTAACAACATCAAAACATATGGACAGCTTCAGTGAGTGATTGACAAGCGCTGCAAACGCTTCCGCCCACTTTCCAGCCAATCAGAACCAAGGGGCGGGACTTCACGCTAATCTTAACAAAATGGCGACTGTTGTTGTTGCAGCGCAGCGTCAGTGAATAAATCCGTTAATCATTTCGGTACATTTCTGTACTCACTGGAAAAGAACAAAACCAAAACGAACTAAAAAAAAAAAGCCCAAGCACCACAGGGTTCGTCTCCGCCCGGGCTGAAATGAAAGGTAAAGAGCGGTCGCCGATTAAAAAACGTTCCCGGGCCTTGGACGATATTCGAGACAGGGGAGGATGCCACCCGACCAGTAAGAAAATGGGGGCTCTGTCGGTTTCCAGTGGGAGTAATAACGGGAACAGTTCGACCAAAAGCGACGGGGGCTCGACGAGACGGAGTCTGCTCGGTGACAAAAGAGACAGAGACTTTGACGGTCACAGTCGGACTGGAAACAACCACAGCTGCCTGCCCGCTGCCGTGAGTAAAAACCACAGCCTGAGTCTGGAGTCGTCGTCACCCAGGTCCGCTTCACGGGTGGAGCAGCGGATTCAGCCTCCCAGCGCCGAGAGTGAGTACAAAACGCTCAAAATCAGCGACCTCGGCACTCAGCTGAGCGACGAGGACGTAGAGGACGGACTCTTCCACGAGTTTAAAAAATTCGGCGACGTCAGCGTCAAAATCAGCCGCAGCAACGACGAGCGAGTAGCGTTTGTGAACTTCAGAAAGCCGGAGGACGCCAGGGCGGCCAAGCACGCCCGAGGCCGGCTGGTGCTGTACGACCGGCCGCTGAAGATCGAGGCGGTCTACATGACCCGGAGAAGGAGCCGCTCGCCCGTGGAGAGGGACGTGTTCGGGGCCGCTCAGAGCCACAGACACTTGCAGAGGCCCCTCTCTCCCACCGGACTCGGGTACAGAGACTACCGGCTGCAGCAGCTGGCTCTGGGTCGGCTCCCCCCACCCCCGCCACCCCCCCTGGCCCGAGAGTTGGAGCGGGACAGGGAGTTCGCCCTGTTCGAGGCCAGGGCTCGTCCTGCTTTCATCGCGGAGCGTGCTCCCTTTCGTGAAGAGGACTTCATATCTCCAGAAGATGACCAAAGAGCTAACAGGACGCTGTTTTTAGGCAACCTGGACATAAACGTTACAGAAGCAGACCTGAGGAGGGCCTTTGACAGGTTTGGGGTCATCACAGAAGTGGACATTAAGAGACCCACCCGAGGACAAACCAACACATATGGGTTTCTGAAATTTGAGAACCTCGACATGGCTCATCGTGCCAAACTGAGCATGTCTGGCAAAATAGTGGGCCACAACCCCATAAAGATAGGTTATGGAAAACCTATGCCTACTACACGTCTATGGGTGGGTGGTCTGGGACCCTGGGTTCCTTTAGCTGCATTGGCCAGAGAGTTTGACCGCTTTGGCACCATCAGGACCATAGACTACAGAAAAGGGGACACCTGGGCTTATATTCAGTATGAAAGTTTAGATGCTGCACAAGCAGCCTGGACACACATGAGGGGCTTCCCACTAGGTGGACCAGAGAGACGACTCAGGGTGGACTTTGCAGATACTGAGCATCATTACCCGCAGCAGTTCCTGCAGCCTCTCCCCATACCTCCGTTTGACATGGTGGCTGAAACTTTTGTCCACCGTGCAACACCTGAAGCTCTCCGTGTCAGAGATCGGACTCCACCCCCACTTCACTTTAGAGACAGAGAACTCTTTCCTGGAGCCGAGTGGTCTAACCCAGCTATACGTGAACGGGTTCGAGCTTCTCTCTTTGAGCCTTTGGAACATTTGGACCGGGAGAGGCGACCTCGGGAGCCCTGGTCTTTGGAGCGAGAGCTTCAGGGACGAGAACCTGCACGAAAACGGCGCTTAATGGAGGATGGACGTCATCTAGACCTTTCTCCTGACAGCACTGAAAGGACAGTAAGACGGAGACGTGCTTCTCCGGATGGCAGTCCTGGAGACGGCAGTAGAGACGGTGGGCGCTTCAGTGATACAGAGCGCCCAGTGAGGGGTGAGAAAGCCTCACCCGCGAGAGAACGCCACAGCAGCTTGGAAAAAGCGGTGGCTGAGCGGAGGCCTAAAACCCAGGGTCTCTCAGACAAAGGAGCTTCAAGCAGCACAGTTGCATCAGGCGGAGAACGCAAACGTAAAGCAGGTGATGGCAAAGGACCCACTAAGAGAGAACGTTCTGAAAACAGCTCCAAGGGCGGTCAGCCATCCAAGTCTGATGGAACCAGACTCGGTTTAGCTTGGCATGGCATGCTGCTTCTGAAGAACAGCAACTTCCCAGCTAACATGCACCTGCTACAGGGCGACCACAACGTAGCCAACGACCTGCTCATCGACAGCACCACAGGACGGCAGGTGAGCGAGCTGAAGATCACACAGCGACTCCGTCTGGACCAGCCCAAGCTCGACGAAGTCTCTCGGCGTATCAAAGTAGCGGGTTCCAGCGGCTACGCCGTCCTGCTGGCAGTTCCTGGAAATACAGAGGAGACGTCCTCCGACTCTGCAGCCTCAACCCAACGGCCACTTCGTAACCTGGTGTCCTACCTCAATCAGAAACAAGCAGCTGGAGTCATCGGCCTGCCTGTGGGAGGTAGCAGAGATAAAGACAACTCGGGGGTTCTTCATGCTTTCCCCCCTTGTGATTTCTCCCAGCAGTTTTTGGATTCCTCTGCTAAAGCTTTGGCAAAAAGCAAAGATGACTATCTGGTCATGATTGTGGTTCGTGGTGCACCATAGAAAAGAAACGACCATACACTAAGATCAAGTGGAATTAAAAAAAAAAAAAAATCTGCTCTATGTCAGTAAAACTTGCATGCTGTGTGTTCTGCATCTTGGGGTACAGTAGTATGGTTTTTGATTGTATGTTGCCACCTCATCCACTAAAAGGACTCTCAAACTGAAAAGGTTGAGTTATTTATTTTTTTTAACAATACTTTTTAGTAGGTGAATGAGTTTAATAACCATTGCAAACCTTCTGTAAGTCAAGCTTCTGTAAAAAAAAAAAAAAAAAGTTATATTTTTTGGAGTTTGGATTCAGTTAAATGCTGTAGCCTATTTAACTGCATTTACAACAAAATGTTACCTTTCCCAGTTGTAAGGGAGGTCAAAGGTAGCCCTTCAACACTTGCTGACATTAACATGTCCACTACAATGAAACCGCCTATTATGAGTGTCGAAGCCACATTCCTTTCACAATGTTAAGCATCTAGTTCAGACTTTTAGAAGTGGGGTTCTGTGGATAAGTTGTTAACACTAATGTCTCACCTGTTGGTAACTGCTTTTGAACAGCCTCGATTTGGACAAAGATGGTTTAATGTTGACCAGATCAATAAGCTAACAGCTAATCCAAGCAGGGCTAAGTGCTTTGCTGTTTTTTTAAACAACTCCAGTCTCATGTTTTTCTTAACGGTTCATGCAAACACTGTTCTAAATGGTTCTGTTGCTGTCAGCTCTGCATTACGTGGCAGAAATATTATTGATGTAACTTTCCCGTAAAGCTTCTGCCACTAGTTGTGGCACTTGCAAATAACTAATATTACATAAGTACATATGTATGTAAAAAAAAAAAAAAAAGTTGCATTTGCAGGAATTGCTATGAAATATGGATAAAGTTATTTTTATGGCGGCAGCAACTCTTTCGTCGTGGCCTCTCAGACTTGTTGGCTCATTGGTCTCGTCAAAATCAACCTCTATTTCTCCAAACTGTGATTGTTCAAAAATCTAACGCAGCAGGTCTTTGATTGTCCAGAACCTTTTCACAGAACCTGTAAAAAAAAAAAAAAAAACCTGAACTATCCCTTTAACCAAAAAAAAAACCCATCTGAATAAGTCATTGTTTTGTTGGTTCTGGTGTTAACTTCCCTTACACGTTTCATCCACATCAATTTTTTTTTCTATTTAAAATCCTCTGTTACCATAGCAACAATGTTGAGCACGATTCTTATTTTGAATCTGAAGGCGTTTTAGTCGACGTCTAGATAATGATCTCATTGGTGTGGGGTAAAAAGTGACACTTTTGAACTTTTCAACTCGTCACAACTCTTTCAGTGGACCACACTCCTGTTACTTTAACCACCTGACTTATTTCTTTGCTTTTGGTTTCTCAACAATTTTGAAACGAGTGTGATTTACTGAAAAGATCGTTTGAATTTTCATGGATCTCGTGTGTGTTCTGCTTGTGTCAAAATTGAAAAATATAAATATTATTTGATTATTTTTTTCTTTTTAGAAACAGGTCCTTCATTTCAGTAACTTGCATTATAAAGTATGTAAGCGACAGATTTATATTCTTTTTACCTGGAGCACATTTCATCATAAATATCAAACTATGTGTGGAATGCTGAGTACTAACAGATGTGGAACTTTATAGCATAGGAAGCAGTCTACCATGATACAGAAAACAGTTGAGCAAATACTAACACTTTTCTCAAAGTAAATTTCGATTATTATTATTATTTTTTTTTGTAAACCTCTTTATCCCTTAGAAATGGTTCTGCATTGTGATTATATAAAAATGAAGCACTAATCTGCAACAAGCTTTAGAGGGTTTTGTGTTTATATTGGAGTCCTTGTTATTTATTTCTTTTAAACTAGCAAGTCTTTTAAACGAACATTTAAAACCAGTGAAAGGACGATCCAAAGTAAGAAACCTGCTGTTAGTACACGTACTAGGTCTGTGCAGTTTTCTGGTTTTAGACGTGTTTTAACCGTTGAGCTCAATTTTAGACGTTTAACTTGGACGGTAATTCACTCATGCCTGCCAACATGGTTGATTTAACTTTTTGTTTAGACATGTTGTTTTTGTCATGCAGTAGTAACTTCAGTACTGACTTTTGATTTCATTTGTAATGAAAACATACGTGCTTGTTGTACATGTGAACATCACACCCGCTGAAACTTTGGACTTCATGGAGACGAGGCGCAGAGCTGCAAGTCTCTGTGGAAAAGGCACCCCTAGTGTTTGTGAGCCCTCACCGAACGAGGCGGCTTTTAAGTTGTGTAGCCCATCTGCGCCTGTGATGACTTCTGTTTTAAGTGGAAAAATTGAGCAGTGTACGCTTTGATGTCATGGGAAAGGAAAATCCGTTGTGCCCATGCGAAGTTGTTCACATAACTACCGAGTGCATTTGGGCACCTAATGTGACCGTTTGTCAATAAATTGTTCATTTGAAGGAAAATGTTTCTTCGGTGGAAATCAATTGAAGAGACGAGCTGCGATGCCATGTTGTGTTTCAAAGGAGTTGTCACTTGAGATTTTGTTTCTGCTCGCAAGAGGGGAGACAATATGCAAGTTGGCTCCGGTGAGGAGAGACCCCCGCGCTTCCTGTGAGGATCACTGTTCGCTTGCAGGCCAGTTTTGAGCTCCTCGCTTCACGGTTCACTTCCTCGACTGCCCCTGCTGGCATGCGAACACCTGATCAGGACCGAGGAGCCTCCGCCTGCTCTTTGCTTGCAGTATAACGGTGACAGATGCGCAGTCGTGCAAGTTGGGAGGAAAAGGGGGCGGAGCTTCGCATGCCTGCGTGCTGTTTTCTTCTGGGGCCATTAAAGGTTTCACATGCATTGATCCAGTTTCTGAATCAGAGGCCAGAGAAGCTCATCGCTGGTTAAACACTCCACCTGGGAGATCGTGGCTGACACAACTCTGAAATTTCTATAGCTCTGCAGTTCTCTGCCTCACTGGAGGCCGGGCTGAAGCACTGATTTGTCTTTATTATCCTTTGCCCAGTTCTAAATTTGACTTGATGTTTGTATCAAGCAAAAGGATTGGCTCAGATCTCAGCTAGGAATATTATCAGCCCCTTGTCTTGGTGCTGTTCTCTGATCGAATCCTCTGAGATGGAGTGAAGCTGTCACCGTCAGGTCTGCTGCAGGATGGAGACGAAGCACCAACAGGTCACTTGTTTGGCCATCACCTGGAAGGGACCATGCAGCGGACACCACTCAAGTCCTCTGTTAGACGTTTAAGGCCTCTTGACACAGTTTTTCTATCCAGCTACCATCAGTTTGAGTAGTTACAGTGTAAAAACATAGTGTTCTGTGTTGAAGAGGACATCTTGAGGAGCACAGAGCAGCAGCTTCTCGTCTCCCACGTTCTGGTAGTTGGTGCCCAGGACAGAGGTGGTGTCCATGTGGGATCATGGTGAGTATGATGAACAAGTGCTGCCTGCCATGTCTGTGTCCGTGGCAGCAGTGGTGAGTATCAAGTGTCAACACATCCACAAAGAAAAGGTGCACTTGTGTATTTATCTTAAAGTCAAAGTAAAGTTTCCTCATTACATTTCATCCAGTGCTGCTTCGATCAGTTACAGAGACGCTCGAACACAATGAAGGATTACAAACAGGATGCTTGAAGTTAATTTGCAGAGAACTCTTATTTACCAAAAATTATAAGCATAAGCTTGGATTAAGTGACTTCTCTATCACCAAATATTGCACATTCAGTTAATTTTGTCACCTCAATGGGGATTTTAGCCTAAAAGATAATTCAGTAGTGAGACATAGTAAAGTGCAGGAGAGGTGAAAACCAACCGATTCAATTTCACAGCATTAGATGATGATGAACGTCTGCACAAGTACTGAATGTTGCTGTATGTTTACTACATTATTGCTCGTTTCCATTACCTTTAATATACTACAATTTAACACGCAGTTCAATAATGCTGGATAAGTTATAGAGCACATATGTCAAATCAAGACCTGAGGGTCAAATGCAGATAGTGTACACATTTGACCCCCAAGATTATGTTTTAAATGGGATATATTGTTATTGACTCATTTTGCTTAAAGAACGATACTTGGACAACATTGAAGTTCCCCAAAATGTGATTTTTTTCAGTAATTTTTGACTTTGGTGTGGAAAGCTCAACAAAGAACATCCGATGAGATTGATTAAACTCTTGTTGAGGAACCTGCAACCAACAAAAGGTGTTGGGTATCTAACTTGACTTAATGGAAATGGAAAGGTGCAAATTGATTGATTTTATTCCAATAAGACATTTTTAGCGCTTAGTTCTGTTCTAGTGCATTTACTGTAACACTATAGTGATATGGTGTGGCTGCCACTAGTTGAAACCTGCGTATGCTCCATTGTCTCTGGTCTTAGACAGCATTATTTACAATGCAATATGCACCTATTAGATTAATGCAACCATCCTTTCAAGGCTCGTCATGGATCGTGTAAGTTCAGCACATATTACTGTAACGTAATCCTGGATGAACTGACACCGAGTCAGCTAATAGGGAGGGAATGGCTACTTGTGTGGAGTTTATTACATCAAGACTTAACACAAACGCATCAGTGAGGGAGAAAAATGACTTCATAAATTGGGGGAAAAGCATATTTATGTTACTAGTTTCTGGTTAGTTTAGAGATTTTTTCCTTTACACAAGCTAAAGCTTCTTTTTAAACCTTAAGACAATCATTTTAGTTATTTAAATGACTCCTTATAGTGAAGCCACAGTATTTAGAACAAAACACTAAATTCAAGATTATTAAGTGTTCAGTGGTGTTAAAGAGGCACAATGATTAAAATATTTTAAACAAAATGTGCGACTTAGTTCGCTGTGGCGACCCCTGATGCAGGGAGCAGCCGAAAGAAGAAAAAAAACAAACAAACGTTAAAAAAAAACAACTCCAAAATGTGTTCAGTTGGTGCAAAGTGACGCACATTGTGGTATTTTTAAAATCAGCTCAGTTCATAACATCCAGTCAAAGCATCACTGTGAAAAGATAATCTGACTTCATGGGATTAGTTATAATAGTTAAACAGTTTTTACGTATTCATGTGGCTGAATGGAATGAAGCCTGTTGTGATTTGATCAAATCTTCTTTTGGCTTTTCACTCTTCAGGGGTCGCCACATCGAGTCATCCTCCTCCACCTCACTCTGTCCTCTGCATCCTCTGTCCTCACTCCAACTACCTCCATGTCCTCTCTAACTGCATCCTGGCAGCTGCATTTCTAACATCCTTCTACCAGTATACCCACTGTCCCTCCTCTGGACATGTCCAAACCATCTCAGTCTGGTCTCTCTAACTTTATCTCCCAGTTGTTCAACCTGTGCTGTACCTCTGATGATCTCATTCCTGATCTTATCCATCCTTGTCACTCTTGAGAACCTCACCACCTTCATTTCTGCCACTTGCAGTTCCTTCTCCTGTCTTTTTGTCCATGTGATTTGATTAAAACTTTTTTTTTTTTTTTGTAAATGAACAGATTTAATGTTTTTATTTTTTATTGTTGCTTTTTTTTCTGCAGAGATCTGCTGGCCCGCTGACTGCTCCGGACCCCTGGCCTCTTTTACTGTAAGTAACCGTTCCATGCAGATTAACGGTGCACCAGCAGGAAGTGACATATACAATGTGGAATGTTTTAAAGTGAATTTATGGGAAATATTGTATCCAGGTCCATTGTGTAACAAAAAAAAATGTACATGATTGTAATGACATAAATGTTCTGTTTATTAAGCTAACTGTAAATAAAGTATATTAATTGGCTGTAAAACTTTGAGTTGTCTTAAATGCACAATAACAAACTGGGCCACATTTTACTGCATGTAATAGTCCTAAGAATACTTGAAACTCCTTTTCTATAATTATTTTTAACAAATCTTGAACCAACCTGTGTTTTCCCCTTCTGATGGTGTTGAAATGAGTTATATAATCAAAAGACACTCTGTTCAAAAGTTCTTTGTCAAAAGTGTCTCGGCTACTAAAAGAACATCCAGATGACTCGGACATATTGCTCACACATAAAGATCCTTCACAGATGCACGTGACTAACGAGTAAAATGATCCATCAAAGGTTTTTTTATTAAAATAAAAAGGGTTATAGTGGAGAAGCTTCAGTGGCTCCAAATCACCAAAGCGTACTTGTAGTGAAAGCAGCTCAGGAGCCAAAAAAGCTTTTGTGCATGACTCTTTAGAGAAACAATACAAAGAGCCTGGCTCTGTATTATGAAAACCAGCTGAGGGGGAATAATTTGCTGCTAATTGAAACTGCATTCTTGGAGAAGGAGCCATCTGTGTCCACAAGAGGGCAGCACAATAAATGACAGTGTGTTTTTCAGCTGACTGCAAATGGGTGGGGGGTCAGTGGGTGAGGCTTCAAGTCATAGGCAGGTTTCTAATGCGATCTTTGGCTGAATTTACAAGAAGGTTAATAAAAGAAATCCCCCCTGTAAGGCAACTATGAAATCAAGGAACATACTAGAAAAAAACTGAAATAAAACATATAAAAAAAAAAAAAAGAACCAACATACTCCCAAACATAAAAACAAACATTTTTAAAGTTTGCACGTCTGTTAGCCGGCTGAAAAGTCTGGGCCCCAGTTTGAAACAGTCCTGCTGACCTTCATGGTCAACGTCGCACACAGTTGGTCGGTTTCTGTTTCACACACAAAAAAAACAATAACACAAAATCACACACAAAGGTAGAGACAACCTGTTCAGTGCAGCCCCATCGCTCTTCTGTCCAAGTGAAGTTTAAATACCGTATGTTTTGGTCTACAAGGCGCACTTAAAATACTTTTATTTTCTCAAAAATCGACAGTGAGCCTCATTAATTCTGGTTGTGCTTATTATTTAATGTGGTACAACTGAACAATGCTGAGCATTATTGTGAATGAGTTGAATAAAGTTTGACTTATCTGTTTCGCTTAATGCACCGTATAATCCGGTGCGCCTTATCGTCTGAAAAACATGGTACTAAGCTGGCCTCTCTGAGGAGCTGCTGTGTTTGCAACATTTAGAATATGTGCACCCCATTTAAAGAAATAAGCTGTCGGTGAGCGTGAGTTGTGCTAGGTGGTACTATTTTCTCATCCACAGGTGTGTCAGGGTTAGTGTGCATTTTCAGTAAGCAACAAAAAAACAGTTTATAGTTGTGCTTTTTAAAACACAACCACTGAGGTTTCCATTTATTCTATTGCTTGTTTTTATGGCGGTCTCCCCCAAATTAAGTATTCTTACTTGTGCGAAGGATTTCAGGCAGAACAAATGCAGAAGCCCCAACTTATTTGGACATTTTTAGGTAGAACTGTGCAGCTTTAAATCAAATTTAAATTTGAGTTTGGCTCATTCTGTCAAGTGTGCGCTGCAAAATAAGTTGAAACCATTAAATCAATTTAGCTTCGTGAGTATTAACTTACAGATGACTTGTAAAAGTTATGGCAGAATAAAAGGTTCAAATTGTTTGCATGATGACACAAATGTGTCTGTTGAACTGTAAACGATAAAAGTGTTTTAAGAGTTTATTTGATGGCATACGAGTTGTGGCAGCTGTGTTTATTGTCAAAGTGGCTCAAATGCTATTTAAGGAGTAAAATTGGTTAAAGTGTCGGTTGCTCCTGCTGACGTCTCCGTGTCAGTTTAAAAATAAGAGCTGAAAAATGTCAGCAGGTGATGTCTGAAGGGCTGAATGTAAACGTGAAGGTCCCGATGCATGCTCAATAATAATTAAGTTTATGATGGTGTCAAAAATGCCCTCATATCTGAGCTGAACTTCATTAGCAAAAAATAAAAATACCAGTTATAACTTCTAAAATTGAAAGAGTATTAAACTTCTAATTTGTTTTAAGAAGCTGAGAAAATGGTACAGAGTAAGAATTGTTTGGTTTAAAAGAATGGAATAATATGTTTTAAGGCAGAAAATAACTCGTATTAATCAGAATAATCAGGAAAAATATATTTAAAAAAAAAATCCAAATTATAAAAAAGTTTTTTCCAAATTTTTGAACTGTTTTGAAAGTTAAGTCTGGATGAAGTTCTGCAGGAGAACTTAAAACAAGAGTATCTAAGAGTTCAGTGTTGGCACATGCTAACAATAATCCAACAAGATGCTATTTCTGTTAAACTGCAGGAGCTACTGGGAGGGTTTTTTTTTGGGGGGGGGGGGGGGGTTAATTTACAAGATGACATATTGTGACATGGGAGCGGGCAACAGTGACATGTTTGCTCAGTAATTTGATTACCTGCCCGTTAAATGTCAGAGGAAATGTCATGCAGCATAATCATAACTTGGCCCAAGTGAATAACGGTGAGTACAGGTTTACACACACAGCTAAAGCCCCCCCCCCCCCCACACACACACACACAGCACTGACTGTTGAAACAGCTGCACAGTCGGTGCAGTTTTGTTGCTGCATTAGGAAGTTTTTCCTTTAATAAATTACCTTTGCAGTTGTCACCTTCAGTTGTGTGTCAATAAGAAAATAAAGAAACAAATGACTTTGCAGAGCAAAATAAATTTGTCTTATTTGAACGATCGGATCATGTTCTTGTGTTACTGTATTGCTTGCTTGCTGAAATACCAGCCAAGGCCCCCCATTTCAGGCTTGAGTCCAGAGTGCAAGGTTTGAGGGCCTGTGATCTTCAGCATGTTGGATCCAGGTCAGCGTATTTAAACCCACTTTTCATTCCTACACAGTGCCGTTCTGTAGGTGGTCAGGGGTGAAGCAGCCGTTGATCTTGCAGCCGCTTTCTGCCTCCTTGTTCTGGCATAGTTTTTTCCTGGCCTTCCAGCGCTGAGCGAGCGGCTCCATGAACAAAGAGAGGGAGGAGAGGAGATAGCAGAGGCCCGCCAGGTAGAAGGAACAGTCATACGTCTGCGTGTAGTCGTACAGGAACCCTGCGGAACAGAAACGTGTTAAACTTGAACAACTGGCACAGTGGTGACATTTTGAAATGGGGTTTGTGAAAAGATTATGAACAATTATTTTACCTGTTGTAGAAGGCACTTTGCGCCACCTAATTTTGAAGAAGAGTGTGAGTCTAATGAAACTAACGAGCTAATGGCTAGTCTGAAGGAGCCAAGACCAAAGCACTGGTGTCACGTTAAAACCATTTAAATCTCCAATGCTTCATGGTGGTTCATGCGGCCACGTTTGAGCTAGTCTTAGCTTGTCAAGAGATCAGTGTTCAATTATTTCTCCAAACTGAGGTCATTAACAGAGCTCCAAACTGTATCTACAACAGGTAAGATAGTATTTGTTCATTACCTTTTCACAGAATCATATAAAATATCTGATCTATTCCTTTAATTATTATGGTGGAACAAACTGATGTAAGAAAAATTATGGTTTAAATTAGATAGCTGGACATGGGCACCAGTGACCCCCGAGACCCAAGAGGAAGCTTTTAAAAGCAGGTAAAATAGATGGATAATGGTTTTAAGCTGCACATACAAGACACGATCAGAACTGGTGATTTAAATTTTAGGGCTCTAGAAGAACACTATATGTGAAAGGATTTCCTGAAGCAATGCTGATCATCCGCTGACCTGTTAGCACTCAGAGTGGTGAACGCCTCAACTACTACTACGTCAAATGATAGCTCGGTATCTGTAAAATTCATTGAGCTGTAATGTTTTTGTGTTTGCTAAGGTCAATTAACTGTGGCAGCCATAATGAATTGGGTTAACTTCAACAGTTAACCAGTTGCAGACGTTCACCCAGTGATTACTTTCTGGGAGTTTTGTTAAAATGTGTTCACTGACACTAAGGTCTCTCTTGTAAATGAGTCCCAGAGGCTCAATGGGACTAACCTGTATAAATAAAGGGTGAATAAAATAAAAAAACACATAGGAGCAGCGGTGTAGTCTACATTTTTGTAGTGAGTATACTGTGCAAAGTACACCGGTTAGTACAATGTAATCATCAATTTATTTTGATTTTTAAGCATATTGAACATTTCCAAATTTCTCTGATGCTTATATTTGAATAAATGAACAACAAACTTTGTGCAACAGTCGACTTTAACATTATAGAATTTATAAAACAGTATCAAAGCAAAGTGCTGCATACTGATAGATTGTTACAGAAGTGTTTAACGCATCATTGACACGTGTCTGATGACAAATCATGTATCATTTGGCACTTTTAAGTTGGCATACTGAAATTTTTAAGCTTTTCTAGTGGGTGTACTCCGTATACCCGAGGATCACGTAGACCACAGCATTGCATGGCCCGCTCGCTGATATTAACAAAGTTCAAGTTTTGTATTTTTTTTCTCATGCAGACATTGATCTAAGAAAGTGAAATTGTCATTAAATATTTCTAATTTTTATTTTGTGCAGCTAACAGATTAAAGACAGACAAAATCCAAACCCTGAAGTGCCAAACACAGAATTAGTTCCCCGGAAACACTTTGGGGAATGTTGAGTAATATTTGGTTGCATCATTTTTGGCACCAATCATAGCATCTAAAAATAGTGTTTGGCCATCAGGAAGTGTTTTCATACGCATTGGATAATGTCTGTTCATTGTCGCGTTGTTTTCCAGAAATATAGGTCAATATAGCCCAGCTTTTCTCATTCAACCCATTTTTGAGCTGTAGGAGGTGTTGGGTCATCAAACCTGCTGACAGGCCCAGACCTTCACCCTGCACGTTATGTTTAGTAGACTTTAATGATCTTCAGAGAATAAATATGAATGAGATCACATCACAATCAGCTGCTGCTGATAAAAAGGCAGCACCCTGTCAACACCCTGCAGCCAAACACAGCTTTTAAATGGACAGAAGGTAAACAGAGCTAAAAGATATTTTCGTATTGCCCTAAAGAGGCGCTTCACCGTGTTTTACGTCCTGTGGTTCAGAAGCGTCTCTGGACACAAAGTCAACATGTTCAAGGCTTCACTCACTTTAGCTTAAGCCAAACGTGACGAATTGGGGTTAAATAGTTACCTTTACGAGGGGCCTGTAACCTGTGGCTCCTTGTAACTTTGAACAAAAGTGGCATGACCCTCAGGAATGTTTATAGCCTATTTAAATTCAAAACAGAAACTAGTACTTCAATGTGCCCATTTGTTGCAAGAAAGAGAAAAAAATTTGCTTAAATAACTTTTTATTTTTTGGCATCAAAATGTAGCATTGTAGAAACAAACAGCTAGATTGTCCTCATAATGTGCAAAATAAAACTCACGGCCATGCACCCAAGTAGTTTAAGTAAATACAAGTTGTGATCTATTTTTAAAAAAAGTAAAAAATTGCAAAAGAAACCAAGAAACTGGCCTCACTTCTTTTTAAAGCGCTGGACTGCAGCTCATTGCTTCTAATGTGACCACTCTTTTTTTTTTTAATATGGCTTAAACTATGTCTTCAAAGTGTAATATTTGTTTGTAGACATATATTGTTTGTTCCTTTTGTCTTAACATTTAAAAATCAATGCAACATAAACTGTTCAGTTTATGTTTAAGGGTCAAGTACATTCCGTGGCTCTTTGCAAACTTTATTTAGTGGGAAAGACGGTAAAAGTGTTGTGTAAAGTTTGCAGACCCCTGACCTAGATAATGAAAAATAAACCGCATGGCTGAGTTTGTGTGGCATCGTAAGGAGATGTGAGAGCTGCACTTAAAGTGTCCCACAGATGAACTATGCTTTCAGCAGATCAGGTGTTATTTTATCTTTTTTTAGTCGACGTGGAGAAGACGTAACCGTTTAGACAGAGACGCTGATCCAAATCAGCAAAACACGTGTAACAAAAAACTGGTCCCAGATTAGAAGCAGCTCTGTAAGACTACAAAAGGCAAGTAGCAATCAGTTAAATAAAGTGCCCCGAGCTCTCCATGAACACACTACTGTTATTCTGAGGCTTTGACCCAGTAACCCCGTGAGCATTCTCCTTAAAGCAAACCATAATTTAAGGTATGCACTTCAGACAAGCACTGACAGTATCCCTCTTTTGCTCTAATGTATGTTTTCAGTTTTCACGCTCACATACTTTAAGGCACTTCTAGGAATTCAGGGCAGGGGTAAAATAAGAGACAGAAGGCCTGTCAACCTGTCAATCCCCTCCCTGATTCCCCATTCCTCCTAGCCACACACACGCACGTGCACAGAGAGCGAGAGAGGGAGAGAGAAACATGCACAAAGTCTGTAACTAAAAGCACCGTCATGGCATTCATCCAACACACATGCAGAACTCATGGAAGCGTTTGTGTACATTTGGGGAAAAACAGGTCAGCACATGCATAACTTTTGGAAGGTTTTCCAAGAAGTCATCCACTCACCTGCCAAAGGAGGCCCTGTTAGGCAACCCAAGCCCACAAAGAACATGGAGAAGCCCATGGAGTTATTGAGTTTCTCCGAGCCGACGAGATCAACCTGCAGGGCAGAAAAGCACAGTCACGTTGGATAGAGCCACGACAAGTTAAAACTGTTACGCACTAATCTGCAATTACTGCACCACACCTTAACGCTCATAATTACACACTGCAAAACAACGTTTGATAAACAGATAATGGCAAGCTGGGGACATGAATCCAGAAAGCAAGTAAAATGCATTGTTTTTTTTGTTTTTTTTTAGATGGGAGAATTGGGTACATGTAGGCTTTTCTCAAACAAACTGCTGGGACATTGTGTAAAATGTACATAAAATCAGAATGATCTGCAAACTTCATAAGCTTGTTCACATCATGAAGGACCCCACTCACCCAGCACACACACTTTTTGCCCCACTCCCCTCAGGAAGGAGGTTAAGGAGCATTAAGAGTAGAACCACTAGACTGAGGAACAGCTTCTACCCTGAGGCTGTTAGACTCATGAATCTCTAACTAGAATAATCACTGTGAAAAACCATATCATGTTGCTGCTGATCTGTTTCATGTTGCTGCTGATCTGTTTCAATGTTGATGTGTTCATGCGTGCACATCTGCTCACAGACTCATGTTCATGTTTGTGCTGATGTTCAATGTTTTATGTTATGAGTGCTTAGTGTATATTTAGTTGATGTTTTTCTTAGTTCATATCTTGGATGTTATTACTGTTTTTCTTATACATTTTATTGTTGGATGTAACTGGGACCTTGTGTACATAATTTCGCTCCACCACATGTACCACATGAGGTGCGAATGACAATAAAGAAACTCTGACTCTGACTCTGACAATAAACACAGTACAAAAGCTCGCCTCTCCAATGGTATGGGGGTGCATTAGTGCCTATGGCATGGGCAGCTCTCTGAAAAGGCACCATCAATGCTTATTTGCATATTTCAGTAAGATGATGCTAAACTGCACACGGCATCCATTACAACCCATGCTTTTGCAGTCCAGTCCCCTCAACTGTGGCTAAGTGGTTAGAGCAGTTGTCCTTTAATGGGAGAGTTGGGGGTTTGATTCCACCAGCAGTCACATGCTGAAGTGTCCCTGGGCAAGACACTGAACCTCTCACTGCCTCCGATGTGTGTCCCATCGGTGTATGAATGTGATCTAAAGCACTGATTCATTTTTGTAAAGATCTAGTAGAGTGCTGTATGAATGTAGTAAATGAGGTACAGACTGTGTTGTAAAGAGCTTTGAGTGTGTTGATAAGATAGAAAGGCGTTATATAAGTACAGTCCATTTACTAAAAACATTTAGTGCCTCATGAAACAAAGCACAACGCTGATATCCCATGTCGTTGAGGGATTTGAACAGTGAATATTTGTAGTTTTCGAGATGAGTGTTTGTCTGCGCTGGAATTGAACAGAGAATGCAAGTAAACCTTGATGTTTTTGAAAGATATTCATGTGTGTAGGAGTTACATTGTGTAGCAGAGAGAGGTTTTTTTTTTTATGTCCAAGGTGGTGCAGTGTGATGGATCCTGGTGAGCGGAGGGAGCAATTTTATCCACCACCAGTTGCAATGGTGGAGCCAGGGGGTGGTCATTGGTGGCCCTGGCCACCATAGATTAATCTTTGGCCAGCCCAATCATTTGAGGAAACATATACCTTTAAGCAATATAAAAATTAGAGAGCATAGTTTCCTCAAATGACAAGGTGGCTGGTTTATATTTATATGTGACGGTAGCCATTCTTGATTTTGATGTGGCGATCCAATTTTCTAAAGGAACCTTTCTTACACCTAGATGCAGCCACATTCAAAAATAGAAGTTAGTGCCTCATTTGTTGTTATCACACAAACAACATTCATGGACAGACCGATGAATGGAGGGTATTTACAATTCCCCTCTTTGCTCAGTGACAGGGGACCCAGGACTGTTTAACAGCTAGAATCCTACATCAGAGAAGAATGGGACAACAGTTCCTCCACAACCTCCAGTAGCTGGTGGTCTCGGTTCTTAGGTGTTTGCAGAATGTTGTTAAAAGAAGAAGGGATGCTTCACAGTGATCAATATGGATCTGTTCCAACTTTTTGATAAATGTTGCTGCCATAAATTACTAAACTTCTTAATAAAATACAATTTCTTAGTTTAAACATTTGATGATTGAACCATGTCACATTATTAATAAATATGTGTTTATGAAATTTGCAAATAGTTGCACTTTGTTATTTCAATTTTACACAGTGTTCCAACTTTTTCAGAACTGGGGTTGTATTTTATGTCTGGGTTCAGAAATTTATTTCATCAACATGAGAGCACCAGGAAGGCAATAATACATCTGGCAAAAAAGACAGCAAAAGCTGGTTTTAAAGAAGTTTTATCGTTGTAAACAAAGCTACCATCACTGTGAAGAATATCATAATTCATATTAAACCAAACCTTTAAATCAGTGTAGCTCACACCTGAATTGTATGATGGACCATAAAGTCAGAGATACAGTAGTACCTCTGCAGTGGCAGCTATCTACAAGTTTCATATAGAAATATGAGCACTTTTTTTTCCATTATATGACATAATTATTCTAGATTTGAAAAACAAACAGTCACATTTAGTCACTCAGGTCATCGCCCGTCATTTTTCAGGCCTAAAGGGAAGGTGTTGGGACCACATCACAGGTGTGTGAAATCGATGCACTTTTAAAATGTCAGCATGAATACGGTCTAACAAAAAGATACTGAACACCTAATGACTTAACAAGTTCCACCCATAACAGCAGGTGGAGAAAACCTTTCCAAAGAATTGTTCCCATTTTTGCCTTATTTAATGACGCAAGAAAACCGCCTCACTCTTTCCTCACATCCATGAATTCAATGGATGGACGAGCCTGAAACCAAGAGAGGTGAGTCAAGTGGAGAGAAACTGGATAATGACACAGATGAATCTTGAATAGTATGTTCAAACTCAAACGAAGAGTGGAATGTACGCCTTAACTGTGACTACAACAACAGTGGTAGCATTAAGATAACTTTCATAGAGATTTGATGAACTTAAAAACACTGACAGCTAATAGAAAAAACATCAAGGTCACATCTTCTCCCTTATGATGCTGAAAGAGGGACAGCTTCAAAGTTGTGTTTCACTCTGTTTATTTCATTAATATCCCTTAAAATAAAAGTATGAGCTAGAAAAACAGACTTAATTAAAGGAGCCTACCGCTCCTTGAAAGAATGGATATCACCCATCCTCTTTCATGCAAAACTTTTAAACTAAGATCATCATCATGATAAGAAGGGACAGAGTTAAAGCCATTTGGGCCAAACCTTGTGGGCTCTTTCAACATGTTACTGCTGTAACGCTCAGCTACTACCACATCAAACTTTAGCTCTCTTTCTGTAAATTTGATCAAGTTACAACCATTTCTGTACTGGCTTTGGTTAATGTAATAATCAGTCTTCTTTTGCAGAACGTGTTTGAGCAGGAGTTGGTATATAAAACACATTTATTATTAGTAAATTATTTTGAACAAAATTAAACGTTTAAGGGGTTTTTTTTTTAGCCCTGAAGAACCAGTAATGGACGATTTAATTTAACGAAGAACAATGCATATCTAAACAGGTTTTCCTTACCAGAACGGGCAGCAGCAGAGCCATGTATCCGCCGCAGAAGATAGCGAAGAAGACAGCGTACACCATCAGCAGTATATATGATGTTGCCAGCGGGGACAGCAGGTTGACCAAACCACAGAGGATCAGGTAGGCTTTGTGGTAATGATATTTATGGAACAGGTTCCTGTCCGTCACCCACCCCGAGGCCAACTGGGCGATGGTCTCTGTGATACCTGGAACAAAATGCAATGGTGCATGGAAGAGAGTACGAGAAGGTAAATGTGACATTTAAGAAAAATTAAGAGGAACAAAAAGGAAACATCCTCAATGTTGTATTTTTGCCAGGACTTGTGTATAAAGTTCTAAATGCAGAATACATTCGTCAGAACTACTGTAACAACCCTGGACTTTGCAGTGATGATCAGTGTATTTTAAATGCAACACATCATGAAAATTAAAGACTAAAGGTCTAGCATTCCATGACGGACAGCATATCGCCTTGTATGCCAGAGTTTTAGATCATCTCATGTTGAAAAATGAGTGATGGAACTGGGTTGACTCCAAATGTTCATGGGTTGTAGATGTACATTCAGTTAGAATCTGAGTGTTTCAATAAAATCCATCCAGTGGTTCATGAGATAATACGCTAGCCGGGTTGATGCCATCAGTTTTTGCTAAAATTTTAAACAAAAATACAGTGCACGGAATATGTGCTGCGACGTTCAGCTACTCTCACACTGAAATTTAGCTAAAAATCAGGAAAAACTGTTTGTTCCCCTTTTGTGTTTTTTAAGGTCAACTGTAGCGGCCATCTTGAATTAGGTTAACTTCAAAAATTAATCGGTTGTATGTATATCTAATGACTTCCCAAGAGATTAATTAACATTTAAACAAAAAAATCACAAGACATTCTGTAAACAATACAATTACACCAGGCACATCATGAAGACTTGAAACATCATCTCCTGCTTTTTGCTGGGGGTGAGATAATCACACCCCATACACTGTGCTACCCAAACTCAGAGCTGATCTTGATGTTATGCTCTTCATCTCCTGCGTCTGAAAGCTGCTTCTGCTCGGACTTGATGACTGTGCAGATTTGGACTTTTCTCTGCTGAGGTCAACTGGAATGTGATAGGTGATGCAGAAACTGCAGCGGTGTATTGACTGTTGCAGGAATAGCCATAAGCAGACAGCGCTGCGCTATAGATCAATGAAACAAACTGATTTTGTGCGTATCAGAGTAACTCATCCATTGTAGAACCTCTGCAGCACAACTCCGTCTTGTGAGACAACCGGGCTGTCTTCACGCTTTTAAAGACTTGGAAAGAAGCCTGGATGGCTTACAACAATAAGAGGGTTTATCAGTGAACAACTCTGCACTCTTTACCTAACAGGACCTAAAAAGAGGTTAAATCGATGACATGAGGCAGCTGTGCAAAGTTTATGTGTTCTCATTTTTGTGATCCGAGAAACGTCCCGGAGTGTCGCCCTGCTTGCACACTGAAAAGATGTGCGTTTGTTTGTGTGTTTTAGCCTCAGCAGGTTGGTTTAGCCCTGCAGCTGTTCCTGTTTAAACTCAACACAAAGCTGTTTAAATTTGGCCTCTCCAAGTAGCAACACCCCTAACCAAGTGCATCAAGGACATTGGTTCTGTCTGTTCCTCTCTGTCGTGTCGTCAAGTAAAGAAACAGTTAAAGCAATGAACGAAACGGTTCTGATTTTCTGACTGGGGGTTCTATGTTGAATTTATGAACAACTAATATCTTACCTGTTGTGGATGGCTCTTTGATTGACCTCAGTTTGGTGAAAAAGTTGATTTCCAACCTGACTGACAAGCTAACAGCTAATTTGTGATGGGTCAAGACCAACGTGGATTGCTTTAGTTTTAAAACAACTCCCATCTAAAAACTGTTATAGCAATTCAAATGAAGGCTGCTGTATAAACCTTTACGCCACAGTCAAGTTCACATTATACAATTATGTACAGAAAATCAATTTTTTTTTTCAAATTGTGCGCTTTTTTTAAACACACGGTCCTGAAAACAAAGAGATAAACAGTTCAGTCCCAGCATTTGTTGTGTTTGTCATTAAACTGAAGTTTATTTTGAAAGGATTATAAAGTGGAAACTATAGTCAGGGGTGAGCTCAGATTTACTGTTAGAATAAATACATCACCCTCCACGCTGAACCACTGGACTGATGAAAGTGAAGAATAAAGATCCTAAATCATGACGCAGAAGCCAAAATTAAATTCTTTGCTATATTAAAGTTACTTTTTGCAAAAAATGTGTGCAATTTTGTAAAAGGCTGCCATGCATTAGTTTACTTACAAAAACAAAGTGCCTGAAATTAGGTCAACAATGGTGACGTTTTTAGCAGAAACCACAAAGTTTGACCATTTTGGTCAAAACATATTTACACACAGATTTGTGGAGTAAAGAATGCAGATAAGAAGATAAATTAGGTTGAAACCCTAAACTTTTAGCACCAAATTCCTGCCCCCCCCCCACCACCTAACCATCTTCTCCAGGATTCTTCGCTTGTTTAATTCTGGTGTCTTTGTTTCTGGATCTCCTTTTATTTCATATTTTGGAATAAAATAACTTTATTTAGATCTGTATTATGAATAAAGGATGTAATGAAAATGGTTGTGACAAGCACAAATTTTTACAAGCCAGTCTTATGTGTATATCAGGAATGGAGCAACAAAACAGAGGCTTCAATATTAGGGGGAAAAAATAACAATTACCAGTGAATGCGTAGTTTTGTTTAATATGACCATCCCTAGTGTTCACATGAACCACTAAGAAATGTTTGAGATTGGAGCTTAGTGTGTAAATCTAGTCCGAACTAAACTCACTCCCAATTGAGGTCCTTTAAAGAGTGATCCTCAACATGTAAGATATTAACTGTTCATAACCTTCCCACAGAATCCCACTTCAAAAGAGCTGAACTATCCCTTTTTATCCTGTTTTTCTTATACATTTTATTGTTGGATGTAACTGGGACCCTGCGTACATAATTTCGCTCCACCACATGTACCACATGAGGTGCGAATGACAATAAAGAAACTCTGACTCTGACTCTGACTTAAGGTTGATGCTGCGAACCCTAACGGTCACCAATCTTCAGAGCATTGACGAGAGCTGGGGAAAATCAAGGCGAGGACACATGACAATTAAATTGCTCTAAACTGGGACATCTTTTAACAAGACTAAAGCCAAGGGCTTTCAAACAACTCTCGGAAACCGCACTGGCTTTACTTTCTGTGCTCCTCTGTAAAGTATCATCCACTTCAGAACTGGACTCAAACAAAACTGGGACCCCCCTCTTGTCTCCACGCCAACAACTCCCCTCAGTTAGCCGTTGCTTAGCGACTCTGGATAGCTCCAGTGTTGGTGAGAGTTGACAAACACACTGACCCAGATGACAGCGGTTTTTCTATCCTTCGGCCAAGCTGATGACAACGCCGGTTTGGAAAAAGAGGGGACCGCAGGACACCAGGATGGTGTCTTTTGTGGAGTGGGTGGCACCCCGTGTCTTAAGATCGGTCTCTTTTTCTTCTGTACTTCGAGGCACATGCCCAGAGAACGCAAGACAAACATCCAAGTCCAAAGAATCTGTCAGTCTCACTGTGAGCTGGCACAAAACTCATCAGAGCAAAATGATAAGAGAAAAAAACAGACATCTTTATTCTGGGGGGTTGTATTACAGCTATGCAAAAATGCTGGTTTAACTGCATTATCTAGTCAATTTTAGTTCTTCCTGTGTAATTTTATACAACAGTATTGTCTGACTCTAGTCTGTGGCTCGATCTATAAGTGTTGTTTTTCTTGTGCAAGCTCAAAGTATTTCTCAACTCTTCTGTCACGTTTCTCGTTTTGTCCTGTTGCTCTGTTAAGATGTGTTGAATTAAATGCTGACAAAAAAGAAAATTGCAAGTTTTTCCAGTCAATCAAAATATTAGACTTTATTATCGCCCGATGCCAAAGGATAAAGGCAATAGTGTTTTTGTCCGTGCCTGTGCGCGCACACTCGTTAAATTATTTCCTGAATCAGTGGATGGATTTTAATGACACTCACAGAAATATAATATTGGATATCCAATTTAAGATGGCCACCACAACTAAGCTAACTAAGCAAACACAAAATAGCTCAAATTTGGTGTAGTAGAACGTAGCTAGAGTTTAGCTAAAAACCTTTGTATAAACTTATTTTTTGTTGTTCTTTATATAAACTGTTAGTGCCAACACTGTTAGTAAAATACCCCATGAACTACTGGATACATTTTATTGAAACTTTCTGAGAGAAATCATTGGGTGTACATCTACAAATGTTTCACGTTTGGTGGCACCCCAATTGAAGAAGGCCCCCCACATACTGTAATCAACCTTAGCCAACACAAAATGGTTATAATATAACTCAGCAAGTTTTATAGATATTTAAATAATTTTGATGTGGCCGAAGTTGAGAGTCATCCGCATCACGTTTTCTGTGCTATAACACATCTTGTGAGATTGTGCATAAAGTCTTTTTTGTTTTATTACTATAAGTCAATCCCTTCTCATCTCAAGATGATTTTAGTCTTAAACTGTATGAAAAGAGGTGGGCAATCATATTCCTTCGAGGAATGTGGGCCTTTCGTTTTTTTTCTCTTAAACTGAAAAACAAACAAACAAAAAAATTGCCTGAAATGACATAAAACATCTGGAGATAGGAAAAGTCATCTCAAATGAAATAACCCCATTTTAGACATTAAAAACTAAATATATGACACTAAAGGCCTTAAATGTATTAAAATTAACAGCTGTGAGTTTGTGTTAGTATTCACATCTAAAAGAAAAGGCATGTGAATGATTGTGGAACTGAATATATAAAAGACAAGTGCTCAGCTGCTGCTCAATTATTCAGAAAGCCTGACAAAGTGCTGATGATGTGGTTGGTGGTCAAAATGTTAATGCTGTTTTCTGGTCATATGGAGGGGCCTCATCAATGGCAGACCACTAAACCCACTCGTTCAGGCCAGTGTACCAAAGTTCAGCTTTTATGTAAGAGGAATCATTACATAAGACTGCAGAGTCTCAGCAGCTCACAAATAATTAATGCCTAAAAGTTGACGGAGCACTTCTTTGCATCATAAAGAAGATCCAGACTGAACAAACTGGACCCACTTCTTGACAGTCACTGCAAAAAGTCTACGATTAGTCAAATTCAAAGACGTGCAGCCAGCTGTCTATGGTCTGTTGGACCAGGACACACGTGTAAAGTGGGCTGGACTCTGTGAGACTATGCTTTATTAACCCACCAGCTCTGACTTACATTCAATAGTAATTCATTTAACAAGATTATGTTAAAGCCGTGTAACTTGTACTGCACATTCAAGTTACTCTTTGAAACAGTTTCTTCAAAGGCTTTTCAAAAATCCCATTGTACAGGATTAAGTACAGCTAAATATTTCATGTAATTGTTGATCAGTCCTGCACATTAACTCTTCAGCTCATTTCTTTATATCGATCATCAGTGGGTCGTCCCATAAACTGTTTGCTTCAGGTTCTTTAGAATATTTTTGTTTTGGTTCAAGGTCAGAACTCAAAAATAGCTTTTTCTTTTTCCCTTACCATTCCTAATAGACAAAAATGTGTCTTTATGATAATACTGCCCAAATACCCACCTTTCTTAGATTGATTATGACGATTGCCCTAGCATGTTATGTTACGACTTCTTCACAGTAATTGAGAACTGCACTGATGACAGCATGCCGTCTGATCCAGGTGCAGCAAAAACAGGTTACCACCATGTTTCATAAAGTTTTATGAATGAATGCAGAGCCCAATAATCATTTAGTGTCAAGCCTATAATGAAGAGTTCAACCAAGTCTATTTTTAAATCTTTTGATTTATTCTATGCAACTAAAGTTCCTGTTTGCCGATAGTACCAATTTTTTCCTTTCACAAAAAATCAAAACATCAAATCACAGAATTTTCAACTATATTTTAAGCAAATCAAATACTTTACAATACTGACTAAGCTGCACCTCACCTGCCACAGAGATGATAAAAGAAGCATCCATAGCATCGATGCCCAGAGTTCTGGCCCTGGCAGACAGGTGGAAGTAGGGGATGAAGTAAGCCAGCTGACTGAAGACCAAGGACCAAGTGTAGATGCAAAAGAAGGGGTTCTTTAGCAAAGAAAAATCCAAGACTTTGGCTTCTCTGACTGTCACCTCATTCGGCAGGCTGGCATGTGAAGTAAATCCCACCGTGGTGGACCCATTCATGCTACCGTTTAGCTCTGCTGGGCTGCTGGGAGTTGTGGGCTTACACTGAGTTGAGTCATGGTGAGGCTCGTGACCATTGACACCATTCAGAACCAGTCTGGTCAGTTCAGAGTTCAGTGCCTGACCCTGAATACATTGCCCTCTCAGACTCTCAGTGTCCCCATGAGGTGGGGGAGAGGGTGGGAGAACGTTTGGTTTGGAGAGTCCATTGGATAAAGGTGATGAACCGTTCAAGCAGCTCTTAGGGTATTCCGTCTCTGCAGAACTCTTGATGGAAACAGCAGGGCTCTTTTGGACGGCTGAAGAGTTGAGGTTTGAACCAGGTGGCTTTACGCTGATGGGCCGCAGAAGCATCCCAGAAGCAACAAGATTCAGCATGAGACCTCCAAGAATCAGCATTGCCCCTGTGGATGACCAAAAAAACCTTGAAATCTAACTGACTCGCACCATCTCATGTAAGTATTTGTTCTGCCTACCTTGCCAAGCGTACTGATCCAGAAGCAGCTGAGTGAATGGAGCTAGGGCGAAGGTCAAACCCATGCCAGAACGCCCAATAGCATACGCTGTTGCCAATCTTTTTCTGAAGTACAATGCTGTTACCACCGAGAAGGATTGGTACAGTAGAGCAAAACCCATTCCTGAGAAAAGAAGCAAAGCAAAGCCACATCAAAAACAAGCTGGTTCAAATGATCAATCACAAAGCTGCTTTCAGCTTACAACTCATTTCAACTTACCAACTATCACTCCCATGCTGATATAGAGGAAAACCACACTGCTGGCAAAAATACTCAGGATGAAGCCCCCGCTAACCAGCACCGCCCCAGTGATGGAAGTAACTCTTGTTCCCATCTTGGCACAAGCCACGGAGGCAATTGGAGCTACATAAGTGACAGAAGAAAATACACGAAGTTTGATCATTGTGGATTTAGATTTACAGTCATGAAACCTGTTGACTAGTAGTGATGAAACCTGTTGACTAGTAGTGTCGCAATACCAGTCTCAAGTACTCGTACTTGTACGCATAAAAACACCCTGATACTTACTGATACCACTTGTATGCTTGACAATGTCATTTCCTCTTCCAGTTTATATAAGTAGCCGAGGACAAAAACTAAAAAAATGTCTTTAGTTTTACGATATTTGAACATAAACAGAGGTGATGTTAAGACAGTAGACTGCTTGCTGTGGTCTTAATAAAAATGTGTAAAGTCATTATTTAATGTTCAAATACTAACTCACAGGGTTTTGATACTCATTATCAGCAAATACCCAAAATAAGGTACTTGTATTTGTACTTGAAGTACTTGAACTTGGTCTGAAAAAATAAAAAAATAAAAACTAGCATTGGGCACCACTACTGTTGACTACACCTTTGTTTCTTTGCCATTAAAAAAGGATTTAAACCCAAACATGATTAATAAAATCTATATAACAGAGATAAACATTTAAACAGGTACATTTTAAGACAAAAAGGCAAAAAAAAAAAAATGTATTTAAACCTCCAGACAGACGTAGACTAGACATGATTGAACCTATCCAGCTGATGCTTTCTGATGAGCCTCCAAACTCATCTTGAAAGGCCACAAAGAAGATTCCAAAGCTTTTTAATGTTCCCATCACGAGTACATTCACCTGCACAAAGGAAAACAAATAGATTTGATGCACAGCATGAACTCACATTTACATTCACTTAACAAGACCCTTTATTCCAGGTGACTAACATGTAAAGACGAACAACCTAACAATTAAGAAAGCAAAAATAAAATGACATTAGCATGAGCACTATATCTCTACAAAGCAGAATTAGGAGAGGTAAAGGAGTGTGGAGTCAGAGACGTTCATGTTCAACTCCAGGGATTTTCCTGTGCATCCCACTGACTAAAGAAGCATCACAATAGTTAGAGATAAGGTCAAAACCTCACTTATAAAACATGTTTAGAAAAAATACTACAGGCACATCTATCGTATGTCTAGGATTTCATCACAATTCTGTCCGGAGACAGTCTTAAAGTGCTTCCAGTCATGTGGAAATCTTTGACATATAAACTGGGATTTGAACCAATACTCAGAGTGAACAAAACAAATGAAAAAAGTATAAAATCAACAAAGAAGAGAGGTCCATACCAGGAAACAATGCAGCACAACCATCCAGCCCCACCCTCCATCAGGAGGGTCCTCATACTGAATTTCTTTCTCCTTCTCCTTCTTTGTGGTCATGGGATCTTTCCTGAACAGATTCATGATGGCCTGTGTTTCACTGGAGGCAAAAGAAAACATCATCAAGCACAGCTGGAATGAACACACCATCATAAGAAATGTGCAAAATTCATTATAGGAGATGAACCATCTGCAAAACACGGTCAAGAATGTTTTAATGATGCGTTTTGAAGATAAACAAAATATGTTTCTATGGAATTGATCTGTCAGAAAACTTTAAATAAAGCAGTTAATTAATAGTATAACTAATAATAACTTCTAGTCAAGAGCTACTGTAAAGTTTGGGGACATTTTAAGATATTAGTAATAAGATAAGTCACCGTGCCAGCTGAAATGAGAAAAAGCTGATTTGTCATTTATTTTTCATCAGTACCTGCACATGCATCTCAAGCCTTTCTTCAAACACGTTTAAAACACTTCAAATAAACTTTTATCCCCTTTTTTTTTACAGTTTCCATTTTTGTTTTTCACATCTTCAAAACAGCAAAAAGCGATGCAGTTCTTTAACCGTGAAAGTGGTCAGCTCCAGTGTAACCTGTCCTCACTAATGTCTGAAATGTGTGTCTGTGTAAATAATAAAAGCAAATATTTAACCCTCCTGGGTCAAAATGACACCCAGGTTTTAAGACTAAAGGCTTGTGGGTTATTTTGAACCAAGGGCAACAATTTATAAGAACATATATCTACATTTTCTGTTAGCAGCAGTTTGTTCTCTGCATGTTGTGCTGATAATGGATGTTTTGTTGAGAATATTTGAATACTACTGTTGCTGTTATTAAAACGGTTGCTGTACTTGTAATGGCTTGTTTGCACCTTACACATTGTCCAGGACATCTCAAGGGATTTATTTTCTGTAAAATAAAGGTTTAAATAAATAATTATTTAAGTTTATGGTCAATCAAATTGGTTGCGAAAAACTATTCTTGTTCCAAAAGGAAAATGTGATAAGTGATAAATAAACCTCAACAGAAAACTTAAAACTCCTGTCACAAACTAATCAACTAAGTCTTAGATCTGAAACACAATTTATTATTATTATATTTTTTTTAATCAAGTCACCCAGTCCGAAGAACATGTTAAATTAAGTAAAGTTGCTTCTTTTCAAATTATAGATTAGATTAGATAGACATTTTATTAATCCACGGGGTGGGAAATTTGAGGCATCCAGTAGCATGTTCTAATTATGCAGAAAAAACAAAAACTCACATAAGAAATAATAATTTAAAAAAAAAGAAGCAGAATACACAAATTTGGAAAAAGACAATACGTACAAGATGGTAGAGAGCACAGTGATTGCCTTTGTTGTGCAACTGAAAACACAATGAAATAATTTTGTGGCAACCCTTGATTCTGCACGTCTTGGTTGTTTAAAGGGCTTCATGGTCAAATGAATATGTGGGCGCTGAAGGTCATGAGATTTTTAGGTGCTACACAAAGATAATTTCACTTTAATACGTTCCTGATTTAAAACGCGTTTTCATCTTTCTTCTTGGGGATAAAATAATGGACAGACTTTTAGTAGGGAAATGTATAAAAAGTTTATCAAGAAAAGATTGTGAAACTTTTTGTAGAAAAGAAACTAATTATGAAGTATGCATCGTTTAACATCTGTATAGCTTTATAAAAATGTGTATGATTATATTTCAGTGTTTAAAATTTACTGGAAAATAATAATATAAAAAGACTCATTCCTTCTAACTTTGTGACCAGTTGATTTCTTCTTTCACTTTTCAGCTAAAGTGATGCAATGATCTGTAATCAGGTCAGATTATACTGGACTTTACGGTGGACAGAGTCTCCTGGCCTCAGTTTGCTTTGCTCCTTGCATCATAAAATCTTTAGTGTCTTTTTATGTACAGAATATGTCAACACGAAGGTTACTGGAGAAAAATAGAATCCCCACTGCTGTTAAATGAACAGATGAAATATGGCATCAGCAGAAAGCAAAAAAAAACAAAAAAAAAACCCACACAAACCGAACTTCCATAGATTAATTAGAACATTGATTACTGATTTTTTTTTCCACTAAATGTTTTGGTTAAACTCTTGTTCTTCTAACACACATAATTTTAATTCTGTATGTTCAGATGAACAAGTTACTTTAATGATTTACAACCCTTGAAGTTGAGATGTCATGGAAAAAGTGATTCCCAAACAACCAGGTGTAACGCTTCATCACGTTTCTTTACAAAGCTCTGGAGAACAGCCAGCAATCACAGAAGATCAATACATTTACAAGTTCACACTTATCAATGCTGTCACCGATCTGAGGCTCTGACCCGTTCTGACTCCCCAATCTGACGAGATTAGTTTTGTAGAATCACCCTGGTGCCAGCCTTCAACCCCCACCCCACCCCCGCTTGCTCTGCTGAGCTGTAACCAGCAGGCCCAGCTGCACACAGAGACATGTCAGGGAGTTAACTATGGGAGACGGAGACTGGTTCTTAAACTGGGGTCCCCAGACCCCCAAGGGTCCGTGAGCCGATGCTTGGGGGTCCGTCAAAAAAATATATATATTTTTTTATTTTTACAAGCATGCAGATGTTTATCAACCTGTTAAAATACACCAAACTACAGAAAATCACATCTACTTTATTCACAAATTTATGAGGGAGGGCCCACAGACCCCCCCCCCCCCCCCCCCCCCCCCCCACAACACACACACACACCAGCCCGCTATTTCTGTTCCGGCATCAATCGGTTTACAAATTAAGCCCTGTTATGATTCTGTTCAGTTTTATGTAAAGAGTTTTCTGTAATAATTCAAAGAAGTGGTAATACATTTATTATGTTCATTATGTGTAAAGTTTTAAAGTGTTTTTTGATGCTGTTAATTTTCTTAAAATTCTTCCAATTAAAAATGTTAACTAAGTGTGTCTTGAAGGAAAAATACCCCGTGTTTAAAAGTATCAAAATTATCTTAACACTATTGAAGAACAGGTATTTATGTTACACAAATATTTCCATTACATTAAAGAGATAAATTGAAGAAAATTATTTAATAAACATGAGGATTATGAGGGGGTTACTGAACCCAAAAAATTTGAGAACCCCTGCTCTAAGATATGCCACTGTATCATATCAATATCATATCAATCAAACCTTGAGGATAATAACAATAATCTCGTCGCAGTCTCTTTACTCGTCACACCAAGACTGATTATTACATGGAACATTTTAATATCATTCACAATCACGGTACAGAGCAGTGAAATATATGGCGCATGGTTACTGCATATAACACACATTCCCTTGGCAGAGACTTTAGCTGTAGGACTGGTGCTTTAGAAAATGAACCTGAATGTTTCTGCTGCTGATTTATGATCAACCAGCTCCTGGAAGCTGTTGCCTCCTAACAGCCACTGAGTGACTTTGAATGACTTTGTCCACTTCTTGTAACATGGATCCCAGGGATCCTCCTCTCCAGACTTGGAAATGTTTACAAGGAGCTTTAATAAAACACACAAAGCTTTAAATGTAAACAATGACACACACACACAGAGAGAGAACGATGAAAAGTGTTATGAGTAACAGCGATGTCTAACTCCACTTTGACACTCTGCTTTCTTTTCAAATAGAGGATTTATGTTCTTGATTTGGCAATTTTGACAAAGCTTTGTTCACTGATTTGAACATGTAAATAGCTCACATAACATAGAACATTTTTTATTTGGTAATTTTAATATTTAAACATACCATTATATAAACTATAGTCAAATTTCTAAATGTCAATAATAGTTTAAAATGCAGATTTGTTTGTGGGTCTTGAATTCACATACTCAGCAGTCAGACAAACCAAAGCTGAGGCAGAGTGATGCCTCCAGGTACACGATACCGTGTTGAAAATAATAAGACTTGATGGAAAAGTGGAGTAAAAGCAGCAAAGGACAAACAGTTAAATTCTGGGTGGATCTGAGGAGGACCTTCCCTTTGCTATGGCCTGTTTACATTCCCTTGGACTTTACTCTTGTAAATTTGCTACATTTTCCTTTATAGATCTTCTGCATACTTCAGAGACAAGCTCTGACATCAGCCCAAAGATGATCGGACATCTGTGTACTGAAGACGTGTTCAACCAGTAATGAATGTTGCACACTTCAGCCTTTCATGTTGCCAAGTTCCACAGCCTGTCTTATGATGCACATGCAGTGCTTGAAAGACAAATAAACTAAACCGGTTCTGTTGTCTCTCTGCAAAACAGCCTCTATCACTCAGTACTTGCAAAATAAAGCAGAGATACAGCAGATCAAGTATTAATCTTGCATTCTCAGGGGGGAAAAAGTGAATAGCTTTAAGGATAAAGCAACATGCAAAAAGTGGTATTAAGAAAAGAGGTGGGGAAAAAACTGTAAGTAAATGCAGTTTACTGATGTCTGTGTTGTCTACACTTCATTCTGCAGGGCATTTATCTGCTTATTTTGAATGAATCAATAAAATATGAAACCTTTTCTTTCTGCTCAGCTGAAAATTCTTCCACTCAGCCCTCAAGAAATACATGAGCTCATGGATTCAAAGCCAGTCATTCATAAATATTGAACAGGGCAAACATAATACCTATATAACCAAAAGAAAAACTAGAATATTTTGGGTTTAATGGTTCCGCAGCATGTCAGTCTGTTTAACGTGTTTCATATTAGTCACATTGAAATTATTAATAATAATAACCACGTAAGCAATTTAAAAACCTCTTTGCAACACATAACTATATGTAATAGAATAATAAAAATACAATGGGAGCTATAACACAACAGGTTTAGTAACTTTATTAGAACCAGGGGTTTGCAACCTTTGTGATAAAAACAGCCATGTTTTGCCACTTTGCTTATTAATTACAATGTCCGGAGCCACAAACCCTGCTACAACCGTGTACTGTCAACTGGTGGCTCATGGGCCACTACAAGTTTGTTGGAGATGGCTTTAATGGCCAGTGGGGGTGATATGAAAAAATGAAAAATGTCTAACTATTATTAACATTTATTGATATTTTTACATTTTAATACAAAAGAAAAGACCAGATTCATGTACATTTTTAATAATTATATAAAGATTAAAACACTGAACTCTGCAGACCGATGTGAGTTCTCTTAATTGTTGATTAAGTATTAAATCTTAAAGTTAAAGACAGTATACAATTAGGCCAGTTTGTTGGATACCCAATTATATTTGTTAAAGAAAAATAAATACTTTTGTTTACTTTGACTTTGTTTATTTCTTTTTTCTTAGTAGTTACTCACCACATTCCTTCTCAGCATCTTATCTTAAAGATGAAAACATTCTGGTGGTTTTGAGAGAAAGATCACGCTTTGAAACTGGAAGTTGACTTAACAAAGTGGCTAACAAACTACTAGCATGATGTAGTGGACATGTTTTACGCATTATATTTGTACTATTCTTCACATATTTGAAAATGACAGAAAATCTGCTAAATGTAGCCATTTTCATTGTTGGAATTAATTTAAATAAAATTCAGTTGTATGTTAGTTTTGGTAAAAGAGCCGCTGCAGAGGGACCAAAGAGCCACATGTGGCTCCAGAGCCGCAGCTTGCAGACCCCTGTCCTAAACCACTGTCTCCTCAGGTGCTGGGAAACAAAGTGGAGACATAGTAAACATTTGTCTCTTAGAGCCTGCATTGTTAACAGTCTGACTGTATAATACGTTTGGACCCAAGTGACAGAAAGCTGAAAGCAGATTAAAAGTGGAATGAATTGGCCCAGTGTAGTGTGAGGAAAGTATCCGCCTCTCCAAACGCTGCTACCGAGTTGTACTTTTAAGTGCACGTTTGTGAATGTGCTGAGATCTGAGGGTTAAAGGGACAATAGCAAATAACTCTGCCTCTTCACCTTTTTATGATGTTGTGAAAATGTGGTCTACTTTCTACTCATAAAACTATATTGAGACATCTGTCAGGATACTTTAAACACTTTATTCAACTTAAGGCCTGATTTATGAGTCCTTGATTGTGCATGAGCACACGAGCAACCTGAAAGCAGAGGTCTTAAAGGGACAGCGTGAGGTTTTCTTGTGAATATTTTCCTCAGATGCTGGAAAACAAAGTCATGTCTGAGAAAACTGGAAATGTGGTTAAAAGAAGCCAAGAAAGGTTTGGTTTGCAGTCCGTTTTCCTAATCCTGTAGCTCGAACAAACACCTTGAACTAATGCCTTTAAAATTACTTTAACCCCATATGAGTAAAAGATCAACTTTATTACGTCAATATGAAGCAACATGGTGCAACTAGTTATTTTACGTCAGCACAAAGGCTGGAAACAAGAACTGACAACTATTCCTAAGACTTTGGTAGAGCTGTTGACTCTCAGCGAGAAGGTTGCCGGATTGAATCCCAGCTTCATCCTTGCGACCAGGCAAGGATGAAGCTGGTAAAGATGATGGATAATTGTTGGTGTAGATTCTCAGTCATCTAACATTTTTCCCCTCTCATCCAAACAGCTTCTTTAGTTCACCAGGGTTTTTTTTTATAGAAGATTTTTTGCTACTTTATAAAAAGATTGTTAGTCCTGTGGCGAGAGAGGAGGAAAAGTGATTTTCATGTAAGTTCAACTTGCATGAAAACATCTCAATACACTTTAAATGCTTGGAGCTTCACACTTTTCAGTTTGAATTATTAAAAGCTCCTTGGATGAGAAGTGAAAAACCAAAAACATGATATGATGATAAGTTCAGTCATTTTTAATGAAATTGTCGTGTTCTGGATGAGAATCAACACCAAAATATAACTCGAGCTATTTGATTTCAGCTCGTACTTTTTCTCTTTTCAATACAAATCTTAAACATAATCTGCACACAAAATTTCAGAGTTATGAAAACATTAAAACAACAAACTACGCAGCAATTAAAGAGTACAACAGTTGTAATTACAGCAGGGTTTAAAGGACGGATGAAAACAGAGGTAGTAACGGACAATATTACAGATAGTCTTTGAACATTTTCTTACCTGAAGAGGATCATTTATTAAATTTCTTAAACATTTGTTAAGTATAATCTCATAGCCTCACACTAAGCGATTAAACTCTTTTTACAACTTTTTCAACTCTATGTATATGTTATTACATCAAACTTAATGAGACACGTTGAGATGATACTAATAACTATCCAACTACTTTAATATATTTTACTTTTTACAAAGTGATTAAATTGCATTAATTAAAAGACATTAGCTAGTAGCTTACTAGCTTGACTTCTTAATGTATTGTTTAGATCAAATGAAGGGTAGAACGCAAATCAAACCAAACCTTTATCATCACTTATTAAACTTTGAAATTATTCAATGTTTAGTCATTTACGGATCGATCTTTTCCACTCGTGTTCACATTTCGCCTCTTTTCTAAATTATCCTCCTTATGATATACTGTTAGAAAATACAATTCTTTATTTGTAAGAGGAAATGGCTGCCAGGTCATGAAGGAGAAAACTAGTTCACAAGTTTTTTGTTATATGTTTTAATGGTATGTTAATACAACAAAACAAAACCAAGAATGCATTATGAAAGATGGTGCCCACACACACACACACACACACACACATATATATATATATATATATATATATATATATAT
>NC_056508.1:32614696-32627734 GCF_014905685.2 Nematolebias whitei | reverse complement strand
ATATATATATATATATATATACACTCTATCACAGTTTTTCAAAGTAAGATTGGACATGACACACGATTGGCTGATTGACGGATGAGCCGCATGATCGGCATGGAATTTTTACATTTTTTATTATTTTCCATCTCCTGCACCTGTGTGCAGCCCACAGCTGCAGAGGAAGCTTTCTCCTGCAGCGTGTCGTATCTCCGCTCTGCAGCAGAGAAGTGGGTGTGGCTGTGAGCGCTGACAGACAGCAGATTTCAGGACATTCTGTGTTCTTTTAGAGCGTTTAGGGTTTAGAAACATTGTTTAGAATATTGCAAGAGGGTTTAAAGGGTTTAAAACACCTGTATATATATACATTTATAACACCTTTATTTATATATATACAGTTGTCCCTCGTTTATCATGGGGGATCCGTACCCTGAAGCCCCGCGAAAAAATCCTGGTATGGGGGCCTTTCTGGGTGGAGTTTGCATGTTCTCTCTGTGCATGTGTGGGTTTTCTCCAGTTACTCCAGTTTCCTCCCACAGACCAAAAACATGCATGTTAGGTTGATTGGTAACTCTAAATTGTCTCTAGGTGTGAATGAGAGAGTGAATGGTTGTTTGTCTCCTTTGTCTCTATATGTGTCCCTGTGATGGACTGAAGACATTGTCCAGGGTGTCCCATGCGTCTCGCACACTGATGGATAAACATGGACAACAGTGATCCCCGCGACCCAAAAAAGGAAGAAGCAGGTAAAGTGTGTGTACAGTACACATATATGTGTGTGTGTGTGTGTGTGTGTGTGTGTGTGTGTGTGTGAGAGAGAGAGAGTTACAAACAACAAAAAGCTCTGTCAGTCAGTTATCTAATGTGTTTTACAATTTTCCTTGTTTGGAAGTGTATCTGCAGCCTTCCTACAATCCAATACAAAAAGTAAAAAATGTTTTAAAGTGCATGAGGCAAACTTGGGATTACTAAAAAACAAATGGGAGTTTCACATATTGGTAGGGTTCTAAAGCAATAAATGGGCAAATGGCTCTGTCACACAAATGAATAGAATTATTTGTAAACTAAAATCTAGAACCAGTATTTAACACGTGTAACTATTCATTCGTTCATTTACTGGTTTGTTTGTTTAAAAGGTTTAGATTAGCAACTTGTACTTTTGATAAAATCTTGATCAAATGCATGCCTTGGTGCAATTTATGTGGTCACCCTTCTGCTAACCTCTTTGGGACATGAAATATATCTTTGATAGCAGAAAATCAAAATCACTCAGTTTTTACAAGAGTTTATGACTAACTGAATATTTGCCTCTAAACCTGTTAATGACCAGTGACTGAAACAGAAGACGCTCTAAAGGAATGGATTTGGTTTATCAACCTCTACAGACTGCAGACATCACACTAATCAAGCAAGATACATGAAGTATGGTCAAAGGTTCTGGCTCTGGCCCAACAGGAGTTACAGAACCACAAAGCTGAAAGGCAAAGTTTCAACATCAACTTAAAGGTTATTCCGTCGTGCGCACACATATGCACTGAGGGCTGAACTGATTACAGTCTGACCCCTAAAAAACGACCACAAACCCATTTACTGCAGCACCACTGTGATAAAGTTACAAACTTATAGTTAAGGTTGTTTTAATGCATTTATTTTATTTAACTGATTCGGTTTAGGTGGTGAGCCTTAAGGTGGGAAGGAGGACGACAAATGTCAATAATTATTTAGGGCCAATTTATTAAATGTGTTTTAAAAGCATTTAAATAAAAGAAGTACCCTATGCACACTGAGTCACCTATAAAAATTGATTTCCTTTTAAAGACTCCTCTCAATCTAACACTTTGAATTTTATTATTTTTTTTATCTCTGAGCATGAAACTGCTGACACGGCAGGAACACACGATTCAGACGCGTGACACCACATGTGTGAATCTTTTCTCATACAGCTCAAGATTAAAGTTAATGTACCGGACAAGTCAAAATTTAGGACAAGGAGGACCAAAAGGACCTGAAGTGAGCCGTTCATGTAACGACGCCCATCAGTATCCCAGAGCTGGAGCTGCTCTACAGAAAAGACTAAAGTTCCTCCAGGCTGATCAATAGTTTACCTTTAGCTGCAGTTACTGCTGCACAAGGGGTTCATGTTAAACACTGAAAGCAAAGGTTTGCATAGTTTTGACATTCAAAGATGTGAACCACTGGATCATTGACTCCTCACTCTCCCCCCCCCCCCCCCAAAAAAAAAAGTACTTTGAGTTACCATATTTGCCGGCATATAAGTCATACATTTTTGCATAAATTTGCAAGTCATGCAACTTATACACTGAAGCGACTAATATACGTTTTTCCACATATTTATAACCCAATGTTTGGCTGAGATCTGACGATTTCATTCATTCTGACATGAAAAATATTAAACATTTGTGGCCGCTAGAGGGCCATCGACTAATATGGCAAGCCAAGTGTCTCATTAATAGGTAAAAGTGGCTATTAATGAGACACTTGGCTTGCTATAGTTACCAGCTTCGTCTCGCTCCGGGACTCCTGGAGCAAACATCAAATCGGCTGCAATTTGCCGCGCCGTCCAGGTGAAATGCAGCTGATCTGACCATTAAATGCATTTATTAAGGAAAAGTTCAACTGAGACACACCTTAGCTATAATGTCGAGCTAACAAATAATTGTTTTTGTGCTAATCTTGTTAAATTATTGTTAAAGTCCTCCCATGCACGCTACCACGGCCGTCATTTGGCAGCCAGTCGAGTTTTGGCACAACACCGGCTCACGTTTCAGGGTTGTCAGCGGTGACGCATAATAGATGCAACTTATACGACAAAGCGACATATTTATGTTTTTTCCACTTTATTAGACATTTTTGGACTGATGAGACTTATACAGCGGTGCGACGTGTGCGGCAGCAAGTACGGTAATCGTTTGGTTTTCTTTTTTTTACAGTTAAGAGTAAAATTCTGAGACTGTTTCAGATTATATTTAGGCTAAATTGTAACATTCAGGAAATCTTGTGTTAAATTATGCGTGTGCTTTAGATAAGAGGGCAGCATCTATTTCATGGGCCCACCTCACTGCAGCTGCAGCTACCTGCTAACATTTAACTGTTTCCTTGAGTTATGAGACCAAAATCAAGGTTCAGTGTGTTCGTTCTCCGTGCAGATGTTTTCTATATCCTACACACTGCACACACACGGTTGTTTCAGAAACAAAATGTTCTACGATTTAAAGAGTGTAACCAAGCTGTGGATTTGACTAGGCAGGTACTTGTCTCCCACGAACAACAAATATTTGATATTGCATGAGATTAATTCAAATAAGAACGAAAAGAAACGTGCACAAACCACTGTCTGGAGCTTCACGATGTTCCAGCTGCTCCGTGAGATGACTTTGCACAGAATAGCTCTTGTGTGTGGAATCTAACAAGAATGGCTGGTTTTGTTTCCGAGTGGTTGGGAGTTTACCTGAAATGCCGTCTTGGTGATTTGCTTGAAGGCACTGAGGGTGCGGAGAGAACTCAGAAGTCTATTTTCTGAGTGTCATTCTCAGGGCGGGCGATGAACTACGGCTGCATCCAGATCAGCTTTACACCTACGAGGCGACATTAAGTGAAAATAAGATTACTTAAGAAATAAACCAAAAGGCTTAAGGACATCTTTGATTTAGCATTATTTATAATAAATCAATAAATTATGATTTATGCATTTAACAGCTGCAGCTATCGAGCTGTTCGGTGGATTTACTTGTTATCTGTAGCTCTGAGGTGGAAAATGAGTACAAGTGAAAGGCACTTCAAACGCTTTTCCTAATATTAAAAGTTCTGACACAAGGAATCTAAAGTCTTGCACCAATGAGCATGGAGCCGTTCAGTTAAATGTACAGAGATTATTTGTTCCAGCGTAGCTGTCTTCAACTCTCATCACACTTTGAAACAAAACACAAGATTATGGATTTCCTGATGCATGCTCAATAATCCAGGTAGAAAAATCTAAAAAAGTTAAATCTGGTCATTCAAAAAACAAAACAAAGCAAAGATTATGGAGTTAACACTTTTACAGCCTCTTCTTTCATCCTCACAGAAAACTCGACTCGCCTGTTCAGCATGTTTTAGGCTTGGCGAAAATGTTTTGTCTGTTCTTTTCAGACTAACGTGCACTCCAAAGGTGAGAGCAAGGTTCAGTGGTCTGTAGATTTTCACGTTTTGACAAGTGTCAGAGACCGGGCTCTGCATAACCTACCAACTGTACAACTTAACTAGAATTCTGACTGAGCTTTGCTCTTTAAATGGCAGGTTTCTAAAGGGTTTAGAGAGATAAAGGCAAGAAAATCAGCTTCTTGATAGAGCAACCTGTTGGAACAAAAAAAAAAAAGGGGGTGGGGGGTCAAACAAACAGTGCAATAGTTTCACACATTGCACTGACACAGCAAAGCAATCACCACAGCAATGGGTTAAAGTCTGAAAAACAGGGATGGAGGGTCTGTTTTCTGTTAAATCTGATTAGCCACTGGAATAGTTCAGCCATTATATATATATAGCTTTTAGTATGCAAGTACTGGTTTCCATTGTACTTTATGTAGTACGCTGAGAAGTGTACTAGAGATGATGAAATGGTCCGCTCAGCCTCTCTGGCTGATCTGCAGAGGTGAACAAGTGTGTGACTCCAAAAAGGGCACTTTTATGATGTTGGCACGCTGTGAGACAAGAAGGGACATTTATTTACTGACACTGTAAAATGATCAGAACATGTCCCAACCTGGCCCGCAACATACTTTTGAGCAGATTATCCCACTCCTAAAACCTAACTTTGCAAGTTGAACTAAGCTGTACAGAAGCTGTTAATTTACATGACCCCCCCCCCCCCCCCCCCACACACACACACACACACACACACACACACACATCTGTACAGTACAGTAATGTCATCTGTGCTTCACCAGCTTCATGTCTGCCTGCTGCTTTCTGGAGCTCTGAGAAATAATCTATCCATGGGTCTTCGGAAACTTTTCAGATTATGTCGTGAGTATGTTTGAATGTAAGCTGCAGGCTTAGTCCTCTGGGGCAAACACAAAACCGCATTATTGTGCGTGTCAGGTGGGGGGGTTTGGGACAGGGTGGTCTTACCGTGACTCGCTGTGGGACAGTTCTCTCCGCTCGGCAGGACTGATGCATTGCGCTTCTTTGCTCAATTTGGAGGAGGAGGGGGGAGGAGGGGGGCAGGCAGATGCAACCACCTAAATTAACAAATGAATAAATTAGGCGTGTAAAAAAAAAAAAAAAAGTCACCCAAAGTGAGTTTTTAACTCCAAAACGAACTTTGTGCGGGCGCAGTTCCCGTCTCCGCTGTCCCGCTTCTGTGCCGGGGGGGTCCAGTCACTCGGAGCTGACGGGCAGTCTGGGGGGGTCTGTCGCTCCCTGCCTGCTCCTCTCTGAAAGCGTCAGTGCGGGACCTGTTGGAGGTGGATTGCTGCGTGTCTCCCTCGTGGACCGCCGGGCCATAACTTGTGTGTCCGCGCGCCGGAGGAGCGGCTGCACCTCCTCCTCTGTCATCCCAGCCTCAGCATCGCCCGCAGTGGGCCGAGGAGGAGCAGCCGGGGAGCGCAGCCCTAGCCAAGCCGGGACACGTGACCGAGCCCCCCCCCCCCCCCCGTTTAAGAGGGGTGGGGAGAAACCACCTCCTCAACATCCCAGTCAGACTTTACTCGGGTCATTCGGTGCGTCTCTGGACATGGAGGCGGGCGAAACGTTTTAATTCTCAGCCAGAGAAACCTTCATCTTTAGTTTTGCACAGAACACAGAGAAGTATGACTTAAAGCGACAGTTCAGCTCTTTTGAAGCTGGGTAAGGTGCACCAGGGGCGCACATAAATTAGGATGCAATACTTGGATGACAAAAGTAGAACTTCAGGGTTTCACAATAAATTATAAGACCACTATAGTGCAGGACAGTATTAGTTGCGGGGAGTCATGTCAGCAAGTGGCACATCCAGTTTTATTTTAATGGGGTGGCCATGTGGGGGCCACTGAAAATCCTGGGGTGGCACAGCAAAACCAAAAGAATTTCAGAAATTCTATTATGCTGTTGTTGTGACAAGGTTATTAGAAAACTTTAGCAACAAAGAGTTGGTGTAGTTCAGTTTCTTATAGATTGTGACGTTCAGAAACCAGAACAAATCATATTTAGAGTCCCGCAGCAGTCCATGAATTGTCCTAACATTAGACTTTTTGGCCTTTCACCTACAAGATCTTAATAAAACATTCATTAGAAACAAGTCTCTTCAAGTTTAAAGCCACCATTTAATCTAATTATTGTAAATAACGTTTTTGTTTGGTGCTGTATACTTATGTGAACAAAATAGGTACTGTAGATGTCCAAAACTGGGAATAAAGGGACAAAAAACAGCCATGAAGTAAACAGAATTTACTAAAATAAATAAAATATCATGCATAAAAACCCAGCATCCTAATGTTGAGGACACTGCTTTTACAAGTTTCCTTGTTCAGTGAAACTAGATTTTAAGTAAAATGTTTAATTTTTTAATAAAAATACATTTATAGTTTAACTCATAATGGCTCAAAACAATGATTTGTTTTATGCATATAAGGTTCTCTCAATCCTAAATAAATTAAAAATGCACAACAAGCAAAAGCTTGGAAGATAAAACTTTCTGGCCAAGGAGGGCCACCAATTTTTTTAAGGAGGGCGATGCCCCCCTGGAGCCCCCCCCCCCTGAATGTCAATATGCAGATAATGAATACTTTCAGGCACTAATTCATTGAGGGATGGCTACAGGAAAGTTTTCCTCACAAATGTATTCTTCTGCAACTTTATGACAGTCCAAAAAAGTGATAAAATCCTCTCAGCCCATTTAAATATTAGTAAAGGATATATGCTTTACTCTAATGAAGACAATGTTCACCAAACTTCTCTGTTCGTTAAACAGTTGCAGTATAAAAAGGTTTAGTTGTATGTGAGAAACTAGCGTCTGCCAGCATGTTTTACAACTCAGGTCTGTGACATTGTTTTCAAAAGATTGTGTTTAGGCTGTCTACATGAGAATGCAGACATTGTGCTCCGTGTTCTTAGATAACTGGGCTGTTGTTTTACGTACTCCTGTTCCATTTAAACAAGCACCAGTTAGACTAGATTTGTTCTACTTTGATAAACAGGACACACATGATTCATCATTACTTCACAACACCCTGAATTTAAATTTAAGGGACGATACAAAGTTCTGTGACAGGGCTTTTAAATCACCATCAGTAAAAGTATTTAAAAAGTGTCCACATTAAATGCCAATTTATTTTTTTATTATTTAGGCAACAACCCACTTTAGCCATTGGCTCATCTGTGGAAACAAAACTTTATTTAGCCAAACTGAGGTCACAAACAAATACTTAAGATATTGTTAATAAACTCAAAAAAAATCCAAACTGTTCCTTTAAGTGTTTCCAGTTCAAACTGGCTTCGTACCTCAGCAGTGAAAGCTGCCAAAGAAAATCAATGGGTTAATCATTTTTTTCAAATGTTAAAATAATGAATACTTAAGACATGGGAGGGTGGCTCAAAGTCAAGTTAAAGTTTATTAAAGGTTGTTATTCAGTGATTTAAGAACAGTGATGTTAACAACAAAACACAAACGCAGCCTAAACACGTCTGAACACACTAAAACATACGAGCTGTTCTATAAATAACACCAAGATTTATCCACAACGAACAGTAACAAAAGCCTTGTCCTAAATATGCAGTTTGTATTCATATCAAACACAGCAAATCTAAATAAAACCGGTTTTCATTTTCTCTGATTCATTTGGATTGTGTGAAATATTTCATGTGCTCAGATGTACACTTCTCTAATATTCATTCAACCTTTCATTTATAATATAAAACTCTTCGAGGGGCCCGTTGTCTTCACGATGCAATCTTGTGCACTGCTACTGTGATGGTCCCGTGACTCCTCACCAGAATGTTTCTACCAAACAACCAGAAATAAAAACAGTGAGCTAAGACAGACATTCACATGAGAAGCAATTACTGAAGCAGTGAACAGGAACCATCGAAGAGGAGAGGACACAAGTTGTGCTTAATGGTAGATCTTGTCCACTGCTCAGTCTTTCACCTCCACTATGATGACACAATACACAACTGTACAGTTGTAGGATTGTTGTGTACTGAGAATAATATTACGCAAAAATATCAACCCTCTTTAATTTCTTTACAGTTTGCTTTCAAGCACCCAGACTTTGTCATAATGGTTTTAAGTTGTCATAAAACATGTGCTTTTTCATTTACTTTTTATTCTTTTATAGTACTTAACTGTGACAGTGCATTGTTCAAAAATTAGGAGCTCTATGAAACACCTTTCAGCAGATTAACAAAATCTGAAAGTTATCCAGCGCAGACCTAAAACAGGGAGCGGGGATGTCAGCTGATCATCTATCGAATGACAAGTTTTCAGATAAAAGCTCTTTGAAAAGTCTTTTGTTGCTGATCAAATACTATTTGGTTTGTCAAACTGTGTTACCTTCGGTGTTTTTCATAGATTTGACCCCACCAAAAACTGGAAGCAAGTTATGTTCTTGCGACAGGAGCTAAAGAACACCCTAAAGATCTAATTTTTCATTTAATCTATTTACCAAGTTTTCTGTTATGAGTCGACAACGCTGGTTCATGTCTAGAATTTAAGAGTCTCCATCATCCACGACGGATCAGAAGCTTAAAAATAAATTAGAATGAGATGAAACTGAAAATGGGTGAAAAAGCAAAGTCCACAAAAAAGCTGCACAAAGACTTAGAAACTGACTAAACCCACTTTAAACAACTCCCAAGCAAAGGGAAGACTCTGTGGTGGATTTTCTAACTAAACTGTCTCAACACAGAAACAGGTGAAATAAGCGATGTCTTCAAAAATGGTCTTTGAATTTGTTTATTACACAGGATGCTTCACACAGCCTGCAGAGGATGTGTGCATGACAAAAAGTCCAATCCAGCTTTATAGCTGGATACATCTCCTTCAGGTGATAAGAGACAGAAAATGGGTCAGAAAGACATTGTGCTCCGTGTTCTCCGATAAATGAGGCTGATTGTTTACATACTCCTGTTCCATTTAGATTAAATGAAAACCTAGTTAGACAAGACCTATCAATCACGAGACGTATTTGTTCTATTTTGATAAACAGGAGATGCAAGATTCATCATTCCAAAACACACTGAGCACAGTACTTTTCCACTGTGAAGACACATAATAAGAATTTATATTTAAGGTAAAGTACAAGGTTCTTTGCGACAACTCCTAATTTTGTCAAGTAGCCAATGTTTAAATTCTCCTTTTAATAATACCAGGACAAATTAGTTCACCAGTAAAAGAATGCTGAGTCACCAGGATCTTTAAATAATATATCTGAACCAGTTATTCTTCGACTAAATCCCTGTTGATGAAGACCGTCATTTTATTAATACTGAAAAAGTCAGAGGCAAAAAGCAAACTCATTCACAGCTTAAACTTTTATTACTTTAAATAATTGAGTACTTAGTACTATTTGTTCTGGTGCATTAAAATGATACTTTAAAAGACCAGAAGATGGCAGTATAGCCGCAAATACCAAATTCTACAGTAGAGAAATAAATAAATATAAATCTGTATGTCTATCCTGACTACGTCATCTGCCTCCACAAAAGAGGTGGACAACACCTCAGATGGACTGTCAGCCCCAAGTGAAACCACACAATCAAGAAAACACACACCAACATATTTTAAAAATCACATATTAACACCTCGTGCATGTTTTTTGGTACGTGATCAAAAACAAAACAAGTCAATTAAATTACAGAAAGTCTCGGGATGTGAGTGAACCAGGATCGGGTGCTGCTGAGCTGAACCACAGTGCTATCCAAGGAACAGAGTCTGGAGGCCAAAGCTCTGGTTCTGGATCTCTTTCAACAGCTTTCTTTAGAATTATTGATCTCCCCACACATTAATCAAAGCCACCACAGACATGCCTTAAATATCTACGCTAGGCTAAAAAAAGAAAAGCTCCCAGTGCTCACCCTGACTCAGACTCCAGGCACACGGTCGGTGTGTCTGTCGGGTCTTTGATGAGATCTGCAGCTTGCTTGGCCAAAACGGACACAACACCACCGTGTTCGTCAGTCAAGGACCCACGGCCTGCAATTAAAAACACAAAATACGCAGAACAAGTAAAACAAATCACTGTATCTGTCTATGAATTTAAACTACATCTGCTCTAACCAAAAGTTAACAGAAACAGTCAAATTATCTCACTTTAACTTTAATAAACACAGAGATGTGGATTTTTACTGCACTACACTAAAGTCTACAAATCAGCCACACATCACAAACTGATTGCCATCATGTATCTCCCTCAACACATGACTAATCAATTTTTATGAATAAAAATGCTTAAAATTTACATCATCTGCCCTTTTTTAAATCTGAACAAGACATAAAAAGCGAATAAAGCTCTGAGGAAGTTAACATGGAACTAATCTCTCTGAAAGATTACCTAGTAGCTTCTCTTATATTGTCACTATAATATTATTTAACAAAAACTAACTTATATCATACCGTAAGATTATTGATTAAGACATAGACTCTGTAATATTAATTGCTAAAATAATCATTTAATGTCTACAATAAACATTTTTGTTCTGGGGTAAGGCTTTGTGATAGTTGATAAAGACTAAATATGCTCATATATCCTCGTGGGAAACTGAATGCTTTGCAACAACTTTTCCTCATTTATCAGTTGCAAATCTTACAGAACAGATCAGAGCTGAAACTGAACAGTGTAAGATAAACAAATTAATAAACCTGAGGATTCACTTGCTCATTGACGGGGAAACAGTCATATGCTTTGACTGACGTTGTTACTTATTGACAGTGAACGATGTGCATGATCAAATTATTGTTATTTTCTGCAAGGTTACAGAGCATTTAGCCTAACTGCGTTATGCATTTGTTCGTGAGTAATACCAAGCAAGAAACAGTTGCTAACAACATTACGATTAATCTGCTCTACTTGTGGCACACTTTAACACCAAAATTGGCAGTCAAGAGATTACACAGCATTCATTTTTATATGGAGTTAGCCTCTGAGATTAAATTAAATTGCAGCAATTTCCTGTTGATCTGTATTATTCTCTGATGGGCTCATACCATCAGAATGGCTGATCTTATTCTCACTGCATAAATACACACATTGTAAATATTTTAAGAGTTATAAATAGGATAATGTTAGGTTAAAAGTAAAATGCCTCAGCTTTTATCTCAAAGGTCTAGTAGCAACTTATAGATGTATACTAGTTTAATGTAATAAAAAAACGAATGTACATACATGTATTAAAGTTTGTCGTAGCCCATTTACATGTGAGGTGAATGTTGGCAATGAGTCTTCAAATACTATTATAAGTTAAAATTGGATGAGTTTTATGGCATGAGTTTTTATCCACCAATTAATCATGGCGTCCTGAGTTAACCTAGTTTAAATAACCATTTATATATAAATTATATACGATTTGTTTCCAGCACGTTTGTAACTGTGTATACTACTGGTGATGTGAGCTACATGACTGCAATTTGGAATTAAGAAATCGACAAGTTTATTAAAAGCTACGGTGAACTGTTGTCCCGTTTTAAAAACTCACATTTGATGAGATTAACATGACTGGGTGTTTGTAATCAAATACAATCAATTTTGAATTTGTTCAGCAAACTTATCAGACTTTATTACGGTTGGTTTGACCATAGTTTTAAGCTGCGTTTAAGCTCAGACACCTTCTATTTAACAGCAAATTGAGACTGAATATGTACCGCTGAACTATTTGTATCTGTAAATGTCATTTAGTAATATCTTACAGCCCAGGTTGTGTCCTTGTTGGTCCGTGCAGAGAACACCGACAACTGCTGGATTCTTCATGCTGCCAAAAAAACAGGAAGAACTGAAAAGTCGTTTTTTATGCCACAAAAAGTTAAGTACGCGCGCAGTTACAAACAGGTTTTCACTTACGTGTCGTCGAGGTGTTGTTCAAGAGTCGACTCCATCGTTGACAAATAATAAGTAAAAGAAAAATCAAATTTACTGCACAAAAACCTGGTGTTGTTGTTGAAAGTTTCATAGATTTTTCCGGGTACAGTCAGCTGACCGTCACGTGCGTAAGAGTCCCTACGAGGATCAAAAATGACAAAACGCGACACAAGACCAAAAAAGAAAAAAAGACTTCCGGAAAAAAAAAAACATTAGGAAGAGTTATGATAAATGTAGATGTGGTAGGAATTTTACGCATTTTATTACAATATCTTTGTTTTGATAGTAGCACATTGTCGAACTAGTTGTAAAAAAGACGGACGGACGGACAGACAGACAGACAGACAGACAGACAGACAGACAGATCTTTTTTCACTTTATTCACGCAGCCCTCCCTGAGGAAAAACATGACACACACACATCAGATTACTTTGATTATTTTCATCCTCTTGAATATATATATATATATATAAAAAAAAAACCTACAGATAATTCGACAACAAAGTCCATGCTCAAAAATCCAGGTATAAAATCCAACATTTTTCAGTCAGGTCATCTGGACAGTTTCAGATGACCTGATGGAAAAATGTACAGATAATTCGGTTTCCACTGTTTTCTACTTAAATAATTAGTCATGTTTAGATGTTTCTCATCAAATAGACAATGCTGAAATATATCCAGTCTCACTGTCTCTACAGTTTTAACACAGTTACTTGGAGAAACATTTTTGCTCCTTGATATTGACGTGATGTTGACAATAAGAAGCCAAATTACCTATGAAACTACAATTATCTCCACCAGACCAGCTCAGGATGGGAGACTGCGACAAAGTGGATTCAACGCAATTTGCTGGCTTCCTCAGATAGATAACTTTAACTGATTGCCTTTTTCATGCATGTGAATATTTTTGTACAGTGCCCTGAGATGACTTCTGTTGTGATTTGGCACTATATAAATAAACTCTCTCTCTCTCTCTCTCTCTCTCTCTCTCTCTCTCTCTCTCTCTCTC
>NC_056508.1:32602975-32614296 GCF_014905685.2 Nematolebias whitei | reverse complement strand
ATACACACACACACACACACACCAGTATATATACATAGAGAAGAACATGCAAACTCCACCCAGAAAGGATCCCAGTCGGGATTTGACCCGGTGCAACTGCTGAGGGGCGGCAGCTCTGCCAACTGTGCCACCATTCACCATCCATATGGTACTGGAACAAAATAAGTGCAATACCTAAACTCATATTAGTGGGTAATTGTTTGTCTTGTTTGTCTCTATGTGGAACTGTGATGGACTTGCAACCTGTCCAGTTGCACCACGCCCCTCGCACAGTGATTGCTGGACATGGACATCGGCGACCCCCGTGACCCAAAATGGAATAAGCAGGTAAAGATAATGGATGGATGGATGGATGAATGAAAAAAGGTACCAGCTCCACACAACCTGGAATGGATAAGAGGGTAAAGAAAATGAATAGTTGGATGCCAACTTCTATATGAGCCTGTTTACCAAGAAGTAACTAAAAATAGGTCACATACTTACTTGTTTACTCATGCCCAGAGTTGTTGAGCTGTTGTTTGTTTTTCAGCTTCTCCGTCTTCAAGCAAATTTGCATGAAATATTCAGCAATTGTACACATCCTGATGTTTAACATGGGTTCAAACTCACATCTTCAGGCTTACAAGACCACAGAACTGACAATTGAGCTTCCATGGATGCCATATTTTATGCACAATTAAAAAAAGATGTTAGGTTGAATGGTAAACATCCAGGTTTAGAAGAAGTTTAATGTGTTTGAATGGCACTCCACCACAATTCATAATCCCCAATATTTATTTTTGACAGCTGTCTTACATTTTCTTTTTTCTTTCTTTTAGCATCAAATGCTGTCTTCTTTGAGATTTTATGCTAGGCCAGTTCTACCATATTTGTTGACCTACACGCTACAGCCAGGCTAGTCACGTGACTCAGGTTTCCATGTGTTTTTGCAGATTTAGCCCAATTTGTTATTGACATTGAGTGTTCCCACAGTGTAAAACTGTGTTCAAAACATCCAGAAAACTACCCGAGCAATTCCAGTCACTGCGCCAATATACTTCAAGATAACCTGGTTTTTGTTTGCCTTCATACTGTCCAGTGAGCAGAACTTGACCAAACCTGTCCAAATATGCTGAAGTTTGTGTTTTTACTCAAAAGATGGTATGTTGCTTTAAATGAAGAAAATTGTCTCTTGCAGTCTTCTGTTGATAAACTATCCTAAAGTTCTTTCCTCTAAAGTTGGTTTGATACATGTGAGCTCACTGTCCTGTCCGATTTCTGCTGCCTGTTCCAAGATGGTGAGGCTTCAGTGCTCCTGCTGACAGGGCAGAACTGGGTGAATATAATTATGTGACCGCAACATTGGGGGGAATCCATCACCGGTGCACCAGCGGGGTAATGTCCTGCTGACTAACCTATCGGCTACTCTCTCCCTCCTTTTCCTCTAATTCTTCTCTCTTTGCCTCCTCTCTTCTCTTCCTCATATTTCTCTTCTCGTATCCTGAATCACTGCCTGCCTGCTTCTGCTGACAGCCAGCTGCTCATCACTGTCCAAACATGCACGTAGGCAAGAATACGTCAAAATGCAATGTTTACACATGCCGAAAGATTTCCTATAACTGTTACATAACTTTGTCTTTCCTGGGCACAAATATACTTGTACGTGTGCTGTTTATTTATGGACTTACACACACACGTGCAAGAAAACTACAGCGTTTTAGAAATAACGGCGGTGCATCACTTTATAACCACTGTGGATCTGCAAATGAGCTCTGAGTCAGTGTTAATTTATCATCACCCTGGCTACTGAAACCAGAGACATCAAGACTAATTTTTCATATTCTAATGTTCATTTAGTGGCATTTAGCTTCGTAAGCAATTTTATTGAAGAAGCACAAATTCCACCAAGTGCAAACTTATTTTAGGAACAAAACGTATGTGTTACACTTAAATCTGATGTATCAATAAAAATATAGTTATTCTTCGATGTCAGTGGAGACAGATTAGTGACGTGTAGCTTCAATTCATGTGACTGTTTTGGGGCTTATTCTGCAGGATAACTAAGAAAACATCACACCCCTGCTATTTATATGAACCAGAGTTATTGAATCTGTGTGTTTCATTTCCAGAAAACTTGTTATGAACAGTGTGAATTGTTGGATGTAACTGGGACCTTGTGTACATAATTTCGCTCCACCACATGTACCACATGAGGTGCGAATGACAATAAAGAAACTCTGACTCTGACTCTGAAGACCATTCCATTGTGACTGAATGCACCTGTTTATTATCTGAGGTGTATAATCTGAGTTGTATTTAGGGCCAATGTGTAGCCCAGAAGGCATATAGTTTTTTTGACCGAACACACGTATGCATATGCTGAATAATGTTAGAAATAAATATGATAAATGGAGATAAATAAACTTAAAGATACTAAAGTAAGTGAGTCTTGGATTCTGTCAACGACAAGTCAAAACCCTTTAATGGCTGCACCAGTGATGCACATGGAATCACTTCCAGACAGTTTTGATTGTGATTGCATCCCACTGATGACTATTTCTGGATTTCATGACACTTGCACCCTGTACCCACAATGTGGTGTCAGCTTAATTTTACTTTAAGTGTAATGCTGGAATAAGTGGGTGTATAAGTTTTATTTTGTATACTTTAAAACCATTTTAATCACTGAAACTGTGACAGTCTTGAGAAAAAGAGACATGCAACAGGCAAAGCTCTGCAAGAAGACTGGACTGAAGAGAGCATCCATCATCTGGAGGAGTGAGATCAGCTGGGAGGGCGTGGGGAAACGGCAAACATGAGGAGGGAGGGGGGAAAATATTGGATGGCAGTCGCAGGTGGATAAAACGAGGGAGAGAGCGCAGCTTCCCTCTTCATCTGAGAAGTTTTACAGCCCTTTAAGAGTGTTTGAAGAGTCTGTGTGAGGCGCTGCAGAGTTTGTTGACGTTTGAAGTGTTGAGAAGGTCCACCGCTCCTGTTGCCGTCATGGAGTTCAGCGTGATGCTGCTATCCTTCCTCCTGGTGTCTCCCAGCTGGTCCAGAGGAGCCGTGATCACAGGGGTGAGTGAGAAGTTTGTGGCTCATATTCTTAATCTTAAGCATGTTTTAAAATTAATTTAAATCAGCTATCATTATGTAGTGCCAATAAATTACCTACATAGGACATTTGCTGTATGTATATTTTAGTTAGTTGGTTTTATGTTCTAGTGTGTTAAATGCACTTTAATTCTACATTTTAATAATGAATAAACAAAAAAAGAATGCAAGTAGTTTTTAAAAAAAAAATCTGTTTAGTAATTAGGCCTAATTACTTGTGCAGTTATTACCTGATAACAGTAATGACAGGGTTAATTAGAAATTTAATCCAATATTTGAACACATAGTTATATTTATATACACATATTTATTTCCACGTGAACATCTTTACATATATGCCAAACAGAACAGCTTGTGTTATCTGGATAATTATGTAAAATTGAATTACACATGATGGACAACAGACCACATCCTCCTCCGCTTCAGTCTACTGGAAAAATCCAAAGGGAATTATCCCAGTCTGCTGATTGGTATTCATTTGTAAATTAATTAAGAAGATATAAATGATCACATTCATGATGTTTCAGACATAATTTAGAATTCTGGTGGAATATTGCAACAAATAAAACAAATTCAAATTGTCAGTGTCAAATTGTTGAGCATGGACTTTGTTGTCAGTATAAATGGTTTTCCATCTAAACCCCCACCCCCCTGATATTTCTACCATTCCTGTCCCTGTGTGTGTCCTGCAGGCCTGTGAGAGAGATGTGCAGTGTGGGTTTGATCTGTGCTGCGCCGTCAGTTTATGGCTGAGGGGTCTGAGGATGTGCATCCCAAGAGGCGTGGAAGGGGATGAATGCCACCCCTTCAGCCATAAGGTGGGTCTAAATATCATCGCAGGAACTTTCCAGCATCACAACATCCCTCAGCTTCCTCTTTTTGATTTCTTCTTTTAGAAATTCAGATTGCATCAAAGGCTGGCAGGTTGGCTGAAGCGTTAGAAAAGCTGCTGATAACTGCAGAGCGTATTGATCTTCACACCGAATGAGCCGATTAGAGTCATTTATCTCTTTAATCACTTGGACAAGTTAACAGTTTGCTCATCTAGAGCTGCATCCAGCCCCACAATTCACTAAAGAGACTCACGGCTCAACTTGACAGATCATGAAGCATTAAAAAAGTCAGATTAACCTCTTTTTATAATATATATTACCGTGTTTTTATTCTTTCAGGTGCCGTACGCAGGGAAACGATTACATCACACGTGTCCCTGTCTTCCCCACCTGGTGTGCACCAGGTTTGCCGATAACAAGTACAGATGTACAGAAGATTTCAAAAACATGGACTTTTAACAGATGAATGAACCCGGAGCAACAACAGCACATTCATACAAATGAAGACTTGAACAAGATGTGGATCGCAATCATCTTCAACAACCGTATTCTTAATTTATGTACTCTATGCAGGAAAACACGTTATAGAATGCACAAAACAAAATATGATGGCTGAAGCTGAGGGAGATTTATTTAATATCAAGAGCCACAGAAGCTTTGTAAAGACTTGACTTTATAAATATCAGGTTTATCTGCAGGATGTTTGTGAACCATGCTCACCTTGTGTGAATTCATCAAAGGAGATGTACATAATTATTGTCAATGAAATGTACAATAACAACGTCATCTTCAATAATCGATGAAATGTGATTTGTGGTACAGAATATTGGTTTTTATTAAGGTTTGATGAGAATAAAAGTCTGAGGGAAATGATAAACTGTGACAGATGTGATATTAGTGGAGACATCTGTTAGAAGAAAACAACATGTTCAACAGAAACTTTAATAAAAATAACAATAATAACAAAAATAAACTGAAATCAGCTCATGATGTGATTTTATTTTTGCAGTGCAGACATGAAAGAAAAATACTTAAAAAAAAAATATATATATATATAAGATGACAAAATATTAGTTTTCAGTCGTTTTGTTATTTAAAGAATACATTTAAAGTGCAGTGACAGTTTCAGATATGAGCGATATGGGCGGTATGTCGTTAAGGGTGACACAAGCGCCCAGCCCCATCCCCTCAAAAACAAAACAAACACATTATTTCATAAAGCCTGTCTAGCCTACATATCCGTTTCCTATTGCCAGTTTGTGGGGAGTAGGAACCCTCCACCAGTTGCAGGGTGTTCTGCTGAAGTCTGACTCACAGGTTGTGAAAGAAGGGGAGGGGACTGGGGATTCTTTCGGCTCCCTTGCTGGGACAGGGATACATCTAATCGTTAAGTAAATCACATCACTGATTAAGCACATTTCATTCATGATATTGTGAATATAAACAATAGTTCACAGCATATTTGAGCAAAATCACTAAAAAAAAAACATTATAAAAACCAATCTGCACACCAAGAAAGGTGAATTAGTTTAGGCCTATGTTGTTTTGACTCATATTGGGGGAGTGCCAGTTATACACATGGAAGATGGACGAGAACTGGTCAAATCCATCAGGTGCCCAGTTTATGAAAAAGAGTAAAGAAGAGGAAATTAGCAAAAGATAAAGATGCTGGAGGAGTTGTTCGCCCAGGGCACCAAAAAGGCTATGACCGCCCCTGTAAATGAGCGATGAGGAGGGTCAGGCCGTCACTTTCAACTAAAGATATTCAGCCTTTGTTGTCTTGTGAAAATAAACCAATAAATAAATCATAAAGCATTTTACCAATATCTGTAACAGTTTTACTGTTAGAAAATCTTTATTACACAGTTTGAACTAAAAACTAATGGATCTAAGGTTTAATGCTCTGATTTATTCATCTGAGTCAGTGTTTTAAAAATGAACTGGAGCAGATGAAGTGGGCTGATGAAGTTTTGACGTGCCTGCAGAGTTATCCAGTGGTGGCATCTCTTCATCAGCTCTCTTGTAAACACAAAAAAACAATTTAAGCATTTCCTCCCCACATATACAACACTTTTAGTGACTGAGCTCTGCGCACTTTGAAAATCTCACAGTGACTTTTTTTTACTAAGTGAATCCTTCACTCTCAGACTAATGAACTTGTGGGTTTTATAGTTTCTAAAAGTGGAATGGGAGGCAGAGCTTTCAGTCATCAGGCTCCTTCATTGCGGAACCAGCTGAAAGTTTCAAATAGGGAGACAAACACTGTCCACTTTCTAAATTAACCTTAAATCTTTTCTTTTTGACAAAGTTTAAAATGACCCATCTAATTTTTTATGCTGCTAGGCCAATAGACTGCTGCAGGACCTGATGCAGTTCTCTTTAAACATCCACTGCAGCTCTTTGCACACTTAATAACACCAGAAACCTTTGATTTACTCAGCTGTAGCGGATTGTTTCTGTCTGTCTGTGTCTTTTTCTTGTGTATAGCTCTGACAACACTAACGGCTTTAAACTAAAGCAGCAGCAGCTCCAGCCTGATAGACTGCAATGATGACATGCTTTTAAACACCAAGTACTAAGTACTCAGTACAAATTACACTGATATGAATCATTCTTTGACACTGGTGGTTTTTATGTTGCAGTATTCGCTGCAGAAAGTTAGTTTTTCTCAGTACTATAATTAAATGCACCATCCACATGCAGGGCAGCATCAAATTCAAACTACAAAAGTCCTTTACCTTTAAGACTTCATTCTTCCAGTGTGGTACTGGTAGCTCAGCAGCTCAGCTGGGTTTTTGGCCAGCAGCACAGCTGAGGTCACCAAAACATCTGGAACAAAATGTAGAGTCTATTTAGACTTCAACCTTGCGTGTAATCGTGGTCCACTGAACTGTGACTGAGGATGGGAGTCCAGGTGGGGCAGCATTCCTCTGTTCATCCACGTGTTGGAACTGGGCAGACACTGGGCCTTCTTGACGGCATCGATGCAGACTGACAGCATACTGGGATTACCTTTCCAGCCCATTACTTCCAACAATGTGGTGCCTGCCAAGATGATGGAGCAGAAACGGGCATCTTGGACATTCTAGGTCCAACTAAACTCCAAAACGAGATGGAAATCTGTCGCTTGGATGAGTTGTGTGTTTTATTTTCCTATTTTTTAGACTGCTCACATTTTATTTGAATACTTACATGTGAGTTTTGCTCTTTTTCTTTCTCTCTCTTAGCAACTGCAAACAGCTCTGCAAGTTGGTGGTGTTGAAAATGACTAAACACAACACCTGAATGATCGTTTCCTCGGACATCTAAAAAAGTTAAATCTGGTCCTCTGGACATTCAAAAAAACAAAACAAAGCAAAACAACAAAAAATGTAGAAACGTTTCGTCTCTCATCCAAGAGACTTCCTCAGTCTGAGGTGCTGTATTCAGCTCAGTCTCTTAAATAGCACCTTCTCAGAGTGGATCAACCAGTTTTGCTGCTGACAACCAAAACCAGCTGATCACATGCTCAAGAAGGACCATCAGCCTAACAATGGATCATTAGCACACTGATGGCTGTTTACTATTCACAGAGATTCCTCAGACACTTGCTTGGAGTCAATAAGCACAAAGAGATGCATCTATTACCAGTGACTTTAAGCAAAACAGGTTATGCACAAATTGGTACACTGATACATAAATTTGAAATGAAAAGCTACAATAAGTTACACAAAACCAGTTTGACAGCATTTTATCTTCTGTTAATGAGCAGATATATCAGACAGGTCCAGAGGGCCAGGTTGAGATAAAGCAATTTAAACTTCAGGCAGTAAACTGGAAAAATATTATTTCAAACAGGTTGGAAGACAGTTTCAAATTTAAAGTCATTGGGGTTAAGGTGGATTTTGTCTAAAGGCCACTTCTGGTCCTCAGGTTGTATTTTGGCCCAGTTCTTCTCTACAGGCTGTTGTTGACACTGGTACCTCCCTGACTGTTGGCCCAGCTGATGATATAACACCAACGCCTGGATTGGAGCCTCGTCCAGCCAGTGGGGAGGTGTGTGTCATGCCAGTCCACCCCCACCCTTTGTCAAAGATTTTCCAGCTTTTTCTTAACCCAGAAATAAACAAACGTTAAAAGCTCTGACGTCAAGGCTTTCTAATAAAAATAAATTAAGTAAGACTTGGCTGTTAGCACAAGCTGGAAACCTGTCAAACACCAACAAACACAAATTCTGCTTCATCGTGGTCTTTCGCTTTGCTCCTCTCACAGAGTGACCCGCCAGAACGGCCTGAACAAGCCAGAGGTCTGCTTCAATGTGAAAGGAAACCCCTTCAATGCCTCTAACATCTGTGCACACGGTTCCAATTAAACCTCTGCTGCAACACATTAAACCAGGAAAAGACAAGATTTTAAAAAGTGATCTATTTTCCACTTATGTATCAGACAAGTGAGCAGCTTTGTGGTCAAGGTTAAATCTGCAGGTGGACAATTATCAATCCCTGCACAGAAGAGCTATAAAGATGTGCAGTCTTTTAAGCTGTTTTCCCCATCAAACATTAATCTGTAAGACTTTGTAAAATTAATCCAGGGGGAGCTCAGTGTAGAGCTGCTGCACCTTCGAATCAAAAGGAGTCAGTTGAGGTGGTTTGGCGATCTGATGCTTACTGGACGCTTCCGTTTGGAGGTTTTCTTGGCATATCCATCTGGGAAGATCCAGGTTTTGCTAGAGAGATTATACATTCTCTCTGGTCTGTGAACACCTTGGGATCCAAGGAGCTGGAGAGTGTCGCCGGGGAAAGGGATGCTTGGGATTTGTCTCCTAGTCCTGCTGCCTCTGTGACCTGATAAGATGGAAATGGACATTTTTTTTGTGCATGTGTCAAATTGACTTTAGTGCGCATCAACTCGTGTTGCACATTGGTTTCTTTGAAAATCTGCTAAAATGTCAAAGAAATCACGCAAGCCTGCTCCTTTGTATGTCCTCAACAGAAGCTTGACCTTCTGCAAAGGATATCTAAAGAAACCTCTCCGGCTTTTCCCGTGTTGAATAACACAAGCCAAAGGCACGGTATCGAACGAGCGACTCTCAGAATAGCACTCGGCTGGGTTGGCAGCGATGTAATCTGGAAGAAGCTGATAACGTTGATACAACATGAGATAAGATGGTCTGACGAGTCTGCTGCTAAGTCAGGGTATTAAAAAAGTGCTGAAAAGTCTCCAATTCAGAGACAACATGAAGTTATTGCACCAGTTCAGTGTTTTAATCAGTGCTGGGTTTTATACATTACAACAGGCAGTATAAATATATAATAAATACTTACTGTAATAGTTAAAAATGTTTCAAATTGCTAAAATAGTAATTTCACTAAATTAGGACTAAATAAATGAATTAAACCTCACACATGATGTGTCATCATTTTATCTTTTAAGTTAGTAAAACAGACAAATCCACAGAGGTTAAAGGGGAGAAAGATAAACATTAAACTACAATTTTTATTTTGAAGTCACATTTGAACAGCCAGTGTGGAGTACTCCACCATCCCAGCGTACTCCATGTCAGGAACTGCTCCTCTCTGCATCTTCAGGTTTGCATAAACCCCCTCAGGTTTCTGCTGAGGCCTGAAGTTCACTGTTGTGTAGACGATGCCGCTTGTTTCCTAAAAGAGACAAAGTCTGAAAACTCCTGTGCTGAAGAGGAAGTAAAAAAAAAAAAAAAGGCACAACCTGACAGTGAGTCAGGGACTGCTTCCCTGTTCTGCACCTACCGGAGCTTCATGTTTCACTGACTCACACAGAGTTTCTCCTGATGTGTCTGCAGAAGAAGAATCAAAACAACCAAGCATCATATTAAAGGAATTTATTATCAGAAGCTCTGGCAAATAATAAAAACTACGGATATGTGGGGAAATCATTTTAAAGAAATGTACAAACCTGAGTTTTTATGTCTGACTTTGTAGCAAACAACAGCGATCACTGCGGTGACAAAAACCATCACGGCAATGGACACAACAACAACGAGCGGCAGCCCAAAGCTCCAGGGAGCTCTGGAGGGGAGACAGGACATGAACGTCTCATAAACCTTCTCTCTTACTCCTCACCACTGTAAACCAAACCAAAGATGTGAGGAGTGAAGACCTGATGCTGTCGCTGTGATCCTGTGAAAGAACCGCTGCAGAGGAGTCTGGGATTGTCGTGGAGCTCTTTGGAGCTCTGATGGTTGACGTCACTGCAGGCTGAGACCAGCTGGGATCTGAAGCTTCTGCACGTAACATCACACTTCTAAGTTTAAGCCACAATAAAATAAAATAAAAAAACATATAATCAGGCTATGATACTCACCAAAAACCTCAACATAGTAATCGCTGTAAATTTGTTTTTGGGCTCCCAGAATGGCGCACCGGTAATAGCCTGCATTTGCCATGTGCACATTAGATATTTGAAACTCAATCCATCCATCTTCCTCTCTTTTTGTCACTCTTCCCTTCAGATGGTCGCAGGTGTAGCCTGCACTGTCCAGCAGCATGTAGCACCCTCCAGGATAGAGCTTGCAGCAAAACTTGATGTAGTCGTTGTAAAACGAGGGGAAAGAGAACCTCAGCAAAATGTGCTGCGACTCCTCGATCCTCTGCTGCCCTCTGAGCAGAGAAAAGTCTGCAGAACAAAAGGATAGTGTTTCTTAGAGAGAAGAAGATGTGTTTGTTATCGCATTGTTTGAAGCCATACCTAAAGAAATGTAGACGGATATGAGGAGAAGCTTCATCTTAATCCTCCCTGGGTCTCAGTGAAGACTTTTTACTCTTGTCAGAGGGTTTGAGGCGCCTCCTCAGAGGAAAAAGAAGAGGAAGTTGTTTGTTGATCAGCTGCAGGACACTAAAAGTGTTGTGATCATATGACTGGTCCTTTGAGAAATATTTTTAGCACATTTCTTATAGCTATAAGTTTTTTGTGTGTGTATGAAAGCATTGCAAAACAAATGATTATATAAGAAGTTTTAGCAAAAAAGGATTTTTCTGAATTTTTCGTTTGCAAACGGAGCCTATAGTTTTAAAGACTAAATCTGTTTTAGTTTTATATTGTGCTGTTTTCATTGGGTGACAAAGCTGTTGGCAGGAACACATGTAACGTGTGCAAATTGTGATTTAGCCTCTAGTTATTGCAAAAAAAAAAAAAAAAAAGTGAAATCTTTGCTGAAAATGACGTTTTGTTCCCAAACTGGTGCTCACAGATGGGTTCACACTGTGCTGCTGTTTCCACCACAGACGACTGCTTTTTGACATGAACATGCAGATTTTCATCATAACTTTTAATATTTTTAATCTTTCCTTGTCAGAAGATGCACTTTATTCCAACCTTATTTTAAAAATATTGTATATATATATATATATATATATATATATATATATATATATATAT
>NC_056508.1:32568772-32597975 GCF_014905685.2 Nematolebias whitei | reverse complement strand
TTTTTTTTTTTTTTTAAGGCATTTTAAACCCTTCCCACACTCTTGCAATATTCCAAACAATGTTTCTAAACTCTAAACGTTCTACGAGCACAGAAGGTCATGAAATCAACTCTCTGCCTTCCCTCTGCCACATCTGATGTCGGCCACGCCCACTTCTCCACTGCAGAACGGAAATCGACAGAGAAGGCGGAGCTGCAGGAGGAAGCTTCTCCTGCAGCTGTGGGCTGCACACAGGTGCAGCAGTGTGCTAAATAATTTAAAACATTTCATTTTAAATAAAAATTCCATGCCGATCATGTGGCTCATCCATCAGTCAGTCAACTTTGTGTCATGTCCAATCTTATTTTGAAAAATCGCGACAGAGCGAGTCGGCGAAAAACGAACCGCGAAGTAGTGAGGAACTACTGTACATATCATTTTCCATGTAGCTTTTGTACCCGACTATGATAGCCTATTGTTTTATGTCAAACTGTGTTAACTTTGATATTTTTCAAAGTTTCTACTGAATAAACAGGAACACAACGTGCATAAAAGGTCCAGTTCTTTTTTGGGTTGTCTGTTGTGTCAGAGCGACACTTGTCCATCTCGTGAGTTTCTGTGCCTTCATATATTGCTTCATATGTTAAAGTTAAGTGACTTAACTTACATAAAGGTAATAATGATAAATTAATCTGTGACTCTTTCTCTCAGCTCTAACCTGTGACAGCAGATTGTGAAGCTGCCTCCAGCTCTTCAGGGTTCACGATCTGCTCTGAGCTGACAGGCACGTACTGGATCTGACCGTCATGACTTACAGCGATCTGCACACACAACATTTGACAGGCAGGATTAAACAAAACCAGACAATCCAACATAATCCAGCTCACTTCGAGAAGTTCACCTCACCTGTTGCTCATGCTCATACTGGATGATCTGTCCATCTGGTATCTGTAGGACAGTTGGACAAAACATTTTCACACTCGTACATTTCCAGCAGTAATGATGACTTCTTATGAAAAAATACAGACGTGTTACCTGAATGTGATTACCGTCAGCAACTACTACATATTCTTGAGGTATCAGGTGCTCCACTCCATCCTGTGAGATGATGTACTGAACCTGAAACAACAAGCGTCACCAACATGAGACAGCAGCTGTTAACATACAGCTGTGTTGTGCTAATGCCGTTTTTAATCATTTGCTTTAGGGTACCTATCAGATAAATAATATAATTTCCTCCTTTTCAACAAACTTTGCTTTTCAGCTGTTTATGTGCGTTCAATCTCACTGCAGACCAATAAATGTGTAAGTGGGGTCTTACCTCAGTGACCTGATTGTCTCCTGTCATCAAGTGCTGAACCGTCTGCCCATCTAATGTGGAGATCTGCTGGATGTATGAACTCTCCTCCTGATTCAAGCACACATTGATCAGATTATTAATAACACAGAAAACAATTTAACTCCCAATACAAAATATAGGCTATCTGAGGCAACAAATTGCCAGTACGGTAGTCCCTCATTTATCATGGGGTTTAGGGGACCACGCCCCCGGCGATAATTGAAAAACCATGAAGTAGGGATCAGTTTCACTCCCAGTCTCCCACCTTCTGTCTAATAAACAATTTAAATAAAATAAAAAACTGTAATCTTTTAAATAAACAATCCATGCAGCATTATTACAGTATTTACATTTAAATTGTAGAGAAGAGAAGTGCAGCAGGACAGCAAAGGGTTAACCCTTCACGGAGCTGCTTCAGCTGGAGGAGAAATGTGTGGGTGGCAGAGAGCCGCAGGTGGCAGAGAGGAGATCATGACAGGCTGTGGAGGGAGCTTCTCCCTGCACCTGTGGGCTGCACAAAGGTGCAGCAGGTGCTAAATCATTTAAAATAAATTTTAAAGAAACGATCCATGCCGCTCGTGTGGCTCATCCATCAATCAGCCAGTTGTGTGTCATGTCCACTCTTATTTTGAAAAACAGCGAAAGAGTGAGTCCGTGAAAGTCAAAACGCAAAGTAGCGAGGGACTACTGTATGTGGTTACCTGGTCTGACAGTGCCTGCTCCTGAGCTACAATAATGTGATCTTGTCCCAGGGTTTGCAGCCGCTCCGGAGTTATCACCGTTTGATGCGCCTGTAAGGCTGATGCACAAAAATAAAATAAATAAATCACACATTTATAAACACATTCTAGTCTCCATTTGAAACAAATTTTAAATCCTAATACCTGACATTACTCGTGTTCTGTGTTTAAAGGTCAAACTGTGGTGTCGTGTTTCTTACACTGCAGGGTGGCTAAGGTCTCCTCCTCGCTGTTGAGGATAATGGTTTCCTGAGACATCGTCGTACGGCTTTTCCGAGCAGGATGGTCGTCACTGTGGAGACGCTCCATGTGAAACTTCAAGTGGCCGTTTCGGTTAAACCTGGAGGTGTAAACACCAAAAACATTAACAGCTGTTCAGCACATCTTGCTGTGTGTTTAAATCCTACAAAGAAACCGTCATGTTCCAACCTTTGGCCGCAAAGTTCGCAGGCGAATGGTTTCTCGTTGGTGTGCGTCATCATGTGTCTGCGCAGGTCCTTCTTGTTCTTTGAGGCAAAGCTGCAGCTTGGACACTTGTGAGGACGCAGGTAGGAGTGCATCCCCATGTGAGCCTGACGAAAGGGCATCAGAACGACAGAAATGTCTTAAAAACGAGGTGACATATCTGCATAAATGCATGTGCGAGAGGAATTTAAAATCTAAATGACTAAGGTGGTACATTTTATTTTAATTATGATAAAAATAACAAAAAATACAAAAAATGCTGAGTGACACACTTTGACTTCAAGCCAGGAACTGGAGGTATAATCACAGTCAGGGCATTTAAAGGTACTGGGGTCCAGGTGTGCCCTCTTGTGGTTCTCCATGTCGGAGCGTCCATGGAACGACTCCATGCAGATTCTGCAGGAAAACCTCTTGGTGGTGAGGCTGAGGGAGCTCACTGCAGGAGGAGAGGATGGAGCTTCACTGCTCAGCTGTCAGAAAACAAACAGTCAGACATAAGGAAAACTGAAAGCCACACTTTTATACGACTTTGTTTAAAGCAGGAAGAATAAATGACCTCCACTTGTTGCAACACACCATCAGCCAGGGCTGAACTTAGATAGTACTTGCCACCTTTCAGGCTCTCTGACCCAGAAACTTCTAAAGCCTGAGAAGGACTGCTCTCTCCATTACTGCAAGACAAAGCATAAAAGTGATCAAATGCATTTGTTCTCTTTGTAGGTATATTTCTAATTAGATCAAGTGAAATTGTCTGTGCTATATTACCTGTACTCTGGACTACGACTTCCTTCATCAGGCTGCTCCACTACACTAAACTCCCCACTGTCCTCATAAGCTTCAATAGCAAAGTGAGCAATCTCTCCAGTTTCCGTGGTGGTGGCCTCGTAGGCCACCGTTTCTCCATTCTCATTCACATGAACGGTCATAATCTTTTGAGCCTGACAAGGTGCCACAGTTACAGCTCTGATCGGACCCTTTTCCACAGGTTTTCCATCCGAATTCAGCACGGCTACCTGTAAAGAAAGATAGGTTCACTCAACTAACCGCAAGGATAAATACCAGAGCTGCATGTTTGGAGAGTTTGGGATGAACCTGTAGAGAATTTCCAACGAGCTCACGAGCGTTGCTCATATTCAGCAGCAGGTCCAGAGCATTTTGAGCTGACAAATCACCAGATTCAGCTGAGAGAAAGAAAAAAAGTCAAAAATGGTTTGTAAGGTAACAAAGCACAGTACAAATAATACAGTATGTTGAGAATAATCTCCCCTAACCTTGTTCATAGATGATGGTAGTGTTTCCCAATGCATCCTGGGACAATGAAGCATTTTCCATGCCCTGCATGGCTTGTATTGTCTCTGAATCCACAGTGACCTGAAGAACATTGATAAAACATAAAAAACAAAGCACATAATAAAGTGCAGAGTGAAAATTGTTAGAAAGCTTTAAAGACACTTACAATAGTGCTCTGCAAAGTCTGCGTGTCATCGTGTTGTTGTCTGAGCTCCTCTATCTGCTGCAGGGTGAAAAAGGGTTTTCGCCGTCTTCTCACCGGCTCTGCAGGGTGAGCCACTGACCACTCGTCAAATATCTCTGGATGGCGACACTGCACGTGAAGACGCAGATTTTTCCTGTGCTTGGTCATGAAGTGACACATACTGCAGGAAAAAGGCTTCTCCCCTGCAGAGTTACAGCACAACAACAAGAAAAACGTTGGGGGCCGTTGTAAAAATACATAAGTTTTATTTAAACTCTGAAGTCCTTCCTGAATTACTAACCCGTGTGTTTGATGGCTAGATGTGAGACGAGAAACTCTTCTTTGGAGGTGGAATATTTACAGTAGTCGCATTTGAAGGGTCTGTCGTTAGTGTGGGACAGCTGATGGTTGAGAAGCAGCTTCTTGTTTTCACAAGTAAAATCGCAAAACTCGCACTTGAACCTAGCAAACATTCATCAACAAGTCATCTGGTGGGATTAAATGCTCATTGTGACAAATAAAAGAATTATGGTAGTTCTGATTAATCTGCTTGTTGTAATCATGTTTTTGACAAAAGAACAAACTAATGCATGAGAAAGGAAAGCTTTCAGTACTGACTTGTTTTCTCCAAGGCTATGGATGTGGGTTAACAAGTGCATTTTGAAAGTGTACCGCTTCTTGAAGGATTTACCACACTGCAAGGACAGAAAGGTTTCATCTACAAGAGGTTCAAGGAGATTCACAGTGACTAATGAGATGTAGGTTCGATGTTGTTAATATGAATTAAAATGCATAATAGTGTTCCTGACCTTATCGCACATGTGTGGTTTCTCAGCGCTGTGGGTTTTCATGTGCTGCGTCAGTCTCTTTTGCATGGGGTAAACCTTGCCACACACAGGGCAGGGAAAGTCTGACACCTTGGGGGCCTGCAGGAATCAGAAGTCACAGCTGAAACGATTCTGCATGCAGAATCAAAGACATGTGTTGATGAGCCACAACTTTAAAACCAACAACATGTGAAGTGAGTAGTTCATCTTGTGACGATGCGATGAACTGTAAAAAGTTTGTGGCTTGTGGGAGGAAACTGGAGTACCTGGAGAAAACCCGCACAGACACAAGAACATGCAAACTCCACCCAGAAATATGCCAGGTCCAAACTGGGGCTTGAGCCCAGGACCTTCTGGCTGTGAGGTAACAGTGCTAACCACTAAGCCACCAAGTTCCCCCAAATGTTTATGTTTACTGCAAGCATACTGAAGTCTGAAATGTTTGGTCATTTGAAGTATTGAATTTAATGGTAATTCTGCATTAATTATGTCTCTCCTCACAGGTGATGTTTTCATGTTGTGGCTAACTAAATACATTATCATGCAAAAAGCACATTAGAAAATAATTTTAAAATGTGGACAAATAATCTTACCAACTCAGTTTTTCTTTTCCTGTAAGGTAGAGAAAAAAAAAATCAGCCACAATAATATTAAACCTGTAAAATATTTTCTGATGTTCTATGAGTAACTTACTTGTCTTTGTTGTGAACTGCTGAGTGTCGCAGGACGTCTTTCTTGTAAACACTTGAGTAATCACATTCTTCACATTTAAATGGCTTTGTGCCCTCATGATTAAACATGTGCTCCTGTAACACAAAAAGATTCCAGTGGTTCAGAGAAGTTTTTTTCAAAGTGGGGGCTGTAGCCCCCCTGGAGGGTCGCCAGGGGGCGCCCCAGAAAGCTGGAGAGAAGAAGATTAACAAAAAGGAAAAATAAAAAACATAGTAATAATGGTAATAAAAATTTCCCACTAGGGCAATCTGTTTCTGTCATTTCCAGAAAAACACACTTTAGAGAGAGGTTAGATGTCTTTTGTTTTGTTCTTCTGGTCAACAGTTTATTGAAAAGTTGTTGTTTTTTCCAGTGGGAATAAAATACAGTGTTTAAAACATGCTAGTTAATAACATTTTTATGCTCAGCAGCTGTAATAGTGAATAAAAGTCAAAACATTCTAAAAGTTTATGTTTCTTTACATTTTGTAGCATTGTTTGCGGGTTTCGAGGGAGGCCTCGGCCAGAAGCTAATGCTGTTTGGGGGTCATGGCATGGAAAGGTTTGGGAACCCCTGTTAAAGCACTGTGGAGAGTTACGTTTGAACTGAGGTTAATCTGGATGTTGGGATTTGTTTTATTCACGCTAACCTTGAGTGAGGACCAGCGCTTGGAGCGATAGTTGCACTGCAGGCACTTAAAGAGCTCTGGGTCGTTGCCTTCATGAGAGTCCACATGAAAGCGCAAATCTTCTTGAGTGAGGAACCGAGAACCACAGATCCAGCAGTTGTGAGGTCGCAGGAGAGGCTTCAGGGATTTATAGTACCGACTATAAAATAACGTACACAAATAAGCCATGTGTTGTGAAAGTATTTTATAAAACTTTTTTGGGGAAAAGTAAATAAATTGAGACTTACTTTCGATTTATGTACTTCCTATATTTCTTGCGTAGGAAGCGCTTGGATGGCCTGCCCCGTTTCCTTGGGAAGAACTCCTCCTCTGGCTGGGAGTGGGATGAAGGATCTTTGTTCTCAGAGTCCGACTGGCTTATTGCTGCCTCAGCTGTGTCTCCATTTGTCTTGAGCCCAGCTCCATTGCCTAAACCAGAAGAGCTAGCCTCTTCAGATACACCAGCCTCAACATCAACTCTGGGCCGTTTGGGGAGGCTTTCTGCTTCTGTAACAAACATTTCAAGACAAAGAATGATGTCGTTACAACTTTAAGATTTAAATTTATTCAGAACCAAAATCCTACCTTTGCTGCCGTGACCTTCACCTGAAACGGAGTACTTCCTCGGACGACCAACTTTTCTTCGTGGACGCCCTGGTGAAGAGGAGGAGATGCGAATAGTGGGTTTCTTGAGAATAGAGGGGGGTGTTCTTTTGCTTTCCTCATCTACTGGGTTGTAGTCACTGTCCTCTAGAAAACCAGTGTGAAAATTAAACCAAATGGTTTTGACCGAATGAATGACAAACTCTGTTTAGGTGTTAGACCTAAATCTGTCTCACTGACCTTCAGGATCATCGATGGCTCCGGCATCCACAACATCGTCCTCCTCTTCCTCTTCTTTTACCTCAGTTACCTTCCTCTTTTCTGCCTCTGCTCTCTCTGCCTTTTGACGAGCTAATGTCTCGCTTTTTGGAGGCCGGCCACGTTTACGCTTCTTTGGCATTTCTCCTGAAAAAATAAAGAGCTTACTGTAAGTCAGAGCAGCGACACACATTCCATTGTTGAGTCAAGTCAGCAACCTTACCAGCAGCTTTAAAGTGTTTGTCCCGCATGTGGTTAATGAGCGTGTCTTTGGATGCGCTCTTGTACGGGCACATCTTACACTTGAACTGCTGGATGATCACCACCTCCATCATCTCCTCCAACTCAGCCAGGTTAGGCTGGTGGTCTCCAGAGCCCTCTGCCACAGTTGATGCTTCCACGTCCCTGGACCGGCCGGCTTCATCCTGAGAACCTTGGGGCTCCTCTTGGCAGGGGGAGCTTTGGTGGGGAGGTTCAGGTTCTGTATTAGAGGCGTATGTGCCACTGCTACTGATGTAGAGCCCAGGTTGACTCTCGCTGCATTCCAGAGCCTCAGGAAGTCGGACGGAACCAGCCGTGTCTGCCAGCGGGTGGTCCGATGAGGAGCTGTCGTCATGATACAGAGAGCCCTCAGGGCCATTGCTGTTCTCTGTGTAGCAGGAGTGCTGTGGTTGCTGTTTAGAATGCTGTGGCTGATCCGGATCTTGATTCTGTTCATCATCATCGTCGTCGTCTTCATCATCATCATCATCATCATTTCTGGCTTGGTACTGAGAACAGCCCGGCTGCTCAGAATCTGCGGCTGCAACACATTCTCCATACTGCCGACTTGTCTGAGTCCGGTGGTCTGCGCTGCTGTCGATGTAACTGCGTGAATGGTGTGGCCGCTCTCGGTCATCCATCACGCACTCGAGGTAGCCGGTGCTGCACTCCACCACACAGTGACTTCGGTTGGTGGGATCCGAGTCGGCACCACGGCACTCTACATATCCAGGCAGGTCCTGGTCACTGTTATTCCCACTGTAGTCAGGAAAGCCTGGCTGAGAGCGAGTCTGGTCAGGTTCCTCACCTGAACACACCAAATAGGTAGAGGAAGACTCCTCTGTCTGATCTGGGCCATCTGCACTGCAGTCCATGTACTGGGAGGGGTGGGAGTGTTGGGGCTGGTCAGGCTGACTATTGCTGTCTTCTGGGTAACCTGAGTGTCCTGGCTGATCATCAGGCTGGTCTGGTTCAAGACTACCCTGCAGATCTCCCTGGTCCAGACACGTGGATGTGGGACCTTCAGCAAGGGCTTCTACAGCTACACGGTTAGACAGGGCAGAAGATGACATCTGGGCAACCATGGGAGCCCCTGCACCAGACAAACAAGCCATTTCATTCCAAAGAATTAGTGGTGGCAGCATCTGAAGTAGAATGATAGATTAATAACTCAGAAACAACAGCTCATTTACCGTCATCAGGTCCTTGTAAAATCAGATACTGGGTAGTTTCTGCCCCTCCGTCCTCTGCACTTGTCACAGCTATGCAACCTAATTAAAATACAGCAGTCAACATAAAAAATTAGGTTTTCAAAATACAGAAAACTCAAAGCTTCCCACTGAATGTGTGAGGAACTGAAATATAATTATAAAATACCATTCATGATATCAGGACCGATGGTGGATTCTATGATCTTGTCGATAGCAGAGCCCAGATCTGATGAAGTAGAGGCGGTGGAGTCAGAAACCATCATAGTTCCTTCAGACACAGCGCTGGAGTGGACCAGGACCTGGGCTGATTCTGACACCAGCAGAGACTGAGTCACTGTGGAGACACTGGACACGCTGGTGGACTGGGCTACAGAAGAGGAGTCAGGAAGATGGACCGAAGAAACTCTGACATCTGTACTAGAGCTGGTTTCTGGAATGAACACCTGAACAGGCAAGTTTGTTATTTTTTTTGTCTCAGTTCAATTTAGTTTCCCTCCCACAGGCGTATGTTTTAAAAAACTTACCACAAGTCCTTCTGAGCTCTGTCCCACATGACAGTCTGACTCTGGGGCCTGTGAATGAGAGGCAGCAGCATCACTGCTGTCTGCAGACATGGCCTCTGATGATTCCACTCCTATCCCACTTTCTGATGGCTCCTCCATCCCTGATGGGCCAGCATCACTGCTGCTCTCCACCTCATTCTCCTCTGAATCCATTCCTATATACGGTAGATTCATTCAAACAAAGGTTTATCCTCAAAACAAGATTCAAGGATTAATGCAGTTTCAAAAAGAGACAGCTTAATCATGATTAATGCTATTGGGACAGTCGGTCGTTTTAACGAGTGGATAAATTTAAACGTTTTGTAACTATTGGTTGTCATAAATAAATGTAAAAAAAATATTCCTTTTTAAAAACATCTAGACTTTACAAGTTAGAATGGATTTATGTGATAAACTAAACATAAGAACTTCCCTTTGGTTATTTTGCTACTTAAAAGCTTACAAACATATCAGTATTTCCCTGTAGGGTATTAATTAATACAATTTCTGTCAGCAGTTCTTTTATTGAAAATTGATTTATAGGAATCATTTTAATCTGCTTAGTTCTATTTAGAACCATATATACTTTATAAATAAAAGGTTTGCCACTCTTACACAATTTTAAATGTCAGGCAGCACATTCAAAATTGCACAAGTCAGTTTATGAAAGAGCATTGGCAAAATGTTTGAATAGCATGCTTTGTTCGGGGTTTCGTTTTGTAGATGTCAGTTTTTGGTTCATCGCATAAATCTGTTTTGATGGTAAACGCCGTTTGTTTTGAACACAAAGTTGTTTAGGAACATCGCAGACGATAGTGAAGCTAGCTTAGCATTAGCGTCGTGTTTATTAAGTAGCCTTTTTGCTTTGCATGTTTGATTTACAGCCTAAACATTCTGTACTTTAATCCCAATGGCACACTTGTGGTTATAAAAACAGAGGTAGTAGACATCCAAACTACTGAGTTCCTGCAGAACAATGTCTGTTTAGCAAAGAGCTTAACGTTCAGCCGTTTCAAACAGGCCTAGCTGCCCTTTATCCTGCCTGCTTCGCTTAGTCATTCTCTACCAGAGTAGCCTCTTTTCCACTCAGGCATTCTGTAAGCTCTACTGGCCTGGGGACCTCGTGGGCCTCGGTGGTGAAAGACCGTCCAAATTCTCTCCCTGAAGAAAATGAAAATACTTTCCGTCTCCGACACTAGATTCCCGGCTCTTTTTTCTTACCGTGCAGTTTTAGGGAGAGTAGTATCCTTTAGCGTAGAGGAGCCGAATAGGACACTAAAAAGGAACTGATAATTGTTGGTTCTTTCTAGTCGGGCGCCATGAGTCTCTCCTCGCTTCCTGTCCGATAAACCGGATCTTGTTTATTATTTTTGTTTGCTTTAGCGCTTTCTGGTTTTTAAACAATAATTTTTTTAAAGCGATTTTCGATAGGTAATTACCTAATTTTACTTCTTATGTAGATACAAGTGATAATTTTGTAACGTTACATTTGGCGGACTATTGTTTTAGAGGTGGACGTATAACGCAGGATGCGGAGTAATATGCTGCAAGTGACTACATCTTGGGATCTGTTTTTTCAGGCTCTGTTTTTAATCTGAACTATAGTATATAACATTTACTTCTATTTTATTTTTTAAAATATCCACTTTATTTTATTATATTGGGAAAATTTTGTTTGGCCTACAGAAAGTTATACCTTTTAAACAAAATGTATCATTTTAAAGTTTTATGACGGGTCAAGCAATTAAATATTTACTGCATACATTTTTTTTACCACATAGAAATAAGAAACAAACTTACCTGCACTTAAGTTAAAGCTTTGTTTATTTTTATTTTTTGTTTATTTACACTCATTTTAATTGTTGCAGTATGACGTTTTATAAATAATTTTGCAATTGTTTGATCAGTTTTTTATTTGAGTTCTTTGTACTATCCCTTCAGTGCATTTTTCTTTTGTAGTATATGGAAATTTACATTTTATATATTTTGTTACAATCTTGTTACTGGTTAGACCTTTTTTATTTTTATTTTTTTCAATAAAGTTGGTTTAAAAATGAATCAGATTACTGAACATCCAGTGAAATAAAAGCTGTGTCAAAAGCAGGTTGTATAATATGCCCGTTATAAAGAAGGGAATTATCTTACGTTCATCTGGTTTCTAATGTAATAAATTTGTTTTTAAAGTTTTATTTATGCACAGAAATTAGATGAAAGATAGTAGTTATTAAGAAATGGGTGTCATTCTGAAATATTGTAATCAAGGATGGCATTACAAGTCTTTAATTTATTTACTTTAAATACACATAGATATTATATTTTAATACTTTATTCCAACTTGCATTTCTACAATTAGGGGCCTGAAAATTATGCTGTTGTGTAATTATTATTTCCCATTGTTTTTATGTATTAACTTAATTTTACATGTATATGTATCTGTATATTTTTGTTGAATTATGTTTTATTGAAAAATAAATAATTGAAGAAGAAAATGTGAAATAAAAATTAATATTAATTTTTTTAACAACTGAAAATATCTGCCTATTATTTTAGGTATTGTTGTTTTAGCAAACAAAGCAAACAAAAAATATATATTTTTTAATATTCTTGAGATATTTCATCAGTTTGTGGTTGATTTAGCTCTATTCAATTAGAAATTTAATCTGTCATCATTTATGTCGTTTTGATTCAGTTAACAGAAAAAGTGTTGTTTTTTTGTGAAAGTATAATTCATAGCTTGGAAAAATCTTAGAATATCAAATGGGGAAAAAAAACAATATTTACAATTTAAAATATAAATAATCTCAAATCTAGCTATCAAAACAATAAATCTTCAGCATGATTTTAAGAAATATGTTGTCATAATTTTAAAAACTTGGACAAAAGTTCATATTTATTAAACGATAATGAATTATTTATTTCCAAGAATAGCTCAAATCTTTACTCTCTGCTTTAAACTTTCCAGGTGTTTTACCTTTATTCTGTGTTTTTTTTCTACATTCACAATCTCTAAATTCACATGGCAAACTCTGGAGAACATGTCAAACCACAGGAGAACAACAAGCTTCGGGTTCATAAGTGATTCTGCCTGGAGCCAGCTGTGTTTGGAGGAATAATTACATTCTGTCCTTGTTTAAATGACATTTATCATTTCTGTTTGAAACCCTCTTGTGGCATTGAATGCAGAAAATGAGCATTTTCATTAACAATGCGATATGGATTTCTGTTCTGGTAATTAGTTCCCAGCAATGCATGACTGGACTTGGGAGCTTCAGTCTGTCAGGACAAAAATGAACCATCTGTTGGTGAACAATGCTGGCTCTGTATCAATCGGAGACGGGACTCAATTAGAACTACCGGTACGGTAAACCACAACTGAAACAACATACCTAAAACTAACTAGATTCATGACTAACATGAATTAATGTAAAACATCAACAAGTGCCCAGCCAGAGATCAATCTGCATATGTTTACTTTATTTTTTTGTATTTTTCTAAAAATCATTTGTCTGGGCTTCTCACATAGATTTCGAGGCCTGTATGTATAAAGTCTATTTAACTTTAGTTCATATAAACTTGTCAGTTTGGTTGACTGAAGCTGAGCAATTTACCAAACAGCCACAATTCCCAACTATCATGCAATGGCTTTTTTTTTTATTTTTGGCTGCTCCCTTCCTCAAGGGTCACTACAATGAACTAACTCGCATGAGGACTTGGTATTTGTTTTTACACCGGATGCCTTTCCTGATGCAATAGAGCTACCACAGCGCTCTGTGTGGAGCAGGGGGCTGCCATCAGGTGCCCGGGAGAGTGGATGGTGGGGTTAGGGGGCTTGCTCGGGGGCCCAAGGTGGAGATGTGTGGGCGCTTCACCTTTCCCACCCACATATTGTTGTTGTCAGTCTGGGGAGTCGAACCGGCAACCTTACGATCACAGGCCCACTTCTCTAACCTGTGCGCCATCACTCCCCTATTATACAATGGCAGCGTTGAATAAAATTACCTGTAGACAACTGTCTAAATTATAAAGTGATACTTTATTTGCATTAAAAAAGCAAAATTGATAGCTTTATTTCTGTTGTCCTTAAATGTTGAATCATTTCCAGTGATTCCAAAATATTAAGTGCATATTTTAGGTACTCATTGCAGTGTCACAAAAACATCAAAGAAAGAAACAAAATTTGTACAGTTTGTTTTCGCGCATCACCGTTTAATGTGTCCTTCAGCAAAAAATACCTGTAAGCAAAATTAATGAAAGGTTGCTACGTGTTTGTCACTTGACTGAAAATGAGCTGGATGTCCCCAGAAGAGCTGATTGGGATTGAGAAGTTTAAAAGTTTTTGGTATTTACTCTCAGATTTGTTGAGTAAAGTACAAATGTATGCGGATAAAAGTGCTTTATTTTTCATTCACCACATACCTGCATTTCAGAATTCCACAATAATATATCTGGAAAACTACTGGAGTAAACTCTTTGAAAGTGCACCATTTGATTTAGTTCAGGATAACGGTTTAATGCTTATTTTTATATTTTGTATGGAAATCATTTAATAGGAATGCCTTTGTTTGATGTTACTACAATTACTTGTTTTGTTTTACTTTCAAATTCTCCTTTTGTGGATGAATAAATGTAAATTTTCAATGTTTTGTTTAGTTTTGATAAATGACTGAGTGCTGACAGTAGAAAATGTTCTCACAAAATATTTTATTGCATTGAAAGTTAAAACTTTATTACAAAAGCTTAAGCTTCATAAATAATTTCATAGAAGGAGACATGGAATATCTTCCAGTGCAAGTATTTGGCTGTTGAGCCATTTTCAGAAAGACACATATAATCACACAAAACAAATAAGCCTCAGGCACAAAAATAATATTAACATTAGATAGCTATAAATACCAAAATATTCCAATACTGTCAAGAGTCTGAACCTGTCAGACGAAGAATTTAATCTGCAAATCTGGAGATTAATCCAGACCACATGTATTTAAATTATAGCTGTGGTCCTAAATTTAAGGTCCCCACAGTCATGGGTTTACTAATTATCAGGGCTGAGCAGTGCCAAAAATGGTGCATTTGCTTTCCAGTCCTGGACCTTTGATGCACATGTAGGCCAATACTGTATGTATAATTATAATCAGCCAACTTCAACAGAGGCCAATCATTCACATTCCAGAAAGCACAGACATCGTACAACGAGCACGCTACGCAAAAACTGCATCCACTTTCTGTCCACACATGCATGCAGAGAGAAGTTGCTGTCAAAACATCACAGACAGTTTGTTAGCTCGATCTGTGCCAACGCCTCAGTAATGAATGCCTGAGTTCTCTGGGCATCTCAGGAGGTCGTATTTCACGTAGCCAACGCGGTCCACCTGCTTCCGGGAGTTCATTCTCCAGTAGAAACTATCTCTGCAGAAGTAAATGTGACCTACAAGAGAAACATGAAATTAAGTAACCAACACAAAAAGAACGAAATCCTGACATGTCTTTCTTTTATTCTTTGATTTTATTCATTGAAAGCTGATTCAGCACTTGTTCACATATTTGTTTTCACGTGTTTTTTTTTTTGCAATCTAACCACCGTCAAACTTTTTGCTGTTTTAGCCATTCATCCTTAAAAATGTCCGGAGTTGAGTGCTATGGCTTTGTTTTTTCAAGCATTTTTATACTTTTTAAAATATTTAACCTTATTTACAAATATTTTCCCAAAATAAAATCATTAAATATCTTTAATTCTCTCAAAAAACATAATTTTCTTTGCAATCTGCTTCAGCGGATTTGTTTTATTCTTGTCTTTGTTTGCTACTTTTACTTTATAGACACTGTTTTACAACTTGTAGCAATAAACTACACTTAGCTACACACTTAAAATACACTTAGCTTTTACCTAACATTCTGCTACTTTGAAAATTTTAACTAGCGTTATGCTACTTTTAGTTTTTAGTAAGTGTTTTTACATTTAGTTAGCCTTTGTTACTTTCATCTTTCAGCTAGCATTTTATTACTTGTAACAAATTTACTCTTTTTAGCTTATATATATAATTTTCTTTTTTTGGCCTTTAGCTATGTGTTACTTCAAGTTTAAGGTATGTCTGTATTTACCTTTGTACTGGAAAACGTCATGAGCATCATTGGGGACACCACCAAACACAATGTCGGTATATTTGGGGTAACCTCTATCAGTCGTTTGGGTTTTGACATCCAACCTGTGTAGGTCAGAAAACAAAATATATTTAGCAAAGACAAAACATGTAGTTTCAAAAAAAATTGTGGCTTTAGGCTCATTGTTGCCTGTTGACGATAAACGGCGCTACACTTCTACTCGCCTCCAGAAGTTTTCTCCATTGAAAAGCAGAACTTTGCCCTTCCCCCTATGCAGCGCTCCCTCAACTTTCTGAACGCTGCTGGGCAGACCAAGCTTCTCAATGCTGCGTGGACCCAGAACACTTTTTCCTGTGTACACCCAGAATCTTGTTCCTGTGGAAATGAAACCAAACCAGCCATTAAGACCTCTGGAAAATTTGTTCCAGGTCCAAAAAACACAGATATGAGTCTTGTTACCTGAGAAGAAGTATATTTTCTTGGATGGAACATCCTCAAAGGCAGAGTCAATGACGGCTGGCAGAGCTGGCCATCTCTCAGAAATAGACAGGGGTCCCTTGTGTCCTGCATCACTGCGGCTGGGTACCTTCCAGAAATGTCTGTTGATCGACATGTAAAATTAACACATCAGCAAGATTTAATTTCCTTAATACCAAAACAAGGATAATGCAGAGTAGAAGGAATAACTTGCTCACCCATCATTGAAGAAGTGTAGCTCTCCCTCGATCACAGTGATGGTGTCGAATTTGAACGTCTTACACACATCTTTGTTTGGATCCACAGGGGATGGGGTGGTAGGAGTGGGTTCAGGTTCATCTGTGGGGTCTGGGTAAGGATTGGTGGTAGGGGTTTCGGGTTCAGGATCAGTGGGTTTAGGGCCTGTTTGACTTCCTGAAAAAATAAATACAGTAAAAGTTGAGAAAAGTATGCCGTGTCATTTGTTTTAATTCAGCATGAACCTGTCATGACCTCACCATAGAGATACTGAATGCCTTCAATGTCATCTGGATGCAGAGAGAAGTTTTCCCTGTAGGAGTACATGGGGTACATGAGAGCATCACTGATGCTGGAGTGATCTAAGCCAAGGGTATGTCCAAACTCATGGGCTGCCACTAGAAACAGGCTATAACCTGGAACATTGAAGATAAAACAATATAAGTGTGTCATAAAATACACATTTGATTGCTGTTCTTTGTCCATCTCTGATTTCTTTTCCTCACCTTGATCAGGACAGAGGCCCCATTTCTTGTCTTCATCATAGTTCCTGGTGGTACTGCACCACAGCCTTCTATCTCCTCTCCCCTCACTTGTACAAGAGTTATACTCTTTTTCCAGAAACACAAAAGGAAAATGGCAGGGCTCTCCCTCAGAATTTCCTCCAATTACAGCCGTGTCTGCAAACAGAGACACAACACCAGCAGTTAATTAAAGTAACAAGCCATTGCGGTGGGACTCCTCAGAGTTTATAAGCATTGTGTTTTTTTATTTTATTTTTATTACGGCTCACCACGGCTGGGACAGAATCCATATTTCTTGTCCGTGTCAAAGTTGCTTGTGGTGGCGCACCAGCGGTAGCCGTCATTGCGGCCGTCTGTGGTGCAGCTGTCATACTCCTTCCCCAGAAAGGTGAAGGGGAAAACGCACTTAGCTTCATCAGCATTTCCTCCGAATGTGTACAGAACTGTTGGAGGGACAGTCAAAAGCAGGGGTGGGTGAGTTCCAGTTTTGTTCCATTAGCTAATAAAATCCTGCAGTGTGCAATTAAAAATAAACTGTCAGGCTTACGTTCACTTGGGCAGAAGCCAAATTTCTTGTCCCTGTCGTAATCAGATGTAGTTGAGCACCACGGCAGGTTGTCTGTACGGCCCTCAGTCGTGCAGGAGGTGTAAGATTTGCCATCAAAGTTGAAGGGGAAGTGACACATGGCACCATCAGCATTCCCATAACGAGTCTTCACAGCTGACGAGAGAATTTTGTATTTTATGGTAAGTCTCTTCAGTGAACACTAGAGGGAGTCGACATTTTACATGTAAGATTACCTGGTCCTTTTCCCAGAGTCCAGAGCTCATCATCATCAAAGTGGGCATCTCCCTGTAGCCCCTCACCAGGAGCATAGGCGTGAGCCAGAAGTCCATCTTTACCATCAAACGGGCTTAGATCCCCATGTTCTAAACAGAACATTCATTCATTCATCAGGATCTGATTTAAGCAGCCAACATTAATCTGCTGTTGATTTGTGAGAAAACAAAATAAAACCCTGCACATATTGTGCAGAACATACCAGCTTTTCCAAACAATATCATGATGTCAGCTGTGTCTTGGAAGAGGCGAGTAAAGGTCAGAGGGGTCACGTCGCTCCACACCTTGAAGGCTCTTGCAAAGGCGTCATCAATCAGAGAGCTGTCCATGTCTGGAGAATAGTTCATGATCCTGAGGAGACAGAAATTTTAGATGTGGCGATAATTTCCATGCTGCAGGGTTTGATTCTGATTAGTGTTTTGTTATTGTCAGCTGAACCTTTTTCTTTCCACTTACCTGTAAGTTATGTCATTGTGGTCCCATTTGAGGTCTCCAGAAAAGGTTTTATAGTTGGCGACATCAGGAACGCCACAGCGGGGTTGTTTCATGGCGTCCAGCGTCTGCTTGTTCAGCTGACCGGTCTCCTCCAGACCCAACTGTCTCTGCAACCTTTTCAGGGCCTTGTCTGTGGATGTTATGGACTGGAAGCCACTGCGCTGAACTGTGTTCATGTAGCCAAACTTCTTTAGATAACTCTGGAGAATACAACAAATCATGTCAGTGTAGAAAAATCAACACATTCTATCACTTTGAAAAAGTTTTCTTCTACAATCTTCCGTGGCTCCGGTTTAGAATATATATATATATATATATATATATATATCTTCATTAACACTGTGACATAAATCATTGTTAAAAATAATGAGTTTTCTGTGCAGCTTTATTGCCCCTTGTTTGGGGAGTCTGAAACCACTGAGACAAAACAAGCCATCTGCTACTTACCTCTGCCAGCTCCATATCAGTCATGTTTCTGATGATGTCTCCTGGGAAGGTGACAAAGACTGACTTGAGGGGAAGGCTCCATCCGTTCTGCACGCTTATTCCCAACAGCAAACACACTACTAAAGTGCAGCACCTCATGATGAGATCTACAGTCGACTAGCAAAAATATAAAAAGGCTAAAAGAAACAGAGGGTGTGCAAAACCTCAGAGAAAGGGGAAAAATAAGAAGATTATTTTGAAGATCAGCAATGTTCTGCTCCAGTGGTGTCTGTTTTGGATGGCAGCTCTTGTTCTTGTCTCCATGTGTTGTGTTTCTGGATAGGACTGTAGACCCTTATTTATACAGAGTACAGTCTTAGTCACCTAACCTTGTTCCCGCCTACAGAAACCTCAGTCCTCCTACTTCTAGCTTGACGAGCATGATGGAGTGAACAAACACGGGACTTTCCAAAACATTCATGTACATCTTCACCTAAAAAGAAATTAGGTAGTTACATCACTGATTTTCTTTTGGATTTTATTTAAGCTATGTGTGGGAGAGCAAAACCGTTCAACAATTTATGATGCTTGCTTGATTTACCTAAAAGCACATATATCAACTTACAAAATGTATTAAATCTCTTAAAAGTATTGTTATAATTCCCATAAAATAATATATAATGTGTTAGAAATTTATGAAGACTATGCAACCTGTTATTTTCCTAATCTGAAAAAAAAGCCCAGCATTCCTTGAAGTGATGAATCTAGAAAAGTTTTAGACTAAAATTATCTTGTGTTGAAAAGTGTAATTGTAGTTGTTTTGTCCGGCAGGTAATATTAAAGTTTTAAGCAGGAATGTCATGCAAAGAGTTTTCCTTGGCGTATAAGTTGTGAATGACTCCCTGCTACTTACTACCACAATGAATTTTAGCTCAATAAAGGTAAAACTGACTGAAATATAATAAATGTTGTATTTTCTAAAATTATTTTGCTGTGGTGGCCTCCTTAAAAAGTGCTATATCCAAAAACAAAACCAGTTGTAGATATACATGTACACCTCCAGACGCAGGAAGAGGGCCACCTACTACACGAAGGACCCCACTCACCCAGCACATACACTTTTTGCCCCGCTCCCCTCAGGCAGAAAGCTGCGGCACATTAAGAGTAGAACCACTAGACTGAGGAACAGATTTTACCCTGAAGCTGTTTGACTCATGAATCTCTAACCAGGAAAATCACTGTAAGGAAAAAAAAAAACTAATGTCACTTATTGTATATGTGACTTATGCTGCTGATGTCATGCCTTTATGCTGCTGTGTTCATTCATACCCATCTGCTCAATACAGACTCATGTCCGGGCTGCTGTTTAATATACTGTATTATTTTACATTATCAGTGCTTTGAGTATATCTTAGATCTTTTAGTGTATCGTTTAGTGCATTGTTTAGCATTTGTTTAGAGTATAGCTTAGTGTATATCTTGGATCCTTGTATACTGTTTCTTTTTATACTTTACATTTTTGCTGTTTTTGGGTGTAACTGGGACCTTGAGTACACCATTTCGTTCCACCTCATGGAACACATGTGATACGAATGACAATAAAGAACCTTGGACATCTAATGATTATTTACTGAAAGTGTGATTAATATTTCTTCAGAATTGTGTGAGATATTTTGCTAACATGCATATTCATATTCACATTCACAGGCAAAATCCTTATTATCCACCTTAGTCGGACAATTGACTCAAAACAGTCTGCTCCTCAGATAAATAATGTTAAATTGTTATTTTTATATATGAATGTTTCTGTTCAGTGTCTTGAGATGACTTCTGTTGTGACTCGGCGCTATATAAATAAACTGAATTGAAAACTGAAATTAATCTCGGAGAATAAACATCACACTGAGAAGCTTAATGTGCTTTTGTTGTCCTTCTGAATTTTATGGAAATTGCTCATCTGTTCACGAGTTCGTTTATTATGAAGCATGCTCGTCATGGGACCGAGCCAGACGCTTCTGTTATTTTCATTCTCAAAGTGGCCATGTATATTTAACAAGAAATTTTATTCTAGTTTGTTGTCCAGAAATAGAAGTTTCCTTCCGTTTTTATCCAAAACTGCATCCTAAAGCGGAGATGGTCAACAATAAGGTAGAGTCAAAAAGAATTAAAGCTGTTCTGTTGTTTTACTTATTGTGATAAAAATCTGAAAATATTCACATCTTAAATGTTTTTATTCTGTGTGATAAATTACAAAAGAGATTAGGCAAAGTTTTTGCATGCGCGATTGCTGCAGGTTTGAACAAATTACGGGAAACACCTGCTCCGTTATCACAATATTTGATGAAGCAACATCTCCAATAACTCCATGAGGAAGTGACACATTCTAATACGGTGACTTTTATGTCTTATTTTGTAACAACTGTTACACTAATTCTGTTCTGCTTTCAGAGACAACAAAATGTTTAGTTTCTCACATGCAATCTTGTTTCACAACAGTAAACGCACAAAAAACACAACTATCTAATTAAAAAGAACATCGTGCGTAATCTTATGCAGTAGAAGATTTTTGGAGGATATGCTGGAATCATGGTGGCCAGACGTTAGACATCATGTCACGACTCGCTGGGATCCCACATGGATGATGAAAGTTGTTGATCAGGGCTTTTATTTCAAATGAACATCTCTTACAATGAAACACACTTATTAAAATTAATTCTTTAGCATTTTTTACCTGCAGAAAAAAAAAAATCTTGATTGAATCAGCAAATTCCATGTAGAGCAGAAAACAGTAACGCTCGTTTAATCACGATCTACTAGAAAAATTACATTTTAGAAGAAAATACAGTTTGAATGCCGAGTTCTGGATGGCCGCAGGAATTTTCTTAAAAAGGGGAAACTAACTGTTAAAGGTAAAATAAGCTAAATTATATCTAAAAGCAAAAAGTAGCAAACAACAAGTTAAAAGCTAAAGATAACAAAAGGCTAACTAAATGCCAAATGTAATAAAACAACAATTAAAATGTTAAAGTAGCAAAATACTAGAAAAAAGGGGAAAAAAATATCAAAACACTAGCTAAAAGCTTAATGTACCAAAATGCATCAACAAGTTAAAAGTAGCAAAAGGCTAGCTAAAACCAAAATAGTAGCAAAACTAGCTAAGGTAAAAAAAAAAAAATGTCAAAAGGTTGGCTTAAACTATCAGAACAGCAGCAAAAAGGTAAACTTATCTGAAGACAAAAACAAAACTAAGTTGCAGAGGCAGATTTTAAAACGATCAATGCTTTTGAAAGAATTGCATCAGGAATATTTCTATGGGGAAATATTTGTAAATAAACTTCAATATTAAGAAAAGGATCAAAAGTTATAAGACTCAAATATAAATGCAGCCCATTCATGGAGGAGCTGAACGTTTTACCATGTGAATGGTTAAAATACTGCAAAGTATGCAGAAGTGGATTGGCAAAAAAATATGTAGAAAAATACATTCAGACAACTAAACAAGTGCACATAAACATAGATAGAACAACCAAATTTTAGGCTGTTTTGTAAATAATTAATAGCACATTTTCTGCCTTTTACTTCTTCCTGTTACCTTCTTTGGAAGTCTTACATCTTTCAGTGAGGAGGTATGATGTTATGTCGTGTGTGTGTGTGTGTATACAGCTTAAAGCAGAAGGTGTGGTTGATGTGGCAAACACTTTGGCACACACACGCACGCACTCCCCCCTCAACCCCCCCCCGACACACACACACACACACACACACACACACAGTAGATGTGACTCGGAAGTAGCACGTAATTCAGCAAATGAGTAGTTTGTAAGAAATTTAATCATAAAAATAGCAACGCGTCACCTCTAAAGTTGTGATTTTATCTATATTATTTGTTCCCCATCCGGATTAACAATAATACATTTAAAGCGAAATATAACTGGTGACAAAATGGCTATAAAACATCAAATAAGCACATCCGGCAGTACTAGTTACCTTGTTTTATACTCAATGTCTTCTAAAAACCTTTTGCTTTGTTTTACTGTTTAACAGATGCCATCTTCATTGCTGTATAATCATATTGGTCGTTTTCATTATGTTTCCGCTCCATTCATCTGAAAATAAAATTTGGACACAGCTAATTTTCATTTGTCTTTTTTTTTTTTGGTCATTAAGATAAAATATGAAGGTTGGCTTTGTTTATGTGCGGTTCATGTGTGGAACATCTGTCTTCTCAGCTCTTCTTTAAAATAAAACATCTGCCACTGATTTCTCATGGCGTCAAAGATTTAATGAACATGGCTCCGTGGACTTTTTATGAATGCCACATTTCATTTGGGTTTGCCACTTTACGTCCAAACTGAACTCTGGCACAGACCCTTTAAAAATATATACTTTTTTGGGGGATGGCATTCCCCCAAAAAATTCCCTCGATTGCAGCTCAGCTTACTGGCACACACAATGTGTCCATGTGAGAAGGCAAACTGCGTCACTGGAGAACTGGATAACATCAGAGTCGAGCGCTGAGACCCTCATCTCTCATGAGGGTGTTTTTTTTATGTTAACTATTTTTGGGATAAAAGCATGCAATTATCCTCTTTGTGACAATTCCATATACACCTCTAAAAAGTGACAAAAAGCATCATGTTTACCACTGTGAAGCAGCAACTTTTTTTTTTTTTTTTTTATAATAAGCTGTAAACGTCTATTAACTGAGGAGACCAGTTTCTGCAGTTTGATGCAAGTTCTAACTGTTTAACAGTCCTGGGTCTTATTTGCTGGATTTTTTTTTCATGATGTTCTAAATATTTTCAGTCCCAGCCTCTACTACGAAGCCGTGCTGTTACAATGGATGCAGAATGTGGTTTAGCATTGTCCTACTGAAATATGCAAGGCCTTTCCTGAAAAAGACCAAGTCTGGATGGGAACACATTGTTCTAAAACCTGTGTATAGTTTTCTGCATGGATGGTGTCTTTCCAGATGCATAAGCTGCTCATGCCATACACACAAATGCATCCCCCATACCGTCAGAGAGGCAGGCTTAAACTGTTCACTGATAGCAAGCTGGATGATCCTTCTCTTCTTCAATATGGAGGCTATAGCATCCATGGTTTTCAACAAGAAAGTCAAATTTTCATTTGTCGGACCACAAAACAGTATTGTAACAATATTATATTGACTATCAGCCTGATCCTTTGAGCTGAAAAAAAGTCTTCAGATTCTTTAAATATCTGGATTAATAGTAGATCATAGGATTTTTAAAACCTTCATAGTTTTCCATTCAGGAACATTAGTCTGAAATTGTTTCACTTTATTTAGACGCAGTGTTTTGCAGACTAGTGAACCTCTGCAACTTTTGGCCTTGTTGGCCTTGTCGCTGTTTTAAGTGCTCTATAAATAAAATGGTATGGTCTGCCCATCTTTACTTCTGAAAGATTCAGCTTTTCCAAAATGCTCTTTTTGAGCCGAGTCCTCCCAGTCGCTAGTGAAGCAGCTAGTTAGGTGAATAATGCTCCTCCAGCTGTTTCCTTTCATACGTCGCACTTTTACAGCTGTTTGTTGTGGGGGTTTCATCTTTTTTTTAAATATTGTGTGCCATGTAATTGAAAATCACCTTATTTTTTTCCTGATTAAAGCACAGTAACTTATTTTGCATGCTTGTTTATTATGTTTAACAGTGAATAAAATATGGATTTAAGAAATTTGCATATCAGTTAACTTGTTTATTTTCATTTTACGCAACATCTCCACCTTAAAAAAAAAAACACTCGAGTTGTGCTTCCTTGAACTGCAGAAAATGCAGACTCCTTTTAAAAACAGAGCTTGTGAAGCATGCTTTACATGTTGACGTTTTAAGGTAAGTAGCTGCTCGGGGAGACAGCTCAGTTTATGCGTACAGCCTCAAAGTGGAGTATTTCACAAGAGCCCAGGTCCTATAACGCTCTCAGCCCAGATTCAGTGTTTACTTTTTAAGTTAAGTGTCTGCTTACGAAGAAAGCTCGGTTTATGTGTGGAACCTCAAAATTCTACAAAAACCCAGCTCATATAAGACTCCAATTTTCCTATAAGGCAGCCTAGATTGAGTGTTTACTGTTCAGCATTGTATAATAAGATGGGCTCCTCAATTGTGACATGCCCTGTTTAGATTCGGCTTATTAAACTGGCTTTTTGTCCCATCTTAGTGTTTCTAGCAGGATGTCATAAATGCAAAATGCACTTCATGTCTGCTGCCATTGATGTGGTCTTTGGCCAGCGTCCATTTTTAGCTGCGTTGTGTTTTATGATGGCTGCTTTGTTGACTTTGTGGTAAAACGCTGAGACTGTCAACACGCGCGCGGACCGCTCTGCGTTTGATGTGGAGGAAACGTTACCCCATCACCGCACTGCAGGTACTTTACGGAGCGCTGCTGACTCTGCCATGCCCTGCAGTTATTCTGGGAAGAGTTTTGTTTTTGTACCCCAGTTTATTCTAATATTCCAAGAAGGCCTCTGTGTTTATTTCACTTTTAATTATCACCCCCCCCCCCAACACACACACAGACATCATTATGACAATAACAATGAACCTAAAACAGCCCTTGAATAAACAACATGCCTAATGCAGTCCCAGAGCATGTTTAATCCTTTTTAATTTGCCAGGATAGTATGCATGCTTGTGGGTGAAACGGGCGCATTGACATCCTCACAGCTCGACAGACAAAACAAGTGTAGCAACACAAACCAAAACTGATCATAATAAAGAATGTCATGGTGACCTTAAATGTCACAGCTTATCTGTACAAAGAAATACAGATGTTTTATTAAACAAGTGTAGGGATAAAGTTGTGTAAAATTGTCTGATTGTAACTTTAGGAGTATTTCAGACCACATCTTTGACTCACGGTTCCCTGAAGCAACACACAGGAAACTTACTTCTGCTTTACCAATAGCTTGAGCTAATTCAGACTGTTAGTCACCTTGGGGGAATATTTTTGTCTCACGGTGCCCACAAGCTAATGATGCATTCAAAACACAGGAAGACAGCAACTGGGTAAAACTGGTCCACACAAAGAAAAAGAAATGGGGCTTTATTAAGTTGTAAAATCCTTATATGGCTTTCAGATGCAGTGATGATGATCATTACAACTTCAGAGTTGTTGTGTATCCTCATGTGCCACAATCAACCAAAATGAAAAGTTATTTTTTTTTTACATTAAATTTTATAAATAGTAAAATTAACATTTGTTGAGGGAATGCATTTCACTCACCGTACATGGCAAAATTGTATGCAAAGATATTGCACATTAAATAAAGCTCTAAGTATGTGATGGGAATGACTCACGGCTACTACCAAACAAAGTTTTTAGACCAATCATTGTATTACGTCCGTTTTTGTGATAGTTAAGTTCAGTTGTTTGTGGCAGCCGTATCAAATGTTAAACAGTTGCATTTGTACATTCAATGTTGTATTAAAATCTGTTTATTAAATTAAAATTGATTCAAATCAGTCTAGTAATACCTTGGACATTTTGCTAACAGACAGACAGGGTTGACTGTAACAGTTCGTTGCAAAGTTTTAAACAAAGTTTACAATCTGGGAGAGAGATGACTGTCACTTACGATCACGCCAAACTTTAGTTTATCATCTGTAAAACTTGACTGACTTATTGTCATTTTTATGTTAACTAAGTTTGATTAGCTGTGGCAGCCATACTGAATCAAGTTGACTTCAAAAGTAATCAGTTTAAAAAGAACATCCACTGATTACTTTCTGATAATATTTAATCAAATCTATCCACTGGTTCTTGAGATTTTTTTGCCAACAGACATAAAAACGATCAAAAATGTGAAAACTCAAGCAATTTTACTGTATGACTGCTCTCCTTTTGTGGTGGTGGGCAACAGAAAAGCATAAAAAAATGTAGGCTTCATCTTGTTCACATTAGCAGATGAGTATTTTTTTTATGAGGAAAGAAGATTGCGTTCACTGACAGAAACAAGCGACGTGACGTTCAAAGCTGTTAATATTGTGTGACGTAAACCATTAACACTTTGCTGGTCACCACACACACCACTTCCACTCAGTTAGTCCACAAGATTGGGACACAGCGGTGATGATGATTGAAACAGGATGTGAGTTTTCAGACCTAACAGCTGAACGTGTGCGTCTGTTCTGATCTTAATTATATGGTTCTGAGTAAACTGTTGGGCAACTCAGGGACTGAAAACATGTCATCCTGAAGTTTTGTGTGTGAGTTACCTGAGTGAAAACCCTGCTCTGAACAGGATAAACAGGACTTTAAAATCCAAAGGGGGATAGAGAAGATGCAGATGTTCCCAGCAGGAAGTGAAGTGCGGTTACTGTGGTTCACGGTCCACGCCTTCAGCACCAAGGCCACCAGTCAGCCCAAGGGAGATATAAATTTTGGTGATACTATTGTCAATTTGCATGAACTCATGGAAATTCATCCCACCGGCTAACAAGCAGGACACGTTTGGCCGAGGGCCACGTCTGAGGTTGGATTGAGTCTGCTGCCAGCTCCGAACAAGTCGAGGCAGACGTAGTTATGGACAGGCATCTTTCTCCACCACCATTAAAAATAATTTGCTACCAGTGTTAGGCTGCGGCTTATTTGGGTGGATGCTATCCAAAGCTTAGCCGCAAAGAGCGACACCAAGCCCACGATGGGAGCTCTGATTGCACATAATATTATTACAGCTTGTTAACGCCTTTACAGCTTGTTCAAGCATGCTGTTTACACACTCTGCCACGAGGAGTATGGCCTGTAACCCACCTCTCCATAACGCCTCCTCAAACACACAAAAAACATCATTTAAGAGGAATCACTCCTCAGCAGGTTTCTAAAAACACTGGGGGGGGGGGGGGGGAATTTCCCCTCCCTAATAAAAAGCAGGCATCTGATAGGAGGTTAGAAGTGAGTCAGGCTCAGCACTTTAGCTGCCGCACACTTTTGGCACAGACTTGTTGAGGCAGGCTGTTTTTCCTCCTTCTGATGTGTGTTTGCGTTCGTTTCCAGATGTGGGACGACTGTGGTTTAAACTTGCACGACCCATGATAAATGCAACAGTTGCTGCCGGGACAAACACGCTTATCATTTTCCGGTAATGGACCTAAACATCTTGAACCCTGAATTTACAGTCGTGTTTACACATCTGCTGATCTCACTGTGGTGGACAGAAAAACACTTACCATAACTTGTTACATGGAGGACTGAAGTAATCTCCCAGCTCTCACTGCGTTGAAGATAATGCTATTTGTATGTGTGATCTGATGGGAACGTTCCTGTTGGATCTTTGTAAGTCAGCAGCCTCAAACACCTGCTCACAAATCTTTGACAGATAAAAAAGTCTCCTCAGGATAAAAATCAAAGCTCTGTCATCATATTTGTACTGTAGCTTTTCTTTTGCAAATTCTCGCTAAACTCTAAAAACCAACCCACCTGCACCATGTTTCTATCACTACAGAAACAAATACTAAGGAGAGTTGACTAAATTTAGTCATTTTGTGCAGCAGGATCAGGCAGCATGTTGTTTTAGCACCTATCCCTGCATTTCCCACGCCTCCATGAGGTTAATAAGATTCTGAGTTCGAGCCAAGATTGTTTTTGAAGCTACAGTGAAAACGTTTTTTAACTAGCGAAATTACATTTCCTGCAAAAATGCAGTGGGAATGCTTCTGGCTGAAGAACTTGCTGACAAACATCTGAAAGTAGCTAAAAACAGGTTGAAATGTAGCTGAATTTGAAGAACAAGCCAAAGTTAGCAGAAGAAAGCAGAATGAACACATTTGCTGAATTTGGTTTAAATAGGCAGAAATGAGCACAAAAATTAGTAAGTTAACAGAAAAGCTGAAATTAGCAAGAAATAGCTGAATAGTAGCTGAAGCAGCAGAACGAAGCTTACAGAAGTGGCAAGGCCACAATTGTGCCCAATTAGACTGAAAGAAGATGAAATATGAACAAACAGGGGAAATTATCTGAAAAAAAGCAGAAATTTGAAAAAAAAACAAACAAACAAACAAACAAACAAAAAAAGCTGAATAGTAGCTTAAAAATCAGAAAGAAGCTTACATTATCAAAATAAAGTGGAGAGAGCACAGTTGTGCCCAATTAAGTTTAAAGAATCAGAAATGATCATCAAACAATTATCTGAAAAAGCTGAAGTTACCAACAAAAAACAAATAAACAGCTGAACAGTAGCTAAAAAAGCAGAAAGAAGCTTAATTTACAAGAAGGAAGTGGAGAGAGCACAAATGTGCCCAATAAGGCAAAAAGAAGCAGAAGTGAGTGCAAAAAAATGAAATTATATGGAAAAAAAGCTGAAATTAGCACACACACACACACACGCACACAAACACACACACACACACACGCACACACACACGCACACACACAACCCCCCCCCCCCCCACACACACACACACACATCTGAAAGGTTGTTAAAAAGGCTGAAAGAAGCTTAAATTACCAGCAGAAAGTGGAGGGAGCACATTTTCGCTGAATTAAGCAGAAAAAAGTTTAAATGAGTGTAAAAAATGTGGAATTAGCTGAAAAATCTAACATCAGCATAAAACAGCTAAATATTAGCTAAATAAGCATCTATAGCTGAAACTTACAGAAATACTGTAAGCTGAAAGGAGCATAACAAGGTGAAATTAGATGAAATAAGTTAGAAGATGTCCCAAAATGTTCTAGTTAGTGGAATAAATCACAGACATCTACACCTCCAGATGTAGGAAGAGGGTCACCAGCATCATGAAGGACCCCACTCACCCAGCACACACACGTTTTGCCCCGCTCCCCTCAGGAAGGAGGTTAAGGAGCATTAAGTGTAGAACCACTAGACTGAGAAACAGCTTCTACCCTGAGGCTGTTGGACTCATGAATAGCTAACCAAGATAATCACTGTGAAAAATCACACCATGTTGCTGCTGATCTGTTTCATGTTGCTGCTGATCTGTTTCATGTTGCTGCTGATCTGTTTCATGTTGCTGCTGATCTGTTTCATGTTGCTGCTGATCTGTTTCATGTTGCTG
>NC_056508.1:32547729-32568672 GCF_014905685.2 Nematolebias whitei | reverse complement strand
TGTTGCTGCTGATCTGTTTCATGATGCTGCTGATCTGTTTCATGTTGCTGCTGATCTGTTTCATGTTGCTGTGTGCATTCATACTCATCTGCTCACACAGACTCATGTTCGTGCTGCTGTTCGGCGTATTGCTTTTGTTGCGCTTAACATATTTTTAGTTAATGTTTTCTTAGTTCATATCTTAGAACTTATTACTGTTTTTCTTTTACATTTTTGATGGATGTAACTGGGACCCTGTGGACACAATTTCATTGGTGCGAATGACAAATAAAGAAACTCTGACTCTGACACTCTAAAGCTGAGCACAAAACAGCTGAAAAAAAAAACACAGCTGAAATTAGCTGAAAGTAGTTGATTTTTTATTTTTAATTTGCACAAAGAAGCTTACCTGGAACAAAAGGTGAAAAGAGCAGTAAAAGGTTGTAAACACATAAAAATATGAAGGATTGAAAATGAGCTCAATTCATTTTGCTATTATAAAATTGTCAGAAAAGGCTAAAATAGTTCAAAAAGCTAAAGTTGTACTAATACCAAAAGTTCTAAGGTGTGAATGCTTAATATTCACACAATGAGAGGCTGTAGAAACTGAATTGGAACTGAGCAAGTTCAACACAGGCAACAACCAGTTGTAATATCATACTCACCAGCAGGTGGCGGTCTATCATCAGGACAGCCAATGAGGCCAGAGAGGAATTTAGAAACAGAGCTCTGCAGGAAATTAATGTCAAAGCAGAAAATGCAACCCTGAGCTTCAACAGCCACAGTGCATTTGGAAAAGCTCCCACTCACCCATTAAAGATCATTTTCTGACTAAAACAGAGGTAAAATCACCACAGCTCCATCTGATCCACAAAAAATATATTTACAATAATTGTGCAGGCTTCATTAGGGGATTTTTCAAGAGCCGTTTATGCAGTTCAGTTTAATTTACAGCTATGCTTTAACGTTTTATAACATGATCAGCCTATATTCATCTTATGAAGGAAGATTTTATAATTCTGTGAGTCTGCTGACTAAATAATAGATTGAAAAAGTATACATATATACAGTTTATTTGCTGCACTCCATTTATTATTTTTATTTAAGGGTGTAAGGAGTGTGTAATGCATGTACAGTTTGCATGTTCTATTTCAAAGCTGCATGATGAGAAAGGTACGGGAGTAAAATTATGATCAGAACAGTAACAAGCGTGCTTCAATGCATTGACAACCCTAAAAAAAAATCAATCTTAATGTGTTCAAATTCAATTTGCAGCTACAGATCATGACGGTTAATCTTTACATTGCTTTGCCAGGCTTGCAGCTGTTTAGCTAAAACATGTCACACATCATTACTAGTGACCTGTCTGTGTTCACTTGTTACTAAATGCAAATTTTCCATCTGCTTCATATTTGGAACCCTCCTTTTTTTAAAGCTTCTCATTTCCATGCTCATCTTGCTGGATGCAGCCTCTCATTAGTCGTGACGCCAACCTGGAATTGATGCTCCTGCTCTGATTTTCATAACACAGAGGAGAGTTTGAAACAGATGCTCTTGCAGGAAAACGGCAGAATTGGTGGCCTTGTTTTTTTCATGATGGATTGTCTCTCTTTGAAGTCAGACATGCGGAACAAAGCCAACAATTAACTTTATGTGTCGGTGGCTCATGTTCTGTGCTTTACTGTATCACATGCCAGCAGCTCCATCGGGCCTCAGCTGTCTTTATTCCTGCTCTTCCCTGCGACAGATGTTGCAGTGGGAAGCAGCCATGATTCCTGGTGTTCAGCAGCATCAGAGGCACACAGTACTTTTTGCTTATTCATTAGGCCTGCATGTACGCTGCACCTCCATTTTTAACAAATAAAGTAAAAGGCTCACTGAGGACACAAAAACACCATTCCAGTCTTAACCTGTACCCTGCAGGGGGTGCTAAGATTGGAAATTTTGATTTGGGCATAATTGATCCAAAACATGACTGAAACACACAAACAAACAAACAAACCAGAAGAGGTATTGATCCACATACAGAACCAAAGAGCAGGTTTAGGAGAGGGAAGGTCATTCTCACATTTATTGTTCCAGTAGCTTACACTAACAACAATCAGCCGTGAGTTTACAATAATTCATATTTCTTTATGATTTTTATTTTACTTTTTATAATGAGCATAATTTGATCAAAGGCCAGCTCGTTTCACCTGGGGTTCTGAGGAAAGGTTATAAATAACAAACAACTTTCCTGTTGTAGTTAGTTTTTGGACATGTGGAGAAATTGAGTTTTATTCTTACCAGACTGACGAGCTAATGGCTAGTCCTAACAGGGTGGTGACCAAAGTGGAATGCTGCCACTCTAATCTTCTAAAATATTGTAGTTTATCCATCCATCCATTATCTTTTATCCGCTTCTTCCTTTTCGGGTCGCGGGGTCACTGGTGCCCATATCCAGCAATCACTGTGTGAGAGGCGGGGTTCACCCTGGACAGGTCTCCAGTCCATCACAGGGACACATAGAGACAACGAAACAAACCATTCACTCTCTCACTCACACCTAGAGACAATTTAGAGTTACCAATTTGGTCTGTGGGAGGAAACTGGAGTACCCGGAGAAAATACATGCATGCTCGGAGAGAACATGCCAACTCCACCCAGAAAGGCCCCCAGACTGGGATTTGAACCTGGGTAACGAGGCAGCAGCTCTACTGTACCACTGTGCGGCCCTATTGTAGTTTATGTGAACACTTTTTATATAAGCTCTTAAACATCAGTTATCAGAGTTATTGCTGAAAAAAAAAAAAAAAACACGACATTTTTGCCTTGAGTGCTCCATCTGCTCCGAAAGTGCTACAGAAAACTGCTACTGTTTGTGGATGTAAATAAACATACATGAAGTATGTAAACATGTAGTAGATCATGTCATTAAAATTAACAATGGGATGTCACAAGAACACACACACACACACACACACACACACACACACACACATATATATATATATATATATATATATATATATATATATATATATATATTTACATTAGAGTTGTTTTAAAACACCAGTGATCCACTTTGATCTGGACCCTGTTCAGACTAGCCATTAGCTCATCAGTCCAGTCAGAATTAAGGCCCATCTATACAATATATTTTTCAAAAATTGAGATGCTGATGCATTTGTGTATTTGTTTATAGACCAATTTAGTTTAGTTTAGTTTTTTTTTTTTTTTTTTTTTTTTTGGGGGGGGGGGGATAATATGTGATACTTCTTATAAAATTTTGTTTTAGATAAATCAATTTAGACAAGATCTATGATGTGTTTAGAATTAGCAGATTAGCAGAATATTTCACTGCAAAACACTATTTTTTAAATTGTTTTTTAAAACTATTTTATTTTTTTCTTGATCTTGTTACCATTATATTTTGATTATAAGTCAGAAATGTTTATAACCCCAAATTGTATTAAGTGAGGAGGACGACTACAGTTGTTTACTTGTTAAGGGATTTTTATTTTTTGTGGCTATAAGTCTCCTTATACTTATACTTACTTATGTTGTTGCAGGGGATGTTCTCGCCACCTAAAGGTGCAGCATGGGTATTTCAGTGTTTTTATTTAAACTGCTGTGGCTCAACATCATCATTAAGTATCACTGTGTGGAAGAAAATCACATTCTACTTTAGCCTACAAAAAGTTACTTCTCAACAAAGACAAAGAAAAAAAATATCTGAAGTAATGCAGATTAGACCCTAAATTATATTTCTTTAATCTGAGGATGTTTATCTACTGCAGGTTATCCTTTCAAAGAACCTGACTTTAAAGATGAAAATAAGTTTCTTTAACTGGGTAAGCACATAAAATGTAAAATCTGAGATATAAAAACTGAATTTCTGTCAAAGTTACTGCAAGATGACAAGTGCGTTCAGAGTTTTGCACCAACTCTCAGGAGTTCACATCCACATGAGCCTCACAAACAGCTGGTGGCTTCAAGGAAAGGTCGCCTCCGCTGTCCGGCTGCAAACACACAGCTGCAGCTTGTCCTCTCCTCGTGGTTGTTGTTCTTATCTGCAATCTCCTTCCACTTGATATTCAATCTCCGCCTGAAGTCTCAGCGTAAGAATAGCCTCAGAGACTGAAATAGTGGTGCTAGACTGTGAAAAAAAGGAGTATTGAACCAGGTTATTGATTTACACAAGCTTTATGGTCAACATTTTGTCACATAAAAGGAAGCACACGGAGCGTGTCTTCTTCTGTACGGATTCTTTTGTAAAATTTGCATGAAACTTGTAGACTGAGAAGGGTGAGAAGTGAGAAGTCTTTAGGCTGTGCTCTTTTTAGGAGCTTCATGTCTGCACACATCGAAGAAAGAGGAAAAATGGGTCGCCGGAGTCACGACAGTCCCCCGTGTTATCTAACTGCATTATTGTGCTGCGTTAATGAGGATTCTGACAGCCCTGCAGAGCTGCAGGGAGGCACCTTTACAAAGTCAGAATAACCTGGGCTCAGAGTTGTTGATTGCTCCCCGAATAATTACAACTCTGAAAACGATGACTCGTCAAAAGGACCGAGCAGGAAGAGAAATGACCCAATAAATCGTTCACTTTTAGAAAGCGACTGAATAGCTGCACAGGTAAGATGGTTGGGGTGTTACAAAATGCTGATTTTCCATCATCTAAATTTAGCTGATTTTATTCTCGGTTACATAAATGCATTTATAGAATATAGAAAGTGCTGCTTTCTTAGGGGAAAATCTGTCAGACTTATGAAACTTGTTTGAAAATCTGCATTAATGATGCTCAAAATGGAATGCTGCCACTCCAATCTTCTAAAATATTGAACTTTATCCATCCATCCAGAAATATTATTATTGTTGTTTTATAAAACGGTTTGTAAACAGATGCTCCTCAGAGCATTTCATAAATGAGTAGTAATATGACCATTCATGGTGACTGTAAGAACAATATGGACTCTACTTATATTGGGGTTTCACCTTTGTGCCACAGTTTTTCTAAATCAAAAACAGCAGTTAGTTTCTGCGTGAAGCTGAATAAAAACAGTATGAAATTAATAAATAAATTAAAAAAACCTGCATCTGAGAGAAACTAGTGTAAATTCTGTCCATTTTTATTCATTCACCATGTTGATACTCTAGTCTAAAGTTTTGTATTTGTGAGCATTTTGTTCCCTTTGTTGTTGTTTTCCTGTTTTTCTGTTACACTGCGTCTGTGCACAGCATGCACAGCTCAGTTCAGACCTGCTATTAACTCTGGGCTGCCACTGAGCAACTACAGGCCTGCTGATGTTTCTGTCAAATTTACAATACATTCCCATGTCTGAACTATAGCACAATTTAACATAGGAGCCAATAAAGTCACATTTCTGCAGAATTATTTAGCACACTTTTCTTAATGAGCTCAATTACCCAACGGACACAGTATGGGGAAAAGAGTATAAAACAATGAATGGCTTCACAAAGGGTTGAAGCAGAGTCTAAAAGATTGAGACCAGAAAACTCCACCACAGTAAAACCACTGCATCCATCATCTGCTTTCTCTACATCTTCATTGTGAACGTAAAGTCATAGTTGTTTTTAATTTGGCGATTATAACGTAATATGATGCTGCTTAGACTGTTGTCCTGTGATTGACAGTGTATTTTACTGTGCAGTGACCACAGTCTGCTCTAAAAACCACTTGCTCCTCACAGTTCCAGGAACTCGTCTTAAGCGCAGAGGGGACAGGGCAGGACCAAGACTTTGGAACGAGTTACCTCTGCTTGTCAGACAGGTCCCCTCCCTCTCGGTTTTCAAGTCCCGTTTAAAAACCCACTACTATTCTGTAGCTTTCAACACCAGATGATCTGTGTTTTGAACCTGTACGCTCCACACTGGTTAGTCGTCATTATCTGCATTGTTTTTATGTCTATATTTCTGATTTACTTCATTTTGTATTTTGCTTTGTGTGTTACCTGTTGTTCTGTCTGTACAGCACTTTGGTTGGCCTTGTCACTGTTTTAAGTGCTCTATAAATAAAGTGGTATGGTAAAAACAATCGGAACAAATGTTTTGAGAAGCACACCATGCAGCAACCATTATTAACTAGAAAGTTCCTGGAGAAACTTGGACGGGGACTGTCATGTAGCAGCCATTAAATGATTTGACAATATGTGTTGGGGTTTCCTCTCAACTACCAACATACAAAATTTCAGCTCAGTATGGCAACAACAACAACAACAATCAATGAGTTATAGTAGGTTTTTTTTTTTAAGCTATGGAGGCCATCTTGGATTTTTGATTTGGAATGTGATGGGGAATGTTCTCAGCTATAACTTCACAAATTTCAGCTCTATATGTGTAAATAGCTAAGTTAAAGCCATTTAAATTTAGCTTTGGTGGCCATCTTGAATTATTATTATTTTTTAATTCAGTGTGTATTGGACATTGCTCTCAGCTCCCATCACACCAAATTTCAGCTCAGTACCTTTTAAAACAATCTGAGGTTTTGTTTGCAAATCACGTTGCCATGGTAACTCAAAATGCCAATTAAAGTAATAGTATACACATCACAGTGTCGAGCCAATTGTTTTGATATAAAATTTGTGGGGGGTGAACGCTGTGGTTCAGGCCGCATTAAAGTTGATGGAAAAGCAAGACCCTTTCAGGTGGATAATAACAGCCTTGGGTAGTCCCCAGTCAACTCTGATAAATAAAATCCTCACAAATTTTTATCATTTATCTCATCAAATTTTGGGCATTTTTATTTAAAAGGAATTTAAAAGTTAAGTAAAACATTTAGTCAACAAAACAAAAATGCACAAAAGGCAGAGAAATATTCCCAAGGATGGCTGTTAAATTATTTTTACTCAACCAGCAACAGTTTTTTTAACCTCGAGGCATCCAGGTAACAACTCTGCTGAGGGGTCACAGAGCATCAGGACGGATGGCGTTCAGACTCACAAATGGATAAAAGAAGTCCAGACCATCTCTGACTGACTAATAAAAACGTTTCAGTGTCACAAGGCTGTTCCCACCAGTTGGATCACAGATCACAGATCACAGATTAGGTCTCTCTTGTAAATGATTCTTCAAGGCTCAATGGGATTTACCTGTCTAAATAAAGGTTGATTGATTAGGACCAGGTCTGAGTGAAGCCTGTACTGTTTGGACTCTAAAGGAACATTTCATCCCTCATCGTGCAGACTTTTTAATCAGTATATTTCTTTCATTTTTGGTAAGAATTGTGCTTTTGGTTTAAATTGGCAAGACAATTAGTACTAATGATCAATAGTTCACCTTAAGCATAAAGTTTTAGCTACTTAAAATGTAAAAATGTGTAAAAACCATGAAGATCATCTGAGTATTTAATGTACTGCAGGATCAGACGTTTTATTATTTTCTTTCCACTGATGTGCACAGCTACAGCACATTTAACGTCATTCCTTCTCTAAATAAGAGAAAACAGTCTGGACTGTGTGACCTTTGCTTCAAATTATATTTCCTGTTGCAACTTTAAGTTTACAACCACAAATGACAGGCTTGGATTGCGTCTTGATGTTTGCACCAAAAATAACTGCATTAAGGTTTTCTTTGTGGCCTGTTAAGCATAAAATCTTCATTGACTCCTGCCAGTGAGGCGTTAAAAGACAGTCGTAAAAAAAAATAAGTCGATCTTAAGAGACAGATTGTCAGAGATGTTTCTTTGCCGGAGCTAAAGCTTTTACAAAGGACAAAACTATAGCTGTACATTCTCATATATCGTGTTTACATTATGTGGCACTCACCAGTTTAATCATCAATCAAGAAGCCACCGTTTGGTAATATGCAAAATGATGAGCGTACAGAACAGTAAATACTCACAATCTTCAGGTGAGGGTTTCTGCTGGAGCGTTCAGTCAATATTATTTAGACAATGATTTTAAAAAGGCCATAAAAGCTACAGTCTGTGGTGGAAAAAATGACACTACAGTATGATGTAGTGAGGAAATGATTACCACAAACTGGCATGGAGGCTGGACAAAGATGAACTTTAAGAGCATCTTGTGTTTCTCCCTCTTGATTAGCCGCTACAAGTTCCCTGCATGTAGCTTTTAAAAAATTTAAAATGCGCTCATCTGTTCTGCATTGGAAAGCTGCTGTTGGATCATTGAGGTGCCTGAGCTTCAGTGCAGACACATTAAGAGGCTACAAAACATTTTGCTGTGCCCCCTCACTGCAATATCCCCCCCTCGTAGGGCTGCTTCCTTTGCACGCTGTTGTGCAATTAAAACCCTGAAGGCTAAATGAGCAGTTGTGCTGCTGCGCTCTCGATTTTACTATAGTACATTCAATATTTTGTAGCAGTATAAACATATCACAATAGTGAGGTTACCCTGCTCTGCTTGTATAAATGCTCAAGCCGGTTGGAACTTTTCAGAGTCTCATACTGAAAGTAGCTCAGATTGCACATTTTCTGAAGTTCGCTCCAGCTGTTTCCCCATAAACAGTTAAAGCTCAATGTGTTCAGTCTGTTACTAAGATAAACGCACAGTCAAAACGACCTCCAGTGTTGCAGGTTTATCAGAACCCGCTCTGCATTTTTGATGCACTCCTCCTGAGGGGAGATGAATTATCCTCTATTGATCCATGTTGCCTCCTGCACGAAGGCTTTGCAGCCGTTTTGTGTAGAAATGTCTGATCTTAATAAGACTGTGTTCATTGTGCAGTGACCTTTTACATCCCCAAATATCCTTCACTCAGGCCGTGTTCTGCTCCACCAAGGGTGAAGGTTTGGGAGGTCACTGAGGCGTTTTGATCTTCAGGTCGTTCTGTAGCTCGGGTGAGGGCTGCCCCGGCTGAAGCGGCGGATAACATTTAAAGTCATGCAGCGACGCGGGCTGCAGCGGCACCGGATTGGGCGTCTCTTTCCTTTCACTTTGCTGGAAGTCCAGAGGCGGCGCGTCCTTGCAGCAGAAGTACTGCTGCCATATTCTCCGGAAGGCCGAGCGAAACTTCTTGATGCGGAAAGCGTAGACGATTGGGTTGACGGCAGAGTTGCCGTGCGAGAGCAGAATGGCGATGTAGAGGAGAACACTGGGCTTGTTGCACTGCGGGCAGAAGAGCGTGATGCAGTTGATTATATGAAGAGGGAGCCAACTGATGGCAAAGAGAAAAAGCACCAGAACCAGCGATTTGGCTAGATTCAGCTCCTTATCATAGTACTTGTTGGGGTCTGAGTAACTGGAGGTGATTTTTTTATTGTTGAGCTGCTTGTGGATCATGAAGAAGATCTCTGCATAGATGACCAGCATGAGCAGCAGCGGCGGAAGCACCCAGCCGAAGAAGTTAAAGTAGACCATGTAGTCCATGCTGATGACGTTTTCGAACTGGCAGGTGATGCTGAGGTTTGGGCTGCTGGAGTCGTTCTGAAGGCGCCTCAGGTTGTTCCAGCCCAACATGGGCATGAGTCCCACAATGAAAGCCACCATCCAGCACATCACCACCGCCAGGCCCGCTCGCCGAGGGGTCACCACTCGCTTGTACCTGCAGGAACGAGCAGAAACAACTCAGTTTTTATCCTTAAAAATGTTGGAAGATGAATATCAGAATCAGAATAAGCTTTATTATCATTGCACCGAGATGCAACGAGAACATGTACGTACAGTCGTCTGAAAGATGGGCGGAGTGCACGAAGCTGCTACTATAAAAAGCACAACCCTCTTATTCGTATTCAGAATATTATTTTGCTTAGATGAGAAAAGGAAAAAAAAAGACATACAAAAATACAAACAATATTTTCTGGGAGGTCACACGTTTAATGTTTTACTTCACATTTACCGTAAGTTAAGTCGTTTTTTTTCTAGATCAGAAAAGTCAAGTTAGAGCAATCAAAGGGTCAAACAATGAATTGAAAATGTTAAGACTCGTTCACTGGCTCATGAGATATTTTGCTAACATGATGAACAAACACACAGACACAGGCATTAATGCCAGTCTTTTTCCTTTAGTGGATGACAAAGAATAATGTTTGAAGGTACTTTAGGAGTTTTCCTCGCTTTATTTTCCAGTTACCGTATTTTTTGGATTATAAGGTGCATTAAGTGAAATAAAACAGTCGGATGAGTCAAACTTTATTCAACTCATTCACAATAACCACATAAAATCAGTTTGAGGTCAGTAAGCACAACCAGAATTGAAACTTAAGGTGCACCTGATTATAAGACTCACTGGTGATTTTTGAGAACGTTAAAGGATTTTTAAGTGTGCCTTATAGTCTTAAAAATACGGCATAAGCTTTTAGTAAAGTTAGCTTGCTAAGATAAAACACAAAACTCTCCTGACCTAACAAACAAAATGAGGCAGATTTTGTTAGGGGGACAAGACGAGGCACAGATGAGAAGGCAGAACTGAAACTTGGACCAATAAAAAAGCTGAAAGGTGATTACTGGCTAAGTGCAGCTGAAGCTAATGGGCCAGTATTGAACAGGTGGGATTGATAAACTGAGGGCAAGGCTGACAGAGGGAGCTTTAACAAGTGAGACAAAACAGGCTGAATATAAAGAATCTTAATATAAAACAAAGAAAAACACATCTAATACATAAACTATTATTTTAAAAAAAATTCTAGGATTACGACAGATTTATGGAACAACAAAGGTCAACTCTTGGCTATTTTTTAAGCTGCATTTGGAGTCTTTTTAAATCCTCATTTATGTGACACCTGGTTCTGGCAGCAGAAATGCAGACAATACTAACTTAAAAAAAATAAGTGCTCCTTTTAATCTCATGGAGTTTGTTTTGCTTGTATCAACATTTTTTTCATGTAATTCTTGCTCTTTAATTATAAGCTTTTTTTTTAATCCATGAAGTGAAAATTGTTCAACTGTCCACAATCTGTTCACATACTGTTACAATTCTTTGGCTTTTATCTCACAAAATACATGTTTCTTTGGTAAGCTACTAATTTGTTTTATTCCATTGTTTCTAGTTTACTCTCATTTTTTTGTTTATGTATAAGAATTTAATAAATCATCTACTGATGACTTGTTGTTTTAGTAGTACATTTTATTTGACTCCAAAGGTCAACTTTTTATGAGAAATGTGATTTTTGCTCCTTTGAGCGGTGTGTTTGAGCTGAGATTTATAATAATTACCTAAACATGATTCATCTTGAGTCACAAAGATGTGCTGGTTTTGTTTGACGTGTTTCCAGGAGCCGAATGATCAAGTTTTGCATCAAAACCAACTTTTATATGTTCGCTGATGGTAAAAATAAATTAAATTCAGATACGATGACTTTAACATTTAATTAAGCACAGCAGAGATAAGCTGTGATATTAGGTGAATTACAAGGTTTACATGTTCAGAAACAGGTTTTCAGTATTTGCTTTATCTAAGAGATAACGAGCAGGAGGTTCTGTTGATGTCTTAAGGCCAAGAAACAAACCAGACTCGGCCTGAAACATCTCAAAGCAGAGATACAAGCACTTATCAGATCCATCTCATGTTAGAGCGCATGTGCAGCAGTAATCATATCGTATATTTACAGCATCTGATGTTGTAACAGCAGAGGAAATGTTTGCATTACAACAACCTGACCTTTGCTGAAAAGTAGCCTGAAGCCAAACTGGAGCCTGTAATTTAGCTGGACTGTCACAGGTGCCATGTGTTGGATTAGTATTGACTGAGGAGCGGCGCAGACAGCCTGCTCATGAGGATAATACGGTTGTATTTTAATACTTTCCTGGAAGCTATAGGAAAGAAGATGTATTCCTTAGACAACGAATAAATAAAGTAATAAGGACTAAACTCTGACAGGTCAAGAGCTGAAACTTTAAGCTGAGTGCTGTAATGAGGGTTGGACAAAAGCCACTGTCCCTGGAGGCCCCTCAGATTATAACTTCCATCTTTTTATGACACTGGCTTATCTTTTCGCTTCTCCTCCTCCCCCTGACTCTTCTGGTTTTTGTTTCAGTGTGAAAACTATTTGCATGTGCTCTAACTATACAGGCCTGCCTCTCTCGTTGTTTTAGAAAGATGCTGAGACCTGATCCATCTGCAGGCTGATCAACAGTCCTATAGATGTCATGTTGGCACAAATGGGAAATGCTGTCAAGTGAAAAACGAGCCCATGCACGTGCCAATCAATAGCCAGGAAGTGAAGCTGACCTGTGAGGCTTTTCTGGGAACAAAACTCAGCCATCACTTTAATGTCACTGAACCAGCACTCTGCTCCCTCTTGAACCCGTCCCCCCCTCCTGAGCAACATTACCTGGTCGGGATCTTGATCCTGAGGTAGCGGTCAATCGCGATGGCCAGCAGGGCCAGGATGGAACTTTGCGTCAGCACCAGCACCGTGCACGCCACGAGCAGGCAGCTGTAGAAGTGCGTCTCAAGTCCGATGCTGATGGTGATGGCCAGCGGGATGACGAGCGCTCCCACCGCAATGTCCGCCAGAGCCAGGGAGACGATGAAACAAAAGGTGGTGTCTCGCAGGGATTTATTAATCCTCACCGCCCAGACCACCATCACGTTCCCGATCACTGAGGCCACCGCGATCAGGACCTCCATCCCGATGTAGAGGGACTGCCCTATAGGAGCCCCGGCCATCCTGGCGGAGCAGGAGGAAATCCGAGGTGTCCTTTTTGTCCTTATGGTGATCTCCAAACAGCTTGCGCGTTCATGATGCCCCCGTTGTCCCGCTCCCCAAATCTAACCCGAGATAAATCCAGCTTTCTGAGAGGGATACAAGACGACTCCGCAGCTAGGGGGGAGTAGTTTTTGGTTTGGAGCAGGTGCTTTGGTCCTGCGGCTGTTGTGCGTCTTTCCGGGTCTCCGCCGCTCCACCTGCTTCCCGTGCGCGCTGCATGTTTCCCACGCGCTTCGATGTAATCACATGGGCGCCGAGTGCTCGTCAGCCGACACGTTTCAGTTTGACAAAGCAGCTTTTTTTGATTTGGCAAAGGCAGAGGGAGGAGAAGCATGCGCGTGGTTTGCAGCTTGTGCGCAGGCGGCCGCGCGCCTCCTCTCTCTCTCCTCCAGTGGATGAGGTTTTATCAGGAGCAATCAGTTCCCACAGAAATATGGGTATTTTATGTTTCTCTGCTGCTTGTTTCCTGTGAATTAGAACCTGCTCCACCTGGTTTCTGTTGGTGTTTTACTTGTCTTGATGATCATTTTAAAAAATATCCATGCGGGACGGTTCCAGAGAAGTGAGATGTTCCAATGAACCCCTGACTCTGCACCTTCCTCCCACAATCTGGAAGTGTCAACCTCAATTGCATAAAAGGGCCAAAATTTTAAACATTTTACAAGTCATGGGCTAATGCTGTAATCCATGTCAGATATCCATCATCTTTTCTTGGTTCCAGCTTCATAAACAGAAGTTAAATTGGTCCCATTTGATGTGTTTTGTTGCTCCTCCATCAAAATCAAATATTACAGATAAATCCAACCTTTTCTCTGGCATCAATGTTAGACAGCCATCATGAGAATCCTGCATTAAATATTTGTTAAGCAAAATGAGAAGCAATAAACACATTTTTCATTTAAATTATAACCTTGGGGGCTGTACAAGAAATAGAAAATAAGAAATAAGAACAAGAACGAAAGAATAAGAAATAAAGAAATCAAAGCAAAGTTCTTGTTTTTAGTATTTCACCCTGTTTTACAGCACCCTGATTTATTGTTTTATATTTTAACTGTATTTTTACTGTAGTTTATTGTTATCATTGTTTACCGTTTTGTTGTCTGTACTTTATATGTTCTGTCTGGAAGAGGTCCCTCTTGCAAATGAGTCCCCGTGGCTCAATGAGGCTAGCCTGTATAAATAAAAGGTTGAATAAAATTAAAAACTGTTAACAAGGGCCAGATTTGGCCCACGGGCCTTGGGTTTGACACATGTGAAAGGAACCTTGATCAGATGTTCCTCTGGGTGAGACAGTCTTATAGAAGTGAAATAAAAGCAACCATAAAGTTGCTGAGAATCACGTCAGCTCTGCAGGCGACACGGCTCAGTACAAAGTTCATGTCGTTCTCTTGAAGCCTGAAATCCAAAACATATTCAGTTCCTTGTTGCCCGTCGAAAGACGAAAGGATAAAGTTTTTGCCATTTATCTTTTACTCAAACATCTCACAAACAACTGAATGAATTTTATTGAAGCTTTGAAAGGCATCATTGGGTGATCCTCTGTATCTGATTAATCTTTGGAGTCAACATGATTCAAGGGGGCCACCACAGACAAATGACCTGAAAAACCACCAAAATTACTCTGAATTTTACAAACATTGATCTAAGATTTGGGGTGGTAGTAGCTGAGAGTCTTTCACAACAAGTGCTACTTATTGAGCAGACTTTTACCTCAAACTTTAACATTAGCTGTTGGAGTGAACTCTGTTCTGTTGGCGAAATATCTCATGAACCACTGGACTGATTTGAATGAAACTCTGAAATAATAAATAATCTGAAATAATCATTGACGGTACAGCTGTAACTGAATAACTGTTGGAGTCAACTTCAAGACGACCACCAAACCAGAGCAATATTAGCCAACACTAAAATGGCTAAAATACAGTAAATTTTACAGATACTGAATGAAAACTTGATGTAAAGTAGCTTTGAGTCGTTCACAACGAATAGTTTGAGCTTGACATTTCACAACATCAAATTATATTATATGAGGTTTGAGCAAAACGACTTAAACTCTATCATTTCTCAATATAATAAAACTGGATAGATGGCAGGTGACAGGCATTCCCCTAAAAAGAAAATGATAGATTAGTTATTTTATTTAAGTTATATCCAGTCTCCCAGCAAACAGGTTATAGATTATGGCTGATTTCCTTCTATCTCCATCATTTTCATGAATCTCTAACTAGAATAATCATTGTGAAAAACCATATCATGTTGCTGCTGATCTGTTTCATGTTGCTGCTGATCTGTTTCAATGTTGATGTGTTCATGCGTGCACATCTGCTCACACAGACTCATGTTCATGTTTGTGCTGATGTTCAATGTTTTATGTTATGAGTGCTTAGTGTATATTTAGTTGATGTTTTTCTTAGTTCATATCTTAGATGTTATTGCTGTTTTTCTTAGACATTTTATTGTTGGATGTAACTGGGACCCCGTGTACATAATTTCGCTCCACCACATGTACCACATGAGGTGCGAATGACAATAAAGAAACTCTGACTCTGACTCTGAAATAGAGGATAATACTTCTGGCCCTGCAGGATCACGGCCTTCCTGCGATCCGGCTCACTCTGCTGCTTCCACAGGAACACACTGTGCAGAGCAGTGGTGCAATGCAAACAGATGCGTCCTCCTTTGGTCCAAAAGCAGAGAGGAGTGCGAGCTCAGACTTGGAATCAACGCGGACAGGACCCACTGTTCTGAACGTGCAGTTCTGAGCTGCACTCATGTGCAATATGAAAGATTCAACGTGAAAGGATTTCATTTTATAGGGGACTTCTTGCAAAATCAAGAAGGCAGAACAAGGAAAAGTGTAATACTGTGATAAGCATTCATATGCAGAGAAATATGACAGGAGACTGGCTGATAACACCTTATCTATGAGCAGAAAGTTGTCAGCATGAGTTAGTCACAGAGGTCAGCCAACACGGGCAAAGGAAGGCAGCGGCCATATGGTCCTGGTGCAGCAACTGGCATCTTACCCACCTGAGAGATTAGAATGAGCAGAAGCCAGGTCATGGATGGGAGCATCAATCTTTACAGAGCAAACACACCAGTGTAGATGACGATTAGCTGACATCATCCAACATTCATTTTGTTTTAAACTACAAATTAATCTGAACAAATGTCACAGTTTACAGACTGCAGAACACGTGGATTCATCCCTTTATCACAGTTTGTTCTAGTGCAACCTAGATTTAAAATATGTCTTATACAGACTTAATAACACTTTGGTTTGTCATATTTCCAAGGTTGTATTTCACCTAATGGTCAGAAGGTGTTACAGTTGTGACGCCCACAGAAAACGAGGAAACGCTTCAGTAAACATTTGTCAGGTTTCTGCCGTTTGGGGTTGAATGACCAGTGAAGTGCAGCCTCCTTCAGTTGTGTGAGACACATTCTACACCTCAATAACTATTTTCTGCTGAGTCTAAAATCTAAAATCAAGAATCCTGCACCACATACTTCTACACAAACATTAGTCTCTCTGCATGCCAACGTTTGTGCGTCCCTGTCAATCATCATAGTGCATGCTCAATAATCCAGGTAAAAAATCCAACAAAGTTAAGTCAGGTCATCTGGATGGTTTCTTTTTTTTGTTGAGATGTTTCGTCCTTCATCCAAAGGACTTCATCAGTCCGATGAGCCACAGCAAACTTGGTCTCACAAGCAGCACACTCACATTATTACTCAAACACGGGGGAGAGGGCGGGCCCCAGAAACATTTTATCACAAGCAAACTGGTTGGTCCACTATGTGAATGTGCTGCTCGTGGGACTCAGTTTGTTGCAGTTCCTCAGACTGATGAAGTCGTTTGGATGAAAGGCAAAACAGAGAGTCAGAGTTTTTTTATTTGTCATTCTCACCACATGTGATACAATTGGTGGAAAGAAATTGTGTACACAGGGTCCCAGTTACATCCAACAAGAAAATGTAAAAGAAAAACAGTAATACAAACAAACAGTCTCAACACAAAAAGAACATGTCCAGATGACCTGACTTAACTTTGTTGCACTCCTGCCAATGTTTCTGTGGAGCTGAAGGAGTAGAGAGGAACTGATCATCATGAACTTCGAAATGACAAAATTTCCTGAACCTTTTATTGTTTTCATTTCTATTTATTGCTCACTGTTGATGCTGAAAAGGAATTACTTTTTTTTTCTCATGTCTGTAGATTAGCAAAATAACTTGTGGACTAGTGGATGAATTTGAATAAACTCTCAGGAAGTAACCATTGAGTTTACTTAAACAAATGAGTAACTTTTAGAGTCACTCCAGTTCATGAGGGACATCACAACAAATTAACTTCAGCTAAAACAAATATGGTGAAAACTCCATGAATTTTATAGATATGGAGCTAAACTTAGTGTGGTAGTAGCTGAGAGTCGTCGTCAACATGTTCTCTGAGCACTAACCCATCTCAGAAGGTCTCCTAATATTGCATGAGATCATTTAAAGTACAAGGTTGGACCAAAACAAGTAGAACTCTGCCCCTTTTCAGCACAAAATGAGTGGAGTTTCAAATTCTGTCGTGAAAGGCAGCGGGCGATATGCATTCCTTAATGCTGGGATTTTACATTCTCTTTAACTAGAAGTACTGTTTAAGAATCAAAGGTTTCAGGTTGTCCTGCATGTTTCACCATGTTTTGTTTTTTAATCAAGTTTGGGAAACATGAAGCAGCTTTTGCTTTTTGCTTCTCCTTTTCTCAATGTGGATTTTGAGATGAGTTTATGACCTTTATCCTCCGATAGAAATCGGCTTACATTTCCGCCTTCCCAAGAAAATTGTTGTTTGCAGAATGTTTATTTTTAGTTCTATGAGGGGAACAAATCACTGCCAATTTACAAAAAAAAAAGTAAAGTTTCAGCAGAAATCCAATTTCTTTTAAGTGACAGTAGGGAAAACTAATCTAGATAACTCTTGTGGTGATCTGACTGGTTGAGTTAGATTGAGGAGACAAAAAGAGATGGAATTAAAACAGAGGAAACAAAAAGGCCTAGAACTGACTGGACAGAGTGTTTGAGCCAATGACTGCAGAAACACACTGCTCTGGAGCCAAAGAGCTCAAGTTCAAGTTGATTGCCATTCGCATCACATGTGGTACATGAGGTGGAATAAAATTATGTACTCTGGGTACCAGTTACACCCAACAATAGCAGAGAAAAATGCAAACCAGTGAAACAAAGTTGGCAAAATGCAATAATGAAACAAAAGCAGAGAGCTTGACTAAATAAGGAACAAAGAGGAAAAACACTGAGTATGAAAGTTTCCAGATTATTCTAAACGTGTAGCAACAAAATTCAGGAACTACTGGGGGAGTGGGTCACCTGACGCTGATCAAGATTTACAATAGTTCTCTCAAAAAGAACAAACCCGTGGACACATTTTCTACATTTCTTGGAGATTGGAAGTTCTTGATGTTGATTATTCGATTAGAAAATTATTATAATTAATTTATAAAAGAATAATGTATTGGATGGCACTAAAACAAGTGCTTTCATCTAATAGAACTGTTCTAGAAAAAAATAAAGATTTACACACACACAAAAAAGCCATTTACTCATTTTTTAAACTTTCTTCAGATACTGTCAAAAGGTAAAACCCCAAATAAGAAGTAAAATACCTATTTAACAGGATAGTTTGGTCATTTTTGAAAGCATTTTCTGTCGTATATTATTCAGTACCTTATCAGCCGTGACATCAGTCATGGCATGGAGTATGAAGAAATGGACAAATGGCAAACCAAATGAGTTCCAGGTAATTAATCGTTATTTAGGCTCATAAAACAACTGTTTCTCAAAAATGACACAGCTATGAAAGAACGCTACACATAAATTTGTATAGAAACACAAACATTGTTCAGCAGACAAACTAAACATATTTTGTCATGTAAAAGTTTAGAGTTTTAATATTAACTAGTATTTTTACTAGTATGCTGTTTTTGAGGAAGTTGTTTTATGATCCTGAAAATCGATTAAAGGCTGGCACTTGTGCCCTTTTCTCCATATCAAGTGCTTTATGCCTGATGCCACCACTGATAAGGTACTAACTATTAAACTTCTTTGACAGAACTGCTAAAATGATCAGAATGTCACTTTAGTTAAATTACCTTAAGAGGGTTTGGGAAAAAAATCTGTGGTTAGGCCCTACCACCACCTCAATCCCAGAGTAAGTAAACACACTTAAATGTTTGAAACATAAAATATTTACCAATGGAACATCTATATGGGGTGCCGTTTGTCAAGTTAGTCAAAAATTTAAAGCAACATTTTGGCTTATGCCTTTCATAAAAAAGATATTTTTTTTCATAGTCATATTTGCACAATGTTATTCATAATGTCATAGTTCCAAACTAAATATTTATTTTACAAACTAAATATGTAACTTGCAAGTTAAAAATTTAGTTAGTAAACTAAATATTTAGGTATAAATTAAATATTTAATTTCCAAGCTAAATATTTGTTTTCAAAACTAAATTTTAATTGTCCAAGCTAAATATTTAATTTCAAAACTCAACATTTAATTCCTAAACTAAATATTTAATTTGCTAACTAAATATTTAGTTTGGACTTAAACATATATTTTACAAACTAAACATTAAATAAAAAAAAAATAATAATTTGCTAACTAACTATTTACCTCAGACATAAACATTTAACTTGCTAGCTAAATATTTAACTTTCAAGTTAAATGTTTAGCTTGTAAATTAAATATTTAGTTTGGAACTATGACATTTATAAATGTATGAATAACATGGTGAAAATATGACTTTGAAAAAAACAACAACCCTTTTTTCTTATGAAAGGCTAAATAAACTAAAATATTACTTTTAATATTTGACTGTGTAACTTCACAAACGACACCCCGTACATCCAAGACATTATTCAGTGTGAATATTTTTGGTTTCTGGAAAAACAGAATTTGCTGCATGTTTTCCAAAAGACAGGAAACAAAAGTTACAGGTAATTGAGGTCATTTTTTGTTTATTTTAATTCTAAATATTCACCGTTCTACATGAAATAGTCCTCTTGCCACAAGTTGCCATTCAGAGCAACAGTATGATGGATTCATCTCATGCCTAAAAGCTCACACACATTTTTAACTAACATTTGCATTTGTTTTTCTGAACAAACTCTCTGTTGATTGTAGAAAAAATAAGTCTGTGCTCCAAACACATTTTTCATCAATAAACTTTGCTGTGTGGAAACACAAAATAATTTATTCAGAGAACTCATGAAGGTCATAGTGATGCAGCGAAACTGAAACCATAAATTAAAATGCCTGTTCAGCGTGACGGTCCTGTGCCATCATTCAGAGGTTCTGAGTCATCTGTTAGGAAATCCAAACAAAATTTCACCAGATGATTTTTGTCCCATGACTTTGCATTAACTGTTGTTAATTATCACCCACCACCAACAGCTGAAGGTATAGGATAATGGTTTAGCCTGTGTTTGTGCATGTGCTTTTATTTGTTTGTCTGTTATGAAGACTCCTGAAGGATCCTTTTTGTCTTGTCGCCTGCTTCTGCTTTCTTAACACAAGTTACTTCAATACTTGTCTGTCTCAAGGAACTGTTTGTTGGAACAAAAAGAGGATTTATTGTAGTTTTAAAGCTTTAAAATATGTCACTTTGAAAAAAGCAATAGCAAAATCAAATAAAATGTTCTCATAATCACACTAAATATAAAAATAGATTAATTCAAGCTTATTATTTGAACTTCTTGTTGAGTGGTTCGTGTGCCTGAAAGGTTTTTGCATGCCTCATAATTTACATGCCCCTTTTTAATAGAAACAAAGACGAAATTCACTAATGAGTCTCTTACAATAAATAAAACTTGGATTAAAAGATGTTAGATGGAAGTAAATGATGGCCTCTGGAAAACTCCACCACCGTAGAGCTTACGAAGCACATCGAACTTTCAGAACAAAAGTTGAGGCTTCAGCTTTGTGGATGGGGAAACCAGCAATGAACCATGATCACATTCTAATGAGAAAGATGTCGTCCTCGCCAATTGTCTGCTGAAGTAAGCTCAAAAACAATATTGCTCAGTTAACAAAAGACCCAGTGATGGACTGCAGCAGCAAGCTCAGTGGACCACAGAACCGGACTATGAAAAGACTTTGGATCTCATCCCATTAGACAGTTTTACTTACAGAGTAGTACTTTAGTCATAATTTCCCTGAGCAATAATGCTTGTGTGTTTGTGTGTATGTGTGTGTGCGTGTGTGTGTGTGTGTGTGTGTGTGTGAGAGAGAGAGAAAGAGAGAGAGAGAGAGAGAGAGAGAGAGAGAGAGAGAGAGAGAGAGA
>NC_056508.1:32532643-32547719 GCF_014905685.2 Nematolebias whitei | reverse complement strand
AGAGAGAGAGAGAGAGAGAGAGAGAGAGAGAGAGAGAGAGAGAGAGAGAGAGAGAGAGAGAGAGAGAGAGAGAGAGAAAGAGTGGCAAGGGGTGAGGCTATTGCTCTTAGCTCATATAACTCAGGGACATTGTTGAAAGTGAGATGTTAAACTATGGCTTGTTGTGGTGGTAGCTGACAGTCGTTCATTAAACACACTCTGACAGCTAACAGTTTATGAAAGATCACACAGGATGTCACATTCTTGCATGAGATTGCACGTAGTTTAATTTTCAATGTTTGACCAACATGCTGTACAGGAGTCCCCTGCTACTTCGCAGTTTGACTTTCGCGGACGCGCTCTTTCACGGTTTTTCAAAGTAAGATTGTACACGAGAAACAAAATATTGTACATGACACACGATTGCCATCTTTAATATTATTCACGTTATTAGGACAGTGCGAGATACTGTACAGTAAAAAGTTAATGAAAAAAAAAATTTGGACAGGCGCCGCCATCTTGTACAATAGTTTTCTCTCAATAAGCCTACAATGTATCGCCACTCAAAACAAATACATTTCCCAGAAGCCAACAGTGCACCACCCAGAAGCCCGGCTGCCTTCCGAATGGTGGGAAAGTTTTTGTCTGATTCAAAAAAGTTCTGTCCTTATTCATACAGTGACTTGGGCGCCCAGCGGATGCAGAGAGTCACATGGAACCGACCAGAACCAGACCAGAACCGAACCTTCATACTCATCGGCCAATCTGAGAGCTGCTTGCTGGCCCATGAGGTCTTCTGAGCAGGGAGGTGCCGCCCAGAGGTCCGGCGTTCTCGCTGGAGCCCACCAGGACGTTTTTCATCAGGATTTGGGCTTGATCAGGCCCACTGGCCATCCGAAGGTCCGGCTCCCTCCAAAAGCGTTTTGGTGCTCAAGGACTGCAGAGAGCCGAGCAGAACCGGAGCAGAACCGTCAGGGTAGGTCTCCTGGACAGAAACCGAGCCGCTATTTCTGCAGAGCTGGTGAGTAAAAATGTTGCAGCACTATGCAGAACATCTATGCATGCTGTTACAATTCCATAGGTTTAAGAGTTTAGAACATTGCAAAAGTGTTGGAAGGGTTTCTAAAACCTTAAAATATAAATAAATACTAAAATAAATATAACGCCCCTACTTTGCAGATTTTCCCTTATTGGTGGGGGTGTGATCTGGTAACCCCTGCGATAAATGAGGGACTACTGTAATTCATTTGTCAATGTAAGATTATCTTGACATGAAAGGGTTCCTGTATTCCTTCAAAGAGTGCTTGGTCGTCAATTTGAAATGAGAAAGAGGGTGAGAAAATTTGACCTGGAGTGATGATAAACTGAGAATAACAGTAAACTGCTCTGTTATTTGCAGAGAAATGTTTGGGAAAATGCATTTAATCTTTCCAAAGAAGCTCTTCACTTCCAAGCAAACCGTTCTTACTGATTTGAGTTTCATCTACAAGAACAATAATCAAATGGATGTTAATGCTATTATAGGGAGGGACTGTGAACAGTTTTACACCACAGAACTCAAATTATGCAGACATAATTATTCAGGAAACGATCCTCTGGAATTGTTTCCTGAAACAAGGAGTCATTTTCAAGGATGGTATGTTGCATACAGGATACTGCCATTTATTGTTTTTAAATTATCCGTGTGACCCAGATTTCAAATCACATGTTGTCACTCATGAATGTTGAGCTGGAGTACACAGATATGAGTGACTGAAAGTGTTACATCGTCTTATTTTCCCGGTTTACAGGAAAAAGGAACTTTGTGGACGTTAGTGTTTTGTCCTCTCAGAGCTTTCAGCTGACCGACTCACAATCAGTTTAAGAAATTTACCACCACAACCTCTTGAAGCTTGTGCTGATAGAGAAAATGAAACACGTCAACAGCTAAGGCAGCTTGTCACACTGAAGGCTTCCCACAGTCATGTTCTGTCTAAGAATGACTCCAAACGTCTCACTAATGTCAGCGATTACTGAAAGGGCTGGAGAACACGAGCATACTGACCTATTTTATAATATTCAGACCAACAAAAAAAAATCAGCCTAAAGTGTTGAAATTGCATCCCAATTTCAAATAACTTACCAGTAGATTGTTCTGTAAAACATAAATACAAACAGAAAGCAATTATTTGCAAACCTCATAAAAGCCACATTTTATTCATGATGGCTAAATAGCAACTATATCAACTGTTTAAACTAACTGCATCATTTTAAAGAAAAAAATAAGGTTAATTTCATTTTGATGGCAGCAACACATCTAAAAAAAGAAGAGACAGGGGCAACAAAAGGCTGTAAATTTCAGAGGTATAAATAAGAAACAGCTGGAGTAGCTTTTTGCAACTAATTAGGTTATTTTGCAACGTCAGTGGGAGGCTGCTTATTTAAATAAATAAATAAATAAATAAAGCAATTTAGAGGCTAAATCTCCCAAAAGCATAGATGGGCATAGGTTTACCAGCCAGCCAAAACACATTTAAAAATAATGGAAGAAATTCTGAATATTCCTCAATGGAAAACTGGTTAAACTTGGAATATTCATCATCTACAGTTCATAATATTATCAAAACATTTCAAGAATCTGGACACATTTTTATACAGGACAAAGCTGAAAGTCAATTTTTGTGATCTTTGTACCCTCAGAGGTCACTCCATTAAAAATAGGTCAGATTTTGTTCTGGACCTCCCTACATGGGCCAGAAGCACTTCCAGGCTGCCATTTACAAAGCAGGTTAAAGCTCTATCATGCAAAGAAGCTACTAAATGTGAACACCATCTAGAAATGCCAGCATACTCTTGGGGCCAAAGCTCATTGAAAATAGACTAACTCACTGTCTTCGTCGGCCTTCCTCATGCATGAATGTCATCAGTATGTTACTGTTTCAGTGCTGAGGTTTTATTTGCAACTTTCACACTGTTTCCCATCTAGGACACAGTGCGAGATATGATATTTTTATACCTCCCCTTCCCTCGTGTTTCTCTTTTCCTTATCTAAACAAAAAGGGCAGCACCTCCTGAGGCCACGGCCTCAAACACCTCCGTCTCCCCAGGTCTGTCTATGTTTTTTCGAACGGGCTGTACTGAAATGTAATTCTGTTGTGCTTCAGTGCAATGACAATAAAGCTGATTCTGATTCTGATTCTAAGGCAAAGTGGAAAACTGTTCTGTGACCAGACAAAATGAAATTTGAATTTCTTTTTGAAAACCATGAATGCAATATCTGCCATACTAAAGAAGAGAGAGACTGTTCACATGCTATCAAAGCACAGTTCAAATCCTGTTTCTCTGATGGTATGGGGATACATTAGTGTCCATGGTGCCTATCTGGCTATACTCCCATAAATTTCCTGTTTTTTTATGTTTAAGTAATCCTGTAACCCTGAAATATACTGGACACAAACATGACAAATAAACCTTAAAGAATTAAAAACTACAAGACAATCAAAAGTAATACTGGATTCGATATAGGGCAGGAAAAACTCAGCAGTTTGAAAAATAAACTAACAGAAAAGATTTCACTCAGTTTGCAATCTGCTACCAAATTGCACGTGTTTTGGAAATATCTATGTCACAAATTTTGAGAAGACTGGATCTAGAAGCATGATACAGAGCAAGTTATGACAGAGGATTTATTCAGAACATGAAAACATGACTTTCATTGAAGAACAGTGCATCTGGAAAGTATTCACAGCGCTTCACGTTTTCCCACATTTTGTTAAGTTACATACAGCCTTATTTCAAATTGTATTAAATTAATCTCTTTCCTCAAAATTCTACACACAAAACCTCATTATGACAATGTGAAAAAATATTTTTTTGGGATTTTTGCTAATTAATTTAAAATAGAAAACAAACAAAAAAAAATCACATTTACGTAAGTATTCACATCCTTTGTTTAATACTTTGTTAGTCCACCTTCGGCAGAAATTACAGCCTCAGGTCTTTTTGAATATGATGCCACAAGCTTAGCACACCTATCAGTTTGTCCCATTCTCCTTTGCAGTACTTCTCAAGCTCCATCAGGTTGGATGGGAGATGTCTGTGCACATCCATTTTCAGATATCTCCAGAGATGTTCAATCAGATTTAAGTCTGGACTCTGGCTTGGCCCCTCCAGGACCTTGACAGAGTGGTCCTGAAGCCCCTCCTTTGAGATCTTGACCATGTGCTTTGGGTCCTTGTCCTGCTCCTGCTGAAAAATGGACAGTCGCCCCAGTCTGAGGTCAAGAGCACTCTGGAGCAGGTTTTCATTCAGGATCTCTACGTTGCTGCATTCATCTTTCCCTCTATCCTGACCAGTCTGCCAGTTCCTGCTGCTGAAAACATCCTCATAGCATGATGCTGCCACCGCCATGCTTCACTATACAGATGGTATTGGCCTGGTGATGAGCGGTACCTGGTTTCCTCCAAACATGATGCCTGGCATTCACACATCTTTGTCTCATCAGACCAGAGGATTTTGTTTCTCATGGTCTGAGTCCTTCGGGTGCCTTTTGGCCAACTCCAGACAGGCTGCCCTGTACCTTTTAAGGTGTGGCCTTCATCCGGCCACTCTACCACACAGGCCTGATTGGTGGATTGCTGCAGAGATGGTTGTCCTACTGGAAGGTTCTCCTCTCTCCACACAGGAATGCTGGAGCTCTGACAGAGTGACCATCAGGTTCTGGGTCACCGCCCTGACTAAGACCCTTCTCCCCGATCACTCAGTTTAGACAGCCAGCCAGCTCTAGGAAGAGTCCTGGTGGTTTCAAATTTCTTCCATTTACGAATGATGGAGACCACTCTGCTCATTAGGACCTTTAAAGCAGCAGAAAGTTTTCTGAGTCCTTCCCCAGATTTGTGCCTCAACACAGTCCAGTCTCGGAGGTCTACAGACAATTCATCTGACTTCATGCTTGATATGTGCTCTGACATGCACTGTCAACTGTGGGACTGTCTATAGACAGGTATGTGCCTTTCCAAATCAAATCCAGTCAACTGGTGGACTCCATTGAAGTTGTAGAAACATCTCATGGATGATCAGTGGAACGGGATGCATCTGAGCTCAATTTGGAGCTTCATGGCAAAGGCTGTGAATACTTAAATGAGATTTCTTAGTTTTCTATTTTTAATACATTTGCAAAAATCTGAAAAACATATTTTTTCACGTTGTCATAATGGTGTATTGTGTGTAGAATTTTGAGGAAAGATGTTAATTTCATACAATTTGAAATAAGGCTGTAACATAAAATGTGGCTAAAAGTGAAGTGCTGTGAATACTTTCCGGATGAACTGTATAACTAGGGACTAAATTGTTACAAAGAGAGTAACAAATATGATTGTAACAGAACTGGCACAAGACTACGAGGAAGGAAGATTTGTGACACAAGAACAACAAAAAACCACATTACACTATTAAGATTTTGATTAAATTAAATTTTGATCCAGCTGTAACTCAGCTGGCAAATGCAACAATCTGATGATAAGTGATGAAGAAGTACCGCTCACTGATGAGTCTGACGGGCAAACAGGTGCGTCAGACTGCCAGGAAGCTGATCTGGAAGACCACACACCCACACGTGTGTCTTTCTATCTTTACAGGGACTTTACATTGACTTCCATTCATTTTTCATTCATTTCTATAGCCTAACCCTGACCCTTACCCTAAACCTAACCCATCCTCATTTCACACCTTAGTCCTAACCCTAACCTCTAACACCAACAGCACTTCACCTTACGCAGCCCGGGCTTTGGGCTCTATAAGGGGCAGTATGTCCTCACAACGTAGCATGTGTTGGAAAAATGGTCCTTACTGTTATGATTTGGACAACCCAGTTGGTACGAGAGCCAGAACGACAAGAGTCTAAATAAGCAAAACAGTGTTTATTATTTACAGTGAAAGAGCTGACAGGTATTTACAAAATGGTGGCCTGGGACTCCTGAAAGAGGGAGAGACAAGGTCAGGTCTAGGAGTCGAGTGGAGGCAGCTCAAACTGTTTTGTCTTTCCTTACAGGTAATCCTTGTGGGGTGAGGTTGTGGGGAAAATCCCAAGGCAGGCAAGTGGCTCGAGGGCAAAGGCAAACGAGGCGAGACTCCGACACAGGGAGAACCAAGGGCAGGATCCGAGATGACCAGACAACTGTAGACACAAGAAAACAAGGTAAGGTATCCTCTTCATATAATCAAGATACTGGCTAGAAACACAACTACCCGGAAGGAAGTAATGCTCCAGCGACGAGAAGAGCTTGACTGCAGCCTTATGTAGCCAAGGAGCTCGTCATGCAGATGGTCGTCAGCTGTGGATAATTGGCGGCCATCTTGGAGCTGCAGCAAGTTCAACTCTTACACTTACAAGGTAACAAGTACAAAGACACAAGGTTTAGAGAGGTGAGAACAGTTGGTCACCAGGCTGATCAAAGTGGCCATGATATTATTTTAACTTTTACAAGTATCATATAATAAAAACCTGTACCCACTTTGTAACATTTTACTCTTTAATCACACATTTCAACGTAACATTTCAGGCTGGACATTATCTCTAACTTCTTTGAGAAAATATATTGTGACTTCAACATAATGTTTTTTAAATGTTGTAATTTAGCAGCATATTATATATATTTTTTATTTTTCTTTTACAAAATATTAGTGGTGCCTGAACAAACTTTTTTTTTTTTCAGTTGCTCCCTTATTCAGGGGTCGCCACAGTGAACTTATTCACACGAAGACTTGCCAGTTGTTTTTACACCAGATGCCCTTCCTGATGCAACCACAGACCACTGAGCTACCACAGCCCTCTGTGTGGAGCAGAGAGCTGCCATCTAGGGCGCCCCAGGGAGCAGATGGTGGGGGTTAAGGACCTTGCTCAAGGGCCCAGAGTGGGGCAAATGAGGGTGGAGGTGTGGGTGTTTCACCTTTTCCACCCACATTTTGATGTTGTCAGTCCAGGGAGTTGAGTCAGTGACCTTCTGATCACAGACTCGCCTTCTTTAACCTCTGTGCCACCACTCCCCCAACCAAACTATATTGTTGTGATGACTTATTACATCTGAGTGAGGTGTGATGTTGAATAGACTAAGAAAAAAAAAACATTTAAAGGTCCAGTCTGGGACTCAAAGAGTTTCTTTAAAAAAATAAAATAAATAAAAATCAGGGAAATTACATGTACTGTACTGTACTGCAGATAAACATCGCGTGCTTAAATACTTTGAAGAATTTACCTTAAAGAGGTACCTTAAAGAAACTGAAAGCAAATTGGTAAATTTGTTAATTTGTTTGTAAAAAAAAAAGCAAAACATGCTAAAAGCTAAAAGAACACAAACTCAGGTTGAAAATCCTTTTCAAAGTAGAAAAGGTACAAAAATAACTGGCACTGTGAGCAGTTGTTACTGGGTCCAGGTCACTTGAAGCATGTCGACCCTGGCTAATCTCCTCCACAGAACTCTTTAACCTTGTGTACAGCACACTTAAAATTTGATGAGGAGTAAATATAAAGTCTTTGTGAGGACATATGGTCTCAGCAGCTTTTTAAAATGTATTTATTTATTGACAAAGCCTTAAACACTTTTCTTTAAGCTTTTTCGTTTTCATGGGTCTCCACAGAGAGTCATCCTTTTCTATCTCACTCCAACTACCTCCATGTCCTCTCTAACTGCATCCATATATCTCCTCTTTGTCTTTTTCCTGGCAGCTGCATTTCTAACATCCTTCTACCAGTATACCCACTGTCCCTCCTCTGGACATATCCAAACCATCTCAGTCTGGTCTCTCTAACTTTATCTCCCAGTTGTTCAACTTGAGCTGTACATCTGATGATCTCATTACTAATCTTATCCATCCTTGTCACTTCTAAGGAGAACCTCAACATCTTTGGCTCTTGTCTTTTTGTCATTCCCACTGGTCACATTACTTCTTCTTTTTTTTAATTATTATTACTTTTGCTGCTATCCTTGTGTTACAAATCACACCTGAAACCTTTCTCCATCATCCTGCCTGGACTCTCCACTTCACCTCTGCACCACACTTCCTGATTTCCTGGACAGTCAACTCCAAGTACTTGAAGTCCTGCACCTTTGTGACCTCTGTTTCTTGCAGCCTCACTGTTCCACCGGCCTCCCTCTCATTCACACACATGTACTCTGTCTTGCAACAGCTGACTTTTGTTCCTCTTCTTTCAAGTGCATACCGCCACCTCTTTAAGTTCTCTTCCACTTGTTCCATGTTCTCACCACAGATCATAATGTCATCTGCAAACGTTGTGATCCACATTGATTCCTGTTAATCTGTCCATCACCAGAGCAAACCAGAAGGGACACAGAGTCGATCCATAGTGCAGTCCCACCTTCACCTTGAAGTGCACACAAACATTTAGGTCTGCCTCTCTCCACAACAACTGGTGGAGTCTCCCAGTTTAAATGGGAAACCTCTAGTCCATACTGAGCACAGATACTGAGCACAGATGTTCCTAACCTAATCAAGCAGCTGGAATAGTTTCCAGGAACGTCTATGCTCAGATTGGATAATGCTTTTAAAATAAAAGCTGACATTTTAAATGGCCCTGTGATGGACTTGCGACCCGTCCAGGGTGTACCCCGCCCCTCGCACAGTGATTACTGGACATGGGCACCAGCGACCCCCGTGACCCAAAATGGAATAAACGGGTAAAGAAAATGGATGGATGGATGGACATTTTAAATGTGTTCACAAGTTTTTAAAAGTCGCAAGTACTGTAGTTTTCACAAACTTTGCAACGTAGCAAAACATATTTTTAGGCGAATATGTGGCTTACACCATGTGACTCAGAACAGACCAAGGATTGTGAAGAAATGAGTCAATAAATTTTGCAACCTACGCTTTAGAAGTTAGACGACCAAATTCAATGATAACGTCCCATGTCTGAGTATTTTTTCGTGTGTGATTTGCATGCAGGCCATGATCACCTCACCATCATTTAACTATCAAGTCAGTATGACGCAGTTTGGCTTGCAGTATGACTTTTATTTATGGAAGAAAAAAATTATAATAAAAATAAAGAGAACAGTTTATAAAGGGTTCCATGCTCTGCTGGATGCAAGGAAACACTGCTGCTTTGCAGCTGGACAACTAACAAGTCGTAGCCAGAATGTATTGACTTGGCTGAACTTGTTGACATTTGAGTGATTAAAAAAATATACCGGTATGAAGGAGTACTTGCATTTAAAAATAGAAGGTAAAATAAATAAAGACAAAGATTTAGCCAGCATTCTCACAAATAATAAAATATCTACATCTGCTGGAATTAAACTCGTCTCCTCAAGTAAAAATAAAAAAGGTCAAAACATATCTCCTGCTTTTCTTCCAACATGCAAACAGAAACTGTCATGGGAGTTGATAAAGCACATATTTGTGTAGGATGGAACGTGCAGCTGTGAATACTGCTGAAGTGTTTACAAAACCAGTTAAGATTAAATGTTTGATAGCATCAAATCATTTTAATTCCCTCACATCACACTTTATATTTTAGCTTCTTGTGATCTATTCTTGGGTTTTATTAAAGAGGCATAATGTTGACTGCATGTAAATGATCAAAGAGAGGAATTATGTCAATCAATGCACCTGATCAAGACACAAAAGACGCCTCACTTTTTGTTTTGTGTGCAAACATAAAAACATTATTTACACACTGGTAAATGCCCACATTGACCGTCTTTACACTGTTTAAAGGACGCGTACGCTATAAACCACTTCAAGCATTCAGACAAGATTTGTTTCAATTACAAGCAACACTGTTCTCTCCGATGGATCAATAACGTGAGTGAATCTACTGAAAATGTTACATCTTGTTGAGCATTTACCAACAGGTTGCTGCTTTTTTCAGTCTCTGTTGCACATTTATCTTGTCAGCTGTTGATGACACAATAAACCTCGACAGCTCTGACAAGTCTCCTCTGTTTTAAGTTGACACCTCCTCCCACTGGCGAATGTTTTCCCCCAGTTAAGGAAGAGGACGCTGTCCTCCTTCACAGCTCGACGCTGGTTTGTGAAAAGAAGCAAATCCCCTGCTTTTCAACGAACACACTCCTTTATGACTATTATTATGATTATTGAGCATGCATCAGGATCCTTTATGACTGTTTTTATCCTGAATGGTTAAAAACAAAACAAGAAGCATTTGTGTCAGTCGTGTCAAAGCCGCCATTCTGTCACAGTAACTGTCTCAGACGCTTTTGATAAAACACTAGATGTGTTTAAACAGGCACCAGTACGTTAACTAGTCCCTGCCAATAAAAGGTAAAGGTGGGCGATAATGTTTTTGTTTGTGCAGATGTGCATCTGTTGATGTGTGTTTTATTTTAATACCTTGTGAAACCTTGGACAGACTGGACTAGATTTACATCTACAGCTGAGCAAGTTTTCAAGACAATTCAGATTACACAAAATGCTAAAGTGGCTAACTCAGTCGAAATTACAGATGTCTTGAAATATTACATGAAATCAGGCACAGCAATATTGTCAAGGTTTGACCAGAACAGCTACAACGATGTCTTTTTTCATCACAACTTGGTCTACAACTGCAATGGGGTGGGTGATATGCATTCCTTCAAGGAGTGCCAGGCCTTTAATGAGGAAAATATACTGTTGCTTGTTATGAATAATAAGAAATTCAAGATAGTCAAAGAACACAAGCCTTTTCAGTTCAAATAAATCGTACACTGTGCCAGAAATTGAATGCCCACTGAATGCTGAAGATTTTGAAACTCTTCACTGCGCCATTAATCCCCTCGTGCCTTCAACCAGTTTTGGAACAGACAATAATTTAACCATACTCTCACACGCTCTGCACCTGCATCACCATTATTGACAGTCATCGCTTGGCGTTGGCTCAGGGGGTCGCATGCGGCTCGTTGGTCCCTCTGCAGTGGCTCTTTCAAGCTTTGACCAAAACTAACACAAAACTGAATTTATTCCATTACTAGAATTAATACAAGGAGTAATACTCACTTTAATTTCATATTTTATAATGTAGCTATTTTTGTTTCATTTTTAAATAATTTCTTCTATTTGCTTTTCATTTTACACGATTGTCTACTGTTGTCTGTTCCTCATCTGTGTTCTTTGTTTAAATCAGGTCTCTTTTGTAAATGAGTCCTCGAGGCCCGACGAGACTAACCTGTAGAAATAAAGGTTGAATGAATATATGTCCGGCTTTGCCTCTCTGAAATTGATACGCCTCTCTTGTATTGTACACGTTTAGTAAAAACAGAGTGGAGTGGATTATTGGGGTAATGTCATGCTCCTTTGGGGAAATAAAGCTGATAGTTTCAGAGATCGACAGAAACCACAAATACACTACGATGAGTGGAAAAAAATATCCCTCCACACAGGAAGAGTTGTATCCTTGCTGCTAATGTCATATCTTTCAAAGCACCGCCTTAAAAATAACCTTTTTTAAGCTGACCTATATCAACAATAAACCTTGCACAGCAAAGAGAGCTTATTATTCTCAGCGTTGAGCTGATTCACTCACAGACCTATCAGAGTGACAACACAGGATCTTCTACTCACAACCAGGTCAGGGAGAAAAACAGATTCAAGGCTCGTTCATATTTAAATCCATTTTTAAAACGCTGAATAGGAAACATTATGATGAATGAATGAAGACTGAGATCGTGGGATCAAGCTGACAGAAATAAATCGCATCAATCCTTGAAAAAAAATCCTTCACAGCATCAGCACAGGAAATGCTAAATGAGTCTCTGAAGAAAGCTTTTTTATTAACATTAATAAGATCTATACAGGAAAGCCAGAACGTGATCTGCTTTAAAGTTGCTTCTGTCTTTACTAACTCACTTATAGAGAACTGATTGTCTGTTATAGGAGGTTTATCTGAAATACAGAACACAATCATGTTCTGAGATCATTTCGACAACTCGTAACCAATCAGCAGCTTTCAAGATGTGCGTGTAACTAAATGTAGTGATTCGAAAGGCTTTATCCACCACTCATCTACAGTGCTCATGTGACTATGGTTTTGTCAGGAGGACTCAGAAAACTGAAAATGGAAGTCGTGAGCGCAAATATTGCATTTGTGCAGGTCATGAGGACTGCACTCTATCAACGGTTTTAAAGCATCATCAGGGATGTGACCCGGACACTCATGGAGTTTGTAGGAAAGCCTGATGTTTACAAAAGAAACTGTTCCAAAGAAAAGCTTCTTTACTTCCCATCACCACTCCAGCTCACCCTCTTAAACATCCTCGTTGTTTCTGTCCACAATGCAGTAAACCACTGAGGACAAGGTGATGCCATGAGGCAGAAATTGTATTTTTAAAGGCATACATAATGTTTACTATTCTTAATTAAATTGATGTTTTGCATGAATAGCACACAAACACACACATTTTTGTTTGAACTTGTTATAGTTACCATTTTCCCTAACTGGCTGAAAAATATTGGTGTTTTTTTTTTTTTTCCACTTCTTTTGAAGCCCTCTATTTCCCAATGTCAATTTTGTTTATTTAAAATGTCCTGTTTACAAAAACCTGCATAAGAAGTATATGGGAATAAAAGGAGTGGAACAGAATGACCGAGCCTCTAAGTAAATGTAAGACTGTGGGGGAAACAATTTACTAATTTAAGGTGAACTTTCAAAATATATATTTAAAAAAAATGGTATTAGTCACGGGCAGCACGGTGGCGCAACTGGTAGAGCTGCTGCCTCTCAGCGAGAAGGTCCTTGGTTCAAACCCCGGTCCAGGGGCCTTTCTGGGTGGAGTTTGCATGTTCTCTCCGTTCATGCGTGGGTTTTCTCCGGGTACTCCGGTTTCCTCCCACAGACCAAAAACATGCATGTTAGGCTGATTGATAACTCTAAATTGTCCCTAGGTGTGATTGAGAGAGTGAATGGTTGTTTGTCTCGTTTGTCTCTATGTGTCCCTGTGATGGACTTGCGACCCGTCCAGGGTGTACCCCACCCCTCGCACAGTGATTGCTGGACATGGGCACCAGTGACCCCCGTGACCCAAAATGGAATAAGCGGGTAAAGAAAATGGATGGATGGATGGATGGTATTAGTCACAAATATTCTATAAACTAGAAAATAATTTGTATATGAAATGTGACTAAGCTTATGTTCACTTCATACTTTAAACCTTCAGGCAGCTAAAATTAGGCGTTATTTAAATTATGCATGGGCGTAGACACTTCTGAAACCCCCTGCAAGGAAACAATTGGAGGTTGAATTCATTCAGGAAATAAAATGTTCTTCATATGTCACAACAGGCTGCAGAGCTTATCGGAAAAATATAATAAAATAATTTAAAATATATATGTACTAAACAGGCCTATTTGTAGTCCATATTCATTACTTGAAAACATCCAGCTCATCTTGAAAAGAAATATCAAAAATGCTCTTGTAACTATCAAAACATCCTTTAGTTATAACATTAATGAAATACATTTGTCAAAAACATTTAAGACTTGCAACCTGTCCAGGGTGTATCCCACCTCTCACACAGACAATGACTGTGGAGAATGGCACCAGCTCACCCTGTAACCTTGCACGAGAATATACATTTAAAATATTTGTGAACTAACACTAATAATCCTCTTCACAGCAGGCTGAGACCGAGTCCTGATGGATCCAGTATCAGAGACTGGACCACAAGCCCGAAGTTGAAGCCACAAATTACAAACGCCCCCTAGTGGCTGATTACAGTACAACTTTTAGACCCTCCTTTCAAATGAGTGGGACATTTTCCTAACTTATAAAAAAGAAACATCATAATAGTTTAAGTGTTGATTTTTGTTGAGTCAGGAGGTTCTTACCTCCCTGTTGTATGTTCAAACATGCATTTTATTAAACAAGTTTAATTTAAAATAGGTATTTGAGGCTCACGTATAAGTATTTGATTGACAGCCTGTTAAACTTTTGACCAAGAGATTGTTGACTAACTTGTTATTGTTCATGTTGAAATGGAGAAAAAAATTAGTATTAACCTGTTTCTGCATAAAATATTTTCTTTGAACTATGTTTTGATGAAATTATTACAATAGTTGATTCAAATATCTTTCAATAACTCTTCTCTTGTTCTCGTTATCACCTCTGACACCGTGGATGTGTTTTGACCTGCACGTGTTTAATTGCACCTGTTAAATTAAATTTACATTTATTCTTCTCATACGACTCATGGCAGAGTTTCACCGTATTCAGAAGCTTGAGTTTCTTTCAATGGTGGCCCTTTAATTAATTAATAAATGCAGAACACGATGTTGCTTTATTATTTTTGTGTACATGTTGAGTAAATAAAAGCTATTTTACTCTAATCCAATCTTTTTGTTAAGTAAAAAACACTTTTATTTGGCTGTAGTGAAAATGGTTTTATCAGTTCTAATATTCTGGGATGGACTGGTGACCTGCTCAGGGCGTGCTTCATTTTATTTTTCCATATCTCCCTTATCCCTTTCAGGGCTGTTTTGTCTCCTTTGTGTTTTAGAGAGTTTTTCCTCCATTCAGAAGCAGAGTTGTGAAATTCTCCAGCATGCTTTCATATCCTCAGTTATCAGTGAAAATGTGTGTTTGTCGATGCACTAAATATGACACCCGCTGCAGCAAAATGCCCAACTGATGGCTCCCTAATGCAGTGCCATGGGGAAAGTGTTTCTCTGTCATCCAATACCAGACCCAAATACGATTACTGTGCAGAAAATACTCAGCCTCTCAAATGTTATTTTTTAATCTCCCATTTTTCACCGCTCCATTTGTCTACACATAAAAGGCAGAGAGAATGGCTCTGTCCTCCCTTTGAAAGATCCAGACTAATAATATGATTCAAGCCCCAATGGGCAGTTTGAGGTTGAAACCTTTCAGCTAATGCTTCAGATGGGTTGACATCGAAAGTATAGATTTTTTGTTCAGAATTTATTTATTTAGAATTTAGAAATCTTATTTATTATTTACTTATTTAGTTTTTTTTTCTTCATATGTGTCTTTTTTTGTATAATTAGAACTGGATGCCTCATACCCCCCCCCCCCCCCCAGATTAATAAAGTATCTATTAATATCTATCTATCTATCTATCTATCTATCTATCTATCTATCTATCTA
>NC_056508.1:32503404-32532243 GCF_014905685.2 Nematolebias whitei | reverse complement strand
ATCCATCCATCCATCCATCCATCCATCCATCCATCCATCTATCTATCTATCTATCTATCTATCTATCTATCTATCTATCTATCTATCTATAACAATCAAAGTATATGTAGCCTAAATTAACACTTTAATCTCCTTCCACTGAAAGGCATGCTATAATGTCATTTTCTGTATCTGAGTGTCTGTTAGCAAAATATTTCTGGACTGCTTGCAATCAAACTCTCAGAAAGTATTCATTGGATGTGGTAACAACTTCGGTGTGGTAGTAGCTGAGGTTCATCCCTAGCAGTATTCCATGTGATTGCACAGAATGTTGTTTTCGAGATTAAACTAAAAAAACTAAAATGCAATCTTTCTTTCGAAGATAGGATTAATTTAATTTTAAATTCTTGCACATGACAGATGATATGCATTACTTCAAAGAGGCCTTTAAATCAAATTAAAACTACACATAAGAATATTCTCCTTGTTGTTGTGTTCACATTAGAATCTGGACTATGATAAAGAAAAGTTCAGGTCTTTGCCTCTGTGTATTTATGCATGTGACATCAGGTCACGAGAAAATCCCACAGAATTAAAAACTTTCTCATGAATTATTGATCCTTCTTGTGAAATCAGCGCACCTAGCTGTTTTCTAATTATTTTCTAATTAGCCAACAAAGGTGACAATAACAGGACGACAGTGCTTCACGTGCTTATTGCTGCTTTATTAAGTCTTGTACCGTACAAATAAATGACTCTGTATTCAGAGGAAGCTCAAGGAATAAAGTAGGAGCTGAATAATTACAGCTTTCACAATCAGCACTCCCTCTCTACTTTGTCTCACCAGCACTAATGTATCGGTGTATAAAAGCAACTGTGATGAAACTGGTGCAGAATCAGAAAGCAGAGCGAGTTTAACAAGATAAAATAGAAGGAGAGACGCACTGGTTAGGGCTCTGTGCACGGATCAGAGAGAAGACAAAGGGGAAGAAATGAAATAGAGTGAGAGGTGGGAAAAATATCAATAAATAAGGACCAAACTTTAACTCTAATCTGTTTGAGAAGTAAGATCAATCCTAAATCAAAGGGTTTGGTGCAGCCTGGTGTGCATTTAACAGCTTTGTGTGTTTGCTGCTCATTTTGTGGGATGTTCCTCTGGAAAAAGATCCCGAAGAGGAAAAAGAAAACTGGGTCAAACGTGTAAGTCTCTCTGCTCTCAGTTGGAGATATAGTTGCGCTCCAGCTTCTTTGATGTCTGCTCAGTTCAGAGCCCTTAGAGAGTTGCTGTTACCAAATCAATAATCAAATCTGATTATGCCAAAGGATATATCAAGATGCTGCCAAATTCAATTGAATATAAAAACCCTGCTTAGTTTCAGCTGCTCATTTTCATTACTGCGATAATAAACAATAAAATAGTGTTGGGGCTGCAGGCTGGAGCTGGTGAGCCATGCACAGCCTGACTCAGACATTTTAGAAAACCGTGTATTGCATCCCAGCGCATAAAGCTGATTGGACTGCAGAGCTTACTGAGTGAATGCTGATTCAACATTCAGCTGTTGTTTTCTGATTTTATTTTTCAAATGTTTTGCCATCTAAAGCCCTCTATGAACTTTAGCTGTCAATGAAACTTTTAGCTCACTCAGAAGATGAGGATGCTGACTTTTTTTGTCACATCCATTTTTTTTATATTCAACTTTGTTTACGAATATTTATCCCATAGAAATAGACTTGGATTTTTTTCAATTCCTTAAAAAACATTATTTTTTTATTCTACTTCATCGTTGCTGTATTTAAAATTTTTTGTAGCTACTTTTGGTTTTGAACCATTATTTGGCTACTTTTAGCTTTATGGTACTGTTCAGCTTCAAGCTAGCCTTTTGATACTTTATGCAACCATTTATAGGATTTTATAATTTTTTATGCTTGTATGTGTTAGTGTACAGCCTTTGTCCAACAGTGTTGTTTTAAAGTGCTTTATAAATAAAGTTGTATTGTACTGTATTCATTGCTTTTAGATTTTAGCTGTCTTTTTACTGCTTAAAGCCTTTTTCTTCTTTCTTTTTGCAATGTTAAGCTATTGTTTAGTTACTTATATCGTAGCTGCTGTTTTTTTATTTTATTTTTTTATTGTTTATTTGTTTTTGCTCCGTTTGGGCTTTTAGCTAGTGTTTTGCTTGTTTTAGCTTCAAGAAAACTCAGTTTCAGCATCGTTAGCAACTTCCAGCGAAGTCAATCAGCACTCACAGTTTATGTGAAAACGCCATTTCTAAAGTGTGTTTTGATGTTCTTGGCTTCTGTGTGTCAGTGCTTGTTTTATCCATCCATCCATCCATCCATCCATCCATCCATTATCTTTACCTGTTTCTTTTATTATAACTTCAGCCATGAATAATGTATGTGAATCTTAAGTAATCTTACTACTACTACTACTACTACTACTAACAATAATAATAATAATAATAATAATAATAATAATAATAACAATAATAATAAAACAAGTATAAGGCGTCTTGTCTTCTGTGTTCTACTGATTCTCAAAACTGCCTCGGTTCGACTGAGACAGGCTTCTTAAATGGGCTCATGTGGTTGCCTTGGTTCAGCCATTTATTCTCCTTTTGAAATAAACATCCTTTATTTTCAAAATCACTTTCATCATGCAGCTTCACATTAACATACTGGAAAAGAAACCTATTGATAGTGACAACCTTGTGACCTTCTCCTGTTTTGTACCTTAACTGTGGTAAATTCTTCACAGTGACCACGGTTTTTGGACCAGTGCGCCACATGATACTTGTGACATTTGCAGCACAGAAACCTATTGACCTGATGACCCTCAAGGTATTCTTGGAATCGGACTGAACTTCCAGAGCTGCCAGCAGTGCTGACAGCTGAGATGAAATGATATGATCTCTGCATCTCCACTACTCTCAACTCAACCATGGTGAGCTGCAGGTCGAGACCAGGCCCAATCCACAATTTATATAATCAACCATAAGACTTTGAGTTTAGAGAGCACTTGGTTTTTTATTTTATTCTGCCTTCTCCACGATGGATCAGACATATTATGTGTTGCAAATGGGCAAATGGAATATCTTGATTTTTTTTTATTTAATAGATGTGTTGAGTAGCTTATGCAGCTTTATGATTAATGCTTTATAATTAATGCTTTCCATATTTTTTATCTGACATTCATAACGTTGACAGTGTTTCCATCTTTGAAAGGTATTTCCATCAATAAGTGCTGTTTTAAATGTATAAATGTAAATATTCTTTAAATGTACTGTGGAAAAGTTTTAATCCATTCTTCAGTCTTTTATCCCAAGCAGTCATATTTTCTTGTAATATTTTAAAGTTGTCCTGATCAGTAGTTCTTTGACCTTCCTGAATGTCCTTTAACTGTTTTCTTTGGGCTTCGGCAGCTTTTTGTTTTTATGTGTTTTTTGTTCAGTCCAACAGGATATTGTGCAATGTGCATTTAAAGCACCTTGTGGACAAGTGGAGAACAAAAGAATAAGACCTAAAATATATTTACAGCAGATGAAAAAACAACAAGTTTGACAAAAATCTAGGAAAGGCCTGACCCAAGACCTGAGAGATGCATCATCCTTCAGCTGAACATGACACGTTTTCAACTAAATGTCTCTCTGGGAATCCCCCTGTTGGTGCTGAAAGATTGTTTTAGATGTCAAAATGTGCTATTGTAGTTGTTTTTCATAGATTCAACCTGGGAAATAGAGCATCTTTATTCTTTGTGTGCTAAATTTTCTGTTATGTATTGCCAAAACACTCAATTATTACTAAAGTTTTTTCATATCTGATGATTGACAAGCCAGAATCAAGTGGCTTTAAACAACAACAATCCTCTGAAAAGGGTCAGGTACTTGATTGAAAGAGTGAAATAGAATCCAAAGTCCAAGAAAAACCTTTAGAAAGCTTGAAGAAATATTGATCACCACCACTTCCAAACATTACAAGAAAGTCTGACTGCTTGGAAATAAAGAACAAACTTTTGCACACTGCTGTAAACTCCCTGTAATTGATATTTATGATAGATGCTTCACAGGCAGCTACAAAGTTTCTAAACAACAAGACCAAGAAGCAACCCTTTGGGATTTAAGTTTGCAGAACAAGCGTAAGGCCAAGTGGAGCAGGTTGGGTAGTTTATTCAGTTTGTGCTGTTTTCACAGGGAACACCAGCCTGCACGGCTTCCTGCAGCTTTTCATTCCCCACCTGCCAGTCAGAAGAATGTCCAGATTCAGGTGAGCAGACGAACATGTTTAATGAACTTATGTGTGCCCCCTGAAGAGTTGTTGTACTCAGATTATGGAGTTAACGCTGTGGGAAAGCACAGTGTTCTTACCTTTACTGCCTCCAGTCAAGATAAATCACTCTGAATAAGAGTTATGCCTCATGCTGGCAGAAATAGTATAGTTAACATGTAGGTACTTCAAAAACCAATACCCTCTCTGGCTTCTCTCTATATAAAAAAACATAATACTAGAAATCAAATAACCTCTTGAGACCCCAAAGGGAAGCATGGCCTTGTTGTAAATTGTTTTACTCAAGGAAACATTTCTTTCCTGTCACTTTTCATTGTGTAGTACACCTCTCCGTCGAAAACCAAAGAGAAAATTAATTTTCGAGCACATTCAGCCTCCTGCAACTGTGATTTTCTTTCAAACTATCTGAAGCTTGAAGAGGAGGAGTAATTGTTTATTAATGAGAAATCACGGCACACTATGGACACTTGTTTTTCCACTATGAGAGTGATTCTGCATGAAGGACGCTGTGAACGGGATCACAAAGCACCATTAGTGGAATAATGTGTAGTGAGTCACGTGGGTACGTGTCAATAGTTGTAGTATGACAATATATCCCCGTTTATATGCATACTTTTTCACGAGTTCCTCATCTTTCTGACTGTGTAATGCCGTGCATTGAATTTAACAGAAATGCGAACGAGAGACGTTATTACCTTTGACCCATCAAAATGAATGGAGTCATTTATTTTCAGAATCAAAGTTTAACATCAAACATTTACATTAATTTGGCAAAATATGAAAATAATAACAGACAGTTTCACAAATAATGAACTTCAAATCACTCGGCGGTGATTTGAGGACTTTGCTTCAGATATTTCTAAAATATCTGTACTGGTTTTGTGAGAGAGAGAAGAGTTTAAGATGAAATGGAGATTATCTTACAGAGAACTATGTGAGGGAATTTATATCTGTTGACCAGAACGTGCACGCTTCATCAGATTTCAGCTCGCTTCCGGTACACTTTAGTCGAAGAAGAGACCGTTACCTTGTTGATGATAGATCAGCTCGATAGAGAGTCCTCCAGACCTTTCAGCGTCTCCGTTGAGAGCTGCTGAAATCCTTAGATAGTCGTGCGTGGGTCGTTCAAACAGAAATTATAATTCCAAAACGTCTCTGGATCATCCTGAATTCTCGAATTCTCTTCCATTCACTTCACCATTCTCCATGAATTCCCCATGAATTCTAACCAATTCTCTTCAGAACTCCTTGAGCACTGCTTCAGAACTGCTTCCGAACTACATGAGAACTTCAGAACTCCTTCAGAACTAACTTGAACTGGAAAGTTGCCACATTTTAAATGGGTCGACTTCCGGTTCAATTTAGAGCTTTCTGATTCGTGGATGTACCAGAAAGAGGTGTGGTTTTTGACGTAAGGTATTATCAAAAGTCGAGGTCAGGGAATGAGATTTGTTTAACAACTGACAGAGAGATTATTGCAAAAAGCAGACTTCGTGGAGTCTCTATTCTGATTATCTTCTCAAATAGTTAAACATGACATTTCTTCTTCAGTAAACATTTAGTTGACCGAAGCTTCAACTTTCACATACTTACGACTTGGCTCATTTCAGACAGAAAATCAAGAAATGCATATTCAGGTGATTTCTTCTTTGAATGAGGAATAAAAATCATTACTTACTGTTTATGTAAAATAAAAATGAGTAGTTCTTTTCAACCTGTAAGCATTGAGTGAACTAACACAATTTGATTATCAAAACATTTGTAAGACAGTAATGATTATAGAGGATTGTCTTTTCTGCTTGATTAATTCAAGAAAGAAAGTCATCAGATGGCTCAGACTTATTCAGATCAATGAAAATAACAGTCTCTGTCCATCTGGTAGATTTGAGGTCATCAGGGTCAGATAAGGGTCAGATCATCAGGTCATCAGGTTCACTACAAATGTGACCACATGAATTTGGAAGAAAAATAGGACAAAAAAGTATTTCAGATGTGGCTGCTGCATTGTTCTCACTCTTGTTCGGTGCTGTGAAGCGTCTGTTAGTAGTAAAAAAAAAAAAAAAAGTGTTCTGCATTGTGAGTGTTTGTGAGGAGGAGGAATAAAATCCCAAGATGAATAAAGAGCATAAGTAGGAACCAGTTTACTCTTTCACTGCACTTGTCGTGATTGAATTGTGAAGATGATTAGTGTGGAACAGTCTGCTCTGCATCTAAACTAGATTTTTATTCAATCCACTGTTAAAAATCTGTGGAAATCTTCCTCCTTTGATCATTCATCCATTCAGCCTTCATGCTGTTGCATGTGCCCCACGTCTCGCCAATCCATTCATCTTTGTGTTAATCGATCCATAGATTCATTAACCCCACAACCCAGCTATTCATCTTTCCATGAATCCACTTCCCATTCATCCATCAAAGAACCAACCCTCTGTTTACCTTTCCCCATCAAGCTTGTCTTTGTTCATCCAGGCAGCCAACAAGCCGTCAGTTCAGTAAATATTCAGATCTCTTCCATCAAATATATTTTTTTTCTTCCTTCAGTCTTCCCATGATACTTGTTTTTCTACCTTGAATGAGAAAGACGGCTGATTACTACATATATCAGCTCTGCTTCTTATTTGTTCTTCCTTTTTTTATTATTATTATTTTTGATTCTTGGCTTTTGGTATTTACATAAAACTGTTGGATTACTCTGTTACCCTGTGACCCTAACAATGTACGAGACAGCCAAGGAAAAGCTCTTGATTGAGTGTTTGGTTCAGGGCGAAATACATTACTTGTCCAATGTTGTATGCTCCGCGCTGTCATGCAGCGCTCTTCAGATGGGAATTCATGTTTGTTCCTATGGCAACAAAAATATCTGTGCAGGAACTAACACATTTTGAGGGAAGACTTAGGGATGGCATAAGTGATGTAAAATCACACACATGGCGCTTACTAATTGTGACAAAGTCGAGCTGTCGTTTTCAGGAGGAAAACAGAAGAAAAGAGAAGCAACTGATTTAAACCACCCAGTGGGTATTCTCCCCTCATTTGCTTCAGATGCATTTAACCTAAGACTCTGACCCCTGCCTGCAAACAACTTAAATGTTTTACACCTGAGTAAACCATGTCAATATACACAGCAGTGCAGAGGTTAACGTTTGAGTCAGAAAGTGAAGAGTCCATCCTCATGGGTGAAGAGCTCCAATCAGCTGGTGTATAAAGATCATCAAAGCTGACTGTGAGACTGTGGATGTCTAAATAAGATACAAAACCAGAGGGGTCACATGAGGACTGCTAAAACATTGAATAAAAATGCTGAATTTTTAAATAGGTGTGAAGTTAGGCAGAAAGAAAACTATATATGTAACATCTAAGGCAGAGGTGGGCAGCATTTTTCTCCCAGTGAGCCAAATCAAGGATTTAAGGATTCTTTATTGTTAATTGCATCACATGTGGTACATGAGGTGGAATGAAACTGTGTACGCAGGGTCCCAGTTACATCCAGCAAAAAGTATGAAATGGAAAAGAAAAACAGTAATAAGATCTAAGATATGAACTAAGAAAAACATTAACTAAAAATACACTAAGCACTAATAGCATCAAAACAATACACCCAACAGCAGCACGAACATGAGTCTGTGTGAGCAGATGATCATGCATGAACACAACAACATGAAACAGATCAGCAGCAACATGATGTGATTTATCACAGTGATTATTCTGATTAGAGATTCATGAGTCTAACAACTTCAAGGTAGAAGCTGTTCCTCAGTCTAGTGGTTCTACAGTTAATGCTCCTCAACCTCCTTCCTGAGGGGAGCGGGGCAAAACGTGTGTGTGCTGGGTGAGTGGAGTCCTTCATGATGCAGGTGGCCCTCTTCCTGCATCTGGAGGTGTAGATGTATGTGATGGTGGGGAGGCTGACTCCAACAGTCTTCTGTGCAGCCTTCACCACTCTCTGAAAAATCAAGCTATTGAAAGCAATCAAAGGGTCACATAGAAAATTAGAAAATAAAATTTCTTCAAGACAGATATCCTAGGACTTTTTTTTTTAGACTTTTGGTTGTATAATAGTTAGCATGCTTGATTAAAAAAACATGTTGCCCCAATAATCTTTAGGATTTAAGACTCACTCTCTGTAAATGTTATCTCAGCTTAAATATGCAAAATAAAAATTTTAATTAAGCCATAAAAAATGTTGACTAAAAAGATGGTCGTAGCCTTTTTTAACCCAAATGTTTTTTTTTTATGTATTTGTCCAAGATGTTTAGATTTCCTTGAATTTTATTGATAAAATGCAGTTTTTCATGAACTTATTTAAAATGTGTTGTCTTTTTAAGGATATTCGTGGCCGGATAGAGATTGTTTAAGAACCACTTTTGGCCCTCGGTCCATATATTGCCCACGTCTGATCTAAGGGTTTAAATGGTAATGCCCTTCTCTGAGAATAATTACATGGGATTTTTCTCTACTTGACAGCTTGCTTTTCAGATGGTTATTGAAGAAACCTCACTTAACTTCACAGAGATGAAGAGAGACAGGGAGTTTATCAGCAGCCACAAAGATTGGTTGGAATGGATTTAGGACACTGCAGGCCTCAGAGGAGTTACTGCCGATGCTGGCAGCAAACTGCTGACTGACGTCCAGCTTCCAAGCTGAGGTGTTACAAGAGAACACCCAGTGGCTCTTTCCTCCTGTATTAGCATATTCATGTGCAAGAATTGATTCAGTATGACACAACTGAACACACACAGGCTACTGCCGCTACAACCGGAGGCTTCAACTTTAAAAGAAAGGTATTAAACTGAGGGAATGAGAGTCACAGAACCACTAAATCAGTGACTGTGCCAGATTTGTCTTATATCACAATGAAGTGGAGATAATTGCCTTGATAAAAAGATTATGTAGCCAAGAATGTGTTGTTTGATGACTATCTCGCTAATACGTTAGCTTCTCTGTAAAATACATTTTAATGCCCAGAAATCTAATCACCTAAAGTATGTTCACCAAGCTAAATCCTCTGCTGCCTCCAACTTATCCCCTCAATCACTGACTAAGTCCCTAAACATTAATTATACTGAGGTCAGAGTGATGGATTGCTTCAGAAGAAAGTGCCCATTTCACTCATTTTACAGAAAAAAAAAACCTTAACGTTGTCAATATAAAGGGGAACGCATGAAAAAACGACATGTTTTAATGAGCTTTATTGAAAGCATCTACAGTTGTAAATGGTTTAATATGTACACAATATTTGTCTTTATTATGAGCAAGTTCTTCTTTTTTTATTGGTAATATTAATTATATCTTATAACTAGTGAACTCGTGTTGTCTCAGACATACTTTAAGTTATGTTTATTCCCAAAGCCTCTAATTCATAGTTCCTATGAAACAATGATTTTATGGTAAAGAACACAAATAAAGCAACTGTTTCTCTCTTTTTTTTTTTCCCACTGAATGTTCTGTAACATTAATATTAATGTGCTGAATTCAGTTTTCACATACAGGACTTCCTGGCAGCGTCCCAACAGACACCAGTTTTGAATGACTGCGTGAACAGTGGGAAAGTAATTTACATTTATTTCTACAATAACTACGTCAACAGAAAATGGATTGAAATGTCTCCATGGTTAGAGAAAGACTGACTGGAGAGTTAAAGATTATTAAAGATACCTGCATGCTTTAAAAACACGTTTTTCCTTTGGATGCCCAACTACTGACTGGGTCCACTAGAAATTAAGCGTCATGGCATAGAGTTTTATCTTGGTTGTTTTGATAAAATTATTAAAATTACACTTAAGGGTAAATTTAAAATCTTTTAAAGTAGAGTTCTGAGAAAAGGTTATAAACAAATATTAATAAGTTGTAAACATCTCTTAGAAAAATATCAGTTTGAACAAATAGAGACCATATTGATCAAAAGGTTCAGATGGGATAAAATAAAAAGAGGTTGCTTAGAATAACTTCAATTTATAAAAATTCATATCGGTCCACAAGAATGCTCTTTTATAAACATTTAAACCAGAGATGGGATTTACGGCTCTTTAGACAATGAGTAAAAATTCACAAGCAGCTGAAGTAGCAAAAAATGTTACCCATAATCTACAAAAATATTTCCCATCTGGGTTGAATTGTATTGTATACTATTTAAAATGGAGTCACGAATTCTAAAATAATTTAGTTGTTTGCCTTTTTTTAACACCAAACCTTTAAACTGTGTAGGTGAGATTTATATCGCTCTGTTTAGGGTCTGTAGCTGAAGCTTTAAACAACTGTCCTTGTTCAAACAATAAAGTTTGTTTATTTCTATCTCAGGGTGAAGACACACATGTTCATATTTGCGTCTTTATTTATTTATTTATTTATTTCCTTTTGGCTGTATAAAGGTATTTTGGAGCAATAATTCTACCAGACAGAAAAACGTAAAGTTGATCTCTGTTTTATGTCTGCCCACTCATCTCACAGGGGCCAAACAAACCAGTGCACACACTGCGATATATATATATATATTGCCCTCGTAGATTTTGTTTTTATCATTCATAAAAATCTCTGTGACATGACACATCTAGCACAGCCCTCTGAAGAGAAATGAGACAGTCTCGGCTGGGTCCGAGTCGCAGGGTTTACAACAAATGAGAGAGCAGATTACCACACACACACACACACATACACACACACACACACCCACACACACACACACACAGATGCTAGAATCCAGATAATCCCAATTTTGGTGAAGAATTTACTGAGAATCTTAGATCAGGTCCAGTCTTTGCACGCTGCCTCAGAATTAATGTCTTTCTTTTTACCACAGCTCCTAAGCCATGTGTCTGTGGAAGAAGGTCTTTTTAATCTTATGCATTCAGTTATATCCATATCAGTGTTCACAAGCTGCAGTGGTGTTTAGTTTTATAAGTGTATTTTCTTATTGTGTCACAAATAAATGATTGTTGCATTTCTTTGTATTTTATTAATTTTCATTAAAGCATCTAGTGAGGTGTCCAGGGACCTCATGTACAAAGGGGGTGTAGATGTGGCGTTCGTCCTTTATATATTTAAGAGGAGGCATGTCAAGGGAGGAGTCGTGTGCACTCAGTTCTACGTTGATTGGGATGTACAAAAGACGTGTGCTTGGATTCATGCATATGCACAGTTTCATACATCTGGATTATTTTGTGCATGTGCTGTTTTTTATTTAAGCTTATGCCGTGTTTCAGTTGGAAATCCAGGCGTCTTTGTTCATTAGGTCCCAGGTCCTTACCCCAACGGCAGGACATCAGGAACCTTCTTTCTCTGCTTATTGCTTTATCGTGGCACATAACCTTCCTTAGATCATTCAGCAGAATCCAAACAGTGGATCGTTCAGAGTCCACAAACTGAACCATGTAGAACCAACATAAAGATCCAAACCATTCCTTCTCTTGGATCCCAAAACCCCAAAACCCCCAAACCAGAGTCCAGCACAAATAGAAACTAGCTTTCGACCATGGCTGCAAACACATGACCAAGTTCAGCAACGTTTATATAAATACAATATTAAGGAGAAAATAAATCTGGTTCCAGACAACTTCTGGATAAAATGAATCAGCTGGAACTAAGACTGAATATAATTAATTGATTGATTAATTGACTAACCTGTCTAAATAAGGGTTGAATGAATATATATGCCCAAGAAATAAGCAGATATTTAGACAGAAAACCACAGGCCTGTACCTGCTTCGAATGATATCAGCCATTAAATGTCTGTTATTAGTTGTTATCATCCCCATAGGTTTCATTCAGACTGTCTCTCCTGTATTAGGTTTAAAGGTACGTTCTTATTACTGATAATAGGGCCAGGGGGTTAGGTTAAGAGTCAAGGGTCTGGGGGTTAAGTTTAGGGCTAGTGCTCTGGGTCAGGTGTAAGGTTAGGGTTAAATAAAGCTAACCAAAAAACCTACTGGTTTTACACATGAAGCTGCACATTATCAGCAATAACAATGTACCTTTAAACCTAGTAGGAGGTAGGAGGGATAGTCTGAATGTAACCTATGGGGATGATAACAACTAATAACAGACATTTAATGGGCTGATAACATCTGAAAACATACATGAACAAAACAATACATTTACTCTTATCTTCTCAAATTCTGTTAGTTACCTGAAGAAATATGTCTGGTTAATTAGATTGCCCTTGACCACAAAAGATAATCTGTCTCTACACTGCAGCAGCAGCCATGAGAGCTTTAACGTCCTCTGATGAGTTTTTACTCTGAACCCAGCTGCGTTCCTCAGTCATTGTTGGACGATACAACCAAAAGATCTAAAATCAGTGAAATATCTTGTCACCACTGCAGAAACCCCCTGGCTATAAAGAAGACAGCGCCATCCATCAGTGGGACTTGGCTGCTGTAAAATCTTGTGTTTCTGAGTAAAAGGACAAAATGTTAGTGTCTGAAGTGAATCAGGAGATCAGAAAACGCATTAATTAACTGAAAATGTGAGCAGAAGTATTTAAACCTGTTAAAGTGGACTGGCTCAGAGGAAACCGCTCTGAATGACACCCAAAGGTGAGAAGTACTGACAGGAACGACAGACGTCAACAGATCACAGGGTGAGAGGTTTCAGTTTTCAGTGTTTCTGTGACTTATCAGAAGTGAGGAGGCTGAAAGGATGAAACTGTGCTCACAAATAAACCCCAGTGATCTGACAAAGGTGGAAATTGTGTCTTATTTTAGAACAGTTTGACACATTCAAACAGGATCTTCACACCTTTAACGCTGATAACGTCAGCTCAGCACTGCATAAAAAACCTGCTGTTTCTTTTTTAACTTGTGGTTTCCTCGTGTTTTTGATTCTTTCATAGCTCAGCAATTGTATCACTTGTGATGAGTTTCAGTTGATGTGGTGATGTTTTTAACCTGGCATACTGCATGTTTCTATGCATTTATATCACAGATGTGGAGTTAACCAAAACCCAACAAACCAACTCAAAACCAGAGCTTCAAAATATTATGAACTGCTGGTGAGAGCAGGTATATTTAGAGAGAAAACTGTAGAGACTTATTTTCCTGTACGCTTGTTCTTTCTTAAAGCCTGCCGTATGTTTGCACATGTACTCTTCCATGCACTGAACAAAAATATTAATGCAACAGTTCTGTTTTTGCTCCCATTTTTCATAAGCTGAACTCAAAGATCCAAGTCTTTTTATATGTACACAATAGGCCTTTTTCTCTCAAATATTGTTCACAAATGTGTGTAAATCTGTGTTAGTGAGCACTTCTCCTTTGCAGAGATAATCCATCCACCTCACAGCTGTGGCATTTCAAGATGCTGATTAGACAGCGTGGTTATTGCACAGGTGTGCCTTAGGCTGACCACAATAAAAGGCCACTCTAAAATCTGCAGTTTTATCACAGCACAATGCCACAGATGTCACAAGTTTTGAGGGAACGTGCAGTTAGCATGCTGACTGCAGGAATGTCCATGTTCAGAGAATTTGGCAGTACATCCAACTGGACTCACAACCACAGACCACGTGTAACCCCACCAGCCCTCGTGTTCATTGTCCATAACATATGCCTGCCCATACCATAACCCCACCGCCACCATGAGCCACTTGATTCACGATGCTGACATCAGCAAACTGCTCACCCACATGACACCATACATACAGTCTGCCATCTGCCCTGTACAGTGAAAACAGGGATCCATCTGTGAAGAGTACACCTCTCCAGTGTCACCAAAGGTGAGTATTTGCTCACTCAAGTCAATTACAAAGACCAACTGCAGTCAGGTGGAGACCCAGATGAGGATGAATGTACGCAGATGAGTTTCTCTGAAACAGTTTCTGACCATTTGTGCAGAAATTATTTGGTTGTGCAAACTGATTGTTGCAGCAGCTGTCCGAGACGGGCCTCAGACTGGGCTGGTGTGGTTACACATGGTCTGCGGTTGTGAGGCCAAAAGAATGTTCTGTCAAATTCTCTGGACATAGATATTCCTGCAGTCAGCATGCCAACTGCACACTCCCTCAAAACTTGTGACATCTGTTAATTGTGCTGTGATAAAACCGCACATTTTAGAATGGCCTTTTATTGTGGTCAGCCTAAGGCATACCTGTGCAATAATCATGCTGTCTAATCTGCATCTTGATATGCCACACCTGTGAGGAGGATGGATCTCAGCAAAGGAGAAGTTCTTAGAAAACTTACTTTGAGAAATGAGCTTTTTCGTCTAGGTAAATGTTGACAAGTAAAGCTAAATGACAGATAATCTTTGTCTGTAGCTGTTTTCAGATCAGAAAATATTACTCTGAAATTCTGTGTAAAAACTGATTACTGTATAAAGAGTATTCGTAAAAGCAGTACTTTTTTCCTTTGGAAAGGTTCTTGTTCCATGTATTACTCCTGACAATCTAGGCAGACCAAATTTAAAGCAGAAAAGTCAAACTGAAGACCAAGCTGCAGATTTTTGCACATGTGGGAGGTGTCCAAACCTCTCAGACACCCAGTTCACCCAGTGTTGTGCCCAGTTTTAATTAAACTCCACTGATGTCATGAGAAAACTTGACTCTTGGGTTCTGAATGAATAAACAGGTCAAGAGAAAAGGAAAAAATCACTTCCCTCATTTAACCTCCTGCTACAAAAACCTTTCCTTTCATACCAAGATTAAGGTCTGTTCCACCAATATTTGTTGTTTCAGGCTGAAAGTGGGCAAAAGTATTTAGTCTTTACATTTTTATAGTAAATATAAAGCAAAGCATCATTGATTTTGGTCAACACTTTATGGCTTTCTTAATTCCAAACCCAAAAGGTCAAAGTGAGTTGCTATAAAGCCCACCACAGAGGTCTTGAGGGAGCGTCTGATTTAAACTGAGGACTTGGTTGAGATCAGGGAGGGCACTCAAACCCTCCTATAAACAGAACTGCTGAATTATTGAGCAACTGAATATCCAAAAGTGCACTCCTAATGGAAAACTTTTTCAGCAACATGGATGTGGGGAAAGGGGGAGTTATTCTTAATAAAATCAAGTTCTATATTTTTATGGAGACACTACGCGTTGACTTTTTGTTAAACATGAGTCAGTTTCTGCTCTGGAGCTTGACGGCCTTGGTCACATCGTCAATCTTCACTCCTCACTCCCACGACAACAAATCATAGGTCATGCCTGCCTTCAGGTTATCGCGTGAAGAGAGCCAGATATTTGAATTTGAGATTTAGTAATGTGGAAGTTTCTCTGTAACAGCTGTGTGGTCTACAAAAATCACGTGTTTAACGTTTTTATTTTTCAGTCTTTTCCCTCTGCAGCAGGCATTGTTTAGCTTATTTTCCCAGCTGTGAGATTCTTCTCAACCATCTATTTTTTACATCTCTCCCTAAGTGCTCCTGCTTTTCTTTCCTTTTCTGCACTGAATCTTTTCAATTCTGCACACTCGTTTCATGCCTACAGCAACCATTCAAACGTTTGATTTTTTGCTCTCCCAACCCCGTGTTTTAGATTTCTCCAGATGCTGCCACACAGCGTGACCACACGAGCATGAGGGCTATGCTTATTACAAGAGGGTCGTGTAAAATGTTACAGTTCTCAGCAGGAAGCGCATCATTTTAATCAGGATGCAGCCAAGGATGACAGTCAAACTATGATTCTGACAGCTAATCTCCAAGATGTCAGAGAAATGTCAATTTAAAGATGGTGGGATTCCTCTCCACACTTCTTTGGGTGTCACTCGCTGTGTGTGGTGTGATAATGTGGATGTGTTTGAGGTTGTAAACCTTCCATTTTCCTTCTGTCAACATTTTCCTATCACAGTATGTCACCTGCTAACGGTAGACATCTTTGTGTAAGCTGCACATTTTTTTGGCATGCAGGGTGATGGGAGTTCTCTCATCAGGTTCCTTTTCGCTTCTTGTTGTTGTAACTTGAGGTAAATGAGGACACTGATTAATCTTCCTTTGTACCTGTTTCCAAGAGACCACTTACATTTCACCACATATGTTTAAGAATAAATTAGGCTTACATTTTTCTTCTCCTGGTAGTTAGGAGCAGTCGTTGTACTGGCAGAAGCAAAGTGAAGATGAAGGTTTCAAAAAAAAAAAAGTTTTTACAGCTGCAAGCACAGTTTGATATGTGCAGACAGTTTTGCTGCTTCGACCAAATATGCTAACAAAATTACAAAAAAAAAGTAATGTTACATGATATCAAGTTAAAGCTCTGGTTAAACAATTTTGAAAGATGATATACCGTACTTGCTGCCGTGCATGTCGCACCGCCGTATTGGTCACATCAGTCCAAATATGTCTAATAAAGTGGGGGGAAAAAAACATAAATACGTGGCTTCGCCGTATAAGTCGCATCTATTATACGTCACCATTGATGCGTTGCGTTTGTTACGCACCACCACTGACCACCCGGAAACGTGGACCTGTGTTGTGCCAAAAAAACGATTGGCTGCCGCAGCTGTGGGAGCATGCGCAGGAGGACTTTAACATGAATTTAACAAGATTAACACTTAAAAACAATTATTTGTTTGCGCGAAATTATGGCACATGTGTGTTTGAGTCTAATTTTTCCTTAATAAATGCACTTTGACGGTCAAATCAGCTGCATTTCAAGAGCCAATTCGCGACTGCGGGTATGCGCAGAGGGACGACTCGCTGTGCATGTCGTTGAAATTTAACAAGATAGCCATCTAAAAACATTGATTTGTTTGATCACAGTTATAGTAAAGGTGTGTCTCAATTGAACTTTTCCTTCATAAATGCACTTTGACTGTGAAATCAGCTGCATTTTCAAAAGTATTTGCTGCCTCGTTGCCCCGGGAGCATGCAGACAGGGAGGGAATCAGGAAGGAGGAACACCGCATATTTCTTTGAAATTTAACAAGATAAACACCTAAAACAATTATTTGTTTGCTCAACCTTATAGCAAAGGTGCGTCTCAGTTGAACCTTTACATAATAAATACACTTTAATGGTCAAATCAGATGCATTTTGCCGTGGCGGCGCAGCAAAATTAAGCTGATTTGACAGTTGCTTCAGGCGAGCTGGACAAAGGTGGCAGTCTATGGCAATGTCATTAATAGCCACTTTTACCTATTACATGACACAACAGCATGCCATACTACTCGAGTGCCATCTAGCGGCTGAAAATGGTAGTATTCAATATTTTCAGTCAAAACGAATGAAAACGGTCATATCTCAGCCAAAAATTGATTTATAAATATGGGAAAAAAAACAACAAGGTGTCATAGCTCTGCTCTCTGTCAGCTCCTCTGTCATGCTGCACACTCAGTAATCACTCAACTCATGTCACCTGTCACCGCTCATTATCCCACAGCTCCACCACCTGGTCCAGTCAGTACTTAAGTTCACTCATTCCTCTCAGTCTGGGCCAGATTCTCTATCCTGTCTCATCAGCAGTAGACTTTCCAGCATTCCATTGATTGACTCATCACGTTCATGACCCTTGCCTTGACCACGACCACGCTTTTGCCTCAGCCCTCGTCTGCTTTTGCTCATCTGATCAGGTACCGACTCATGCTCTTGTTTTTTGACTCTCTTTTTGGATCACGTACTGGATACTTCTGCTGATCAACTGACTTCACGGTATGAACTCTGCCTTTCCCTTCTGACTGTTTTTTTGGATCACGGATTAAAGGTCAAGCTCATTCTGTATCACGGACTTATCCTTACCCCTGAATCTGATTCCCACAGATTCATTTCCCCAATTAGTCTCTTTCCCCCTGCATCTACTAACCTTTATCTTTTAGTTGCAAGCCTGTTGGACTCCGTTCCAGTGGACCTTAACATCAATTCTACTTCTACTGGCAGCCCGCCACTACAACACTACCCAATCACGAACTACCAATCAGAAGATCGGAACCAGCCCAGAACCGGACCTACTCCAGAGTTTTACTTTATTTCACAATAAATCTTTTAACCCTCTCAGTGGTTGTTGTTGTTGTTTGCGATCCGGCCTCTGGTTCATGACACAAGGAGTCGCTGCCTTCGGCTTATATGTCGCATGGCATGCAAATTATGCAAAAATAACATGATTTATAGGCTGAAAAATACAGTAGCTTTATGGTACTGTTTTGTCAGTTTAAGCTTTTAGCTAGTGTTTTGCACTTTACAATTTAAGTAAAGGTAAAAGAAAACAAATCCAGAGCAGGTGTACACCTGGTAACGATAAATTTAATAAAGCTAAAAGAACAGCATGTGATCATAACATTACTTCAGATCTTTGGGGTGTAATAATAGGATTTTTCCATTTTGCTCTCACACCCTTTCACTGTAATAAACCACCCACAGCGTTGTGCCTCAGTAGTCCAGTTATGACTGGACTTTTATCCAGTCTTGTGAAGAGTCTGCTCTGACTCCCCTCCCACTCTAACAGCTCTCAGCGTCACCCGTTCAGGGTGCTTTTAGGAAGCACTTTTCTCTCCATCCTGGAGGAATCTTGTTTTACAATTACACAGCACATATCTCCTAGATGGCAGTGAGACATCTGGGGGCTGACAGCATTGTCACCTCTTCCTGCTGCTCTTTTCGCACTCACAGATTTTTTATTTTTTTTTTGCTGAATGAGGTTTTTTTCTCCTCATAATACAGCTGTGCTGGCATGACTCTGCCAGAAAAGTGATTATAATTGAGGGAGAATCAAAGTCTTGGTGCAGAGCTCGAAGCATGAAAAATGACATGAATAATTAATTGCCACTAATGTTGGTCTGAAAATAGTCCACTCTTTACATTGCAGCCTCGCATGACAATGGTGGGATACTGAGTACTGGATCACGTCTCTCATTGTGGCGATCGATGGCTGGCAGGTCAGGGTCTCTCCAGTTGTGCAGCCTGACACATCAAAATGAAGATGTCCAAGGTTGCTCAAAGACCAGAGTGCCATCTCTCGTCTGCATGAGAAGTAAATGTCAGAAGATGAAACACAGTCAGCTCCTAATTAAAATAATTCAGAAGTCCAGGATTTCTACCTGTTCGTCTCTAGCTGCTGCAATGAGAAGCCCCCTTAAGAAAAACATTAAAGCAGAGGCAGATTTTTTGATTAAGCACGACAGCAGTCCTCCCCTGTGATCTTGCTTTTATGTGACATTAATTTGCACTAGCGCTCCTTAATGAGGCAAATGGTGTGAGGGAGGATATGAGAGTAAAGGAGTTCTGTTTACTCCGATCGTGGATTTGCTGGCTGCTCTTTGAGTCCAGATGCTGCTCAAGTGAAAACTGTTTGTCTGAAACAGGTTAATAAGATGAAGTTTGGGCTTTTTTGTAAAAAAGTGATCAAATCTAAAAATGCTTTATTATCACTCACTGCCACAAAGAATTAACAACGATTGCTCCTGCCTGTGTGTCTGCTTTACACATATTCAAGAATGCTTGATTCGATCTGAAAGTCACAATAAGTTGATTTTATTCTAAGTTTTTTTGGTTTTCAAAAAAGATCAAAAAATTTTCAGTGAATGCCCCCAAAATAAAAAACACAAAAATGGCCACATTTGAAAGTGCTGAGTTTTCTGTTTGTTTCTCCCTCCCGTTGAGCCCTCAGAGAGCTTATCTTCTCCAACAAGGTAAACAGGCACATCATCCGGTTTATGATGCACCGGGAGCTGCTGCTGATTTGTAGACTATCACCTGCAGCAGTTGTCTCAGCTGTGTGAGTCATGCATCAATATAAAGAGCATCATAAAGAGTTTCAGATAAAGAGGCAGACTTTCACAGCAGCTCAGGTTGTAATATTTAATTCATAAAAAATTGCTCTAGTCATTTATTTATTATAGGTCAATGGATTTAAAAAGGCATTCACTTTATTGATTTTGAGAAACAAAATACTAAGAAATTAGATTTTCCAAGTTTGAAACAGATAAAGCTGAGAGGGTTACTGCATTAAAGAGGAATATTTCACAGCCTCTAACTTCTCTATTTGGAGCTCTTATCAGCTCAGCAGGAAAAGTCCCAGAAGAGATCTTCTTTTCTGCCTTTCTGAGCTCTGGACATTTGGTCTCTGCAGCCTTTGCATGTGAAAGCACTAAAAATATCTAGAGCTGGGATCTGAATCCTGTTTTAAACTAATTCACTCCAACAGTGTTCTTAGGCGCGCAGCTCTCTGCCAAAGACTCATCGCCGACTCAGCCTCATGCAATGGTAATGAGAGCGCTGCTGACAATGATGCTGAAAAGCTGATTTGAAAACCCTGGCAGCAGATTGAGATTGGCTGCTAATATATATATATATATATATATATATATACATATGCCTTGAAATGCCATTGTTTAAAATCAAAACAACAGAAAAACAATCAGTCTAAAACTTTATGTTTTGGCTGACCCTGGACCAAACAGACAGAATTACTGTACTTTTTTCCTTTCGTCCATCCTATTAAATATTGTCAAAAGTGAAACTATAAAAATTGCATTTTCTACAGTAATACAGTGAGAATGCCACGGGTGATAAATGACTGCAGAAAATTTCTCAAGAAGCTAAAAATTAAAAGGAGCAAAAAGGCTAGCTTTAAGAGCTAACATGAATTATATATACAGTAAAAGGTAAAATAAGTAACAATAGAAAAAAAAATTAAAAAACAAATATGTTTAAGAAGATTTTAATGACATCAGTGTGTTTTACAAAATTAAAGTGATCTCAGTGTTTTTCTATGGGAAAAAAATTAATGTAAATAAAGTTAAATGTTCTGAAAAATATGAACATTACACACCAAAAGGGACAGCACCTATCTCCTGCGTGAGCTGAACATTTTAATACATGACGGTCTATGGTATCCCAAAGTATGCAGAAGTAATTAAGTGGCAAATATCATTTAAAAAAGAAAACCATTGTGCAAATGATTAATCATCTTCAAACAAATTAAACAAACCAGCTTTTCTAAATTTCTTCATGAACTGTACTTCATAATCTGAAGAATTTTCTGTTGACTCCAGTTTCAGATGGCTGCTATATCTGTAATCTATGTCAGCTCCTTGCTGAACTCATTTGTTGACACTGTGAGCCCTGTGGATCTCTGAAGGTGGGAATATTTCACCCCTTGTGTGCAATACAAACAAAGACATTTAAATTGACAGTGTTTATTCCACAGGTCACCTGAGGGAACATGACGTGAGATTCATTCATTCATTCAACCTGTATTTATACAGGTTAGTCTCATTGAGTCACGAGGATTAATTTACTAGAGAGAACTGTTGTAAGCAAAGAACACAGATGAGGTACAGGCAACAATAGACAATCATATAAAAGCATGCAAAATGAAAATTAAATAAAAGAAATTATATAAAAATGACACAAAAACAGCTACATTATAAAGTGATGTAAAATACTAAAAACAGGAACATATCTGCGCTGGTTTTTGCCAAGAACATAACAATTGTTTAAAATCCCTTAGAGAGGTCAAAGGTGACAACTTCATATCTTTTTGCAAGGTGTTCCAGGATACAGGAGCAGAGTAAGATTTCCAAGCAGTGCGGACCAAATTCGGTCTGCACTGAGAGGACGCTGCAGGTAATGATGTCCTGAGAGCGCACGCTGTAGCTGCATTGACGAAGTGACATGTAGGAGGAGATGTATGAAGGCAACAGACAAAGAAATGATTTAAAGATGAACATGTACCAGTGAGAGAGTCTGCATGAAGTTAATGATGACCAGTTACCCAGTGAAAACAGGGTGCAATGGTGGGTACGATAGTTACATCCAATCATGAATCTTAGCACACTGTGATAGATATCTGCAAGGTGCTTGTAGGAGCATTCATATAAATAATGTCACCATAGTCAGTGGAGGGAAGGAAAGCAGTTACGAGGTGTTTCCTAGCATTCAGAGTTAGACAGGCTCTATTTCTGAAAAGAAACCCAATTTAAGTTTCAGTTTCTTTATCAAGTTTTCAACATGAGACTTAAAAGAGAGATGTGAATTGATCAAGATACCCAAGTATTTATAAGAATCGACAAACTCAGTAGGAACACCATTCATAGATAAGATAGAAAGGAGGACTGCTGGTACCGACTTCCTGTTTGAAAACAGCATCCCTTTGGTTTTATCAGCATTTAGCATGTTTGAGATGGAACAAGTCTGACTGGATGATGTTGAAAGCAGATTGGAAAAGCTGGAAAACCTTAGCAACTGTTCTAGCTGACAATAAACAACTGTACTGTCGGCATAGAAATGTAGGGAAGCATCAGGAGTGATCTAACCTACATTACTTATGTAAATTGTGAAGAGGGTGGGTCCTAAGACAGAACGCTAGAAGAAGTACCATTATGTTGAACACATTGCCTCTGATCTGTGAAATAATTAGAGAACCAACCAATAGCATGATCTGCAAAACCCATTTCTGAGAGCTTATGACATAAGATGTGTAGTGATTCACAGTGTCAAAAGCTTTAGACAGGTCTACGTAAAGTGCAGCACAATAATCCTTAGCATCCAGTGATTCGTGTTGTGTTGTTTCCTGAAACCAGATTGATGGAGAGGTAAGATGTCAAAAGAATCCAAATACTTCTTGACTTGAGTATTTATCATTTTTGTCTAGAACCTTGGCTAAAATACAGAGTTTAGAGATTGGTTGATAATTGTTCAGTATGGTGTGTGGTCTCCTCCCTTCAGCAAAGGTAGAACAAAGGATGTTTTCCAAGTGTTTGGAATTGTATTTTGGCTTATGGACAGATTAAAGATGTGAGACACCAGTTCTGCAATGATTTGTGTGACTAACCTTGAGAAATAAGGAGGAAGGTCATCGTGGACTGCAGATTTTCTAGATTCTAGACCTTTTAACAATTTATTAACTATACTAACATAACAGTGAAAATGAATGATGGTCAGATGAGCATGAATTGTAATTTATTTTAATCTCAGAAAAGTAAATATGATTTGGTGAACAGTAGTCAAAAAAATCATATAATTTCTAAAACTGATTCTTCAACATTACTGAAAAAAAACTGTGTAAAACTGAGCTTGACAAGTTTTTATTGTTTCACACTCACTATCCTTGAAGGGCTGTTTTCAGCCACAGCAACTGTTTCCAACAGAAAACCTCTAAAAAGACTCATCACTCCCCCAGGAGTCAGCAGACATCAGGAGGAGCTCACAGAGTGAACAATTTCCTCCTACTTATCAGTTAAATGAGCCACAAGCTCCTTGTATAAACTCAAAGGTTATAAAAGGCATCTGCCAGATTAAAAAAGTTATTCATCATTTTGACACTTTACTATTTGGAATGGTGCTTTACATTTCTTATAATTCTGTAGTTTATAAGCCTTTTTTTGTCTTTTGTTTAAAGTTTGCGATGGGTGGGGTAGGGTGGTTGCATGTGATAGAACCACAGCCACCCCAGTTTGTTTCTTTTCTGCAGCTTTGTCTGTTTTGTAAGACACGATGAAATAATTCATTCTTAACTAAGTGGTTGCAATCCAATATTCATAACTTTTGACTTGAAAGCTTGAAAGTAACATATTCTTGTCAAAACGCTGGCTTCAAATCATAAAATAAAACAGTATTTTTCCCCACGTTCTTCTCAACCTTTCTACCCTGCTGTCACGCTGTTAAATTAATGAAGGCTCCACTATCTCAGTGAATGTTTAATTTCTTACTTAACTTGAGTCTTTGAGGTTTGATAAAGCAGTCAAGTTAATGAAGACAAATGAAGCAGATCCATTAAGTCACATTAAAGGAAATTGTTCTTTTGTATATGGTACATTTATAGCTCAGGATCTGAATATGTCAGATGGACTGTCAGCAGGCGCCTCACCCGTTTGAGGAACAGCAGTTTGGGTTGAGTCATGTTGACGCTCGTAGCTCGTGTGAATGATGGACCGACAGTACAGCTAATTGGATGCAGACCGTCTTGCAATCCTGAACAATAGAACCTGGAATGATGTTTGAAAATCATTAAAAGGCTTTTGGTGTTGAAGTTTAATTTAAAAATACAACATATAATGAGACATTAAAAGGGATTTTAAATATTTGATATATATTTGTAGGATGAATGAAAAAGAGTTTATAAGCTGAGAGAGCTGGTTCAGATTTTTTTGAAGTGGGATTTTAGATAAATGTTATGAACTATTATCTTATATGTCCTATAGATTGTGACAACAACCAGCCTGATCAAGAAAGCTCATCAGAGACTTTACTTCCTCAGGTGGCTGAGGAGAGCTGGTCTGGGAAGCTCAGTCCTCACCTCCTCCCACAGGTGTGCAGTGGAGAGCATCCTGTGCTTCAGCATCAAAGTGAGGCTGCACAGCTGCAGAAAGAAAAGCTCTGCAGAGAGTGGTGAAGGCTGCACAGAAGACTGTTGGAGTCAGTCTCCCCACCATCACAGACATCTACACCTCCAGATGCAGGAAGAGAGACACCTGCATCATGAAGGACCCCACTCACCCAGCACACACACTTGTTGCCCCGCTCCCCTCAGGAAGGAGGTTATGGAGCATGAAGTGCAGAACCAGTAGACTGAGGAACAGCTTCTACCCTGAAGCTGTTAGACTCATGAATCTCAAATCAGGATAATCACTGTGAAAAAAAAAACAACTGTAATGCAACTAGATTGTTGATATGTGCTGCTGACTATCCATGCTGCTGATCTCATGCTGCTGATTTATTTCATGCTGTTGTGTTCATTCGTACTCATCTGCTCACACAGACTCATGTTTGTGCTGCTGTTGTTACACGGTATGACTGTTTTTGCACTATTCAGTGTTTAGCGTACCCTTAGCTTAGCATATTTCTTAGTCATATCTTAGATCTTATTACTGCTTTTCTTTTACAATTTATACTTTTGTTGGATGTAACTGGGACCCTGTGTGCACAATTTCATTCCACCACGTGTGCCACATGCAATGTGAATGAAAATAAAGAAACCTTGAGCTTGGCCATATTTATCTCTCCGAATGACCTCAGTTTAGAAAAAGTAGAGTTTAGTTCTGAGTTAACCACTTGTCTAAACAGAACCAAGACCAAAGTGGATCACTGCAGTCTTTAAAATAACTCCGTCTCTATAATTTCTACTGGTTTGTATCATGTTTTTATTAAGCTTGACATTGCCACCAACTTTAAAGTACTGTACTGATGGCGATTATCCATTAGTCATGCAGGAAGTGTCCTAGCTGCACAGGAAGTGCTACAGCTGTCTGTTATTGCCATTTGCACTAGCAATCAACCTTGAACATAGATGTAAATAACACAGCAATTAAAGGTTTATGGCTTTTAAATTTTTTTTGAAAAATGTTTGCATATCATATTATGAAAACTTTGAGGTTAAATGTATTGAAGTTGTTTAGACTAGTGGTTAGCCCATAAATCAGATCATAATTAAACTCAAATTCTCCTAAATGAAGTCATTCAAAGAGCTATCTACAACAGGTAAGATAGTAGTTGTTCCACCAAATTCCACTTAAAAAATGTTTAAACTATTGAAGTCCTTGTATTTGATCAAGCCTAATAAATGTTTATTACAATGGAAACATATTTGAATCTTGAAAACTGCACAGATAATCTAAGGAATAAACACTGAGTTGTTCAGATTCTGTAGGTTAAACAGGATGACTCGTTGCCGGTGAGCTACACTCCTCGTTATTGTTTTTCAACGTCAGGTAAAGTTTTCCCTGCATGACCTTTAAAACTGTTGCATCAGCGTTCTTAGCACTCTGCAGTCATAACATGCGCACAATTCACCTCCGTTCACCCCGACTGCAACTGCTGCTGAGCAGGCCTTCCATGTGCATTAAACACTGACATCTGGTACATGCACAGGAGGAGAGATGAGATTATATATATATATATATATATATATATACATATACACACACACATATATATATATATTTCTTTTATTTAATTTTTTTTTTTTTTTTTTTTTCAGTCTTTTATCTGTGGTAGAATTCCAATGTTTACCTGAGATTATTTGGGCATGTGCACATCTGGCTCTTATAAAATAGATGCAGATTTCCTCACCATTGACCTGGTTTCAGATTTACGGATGTTGTTTTCAGGAGATTAAAAGGAAAAGGTGGAAAAACAAAATGATCAAAAACAAACATTCTGTTTATGAGTTTCTGAACTCATTTCCTGTCATTACAATATTGACAAAGTAGAGCTTTAAAACATGGCAAATAAAATCTCTCCTTTACATAAATATGCATTCAGTACATTGTAAAGGCTCTTTTTAAGCCTGTCTTTAAATTACATACACCACAATCCAATTTTTTACATTTAAACTTAAATATTTTTATTAATTAATTTATTTAGAAAATTGGCAATTAAAAACAGGTTCACATTGTAAAAGTAAGACACACACACCCCTCCAATAAAAAATAAAACGATTAAATAAAGAGCAAAAACGAAGCCGGGTGAGCTGGGTTATTTTGATTAAAATAGAAACTTCTGAATAAAAGAGGTCAAAGCATTTGTCAATTTTCCCAACAGAAACGAGTGGGAAAGTCGTCATAAAGATGTTTTATGTCAACTAAATAGGAAATGCATAAACAATTCCAACCCTTTTCTTTGAGTTCACATGAGTTCGCATGAGTTCACAGCTTTGTGAACGACGGGAGCACAACTAAAGTGGGTTTGTCAGAAAGCCAAGAAGAAAATTAAAACACTCAAAACCTTCCTATCACTCAGGTTACGCTCGCTATTTACACCCACAACAACTTAGGTAAAGAACAGGAAGAAAAACTAATACAGTGACAATTTTCAACTTTCAATTTGAAATTAACCAAATTAAAATTAAAATAAAAAGCCTCCCGTGAGATGAATAAGTGTCTTGTTGTTGGTGTTTATGAACAAAAATCCTCTGCCTGATCCCACAGGGAGGGACTTAAATGCTGTCAGAGGGACTGGTGCTGATCTCTTGTGTGACATTTGCTGATTTTGCTTTCGCAGTAAGTGATTGCAAACCTTGCAAACTAAAGGTTACACTGCTGTGGTTGAATGTATGGAATTAAAAAGGACTAAATCTGTTAAGTCTATGAATCTGTTTATCATCCACTGACCTCTCAGCTTGTAGCTGCTGTAATACAATCATTCACTGATCTATAGTCAGAACTGAGCACTTGTATTTATATTAACTGGTGTTCAGGTAAGTCGTCTGGCAGACTCTCAGAGTATACTCCGGTAGACTATCATATAAGATGATTGACTTTCTGTTTATGCAAAGTAGATACCACTTAAATGAGTGGAAATAATCTGTAGTTGCAAGAAAAATATCTATGAAGGCCCGTCCACCCAATATTGTTTTCTTTTAATTGTTTCAAACACAGAAATAGTATTTTAGGATCCTCTAAATTGTATATTTCAAAAATTGTATGTAGAGAAAAAACATCCTAAAACAATTATTGTGTTTTTTGTGTAGACATCTAAAACATACCTTATTCATAAACACACCGCTAAATTAACATTTGACCTGTAGTGTGACGAATGGAACAATAATAACTTAATATATGCATACATTTGTGCTGCAGACAAAACATTTTCAACTAAGACATATCCTTTATATCTGCACCACTTTAATGAACAGACGATGCTGATGGACAAGAGCAGTACCTTAAATAAAACAGAGTTAAAACCTTTTATTGTTACAGCAAATAATTTAGGACTAAAGGTTTTCATCACCTTGAGCTGTCAATACAACAAGCAAACAGACAAATACTACATTTTAAACTATGGTAAGTAAGAATAGTTTTAGAAGCGCAACACTTGTGTTGTTGTCTTGTAAATAATGTGACACGAACGGGAAGTTGTCGTCCATCCAGAAAACGATTCATTTCTTTCTCTTGTAGTTGCCATATTTTCTTTTTTCTTCTTCTTGTGTTTCCAATTTTTATTCATTGTGTAAGTTTTATGTGCACGCTTCACGCGTTCTTTTGAGTATCTTGTGTATTTCATGGCAGCCTTACAACCCACTTATAGGTTTGGCATAGTTGCTACAGCATTTTGGGTCATTTTTGTGTCTTTGTGAGGATTAAAACATTTATAAAAACAGTGCTGTGCTAACAAGGACTTGTTTTAGAAACTACAAAACAGAGTTTCGGGGAAAAAGACCTTGTGTGGACAAGGCCTAAATCGTCTCAGGCGGTCGATACAATAAAGAACTGTCTTTCACAGGTTGACACTTTAGCACCAGGATTTTCACAACCTTGCATCTGCAGCATCATAAAACTGTAGACCAAGCTCCTCTAACAGAAACATCTCGAGTTAGTACGCAGAGTAGGCTTGCTCTGTGTGTGTGTGTGTGTGTGTGTGTGTGTGTCCTTGTTTATGCTACTTTGTGAGGCCCATTTTTCCAACTTATACTACATTGTGGGGACCAACTGCTCCTTATGGGGCCCAAAGCCCGGGCCCCATAAGAAGAAGTCCCGTTGGTGGGTTAGGGGCTAGGTTTAGGACTAAGGTGTGAATTGAGGATGTGTTAGGTTTAGGGTTAGGTATGTACTGGTAATGGTTAGGTTATGGATAAAGGTCATGGTTAGGCTATAGAAATGAATGAAAAATGAATGGAAGTCAATGCAAAGGCCCCACAAAGATAGCAAAACAAACCTGTGTGTGTGTGTGTGTGTGTGTGTGTGTGTGTGTGTGTGTGTGTGTGTGTGTGTGTGTGTGTGTTT
>NC_056508.1:32492150-32503304 GCF_014905685.2 Nematolebias whitei | reverse complement strand
TGTGTGTGTGTGTGTGTGTGTGTGTGTGTGTGTGTGTGTGTGTCTCATTACCGACAGTGTGAAGTACGACTCTGAAGTTTCTCCACTTCCGCTGCCAACCTGTGATGGGCATAAACAAGTTTAACCTCATTTTACTGCAGCTTCTCAGAGCCGACCCCCTTCAGGTTGCTTTAAGCTGCTAAACCAACAAAAACACCGTCACCCACAAGTTCCCCTGCCAGGCCCCTCTGAACAGCATTATGGCAAACATGAAACTTGAGGAGAAGCACAGATTAGCCTTCGTCCAGCCTCGTGGGCATTGTGGAACAATGCTGGAAAATGTTCAGGCCTTTGCCTTTCTTTGTTCCTGCAGCAGGAACAGCTTTCATTGAGACTGTTCAATACTTTGATCATGAGCTGAGGCTTTATTTGTCATGCGTATTGATACATGAAAGTACACGGAGTCCCTGTGAGCGCACTTTCTTTGGGGCTTTTGTGATCAATTATTCATTGTGCTTTGTTACAGTTTATTACTTGAGGTGTGCAGTCAGCAATAAAACAGACTGTAGGATTTTAAACATCTGCTCAGATGAAAATTATTTACAGTGGTCTAATTCAATAAAGTTTCTCCCTGCTGTCTTTGAGCTTCAAGAAAATATTGGTGAATCAATTGTTCGCATGAAGAGTCTTTAATTAGCGAGCATTTTACACAATCACATTTCTCATTGAATTTTTTTTTCCCTTGCAACAAATGACACATTTAAAATCCCAATTATATGTTTTAATTTACAAAAGGCCTACTGCTGAAAGGTGAAGGATAATGTAACAACCTATGTGTTTGTGTGTTAGTGTAGTGAGATCGGGTCGGTTAGCTTCATTTAGCTTAGGAGCTCCACTACATGTTATAATATCTGGACTAGTTCAAGTACATGATATTATACTTAATTTAAACGGATTCTCTCTTTTTCGAGCTACTTGACAGATATGTGCTTAGAAGTACTGTGTGGGAGATGGTCTAATAACCAGTGACATGAGATGTTAATTTTCTTTGACCCATCAAAATGAATGTGGTCATTTATTAACAGAATCAAAGTTTAACATCAAACATTGTACACGTGATTATTCTGATTGAACACAATAACACAGCTTAATTAATGAGCCTTACAATGAGAAATCATACGGCCATGATTTCTCACTTGCAACTAAAAATACAACAGACATTTCTGAAAATATCTGGATTAATTACTGGCAAGATAGAAGAGTTTTAAAGATGGGAAATGAAGGAGTTTAAATGGGGAGAAAAGATGGATGAAGACGTAGGTCTGTAGACCAGAACGACACGCTCCTTTGAAGCGCAGTCATGAGATAATTCGTTCCACAGAACAAACTTCCTCAGCAGTTATCGGGCATTCACCGGGTGGAGCCACAGCGAGGCATCGTGGCTCCTACAGGAACTCCAGCTGAACTCCATCAGTACCAGTTCATCCCAGAACTTCTTGTTCTCTCCAGAAACTGTGAACTGACTGGAACTAGGAAGTGTCGACTTTTTAAAGAGTTTGCTTCCGGTCCCTTTTTGGGAAATCCTGATTGGTTGAAAGAACCAACAGGGGTGTGGTTTTAGTGACGTAAGAGGTTACTACAAGTCAGAAAAACAGTGAGATGTTTTTGGAACAGACAGAGAAATGTTTAGGCGAGATGACAGACCACAGGTGCCAGGTTTTTATTTTCTCTCTGATAGGTTTAAAAACATGACAGCTCGTTCCAATAAACTTGTTTGCGACTGTCTCCGACTTTTGACCGACATCACTCCTTCTCATTTCAGACAGAAGATCAAAAAATGCATAATTACTCTGTAACAGACATTAACTTGATTTCTACTTTGAATGAGGATTAAAAATCATTAATACTGTTTCACAGTTGATTTAAAATGAGTAGTTCACTTCAACATTTAAAATGATTTTAACTAAACACACTTTGATTATCAAGATATTGTAAAATAGTAATGATAATATAAAAAGAGAGTGTTCTTTCAATTGATTAGTGCAGGACACACTTAGAAAGTCTCTGGATGAGCTTAATTTGTATTTCTGGACTCAAATCAATGAAATAACAGTTCCTGTCCCATGAAGGTCCTCAGGGTCAGGTTTTGACCTGAGGCTTAGTTCACTACATTAGCATAATATTTCATGAACAAGAGAAGAATTTCATTGAAACACTTAGAAAGTAATGACCAGGTGCACATCTATACAGCTGATTGACTTTTGGAGTCAAGATGGCTGCTACACCTAATCAAACATATTCATGATCATAATTCTGTTGGGTTTGCATTGTTTTGAGCTATAAATTGGTGTGGTAGTAGCTGAGACTCATCCTCAACACGTAACTGAGAGCTTGTGACCGCTCTCACTATTGCATGGCATCACACATACAGTCAGGGTCAAGCTTTGACCGAAAAGGCTAAAGCTTTCAAGATAACTTTCTTTTTTTTTAATTTTTTTTTATTCATTTATTCATTCATTTAAAAAAAAAATCATCAACAAGAAAAACATTGAATGAAAAGGGTGCAGAAAGAAGAAAAAAATTATTATAATATCTGCCCCTTATTTAAAAACATATATATAAAATAACTACAAACAACAACTCAGGCTTGAACAATCCTCAAAGCAAAAACAAAACACATCAGGCATTCTTCACATCGTGCTTTCCTAACAACTTTAACTTAATCATCTTTTTAAACATATAAATTGTTTTAGAAAATGTTATGGCGATATCAAGGCAATTAAATAATCTTATTCTCTGAATTACAACGCAGCTCCTTCAGACTAGTTTTAAATGAAGGTTTTACAAACATTTACATTCCCTTAAGGTTATATTGACTTTTTTTAAACAAATTTTAATTGCATATTTGGGGTAATATTTTTTATGAGATTTATACATGACTTGTACTATATTCAACCAAATCATAAAATGTGAATAATTTCAACTGATGAAATAATATATTTGTTGCGTGACCATAGCACTTTCTACTAATAATTCTTATAGCTCTTTTTTGTCAAATGATGATAGGGTTTGTAATTGTTTAACATGCTTTTCCCCAAACTTCAATACAGTAGATTAAATATGAAACAATCATTACATTATACAGAAAGCTTAGTCATTCAAAAGCTCTTTTACTTTATACAGTAATGCAATTGATTTTGCTATTTTTATTCTTAAGTATTTCACATGAGATTTCCATATCAGCTTCTCATCAATAACGACACCCCAAAATTTGATTTCATTAACTCTATGAATTTCAATATTGTCAATTTTAAATGGGACTTGGATAATTTTATTTCTATTACTAAATATCATTTAGTTTTGTTTTTTTTCCAAATTTAATGATAACTTATTAAGTTGGAACCAAGTTTGTATTTTTACAAATTCTGCCTGTATCATCTCTAACATTCGTTCAGTATCTTCACCCAAACAAAAAATGTGGCATCATCTGAAAATAAAACGCACTTCAAAAGCCCTGACACATCAACCAGATCATTCACGTACAAAATAAACAACTTTGATCCCAACACAGAGCTCTGAGGAACTCCACATCCATTAACACAAAATTCAGATCTTACATCGTTTACCTGTACAAATTATTCAAATAACTGGATATCCACTGTAGTGCTAATCCTCTGATGCCATATTTATTCAGTTATTCAAGTGAACGATGTGGTCAGTCGTGTCGAAGACCTTTTTAAATCAACAAAAACTCTAACACAATACTGTTTTTTGATCAACAACATTTGTTATTTCTTGTTATCTCTTTTAATTAAAACTCTAACATAACATGCAACAGGCGACGTGCATTCCTTAAAGAAACTTCAGTTCAAACCTACATTTTTTTCTCCGTAACTGTAATAAACAATGTGCTTTTTTTTAATTGAAGAATTTTGTTAAAATTTCAGTCCAACCTGTGATATGTTTCAGCTGCCTGTTAATGATAAACGTTTCTGCTAGAAGTCTTCTTCCGTTTTTATTAAACAAGACCACTGAATGGCTGCACATCTAAAATCGTATGCTGATCCACATGACAAGAGTAATAAGGAGTCAACAACGCTGTGATAGAAGACATCAATAATATATTTCTGAATCCAGCTGAGCAGGACATTTCATATGCACTGACTGATGTGATGTATAAAGAAAATGTGATATTCCTGTTGACAGTGTGTGTGTGGAGCTGTCAGAGGGATGTCAGGGCTGCTCTACATTCAGAGATCTCTATAACAAAAAGACATATCTGCTTCAGCAAAACCACAACAAATAGATGCCCAAAGTCTAAAATATGATTTCCTTTCTTTGCACAAAAAAAATAACAGCAAACACACAAATTCTGTACGATGCAGAACATACAGCACATGATTTCCATTCAAGCAGCAAAATATAGACGTTTACTTTTGTTAGTATATTCATCTAACTCAGACATGATTATTTATTGAAGCCTAATGATTTATATAAATTTGTTTACTCTCTCCTTCAGGAGCTCAGGTTGCATTTGTTTCCATTAAAAACTAGTCTGGTTGATAAATAGACCAGCGTCGAGCCTTCGTGCATAGATGGAGAGAATTAATGGCTACCTGCAGCCCAACTCTTCAGCTGTGATGATGCTTATTAGACTGAAACCTTTATGGAAGCTTTCAGTCCCTTCTGCCTATGATTTCCCCCTGTAACTTTATATCCTACCAGGAGAACCACTTGGAACCCTGCAGGAAGATGATGATGTCATTTTTTTCTCAGTGTGTGACAGAAGCCATGATGCAGATGAAAAGCCTTTGCAGATTCATGCAGAATCTTGAAGTGCCACACTTCAGGTCATTCTTGATCAACTTAAGCCACTAATCACATCAGACAAACAGTGGGATGCTCTAATAACCCACAGCACTGCTCTTCATCATTGCTTGAAATTGGAAGAAATGGCAGCTTCTCCACCTTTGACACTGTAGGTGGTGCAGCGGTGTTGGAAATGGATGGTGTAAGATGGAAGAGGCAGAAATCATGTCATCATGCTCTGGTTCTGTGAAAGAGTGCCTGCCTGTCACATACAGATGGTGCTTTATACTGGAAACAACAAGACAACAAGAATGACGGCATAAAAGTCAAACAGAAAGAGACTGTGGAGGAAAAACATGACAGAAAGAAAGTAATGAGACAAGCGGATGGGGTTAATGAGAACACTTGGACCGGCTTGTTTTAGTCTTTGCTGTGAACAAACGGGAATTATTTTTAGCTCCTCACACACTTGCCCATAAATTCCTGAGGAGCCTGTGTTCAGGACCACTGCGTCATCCCTGGAGAAATATAAAGCATAAACCGCCATCACCTCTGACTGCACGAATTTGTTGATTTTGATGAATGGGCACAATGAAGAGGGCTCATACTGCTCGCCGCTCCCACGGGATCGATAAATAATGATGCCGGAGATGAGAGGAATCATAAGCATCCGCAGATTAGCTGTTTTGCAGGTCCACCAATTTTCATTTAGTCATCAAAACCACGGCTGGATATATCACCGAACCTGACGAGCACAATGCTTATAAGCACTTTCTAAAGAATTTAGTTGACAGCTTGTGAGCAAATAAGGTCACAACAGCTCACTCAAGTGAACAGAGGATTTAAAGCCATGTCTTTTAGAACGATTGTGGCAGACTGCAGACTGTGCAGCCATCTGTTTTCACTGCATCTCTGCTGCTCTTTGACAACACTTTTTTTTACTACATAAGAAGATGACAGAAAAGCCAAGTCGTTCTCACAACCTCTGCACCCTTCATCTTGACACATACAGTATAAGCCCGTCTGCATTCCTGTCAGTGTGCTCACATTCTGAAGAAAGGATTTATTTAAACTATAGGGTCAAAGTTCCACTATGGTTAAGACATCAACGCTCCTGTGTTCTCAAATATTGCACAAAAAATATGCAGCTAAAATTTCTTACCTGACATCTTAGCTGCTGTAATTGTTTCTTTATAGTCACCTGAAGGTGAACAATAGTAGCAGCTCCCCGCTGTGTGGAGGTGAGCATTCACAGTCATCAAATTACTTTCTGCTCAGTGTGGGGGGGTGTTTGTGTGTGTGTTTGTTTGGGGGAGTTAGGGGGAATTTGAAGAGTGAAAAATAATTAACTGCACAACAGAGTGTGATTAAAGTGCATCGAGGTAAGAGGACACATGCTGAGAGGTAAGAAATGGACCCATACGGAAATCTTGGGCATAATCCTACAAAGAGAGAGATGAAATAATAAAAAAGTGGGGGGTGGGGAGCTACAATCAGTTGCCATCATCTCCTTAGCAACACCCCATTAGGAGAATCCTTTCCTGATTATGTGGGCCAAAATAAGCTAAATAAATTAATAAGGGAAAGAAAGATCCATTATGCATGAAATTGTTTGAGTTTCTGTTGTAGAGGAAAACACTCCCATAAATCAGAGGATTATTGTCTCTGTTGCAGTAAGAACAATTTATTCTCCTCTAATATCATGGATGAGCTGCTAACATTTTAACATTATTGTTTTCGCCTAAATTAATAATTGTAGTGCAACCTTTTGCTTTCTGTTGGTGCCATCTTGTGGAAAAATAAGAAATAAAAACAATCAGCTGCAGAGAAATCATACACCATCTTTTGTCAAACTCTGATTTGACAGGTGTCAACCAAGAATGACATTAAATGTCATGGGAATAACCCCAGATGTCTAATTATCACTTCCCTGGGATGTATGTAGCCCATCTACAGTGGAAGACTTAACCATTTTGGGGTCCAAGGCAAAACTTGGTGAAGGGGCATTCTCCCAAGTCTGCCTCATGTACCAGTAGGCCCTGAAGGTGACAGATCCTGTAGGAAGGTCACAATTTTCATACTGCAATACTGTGAACCAGATAATAGTGCAACATAAGTTTTTTTTCCTACTACTACTTTGTGTTTTTATTTTTTACAGCTTTTAGTGATCAGGAATTACATTGACTGTCCAGTAGGACTTCTACGAAAGAAGTTGTCTTCAATCTTGTTTTAGTGAAGATATAATCACATGAGTCTAACAGGTTAGCTGCAAAAGGTACAGAATAATGTAATTTACTACTCTCTACTTGCTCTCCTCTAGGCTCCTTATTGCTGTCTTCTCTTTAATGCCTCTCTATCCCTGGAATATTGAAGTACTCTTCTTTTCTTTGTCTTTTTTTTTTGTCGTGTATCGATGTAATCTTCACTGCACGACTTCATAACGCCACATTTCATCTCATTTAGCTGCACTGAACTTTGAATTTCCAGAACGTCCACATCAGAAACACAGTGATAGTCCTTTGTGTTAGTTGGTTTAGCTTCACAGGGCTACGAGTTCATTCAATTTGCTAATGAACTTTAACTATATTCAGCGAACAATGAGCTAATAAACATTTACACACCACTAAGTTTGAAATTGCAGGTAGAACTAATAATGGTCTAAAACAAACAGAGAAAATGTTTTGGTGAGGACTGTTGTTTACCGGTAATAAGAGAAATTCTGCTACACTCGTTTTTCTCTAAAAACCTTTCACTACGTCTCTTCTTACCCCGACTTAACCAGACAAGCTATGTCTACTTACATGCATGTACTTCCTGTCACCTTTCACCTCTCTTCATGGCGACTAATAAATAGCAAAGATATCTGCAAATTCAACATCCCTTCCTCTACCTACCATGATCTTTAAACAATAAAGCAAAATGCAATTAGCAATGAACTCATTAATAAACAGATCAATTTAAACATACATTCAAACAGTTTTATACTTATTACTAAATATTTTAAACACAGGCCTTACATTTTAACATATTTACATTGCGGTTTAACATTTTTCACAAAAAGTCTCTTTATAAACTTAATTTATTACAACGTATTGTATAATACTAGGTTACATTTAGCTGAAATGGTCTTTTAAAGAATGACTCTTAAAGTTATGTGTTCCTGCATATATGAACAATAACCTTCCTTTATCGGTTTAATCAAGCGTATGAGTTGATATATGAGAGAGAGCTATGGTGCCTGGAATAATAAAAGGTGTTTGTCTTATCTGAGAGACTTTCTTCTTTTCTTAGACCTCCTCACACCGAAGAGAACAATCATCAGATTCCTGGATCAATAGGCCTTGGTCTGAGAAACATGCATCCTTTGCTTTCAGCCTCTACCCACCCAACACATGCACTCACACATGCACACATTCATAATTCAATCAGAAAAGAGGGTGGGATCATTTCAGTCAGAGTTTTATTATTTCTTTTTTGCTACTAGTCAAAACTCTCCTCTGAGCATCAGTCACGAATAATTTAACGCCGGGTACGCTCTTGTTCTCTCCGACCCAAACGCTGGAGGACAAACGCCTTGTCCCCATTTTCAAATGGGAATTTGAGGCTGGAAATGAGGTTCAGCGTACCACTGCCTCACAGAGCTACGCTAACTGTTTACGCTTGTTACAGTTCTATTTTGGAGATCAACTCAAAGAGGCGAGCATTGGTTAATTATTATTTATTGAGCCAATTTGAGGTGAGGAATAAACTATGAATAATCATGGAATTGAGAGCTTATTGCATCATCTGCTAGATAAGCTTTTGTGGAGTTTGGGCTTCCGATCAACGATCAATATTTTCACAAACACTCCTACGAGCTACATATTTCATCCCCCACCCACCAGGAGAGCACTGTTCACCCTCACGTTAAAGACAGAAGGGTCATCTTTTCTGACTCTTATGAATTTTCTCCAGAGTGTATTCATTACAATAACAGGTAACACAATAGTATTGCAATTTTTTTTTTTACGCGTTCCTCCAAAATACTGTATAATAATATTCAACTTAGTGTCCATTCCACTGTGTTTGGACTCCAATATATTTTTATTTATTTAATAGAGCTTGTGGATTTTCCATGGGTCAAGCATTAGCAAAGATATACTGTATCTAAAAATGATGTGATGTATATTTTTGTGAAAAAAATATATACCAGAAATCAAAACACTGACGTTTTTACTCATGGTACATGTTCTTTACAAATATTTCAAGATTGTCACTGTTTGTTTTTTTTTACTAAGTTTTTCTTTTATAATTATTCTTCCTCTAATTGTACAACTTGTATTGTGTTAAAAAATGACTGTAAACTTTAAAATATGTTGAATAAATTCTTTACTGAACAACAGGGTGAATAGTGTTCCCTAAAGAAGTCTTTCCATTCTGAACTCCTTCTTCCTCAGCTCTGAACTATGGGGACAGGTTTACTGGTCTTCTGGGCCTTTGCTTCACGAGTGATTCGTCACCTCCTTCTATCTTGACATGCTTCTATTGATTACGAATGTGTGGATTGCTCCCAGAACATAAAGGAATGTTCAGTTCCGGCAGAGTAGACAGAATATGGTTCCAGTCTCTAGGTAAATGTGTTTGAGATGTTTTAAATGGAGACATGAGGTTTTTCAATAAATCAATGATGTGACCTTTTTACAGTGTTGCCTCTGTACACAAATTTTCAAAGGGCTTGTCCATCCTCTGTTTCCAGTGGATAATTTCTTCAAAATATACTTGGCATTTTTACGGTTACATTTAGGCAAGCTTTTATTCTCATGTATCTCTTCATTACAATGTTGAGATGTTAGCTTTTGCTCAGGTTCTTGCTGGTCGAGATGCAGCATCAGAGCGACAGGAGATATTTCTTTCTGTCCCTGCTTTATAAGAGTGAAGTATCTTTGCAAGACTGCACCATATTTCTTAACATTTTCCTACAAAGCCATCCTTAAAATTGCCCTCATGTTTGCATCCAATTCATTTTCAGCAGAGAGCCTGATAAGTTTCAGGTTGATTCAGATGTATTAATTGATGAGGTGAAACCAAAAACATTTTCAGACAAGTCCTAAGTAACAAGATTTATCTTCTAATAATCTAATAATCCTGCAATAATCCTGCCACAAGTTCTCCTAAGAGCGGCACGACAGCAGCCAGCAACACAAGTACAGCACTCTGTTGAAAGAACCTTCCTTTTATGTTTTAACGCCACCTTTTTATTTATTAGCTAGCTCTCTGATAATTGTTTTCTGCTTTTTCAATGTTTTGTACTGAGGTTGAAAGCTGGATGCCTTCTAAAACGTTCAGAGCAATCTCACACGAAGTCAGCAGAACTTCTTTTCTTCATCAGCCACCGTCCAGGAAGTAATCCAGTCCTGTCTGTTTGCTCTGGACAGGCAGGGGTTAGAGCAGCCAACAAATACACCTGTGGTTCTCTTATGACATCTTCAAAGCTCATTCTAACAAATTAAGTCAGGTCAGTCAAACAAATATGTTATCTGATTGGATTGTTACATTTGGGATTGACAAGAAATTGGCCAATCAGCTGAGAGGAAGAAAAATCCTGTTATAATTTGTATTTGCAAGTTGAAACTTTCACGCAGAATTGTACACATAGTTTTTTTCTTTGTATCTGTAAACAGAGTAACGGAAGAAAAAATTATAACTTGTTTAATTGCTTTTATGCAAATTCAAATTTTCATACTAAATGATGTGATTTTTTTTAAAAGATATGAAATTAATACACAAACGTCTTTCCACGCTACATGCAAACAGCAAGGAGCCACAGACATAATATAAAAGGTGCTGGTCATAAAATTAGAATAACATGAAAAAGTTGATGTTAGAGTATTTTACTTTATCTATTGATCGTTTAAACTTGTACTCATTTAAACTGTTCTATAATGCTGTGAAACCTGTAACAAACCCCGTATAATGGACCAAAATCACCACCACAAAAAAATCAATTAAATAAAGTTTATTAACTGATGAAACGGCAGGGCGGACCTCGGCAAGCAGACACAGACTGTGAACCGGTTCCAGGTTCCAATCACCGATCCACACGAACAGTCTAAAGATGGAGAACGGTTAGTGGTTGTGCAGGTGACGAGAGTGAAGGCAAAGTCAGATGAAAAAACAACCACTAACCGTCTCAGTGATGATGGGGGTTCCGAAGCGCTGAAGCGGGTCCAGCTGACCCGGATGGCTGCTGGAGGAGCTGGGTCTGGTGAGAGACGACAGTCGGCAGCAGCTGTAGCTTGCAGCGAGGTTTGCAGGATAATATGGTGTCTCCAGCACCGAGCGTGATCCAAAACAAGCGAGTGGTGGAGAGTGGAGCTGGTGGGGATG
>NC_056508.1:32479343-32492140 GCF_014905685.2 Nematolebias whitei | reverse complement strand
TGGTCGAGCAGGCGTGGGTCAGAACCGATGATCAGATGCCGAGACAATCCAAAGGAGCAGACGGGAGACGAGTCAGGAGGTCCGTGGGTCCAGAAGCCGGGAGGTCGAGCCGAGAGGAAGGGAACAGGAAACGATGGGAGGACAGAAACGAGTAAAACAGGAATACAAGGACTTGAGAGGACAGGACAGGGACAGAGCGAGGTCATGAGCGCGAGGTATTTACTAACAAAAAGTGTTCAACTACCGGGCACCGAAAAAGAGTCAGCCGTGAGCTTATAAAGGGAGAGGAGGACAGGTGCAGCCAGTTGAGCGCAATCAGCGCTGCTGGCTGCAGTGAAGACAACGTTAAACTAGGAGTGAAGACAAACCTCAACCCACATGCAGAGAAAGAGAAAAACAAAAGAATAGATCCCCAGAACAAAAACAAGTGAACAGAGTGACACAAAAACCTAACTGACAGACGTGATTCGTGACAGAAACCTTTCTCTACTGACTTGTTGGAAACTCACAGTTCCTGTTTTGATAGAAACGGCCACGTCTTTGTTACCTGAAAACCACCAGATCTTGTGTTTCCTGTTTGCCATTCCTACTTGCCTGAATAAAAAAGGAACGCACGCTGAAACAAGTTGGACTTTGTTCTGACTTCGGTCGAACGCTGTCCCTCTTTGCAAAGATGCGTTCTAGAAATCTCATTCTTGTCTCCCTGTGTTTTATTTAAGGTACAGGTAAAACCCTGACAGTTGATTTAGTTCAGACTGATATATTTCAAATGTTTATTTATTTTAATGTTGATGATTACAGCTGACAACTAATGAAAACCCCAAATTCAGTATCTCAGAAAATTAGAATATTATTCAAGACCAATTAAAAAAAAAAAAATTTTTTAGAAATGTTGGCCAACTGAAAAGTATGAACATGAAAAGTATGAGCATGTACAGCACCAATACTTAGTTGGGGCTCCTTTTGCCTGGATTACTGCAGCAATGCGGCGTGGCATGGAGTCGATCAGTTTGTGGCACTGCTCAGGTGTCATGCGAGCCCAGGTTGCTCTGATAGTGGCCTTCAGCTCTTCTGAATTGTTGGGTCTGATGTATCGCATCTTCCTCTTCACAATGCCCCATAGATTTTCTATGGGGTTAAGGTCAGGCGAGTTTGCTGGCCAATTAAGAACAGGTCTTTCTTACTGTAATCAGAGAACATAACTTTGGACCACTCAGCAGCAGTCCCAGGCGAGATGCCTCCGACGCTGTCTCTTGTTCAAGAGTGGCTTGACACAAGAAATGCAACAGCTGAAACCCATGTCTTGCAAACGTCTGTGCGTGGTGGTTCTTGAAGCGCTGATTCCAGCTGCAGTCCACTCTTTGTGAATCTCCCCCACATTTTGGAATGTGTTTTGTTTCACCATCCTCTCCAGGGTGCGGTTATCCCTATTGCTTGTACACTTTTTCTACCACACCGTTTCCTTTCCTTTGTCTCTCTATTAATGTGCTTGGACACAGAGCTCTGTGAACAGCCAGCCTCTTTAGCAATGACCTTTTGCGTCTTGCCCTTCTTGTGCAAGGTGTCAGTGTTCATCTTTTGGACAACTGTCAAGTCAGCAGTCTTCCTCACGATTGTGTAGCAGAACTAGACTGAGAGACCATTTAAATGCCTTTGCAAGTGTTTTGAGTTAATTAGCTGATTAGAGAATGACACTCTTCAATATTGAACCTTTTCACAATATTCTAATTTTCTGAGATACTGAATTTGGGGTTTTCATTAGTTGCCAGTTATAATCACCAACATTAAAATAAATCAACATTTGAAATATATCAGTCTGTGTGTAATGAATGAGTATAATATGCAAGTTTCACCTTCTGAATGGAATTACTGAAATAAATCAACTTTTTCATGATATTCTAATTGTATGACCTATAGGTCTAATTTTGCGGGGTGGAGCTACTAGTTCCAACCTGTAGAGGGCGCTGTAGGTCACACCTCAGCATTACAGCTAGAATGAATGAAGAAAAGCCGGAAGAGGCGTGAACGACAAATTTAAAAAAAGATGGCGGATTACCAAAACACCGTTACTGTAAATCAAGTCTTTATCATTTCCAACGTAGATATGACAATTTTCGATGCGTGTACAGCTGTTCAACGCTGGCTCGAATCAAATTAGCGTTTGATGTAGCATGTATTTTTTGTTCTAATAAGCGGGCTGTTTTTGGTCAACAACCATTTGATATTTTCTTGGCTACATCCAGGAGATCTCCAGGAGGGGGGTGAACTATCACAATGCCCGCCAATGGAAAAGTTATCCCGCACACTCCGCTGGCTGTAGACTTCTGGCAGGTTCGGAAGTGTCCAGGCACTCGGCTGTTCTTTCTGACCCACATGCACAGCGATCACACCGTGGGTCTGACCTCCACATGGAGCAACCGGCCCATCTACTGCTCCCCGACCACGGCCACGCTGCTCAAACTCAAACTGCAGGTGCGTTTCGGGAGAGGATTCACCCTGGACCTAAAATATCAAGTTTTATTCTGAGTATTTGTCTCACCTGTCAGCTCATCAGATAACTTGTACCACACTGAGAGACCAGACAGGGATCACACCACATCATAGTCATCAATCAATCATAATTATATTTTATCATTAGGTGCCATAACTGAGCCAGAATAAAGCAGCCCATCCCTAAGCAGGAATGTGTTTTAAATTACTATTTGACCTGCTATGACACATACCAAAAGTTTATTTTCTGGTCAATCAAAACTTTAAATATCTACCACAGTATATGTCAGTCTGACTATTTCTTTTTTTCATTCATTCAAACTTTATTTATTCATACAGGCTAGCCTCATTGAGCCATGGGGGCTTATTTACAGGAGGGACCTGTTCCAGACAGAACATATAAAGTACAGACAACAATAACAGTAAACAATGACAACAATAAACTACAGTACAAATGCTGTAAAAATAAGAGCAGTGTACAAAACAATAAATCCGGGTGCCGTAAAACAGGGTGAAATACTAAAAACAAGAACATATTTGCTTTGATTTTTCTATTGACATTATCAAATGTTTGAAACCCCTTACAGAAATCAAGGTGGACAACTTCTTGAATGCAAGTAGTGTTGAAAGAATCTCATTAGGAAATTACTACTTTTCAAAGATGAATGGCTGTCATTTTCACCTACAACCTTTTTATTTTAGGATATAGACAGTTCAGATAAAGCATGTTTGCATTAATAATAAAGGTGTTTTGGTGCCTGAATGAAAGGAAAATGGGCTTTTTAATTGTTTCTTATTAAATATATCTATTTTTTCCTGTAAGTTTTCTAATTTCTGAAGAAACATTAGTAACACTTGCATGACTGAGAATCTGCATCAAAATATAATAGGGTTGATAATAGCTAGCTGACTTCCATAAAGCTGAGTTAATCAAAAGTCATACAATCTCTTGTACTTAAAAGGTTTACTGGAATATCTGAACAGAACACAAATGTGTTACCAGTAATGCAATTCAAATTTATCTGTGGAAAAAGTCTGTTGAATCAAAAAATTACACTAGTTTTGTTAGTAGTTTAATTTATCTCCCCAAAAATACAATTACATCTCGTTTGATAAAAATTCATATTCATTATTGATTGATTCTAGTAGATTTTAATATAAAGATTTCTATTCAAGTTCATTTGGCAATTATTTTAGATCACATCTTTATTTAACATGTCAGTATCAACTGGCGGCCCGCAGGCCACTTCAGTTTGGCCCACCAATGAGTTCATACTTTTTTTTTTTTTCTTTTGTGGGGGGGTGGGGTTTCTGGGTTTGGGTTTTGGGTTTGGTTTGGGCTCAGTTTGTTGCATTTATGATTGAATGCAACAAAATAAACTAATTTAAAGTTAACAGATCATTGTAATACTTGGTTTATTTACATAATGACTTTATTTGCTGGATGTCCGGCCCCCGAGCTGCTGGCTTTCAGTAACTGTGGCCCCCTGCCCTGAGCAGTTATGTTGATTAGCTCTGATCTAAAAATTTGGATTGCTCCTTTTTTGGGGGGGTGCAGAATAGCTTCAGTGTTTTTTAGGGTTTATACATGTTATCATTGCACACTGAATGAAATGATTGCTAACTAATAAACATGTAATAGATCTTCTAGAGATGCACAGTGATATCATTTCAATTGTGTTATTGATAGACATTGGCATTGAATAAAACTCAACACTGACATGGAAATTAATTTACCATGGCTGTGACTAATTTCTGGTTTGTCAGTCCAAGTAATTAAAGTATTTTATGTAAAGTTTATTAGGCAAGTTCTGTAAAGTTTTTACTCACTGATAAAGTAAATATGTGCAATGACATGAAAGTAAGAGTTATGTAAACACAACATTCTAAATTCTACATGTGCAGTATTTATTTTATATCACCATTTTTGAATTTGCTTGTCTATTTTTAATTTTTTTGTCTTTATTAAGCCTTTTTGGCTGGTGGGACTCAAGAGGAGTACCTAAAGGCTCCAGTATACTCGCGTGGACCTTTTTCCATGCAGACTTAACGTGCACTGTCCGCAGAGGGTTGAGACTTCATACTCCAGCGTACACCCTCATCGGCTGCAGAGCAGCTCTGCAGGCAAGGGGCGTTTACCTTCGGGACAAATTGAGGTTGCTGATCGGTCATTTTCTGACACGCCTACTGGATTGATTGACAGGTTGGAGAAAGGAAAAGAAAGAAAAAAACGAGAGCTGGCAGCCCCAGCCGCGTCAGGGTTCTGTTTATATGTTGTTTGTTAATAAAAAGTTCTAAATAATAAATAAAAACAGGGAGCGCTGGTCCTGCAGCCCACACATCAGACCAGCCCACCAGGAAATCTCCAGACCCTCCCGCAGCCACGCTGGACCTGATTTTCATTCGCTCGTGACAAATTCCTTCATTTCTCTCAATTTCAGTCATGGCATCAACGAACGAGGAGGAAGAGATCGCTTGCCTTTTAGGAAAAAACAAAACAAAAGGCCAGATCAGGGATGAAGAAGGGGAATTTAATACATTGGTGTCACATACAAAACAGTTCGTCACCGGGCAGTTTATTTACAGAGTACGCGTAAGCGGTCGTAAAAATTGAGCTTTGCACGGACATGCCCTGTGGGCGTCGGCTTCAACTTTAATCCGGTACGCGCGGACCTCCACGGACTGAGGTCTGCCCGAGTCTGTGTGAGCCTTCAGGGTTTTGGTCACAAGTGAGGGAAGAATGGAGCGTGAGATTGACAGATTGGTGCAGCGTCAGCAGTATTGCAGATCCTGTGTCGGTCTGTTGTGGTGAAGACAGAGCTGAGCTGTAAGGCTAAGCTCTCCGTTTACCGGTCGGTCTATGTTCCAACCCTCACCTATGATCACGAACTCTGGGTAGTGACCGAAGGAACGAGACAGGCAGTTGAAATTACTTAGTTTCCTCTGCAGGGTAGCTGGACTCTCCTTTAGAGACAGGGTGAGAAGTTCAATTATCTGGGAGAGTCTTAAGAGTAGAACCGCTGCTCCTCCACGTCGAGAGGAGCCAGTTAAGGTGGTTCGGGCACCCTGGGCACCTCCCTATGGAGGTGCTTTGTGGAGGAGACCCCTGGGAAGACCCAGGACATGATGGAGAGACTCGGTTGACCAGGGAACACCTTGGGGTCCTTCCAGAAGAGCTGGAAGAGGTGGCTGTGGAGATGTCTGGACCTCCCTGCACAAGCTGCTGCCCCCGCTGCCCGACTTCTTAACAAACAGAACATAATGGATGAATGTCTTTATTTAGTTTATTGCTTTTTTTAATGACTACTTTTTTGTGACAACATTTTAATTCTGTGGTTGTTTTGTTTCTGCTCAGGTGAAAGACCAGTGGATCCATCCACTGGAGCTTGGAGAGCCATATTTGCTCTCTCTGGACGACATCGGCAAAGAGAAGCTCACGGTTACACTAATAGATGCCAACCACTGTCCAGGGGCTGTCATGTTTCTCTTCGAGGGCTACTTTGGCTCAATCTTGTACACTGGTCAGTTTCTCCTCGACAGACAGGATTTTGTTAGGTACTTTATTCTAAAGATTAATATTAAGCACTAATGTTTTTAATTTCAGGTGACTTTAGATATTCTCCTTCAATGCTGCGTGAGCCGTGTTTTAGGACCAACACCACTATAGATGTTCTGTACTTGGACAACACCAACTGTGACCCCAACCGCACCCTACCATCCAGACAACAAGCCACTCAACAAATCAAAGAGATCATTCGCAGCCACCCCAACCACGATATTGTTATAGGTGAGTTTATATGGGTCCAGTGTTCAAGCTTGATAGACTGTAAACCCCCCATAAACTTAATTATTTATTAATATTCATAATTTTAATTTAGGAAATAAGAGTGTTCATCTAGCTCGAGATTGTTTTCCGCTATCAGTTGTTTAACCTATCTGCCTGCAACAGCTGTTCAAATGTTAACACTTTTAAGGTTGTTTTACACAAAACGCATCAAATCCTGATCTGCTTGTTGTTGACTCTGATTTTATCCATGTCCCTGTTTCTGAAACTGTGTCCTGCTTTGTTCTCACCACACTCTCCTTTGCAGGTGTTTACGCTCTGGGTAAAGAGAATCTCATACTCGAGCTGGCGTTGGAGTTTAAAACCTGGGTCGAGGTGAGTTTTGAGAGAATGGAGACGCTCAAGGCTCTGGGGCTTCCCGATGTCTTCATCACCGAGCCGGGAGCGGGTCGGATCCGAGCCGTGGAGCAGTCACAGATTAGCTTTGCTGCGTTGCAGCAGTGGAACGAAGAGCGTCCCACTTTGGCCATCTTGCCCACCAGTAGGCCTCTCATCTCCTTCCACACCAACATACACGTAGTGCCCTATTCAGACCACTCCTCTTATCAAGAGCTGGAAGATTTTGTCTCGGCCTTGAAGCCTTCCTCTGTTGTGCCCATTGTTGGAAGCTTTCTGCCTGGAAGTCTGTCTGCCTTGCTGCCGCATAAAAAACGCCGTGAAATTCTAGTTCCTGAGTCTGTCCGACACTACATGTTGAGACAGACCGAAAGGCAGCTCGGCTCATCAGCATACTCCGGTTTCTGTCGCAGACTCTTAAGACCACTTGCTCCTAAAGGAGTGTTGTTTTGCTCTCCTGTGAAAGGATCTGTGACGCCATGTGACTGGGAGGCAGACAGTGTGGAGCAGGATGGATCTGAGGAAGAGACGGAACGCAGTGAAAGGGACTCTGACTGTATCCTCGTAGACCCGAGCGTGAAACTCACCCCTAACAAAAGCAGAGGGGCTGGAGACGAGTGGAGCCTCAACACTGTTCAGACCGTCCCTCAAGAATTCGTAAGGGCAGAGTCGGTGCCGCTCAGTCAACTCACACGACGCAGCCTTCAACGAGTGGAGATTCTAACACACACCAAGACTGGCTCAAAGCCGGTCTGTGCCACACAAAATAATTTGAACGCCAAAATAATCGATCAGCACAAAGAGGCTGGAGAGGTTGAGAACAGCCAGATGATGGATCAGGATGATGCTGTGAGTGAGCACAGTGAGTGTGATCAGAACAGTTCTGACAGCACCTCCTGCTCTCCATACAGCAGCTCTAATGTGCTCCGGTGTGAGTATATAGAGAGACTGGAAAACAGCCTTTTAGAGCGTCTTCCCTTCTCAGAAGAGGACTTCAAACCTAGAGGTCTCCTGTCGTAGAGCTTCGTAAGGAAGTTCACTCTTGAACCTTTAGGTTCAGTGTAAGATGACAACTGAAGCAGCTGCTGTAATTTAACGTTCATATTCTTTTCCAGACTTATTGTACAATTCTTACTTTTTGAGTCTGCATTCCATGTAAGTGTTCAAAGCTCAGCATTTAAGCAGCTTCTTTCGTAAAGCTGCTTCTAAACCATTAAGTTTCACCTTTCAGCCTATTTTTATTCTTCATACTTTACTCAACAAATCCGAGCGTAAATAGTATTATTACATCAGAATTGTTGGACTTCTCCGGCCTGAACAGCTTTTCCATTGACATCACCATCATCGACTTGTTTTTAGTCACTTCAGCTTTTTTTGTAGGTAAACAAACACACGTGGTAGTTGGCATCAGACATTTTGCTTACATGTTTTGTTCATTCAAAGACATATTAACTATCAAAATTAGGAAAAAAAATAGCTGATTTTGTTTCATAATGATGCTTTTATTAAATACATATATTTTGAGTGGTTTTAATGAATTTGCAATGAAAACCTTCCAACACTGGACCTCTCTCTGTTTTTGGTGCTTCGGGTGTTTTTTTGAAGCTTGGAGTTTATAAAGCCAAATAAAAATAATGCTTTTTGTGTTGCACATCTATGAACATTTTTTACACTTTCACTTCTTATTTATAGATTACTGCACTTGTAATGAATGTTGATTCATTAATTGATGCTTCTGGTTTTCTAACGACTGAGGATTGTACAAAATAAAATACTAATCATGAACTAAGTTGAGAGATTTATTTTACTCGTTTTATTTTCTTGCTGCTAAAATTGTAATTATTTATTGGATGATGGTGGTTGGTTATAAATGAAAGTTTTACAGGTTTGTTTTTTAAATGTACATCTGGATAGTTATGCCTAAATAATAACAAGCTCTCTTAAATAAATTATGTCTTGAACAGTTCATCTAGAAGCGGTGCCAAAACTAAAAAAAAAAATGTTTTCTGGATTTGAGATGTAACGGCCCTCTGCTTGTTCGCAGTTAAATCTGTGATTAATAAAAGCATAAGAAAAACCAATGCACTTCTGAAAATATGTGCAAGCACTTTCATCTTGGAGTACATCTTGATGCAAGTCTTTCAGATCACTGAAACTTTGGGTTGGTTACGTTTTCTACAAAAACAAGTTTGTAAAATGCTCCAAACAGTATTACTTTAAAATTTTAGCTAATTATCATAAAATTGTTGTTGAGTTGCACAGATGCTAAATAGTAGTATCTCCAGTCAGTCCAAAACTCCATTGTCAGAAGGATTATTAGTTTATCTGTTCACTTTTATTTCACTTTTTGGCACCACTGAACTCCACTGAACATTGAAGAGCTTCAGAAATAACTATTTTTTTCCTTTTTATTCTAATAACATAAAATGCCTATACCATGGTGTTTGTGCATCCTTAAAAGGTAAAAACATATGTTGTGCTACTGTCTGGTTCACAGTATTGTAGCATGAAATTGTGCCAGTGCTTTCTTTCACCCTCTTTTCTACACCTATCAAGGTATATAGCCTTTAAGAAAACCTTAGAGGTTATAACTCTTACCTCTTGGGTATTAAAGAGGATGACTAAAGGTATAACCTCTGTGTAGAAAATGTTAATCTCTTATTTTTGTTCTTGCAGGACTTTCTGTCAGCAGAAGTTTTACACTGAGTTGCACTCAGACTTCTACATAGATTTAGATTTTCTACAGACTTGTACAGTCTATGGTCCAACCCAACTGTGATTCAAGGCGATTGAGGCACTTTTTATAGCGGCTGATATATACACTTGCTAGCTAGCTGTTCTGCAACTAAATCATATGTTGGTGTAAATTTATTGGCAGTTGGCTGGACGACGTCTTCGTACACGGAGATCAAGATACAATTGAGCCTCGTGCCATGAATGCATTCAGTAGATGTCTATTTTTGTTTTTGTTGGATGTTTCCAACCAAATAACTGTACTTGTACATACAAATATCAAACTAGAGTACTAAATATCACTTTATTCTCAGTAAACAGACAGAACCCAAACTAGATTGTGTCTCATCGAGTGACACACATGATGCTTGGTTGTAATACTGCACGATCCAACCATCAGCTATACAGTATTTATAGTTTTTTCTGTTGTAAATTTCGTTCAAGGTGGCGTTAACACGGTCTTAAAACGCTTTAAGTTAGACCTGCTGAAAACTGCAGATACCTTGTTTAACATTTTCTACTCATTAATCCTAGTAGAAAAAGCATTTTTCAATTCATTCAAAATAATTACAGCACACCTTAAAAAATGTAATAATGTTTGGTTAAATAAGAAACACCACCAGCAACTAGAACACATATTGAAAGCAGGTTTGTGAGTTGTTTTATAACACCATGTAAGCATTAAATGCTGTCCTCGTGCAGTGCTGTTGTTCTCCACAAGATGGCAGTAGTTTGTCAGGAGAAATATGCCTCCTTTAAATTGTTGGTTGCAGTCAAATTATTCGTTTTTCTTCTTCAGTTTGAAATGAAAAATCAAATATTTTATCCACCATTTAATGTTTTCTTGCACGTTCATATAAAAATATAACCTTGCAGTAAAAATTACCATATGACCAGAGTTTTACATAGGCCTATACTGAGTGTGAAAACGAGCTTATTCTCTCTGGTGGTGTTTTATAAACTGAGCTCTATATTTTCACTGTCCTCTAACAGCCTATGTTGCTGTACTATGAAGGTTCCCTGCCACACCAGCAGACTACTGAGCAGAACGAACTGTCTGTGCTGTCAGCCTCTGCACATTGATACTTTGAAGCCCGGCATGATTTCTGTTTCCACCTACAAAGACAGCAGTCCTCATCCACCATCCTAGTGCTTCTAATCGTGTGATGGACACATTGAAATTGACAAGAAGCTGACCAGAACTCCACAAAAATAAGTGAAATATGTGCTCAGATTTCCCTAGAGCAGTTCAGTGAGTTGTGTAGACATCTGAACAAACAGCCCAGTAGATCCAGCTGTATAAACGTATGACCACAAACTCATTCCTTTAAGCTCTGAGAACAAGAATGTGCCTTATCAGAGGTTTCATGTGGCGATATAAAGTTACTGTCGGTGGGTCGTCGAGCCGTCACGAGCTGCCAACAGGAGTCTCCTCGGCTCCTTCGCCTGCTTGTAAGGGCTGAATGAGCAGAACCTGCAGGATGTTTCTCTGCATGTTGGGGAGAAATCGCACCGGCCTGCAGATAAATGCTTCTGATCGCTGAAAACATGCTGTTTTACAAGTTCTGCCGTCTGGGATTTTAATACTATGTATTATTCTTCAAAGTAGGTGATTTAAAATGTTTACATTTGGAGTAAAACATGGAAAAACTGAAGACCTGGCATTCTTTATATCACTTACCACTTTCCATACCAGAGATTTAAACCAAAATGCTCTTATGTTGAGAAGTGAAGGAGTGACAGCTGTTATGGTCAAACCTTATAAATGATGACATCACAATCTTTTGATGTTGTGGTATCTTGCAAGTTGTGTTAGGGCTTAAAGACTACTTTGAGTGACTCATACTAACACTGCAAATTTTAGCTCAAGAGTTGTAAAACTGGCTGGTTTGTAACCATTTTTGTGTTGGTTAAGCTTGCTTAGCTGTGGTAGCTGTCTTGAAGTGCGTTGACTTCAAAAGTTAATCCGTTGTAGATGTTCATCCAGGTTAGTTTCTGGGAGTTTTGTTAAAATTTGTGCACTGATTTATTAGTTAGCTTGGTGACAAATAAACAGTGGTAAAAACATTACTGCCTCTTAACTTCTGCTGAATATAAAAACAAGATACAGGGACATTTGAAATGACAACTACATGTGTTTGAATTTGAGTAAACGTGAAATACCTTCACACTGTCCCACACTGGATGTCGTCTCCTCGTCCTGACTGTGATTTTAAACAGCCATGATAAAACACGGTAAAACGCCCAAACTTCCTGTGCAAGATCAGGATGTAAATCTGCTCCGTGAGACTCAAAGAACTCACGTTTAAGGACAAATTCATTTTGTGTTCTGACAGCTCAGGTTACAGACATTAGTAATATTTTCATGACAATAAGAGAGTCTAACTTAGATCTTCTTACAGCAACCAATAATGTTTAACAGCCCATAATGTAATAATTTTGCCCATTTTAAATGTAATAAAGCCAATCAATAATCTAATAACTAGCCAATAATGTAATGATTTTTTTGAGCTAATAGCAACCGGTATAACATTTTGCATTTGGCTATTACATTACTGGCCTAGTATTTGAAAAGTTGACAATGTAATAACTGCAGCCAATAATGGAATAATAAATGAATTGGACTACATTTCTTGGAGAAAACAGTATTGTTGTGCACTATGACATTTGCTCATAGTAAATATAATCATTCAAATTTATCAAGGATGTTGAGGACTCTTAAAGCCAATTTGACACTATTTGTTGTCCAAATTGTTAATTTAGAATGTTGTTTGCTTTGATATATAAATTCATAGGTTCATTTTAATGTCTGTTGTTGCATTGTCAAATGAATTTGGCACTTTTTTTTTTCTTGGGAAACATTTAAACTATTTTCAAACTATTAATAAAAGTCACAGTTTTAGGAGGATTTCTTGTGCCCTAGTGAACATTTTTGTCCTCCAGTGAATCCAAAGTTAATAACTTAAGCTGATACCTAACAGATAAATCTGCATTTATATACCCAGACTGGCATTTAACAATAATGATACTTAAATCTCAAAACAAAAGCATGAACAGTCATTTACAAATTTAAGAAACAGAAGCTGACGAGAGGTGAACTAAGCGAAAACCTCAACACAAAATTGCATTTCTACTCATTTTTCTTGTAAATGTTCTTTGTACTGCTGAGAAGCTACATTTCTGAGAAGAACCCAGGCTTTCATCCATCTATACACTGTTCTTGCCAAAATAAAAACTGTTTTATGTGTCAGCTTAGATATAGCCCAATAGTTTTACTACTTTAGACCACTTTTTCCCTCCAACAGCTTTGTAGAACTTCATAATACTGATGGAAGAATCATCTTCATTTCTCAATTATATGCTGTCTGCAAGTGTTTCTCATATACACACACAT
>NC_056508.1:32465179-32478943 GCF_014905685.2 Nematolebias whitei | reverse complement strand
TATATATATATATATATATATATATATCTATCCCAGATTAGGAGTGTAACAGTTGAATGTCCAAAGCATTTGCATATCTTGCTTGAGAAAAAAAAATCTGTAATTTGGATTAGATTTCTGAAGGTAGGTGAACTCCAGGCTTGTTGCCAGCATCATCAGCCGTGTCAAGCAAAGGGTTAGCCATAAACTGAGTGTCAGTGTTAGGCACAGACCCAGGTTCAGACAGAGACAAAGCCAGGTTCATCTTCAGGCGGGGCAGGTTTGTTAAAAGGCACAGAAGCGGGTTTAGCATCAGACAGAGCGCCAAGCTCTGAGTCAGACAGGAGCAGGTTGGAGCACTCTTTGACATGAATGTTATCCAAAATAGGTCCAACTAAATTTACACAATTTTCTCCCTGTTCCTTTTGCCAAATGCCCAAAAGACAAAAGATGAATTCTTCTACTGCCCAATAGTGATATTGTATAAATGACATCCAAACCAAGAGTTGACTCATAAGGAGCTGGACATTAAAGATCTAGGACGCTCACTGAAGAATTAGGTGGTCACCGTACGTGTCATGTTGTGCAGTCCCCTGTAAATATTGCCCCCATGTCTCCTTAACATAGTGTGAGTGGGATGTCCCACCCACTCCATGTGGAATAAATGTTAGGTTGGTCATTATTTCTTTGAGCAGTGTTTCTGCAGAAAGGAAAATCCAATAGTGGTCCAACAAACGACAGTTGCCATCAGAGATTGGGTCAACACGGATATTATTGATTGAATGATGTAAACTCCTTTAAAATCCAAGCTCATCTTCATGTGAGGAGATATACATAGGTACATTTTTTCCATTAATTTTGGCCAAGACTTTATGTGCCGTCTTTTTGTTAGACTTGTCACACTGGTCAAATCAGAAACTGAGAACCACTTCTGTGTTGGAGGGGGAATAACTGGTACCAGAAAATCAAATGTGTTTTTGTGCAACTTAAGGTTTCTTGCCACAACAACACCTGGTATCACAAATTGTTTCAGCGAGACTCTGTGGTAACCACTGCTGACCTACACCTTTTCTATACATAGAAACATTAAAGTTCCCAGATTGAGTCTGTCAACATACATGGGGCTGTGTGAAATCCTATTTTATCCATCCTCAAACAAAAGCCTCGGCTTTGATGTGAGCAGTTTTTTAATGCCTGCTGAACAATGTTCTTCAAGATTTTCTTGAAAATAATGACATAAATCTGAAAAGGAGACAACCCACTCAAAACTTGGGTCTTCATTCATTTTCTTTGCTTAAATTTGTCATGGTTTGTTGAGTGTGTGTACTCAGAATAGGCTCAATATGAGAGAGCTAAAAAAAACTTCCTTTTGTTTTAAATGAAATCAAACACACTGTCATGGCAGCAAACTTACCAGAAATTTACAGGACAGGAGAAACTTGGAGTTAAGCTGTGAAGAGGTACAAAGACCAGTAACACGATGGAATGAACGGTGCAGGAATACAAAGGTTGAAGGAGACGAGATAAGTGGAGAGTCCTGAGCTGAATGAGACGGGGTGTCGTTACAGGGCAGGGCTAAAGAGCAGAAAGTTGACTGAGGAAATGAGTGACTGATGGCACAGAGGAAAACACTGACAGAAATGAAAACACCAGTAAGGCTAAACACAACAACAGAAACATACAAAATCATATAAACAAAACACAAAAGACTGATAAGCAAACCTAGAAAAACAGATCCTGACAAAACTGACATATGCTTAAACCACTTCCTAAATTCTAGCATTCTATGAAAAGTAATTAAATTAATGACATTCTTCCATTCAGAAAATTATGAATTTACATCTTAAAACAAATAAAAAAAGTAAAACATATAGCTGTCAATTTGGCTTTTACAGCCATAATTAAGGAGTGCTGCATTTATCCTTCATAAATGAATATGAAGATTAAGTCATCCACTCTACCTGTGTATGATGAGCAAACTTGCGTAAAATCTGCAAAACAATGTTTTATTTCCAAGAATTCTAGTCTTATTTTTGTATTATTGTATTATTGGCCTGCAATTATATATTTTTTCATTCAACCTTTATTTAGACAGATAAGTCACAATGAGCCTAGAAGGCTCATCTACAAGTGAGATCAGACAAAAAGTAGTGAAACTGGACACGTAGGAATTGGAGGCGAAAAAATTCCTATCAAACTTTTTTTTTTCCTGCCTGAGAAGAAAAAACACTGATATTAAAAAACACCTCGCACAAACAAGTACATAATGACACAGACATTCCGCAGAGGGGGGAGACGACGTGACACATCTTCAAGTCGATGAAATATCCAGCTGCGTGCGTGCCAACAGGGCAATTGGCTCGCCTAAAGCCTGTCTCCTCTTAGAAGAAATGTTATCATATTGTGCTGAGGGACCAACTAATCCAAACAAGTCCATAATTATGGTTCAGGAGATATGCAAGAGGCTCAGAAACAGTTTCACAGACAGACAGAGCAGTAAAGCAAAGTGGAGAGGGAGGGGAGGGGGAATGTGTCCGACTTCGGCAAGAGCAAGTGAAGTATTCAAATTATTATAGTAATAAGAGGTGTTTTAGATAGATACATACATACAGACATACATACATACTTACTTTCTTACTTACTTTCTTTATTATATATATTATACAGAAAAAAGACATATGAAATATTCAAAAAATAAGTTAATACACAAATGTGGTAAAAGACAATATGCACAAGGTGGTAGGGAGTACTACATTCATGATTAACTTATATGTATACATACATACACATCTACGCATACATACACATATACATGTATATATGCATATGTACATGTAAATATACATACCTACACATACATAAGTGTCCGGGTACTGCAGATTTACAAGGCTCTATTTTTTACTGTATGGGGAGGAGTTGAACTGTTTGATGGCCTGAAGGACAAAGAACTTCCTGAATCTGGGACAGCAGTCTACCACTGAAGGAGCTCCTCTGCTTCATGATGCCGCTGTGCAGATGTCAGCATTGTCCATGATGGATAGTAGCTTACTGAGGGTCCTTTTCTCTGCCACCAATGCAAAGGACTCCAGCTCTGTTCCCAGCACAGAACCAGTTTTCCTCAGCAGCCTGTCAAGTCGCCCTGCATCTCTCCTCCCCAACACACAGCAGCACAGAAGAGGACACTGGCTACCACAGACTGGTAGAACATCAGCCGTAGTTTTTTATTATTACTAAGTTAATAATGTAATATCCAGCCAATAATGCAACAAGTTATTACTGCCAAATCTTTATTACAGTATTGGCTTTGTTACATTTAAAATGGCCAAAATGATTACATTACTGGCAGGTATTACATTATGGGCTGTTATAACATTATCAGTTCAATTCAATTCAATTCAAAAATACTTTATTAATCCCAGAGGGAAATTAAATAATAGTTGCTACACTGCTTAAATTTGAATACTGAAGCCAGGATGATACTAGAATTAATATTAAAATTCCTGCATGCTTTAAGCAATAGTGCAAACCTTTTGAAGTAGGGTTTTTTTGAACATTAATATCTTACCTGTTGGAGATAGCTCTAATCATCTCTGTTGATTAAGCTAATGTTGATCCAACACACAACTTCAAGATTGAGTTTTCACAAAAAAAAGAAAAAAAAATTAAGCTTCTATAAAGAGAACAGGAAGTGAAAGGAAATGGATCCCCCCACCCCCCAACACACACACACACACACACACTACACACATGATCACAACAGGGTATTGGTGCTGAAGTAATGGACTCCTCTCACACATCATTACTTCAAAGTGGTAATTATGAGAGCTGAGGCACCTGCAAGAATCCCCCATCCCTACCTCCACACACACACATGCACACACACGCTGCTTACAGAGTGATGTGATGTTTGGCATGTCATTCAGTGGTTTTAATCTGAGCATTAGAGATCATTCAGATCAACATTCCCATCAAACATGACAATCTGGCTATCAAAGGTACTGACTACTTAATCATATGTGTAATAAATTACAATTTTACAAAAATAATGGCCAGGCAGGGGCAACGTCTACCGACCCTCACACACGCAGCGTGCTGTAGAGAAGAAGAGAGGGACCCAGCTGTGTAAATCACTGCAGTGATCCAACAAGAGCTCTCAACTCTTAACTTCTTTAGAGACTAAAATTCAGTTCTAATATCAAAGGACAACCATTTCTTGGCCAAATGCATATCACCCACCTCCTTTCATGTCAGAGTTTTGGACTAAGATCTCCTGATATTCAGACACAAGCAAAAACATTATAGCTGCTTTGTCTTGGGCAGCAGACGATGATAAAGTTATTCTGTTCTGCCCGTCTCATCTTCTCTGTGGTTATTTTCTGAAGGAGGTTTCTAAAGTTTGTCCCCCAGCAGGTGATGTTTGGAGGATTTATTGCTGTTGAGGTGTTACAGCAGAGTTCCTTCCATCTGGTGACTTATTTATATTCTGCAACAGCAGTGGAAAGTGTTGACTGTCAGCCTGGGTGGGGAATTTTCTGTCTCAATTCATCAGCTTTTAAAGGGACACCGTCGTTTTCTGGATTTATTTTCTTGATTTGTTTTTCACTTTCTTGAATCACTTAATATTCAAAGCAAAATCTGAATGTGTCAATTTTACATGAATAAAGACACCTGAATGTTCTTGGCTTTAGTCGTATTGGGATTTAAAAAAAATGTGTTAATATTAAAATCTTAATATGATCATTTTAAATGATTTTAGCATCTGACTACAATTTTTTTGGTTTATCTCCAGCTGTTCCAGAGCAGTGGATGGAAAAAAAACAGTTTAAGGACTAAAATTAATTCCAGATTAATGGACAACAAACATTTAATGAAAGTTTTTTCATGCCACCATGGCTTTGGACTCTTTTTCTTCAAACATCAACTATATTTGATTGGTTTTATGAAAAGCTGAGTGTGCATTCTTATTCAGGACTGCATTTAAACTGGTTTATATGTCAGCTAAACATCAGGCAATCATCCTAAACTTTATTATGAACAGTCTGTACACTTTTACACTCGGAGTTCACATATACTGGACTAAATTCTTAATTAACTAAAGCTCTAGCGCTCATTGAAGGAATGCATATCACCCACAGCCTTTCATGCCAGAACACTAAACTGTAATTATCTCAAAATGAGAAGAGACAGGGTTATACCTGTTTGCATCAAACTTGTGAATGATATTGTGCATGATTTTTGCAAGATGTTTTTCTGTTAGCACTTTAAATATGTGCTGAGGATGAGTCTCAGCTACTTCCCAAGTTGTGGTACCCATTTTGAACGGGGTTGGCTTCAGAAGTTAAACAACTGTAGATGTACAGCCAGAGTTAACTTTCTGTTTCTATAAAATCCATCCTGTGGTTCATGAGTTATTTTGCTAACACTACAGACAAATCAGAACACACAGCCAGAAAGACAAAACCATAATCACCTTCGGGAGCAGGTAATAAATATTTTTCTCCTTCTTTTGGCTTGACAAGTCAGCACTTCTGTCCTTCTTTCGGCTGCTCCTTTCCTCAGGGGTCGCCACAGCGAACTAACTCGCATGAAGATTTTGGTCATTTGTTTCTACGCCAGATGCCATTCCTGATGCAAGCACAGACCCCCGAGCTACCACAGCCATCTGTGTGGAGCAGAGAGCTGTTATCTAGGGCGCCCGTTGGAGCAGGTGGTGGGGGTTAAGGGCCTTGCTCAAGGGCCCAGAGTGGGGAAAATGAGGGTGGAGGCAGGTGTAGGTGTTTCAACTTTCCCAACCACATTTTGATGTTGTTTGTTTGGGGAGTTGAACCGACGACCTTCTGAACATGAGCCCGCTTTCTCTAACCTCTGTGCCACACTCCCCCAACTTGGACAAGTCATACAACCCATTAAATGTTGAGTTGTTCCGTCTGACACAACCAACATTTTATGAGTAAAATAAAACAAAAGTTTTGTGTGATTTAAAAAACTATAAATGCACATTTACAGAAATAAAAGCAGCACATTTGTAGCACCGCCTCTGCTCTTCTTCTTCGGCCCATTCATATCATCCTCTTCCTCCCTCATCTTGTCTTCCACCTGGTCTGATTGGTTGGTGTGGTCCAGCATGTGGATCTTATGAAGATGCAGCAGTTACCTGCCCCCGTTATTTAAAAGTGACAGTAATTTGTCAGTCAGCCTGACTGTGAGTTTAAGTGGTACTTTGTTTCTGTGCCTCTCGTCTCCAGTTGTACCGTTCTACATTTGGGGGCAACCTTGTGTTTCTGTGTACCTGCTTTCAGGGGAACTTGCCGTTCATTGTGTTCTGTAATTATACACTGGAGGAAGCTTGTCTTTTATGTAGTCATTTACCAGAATGCTAACGTAGCATGGCTCCTCTCAGCCTGCTTGTCGTTGTTTCTGCCCCTTCGTTTAAATCCAACAGGAAAGGTATTATTTGTAGTTTTACCAAACAAGTGACAGGATTTGTGTGATTCAGAGCAACTTTTCCCTGACAGCCTGATGCTCACCTTTAAATTATTTTCCTTAAAGTTCCCTTGAAAGTTGCTTTATCTGATTGTTTTTTTTTTTTTTCAGATAGCATTTTTACTTTTATTTTTGTAATCTCATGCAGGTCTGCTTTGGTTAAAAACACACATAATTTTGTTCACTTAGAAACCTTCTGCTTTTCCTCTGTAAAGAATTTGTAAATGTTCTTAAACTCCTCACTAGACTAATATTTATTTAATGTTGTCAGAAGCTCTAATAAATGTTATCTTGATAAAATTACACGTCATTAGCAGAGAAAACAGCAGGTTTTACACGTCAAACTTTAGAATCAATTACACCTTTTACTCCACTGCAGGTTTTGTAATCACAGACACCTAATTTGTAACATTTAATATTAATTTTATTAATTTAAAAGTGGGAAATCACATCATTGTGTAATGTTTTTCATGTGACTAATTGGGTTATTTTCTGTAATATATCCTAAATATCGTAATTCTAAAAAAAGTTGGATATTTTGTAAAATATGGGGGGAAAAAACAGAATAATGTACAATGATTTGCAACGCTCACATACCATTATTTGTTACAATGTAACATAGTAAAACAAGGTAAATGTTCAAACAAATAATTGAAAAATGTTTAAATATAAGGTAATTTATTTATTTTTTGGACAGCAACACATTTTTTAAAAATTTGAGTAGAGCAACAAAAGGCTGCTAAAATATTACAAACAGGAAACAGTGGTAGGAGCTTTTTGCTACTAATTGGTTTACTGGCAACAGGTCAGTAAGTAGATTGGGTACAAAAAGATCATTTTAGAGAGGCTAAATTTCTCAGAAGTAAAGATGGGCGGAGGTTCAGCAGTCTGCAAGAAACTGCATCTAGAAATACTGAAATAATTTCAGAAAATTAACAGAAAATTGTGAAAACTTTGATAATCCTACCATGTGCAGTTCATACTATTGTCAAATTATTTCAAGGATCTGGAGAAATCTCTGAGCTCAAAGGGCAAGGCTTAAAACAAATGTGAACACCATCTAAAAACACAACTACTGTATTATCCCTGAACTAAAGGATCTAAACAACTAACTAAACACAAATACGATGTTTTCTGTACAAAGAGAAGAGAGGTAGTCCAACTTTTTATTAGTGTACAGTGCCGTAGAAAAAAAAAGATTCACAGCCGATCAGGTGTAGATTTCATCAAATCTTTAATTTGCCAACAAATGAGAAAACAGTCAGTTTCACAGAAAGTCAAAACACCACAGAGTTTTAGTCATTCTGTTCTGCTGGCAGCAGTTCCTGAGCTGGCTCTGCCTTTAATAAGTTACATCATTTGTTTAATTAGTCCCACAGACTGAGAGAAAAACAGGTATGGGGAGGGTGATAAGCATACCTAACAACCTACGTAGATTGCCCCCAACCTAGATGGCTCCAACTTTCATAAATGGCTGACTGAAGAGTTGCAGCACAGCATTTTAACTCTCAGCTCAAACCAAATAAATTCAAATAATAACCTCATACTCATTTCCACTTTCAGATCGTAAAATGCTGAGTCTGTGAGCTTTTTGTGGCTCTTCAAAAACCTTGTCTTCTGTCAGAGCTGGGATGGAGCTGAGCAGGGCTCAGAGCGTCAGACAAGCAGCTCAATCTTTCAGCAGGTTGGGACAGAAAATAAGAAAACTACAGGTTTCTGTACTTTTTCTGTGATTTCTCTCAGTCCCCACTTTTCCCCCAGAATTTTGCAGAGAGTGGCAACGATGAAGCTCGACTGTGTCACACCCACACTGCAGCAGGAGCTGTTATCTTTCTCCTTTTAGTTTTACTGCTATTTCTGTTGCGCAGTGTTTCCTTGTGACGCACACACACATTATGCATCTGTGTGTCCTCTGAGTGTGTAAAAACACAGGGATGTGCAGGAGTAAGAGGGATGAGTTAAATGGAGAGAAATAGAAAGGAAGGATTTAGGATGCAGAGCTGCCAAACTCATTATTTTCTGAGAAGAAGCTGCAGTTCTGTCTCTCACAGGTCCCCCTCCCCCCTCAATGAAAATGATGCCAATAATGGAATCTGGTGTTATTATTACAGATTGTTCAGCCGTTAATTATCCATTTTATTCCTTTGTTTCAGAGAGGCCTCAGTCAGGCTGCATCACATTAACCTGATGATTTTTTTCACCTATTATCTTTCTGCTTATCGCTGCAAACTTTCACTAATCCCATCACAGGGAGTCAAACCCTGATCCAGCTGCTGCTAAATGACTCAGGACTCTTTTCCTCATCCCACTCCTAATAAGCTCGCCCCCTCCCATTGTTTCCCCTCACCGCTGCACTCATCTTACTTCCTCAGTAAGCGTCTTTGAGTATTTAGAAAAGTGCTATACAAATAAAATGTATTATTATTATTATTAGTTTTCTGACTAACAACCATTTACTTCACATTACTATGCTTTTGTGTGTGTGTACCATTGACAAAACATCTTCTTACTTACTTTAAATGATTTTAGATGCACTTGCAGAAAGTACTCGTTTGTTGTACCGTACGTCTACAACTGATTAACTTTTGGAGTAACTTGATTCAAGATGGCTGCCACAGCAAAGCAATCAAATGCAAAAATTGCACTGACTGAGCCATATTTTACAGAGGAGGTAAAACCTAAAGTGATCATAGATGAGATCCATATCCATCTTGTACAAACTGATGGAGTGTTATGTTTTAAATTACACCATCACATACATTTACACCTCCAGATGCACGAAGAGGGCCAACTGCATCACGAAGGACCCCACTCACCCAGCACACGCACTTTTTGCCCTTTTCCCCTCAGGAAGGAAGTTAAGGAGCATTAAGTGTAGAACCACTAGACTGAGGAATTAATTACTAAACACTAATTACTTTTTTCTTTACATTTTATTGTTGGATGTAACTGGGACCCTGTGTACATAATTTCGCATGACAATAAAGAATATCTGTATCTGTAAATTATTGATGTAAACTGTCTTTTAGCAAAATATCTCATGAACCACTGATAGAATTTTAACAAAACTTTCAAAGAGTCATCAGTGGGTGTACATTTACAACTCAGTGGACCTAATTTAAGATGGCAGTCATCACCAACTGACCATAGAAAACACAAACATGACCATACCTCAGTAAATTTCACAGACATTCAGATAATACTTGGTTTGGTAGCCGACCGTCAATCACAACACATATTTCAAGTGCAAATAGATCATGTGACACATTGTATGAGATTCCACATTTTGTTTTGTTCAAGACATCAAATTCCATAATCCAGGTAAAAAAAAAAAATCCAACAAAGTTAAAGTCAGGCCATCTGGATGATTTATTTTTTGGTTGAGACGTTTCAGCCTTCATCCAATTAACTTCATCCAAAGGGTCGGAGGAGCCACAACAAACTCAGTCCCACACGCAGCACACTCCCATAGTGGACCAACCAGTTTGCTCACGATAAGATAGTTTCCTTTGGAAGTCCTTTGGTTGAAGGATGAAATGTCTCAACAAAAGAAAAAAACATCAAGATAACCTGACTTAACTTTGTTGGGTGTTTTCTTCAAGATTTGACCAAAATAATCACAACTCCATTACTCAACACAAGATGATCTTAGTCTAAAACCACATCATGAAAATCAGCGGGTGACATGCATTTCTTCAGTGAGTGCTCAAGTTTTCACCTTTGAATCTTCCCTCTCACAAACCACAGAAACAAAGGGGTTAACATGGAGGTGATCTAAGGAGAGGAGCTGTTATCTGAGTGCTACATGAAAGTGCCAACTGGCTTCATTTATTTGAACTCTCCGAAGCCTTTTTGCTATACGACAGACTGGCCGGGGCGAGGACTGCGAGCACTTTGTCAGTTCAGTGCTACATGATGCCAACAGGGAGCAGATCTGCTCAGATGTTATATGGCTGCTGCTGCGGATGGAGACTTAATAGCCCTTTGATTTGCATGAGCTTCAGTTTTCATGTCAGTCCTAGCGTGTGAGATTTATTAAACATATAAAGTTGTTAACAGAGTTGCATTTCAGTGTGTACAAGACTGAAGCTGTAATCAATTCAATATTTTCAATTACGTTCAAACATGCAAGCAAGCTGTTAGAAATAAACAACCTGCTTGTTTGTGTTATTGAGATAAAAAATTACGTCTTGATACCTCCAACAAAAGGCAATAATGCATTTCCCTCTGTGTGTGTTCGTTTATGTGTCTATTTGTTAAAAAATATACCATGAACAGGTCAAAACAGGTCTCTCTTGTAAATGAGTCTTTGAGGCTCAATGAGACTAACCTGTATAAATAAAGGTTGAATGAAAATGAACCACAGGACAAATTTTAAGCAAACTTTCAGGAGGTAAACACTGGATGCACATCTACTACTGAATACTTTCTGACATCTACCCAATTCAAGATGGCTGCCACTGCTAATTAAACTTTAAAAATGAATAATTGGCTAAAATAAAGTGAATTTTACAGATATAAACCAAAAGGTTTGGTGTGGTTGTAGCTAAGAGTCGTCTCCAATACTATTATTTTGCTGAGAAATGGAACAAAATGTTTGCTTAAACCTTTGCCATGACAGGATATGTAAACAACCCTGTCTGTCTGTTAGCAAAATATCTCATGAGACCTGATTTTAGAGAAACATTCAGACTAGTATAATGGGATGTATATCTAAATCTCAACTTCTGATGTCGGTTCAATTCAACATGGTTGCTGCTGCTAATTGACTTCAAACACAAAGCTGGCTATAATTCAGTCAATTGCTCACACATTTAATATGGAGTGATAGTACTAACAGATTGCACAAAACATGATTGGAGATCCAACCAAAAATATTTGTAGCTCCATAAATTTAAGATGGTTTTCATTTAAAACTCTGCCGTGGAAGACACCTATTAGATTTGTGTTTAGCTTTAATAGATACTGTACCTAGGAGTCTGACCAAAACATGAGAGACCAACAAGTAAAAAGGTAAGAGACTTTTATTTACAATACGATAATACAGGAACTCTGGAATCAGCTGCAGGAAGAGACACAGGGTGAGTATGCTGACAACAGGGAAGATAGTAATCCACGGAGTTGACTCGTATGGCTTACTTGATGTTTTGTCTTTATAGATATGGAGTTGGATCCAGATGAGTATGATGGGTGAAGCAGACCAAGTAAGAGGTGAGTGAGGGTGACAGAATGTACCTTAGAGCAGGATAGCTGAATACAGAGTTGTTTTTGTTCACAGGCTTGTAGAGGGAGAAGGCTCATGGGGGTAGTTCCAGTGGAGGCAAGAGAAGGCACGAGATAGAACCAGGATGATGAGGAGACTGGTTTCACAAGGTACGAGAAGAAAACTGTTTAAGTCGAGGCATAAAGTTCTGAACCTATACTAGTCTGGACACGGTACCGTAAATGGGACAATGTTCCAGCAGAGTCCAAAAACTTTTTTTTTACATTCAACCTTTATTTATACACGTTAATCCCGTTGAGCCTCGGGGACTCATTTACAAGAGAGACCTGATTTTTTTAACAGAGTGATGACAACAGTGAATAACAATGACAACAATAGACATAAAATAGGCATAGGCATACAAATTTAAGTTTCTCTTTTTTTTTTTTTTACAAATCAAAACAATCAAAACAAAATAGCAACCAAAAGGACAATCAAGAGGAATAGTAGCAAAAAAACAGCTACATTATAAGGCGATTTAGAAAACTAAAAACAGGAATATGTCTGCATTGTTTTGTGCCAGGAGCTTAACAGAGTTTTAAAGCCACTTAGAGAGGTCACGGTCGAGAGCGTCAGATATTTTTGTAAGATATTCCAGGAAACAGGAGTGGAGTAAGAGAAGGCTCTTTTGCCTAGTTCAGTCCTCACTGAGGGAACACTGCAGGTAATAATGTCCTGAGAGTGCACGCTGTAGCTGCACTCACACGGAGACATGTAAGAGGAGATGTATGAAGGCAGAAGACCAAGAAGTGATTTAAAGATGAAAATGTACCAGTGAGAGAGTCTGTGTGAAGTTAATGATGACCAGTTAACCAGTGAATACAGGGTGCAGTGGTGGGTACAGTTGCAGCCAGTTATAAATCTTAATGCACCGTGATAGGCAGCATCCAACATCTGCAGGATTCTTGTAGGAGCGTTCATGTAAATAATGTCACCATAGTCAATGGAGGGAAGGAAAGTCGCAGTTACAAGGCGTTTTCTAGCATTCAGAGTTAGACAGGATCTGTTTCTGAAAAAGAAACCCAATTTAACTTTCAGTTTCCTTACTAGGTTTTCCACGTGAAGCTTAAAAGAGAGATGCAAGTCGACCAAGATACCCAAATATTTATAGGAATTGAAAAACTCAATAGGGACATCAACAGAGACACTTCCCAGGGCCTTAAGTACTGAAGTCTTCTCATTGTACCAGCTGGGAGTAATCAGCTCCCTCCTGCCGCTCAGGAACTGAAAACAAGCACCTCTCTAGAACTACAGAATCTAGATTCCCTACAGCACCACAATCAACAGCTGATTTTTTAAAAGATTTTGGCCCAAAGTCTAATTTTTTCTTTCTAAATGTCTGAACACATCCAATCAAACACGTCTGTTGTCATTCCAAAGCAGTTTTGCCACTGGTTTGCACTTAGTCGTATTGCTTAATAGTTTTAGTTTGGGTTTATTTACCTTCCTAATCTAAAAAAGTTAAATCTGGTCCTCTGGACATTCAAAAAAAAAAAAAACAAAGCAAAACAACAAAAAATGTAGAAACGTTTCGTCTCTCGTCCGAGAGACTTCTTCAGTCTGAGGTGCTGTTTTCAGCTCAGTCTCTTAAATAGTACCTTCTCAGAGTGGATCAACCAGTTTTGCTGCTGACAACCAAAACCAACTGATCACATGCTCAAGAAGGACCATCAGCCTAACAATGGATCATTAGCACACTGATGGCTGTTTACTGTTCACAGAGGGCTGAGTGATACTAGCAATCACAGCATTGTAAGAGGGGGACAGTTGAACCCGGAGGCCTCCACCCCTGTTTAACGATGGACGATTTCTTTTCACAAAGATGGCCTCCTTTACTCCTCTCTCAAACCATCGTTCCTCTCTGTCCAGGATGTGAACATCTTCATCCTTGAAAGAGTGACCGCTGGCCTGGAGATGAGTGTAGACCGCAGAGTCCTGGCCTGATGATGTTGATCTTCTGTGCTGGGCCATCCTTTTGGCCAGTGGCTGTTTTGTTTCCCCGATGTAAGACTGATCACAGCCCTCCTGACACTGAACAG
>NC_056508.1:32416437-32460179 GCF_014905685.2 Nematolebias whitei | reverse complement strand
AAAAAAAAAAAAGAAACTGTCCAGATGACCTGACTGAAAAATGTTGGATTTTATACCTGGATTATTGAGCATGGACTTTGTTGTTTTCAACCAGTTTGACAAGACTTTCCTCAAGGAAGAGGGCTGGCAATGGAGGAGGGGCGTATCAAAGAGACCATCTTATCACAAGCAGAACTGGGTTGTTCCATTTTGGAGTAAGCTGTTGGGGGAATAATCAGTTTTGTTGTGTGTTTCCTTGACTGATGAAGCCTTCCAGATCGAAGGCGAAACGTTTCAGCACAAAAAAAGAAACTGTCCAGATGACCTGACTGAAAAATGTTGGACTATTTTATAAAGTTTGATAACAATTCAAACTGTTTTCAAAGTGATACAACTATCTGCCACTGGCACCATATGTGCATGCAAATCACTACAAAATGTCTAATACATTTATAATACAAAAATAACAGTGCTGTAAAGACACCAAAGTTCATGCTCAATTATCCAGGTATAAAATCCAGCAATGTTCAGTCAGGTCATCTGGACGGTTTCTTTTTCTGCTGAGATGTTTCATCCTTCATCCAAAGGACTTCTTCAATCTGAGGAGCCACCAAACAAACTGATTCCCACAAACAGCATAGTCCATAGTAGAAAAAAAACAAAACAGTTTGCTGGTGCTAAGATGGCCTCCAGGGCCCACCCTCTCCCCTGTCAACTCCTCTGAGACAGTCATGCCAAAGTGGTTCAAAACACTAAAGTTCATGCTCAATAATCCAGGTATAAAGTCCAACAATGTTCAGTCAGGTCATCTGGATGTGAAGTGATGTAAAGCTTTTTAAAATGACATTTGCATGAATCTCTTTACGTTGGCGTTGTTTTAAGACAGCAGCAATCCATGTTGGTCTTGGCTATACTCATACCAGCCATTAGTTCATCAGACCAGTCAGAATGAAACTCAGTTTTTCCAAATGGAAGTTATTGGCGTTATCTACAGCAAGGAAGATTTTAATTTCTCTTGACATTTCCATATAACACAATTTAAAACATCTGAGCTCTAGATTTAGGAAAAACAGTCAATAATTTCTTGCTAGACTTAAACAAGAGGTGACTATCTGTGAGCAGCAGTATGGTTTCATGCCGAGAAAGAGCACCTCAGATGCCATCTTTGCTTTGAGAATGCTAATGGAGAAGTACAGAGAGGGTCAGAAAGAACTCCATCGTCTTTGTGGATTTAGAAAAAGCATATGACAGAGTGCCAAGAGAGGAGGTGTGGTATTGCATGAGGAAATCTGGAGTGGCAGAAAAGTATGTTAGACTGGTACAGGACATGTATGAGGACAGCAGGACAGTGGTGAGATGTGCTGTAGGAGTGACAGATAGCTTCAAGGTGGAGGTGGGATTGAATCAAGGATCGACTCTGAACCCCTTCTTGTTTGCTCTGATGGACCGACTAACAGATGAGGTCAGGAAGGAATCCCTGTGGACTATGATGTTTGTAGATGACATTGTGATCTGTGGTGAGAACAGGGAACAGGTGGAAGAGAACTTGGAGAGGTGGAGGTATGCACTTGTAACAAGAGAAATGAAAGTCAGCTGTAGTAAGACAGAGTACATGTGTGTGAATGAGAGGGAGGCCAGTGGAACAGTGAAGCTACAAGGAGCAGTGGTCACAAATGTCCAGGACTTCAATTAATTAGGGTCCACTGTCCAGGAAAATTGGGAATGTGGTAAAGAAGTGAAAAGAGAGTCCAGGCAGGATGGGGTGGATGGAAAAAAGTTTCAGGAGTGATTTGTGACAAAAGGGTGTCAGCAAAGGCCAAAAGAAAAGTTTTCAAGACAGTGGTGAGACCAGCTATATTGTATGGTCTGGAGACAGTGGCATTGACAAAAAGACAGGAGAAAGAACTGGAAGTGGCAGAAATGAAGATGTTGAGGTTCTCAGAGTGACAAGGATGGATAAGATTAGGAATGAGATCATCAGAGGTCCAGCACAGGTTGAACAACTGAGGCCAGACTGAGATGGTTTGGACATGTCTAGAGGAGGGAGAATGGGTATATTGGGAGAAGAATGTTAGAAATGCAGCTGTGTGGAATAAGACCAAGAGGAAGGCCAAAGAGGAGATATATGGATGTAGTTAGAGAGGACATTGAGGTAATTGGAGTGAGGACAGAGAATGCAGAGGACAGTGAGATGGAGGAGGATGACTCGCTGTGGCGACCCCTGAAAAGTGAAAAGTCAAACGAGGAAGAAGAAGAACTCAATAATTTCCTGCAATAAGAAAAATGTATGCAATGACTGGTAACCTAATTAATAAACATGTTCCAATAAGGTTCAGTACAAAAAAAATTGCTCACAAGCTGAAAAACAACTCCTGATGATGTTATTGGTCAGTACTGACGTCGCTCTTGGTGGATGTAGCTATCATAAAGTAATGTTTGTTTCAGTATAAAAAATAAAAACTGCTGGTGAAAACAGGTCTTCAGGAAGTCTGGCCTTCCAAGATACAGTCCAACATTAACTCGTTGTGAAACCAAAACTAGTCGTTTTCACTTGTTTGGTTTTGAATGGAAATTTTTTTTAAAAGATCTAATAAAGAGATTTAAAGGTCTTGGCAAAGAAGGTAATTTGTTGGTATGTCCTAAAAACATTGCAGTGGATTTTGTTGTTTTTGTTTAAAAACTCTGTTGCAAAGGGGTTTTGCACATTAAACATGTGAAATTGCATACAGAGAACAAGAAGGAAGTAATTCTATGTCATTAGCTGTTGATTTTCTTCCTGACTACCAGTTGGTGGTTATTGTTCAACCAGCATGTGGGTGGGCAATGGGAGGTGTTGGTATTATCTTAGGACAGTAATTTATGTCTCCAGCTGCTGTCCTCCTCTCCCCAGGTGAACATCTTGATTCCTCAGCAGTGCATCTAATTAGGGGGAAAGAAAAAAGTGTCTGAGGGAGATGCATTCAGCGAGAGGACAATTTTCTCAACAGAGCAGATGTCCAGATGCAAATCAGCTATATTGGGGAAAAATATCAACGTCTTTGATAAAAAGCTAATGAAACCAGTTTATTTGTTATAAATTCTTAACCTGGCCGCTTTATTTCATCTGAAAAGATCAGCGGAGAAAGTGGTCATGCTCACTGGAATGATACTCACCTCTACAGGTAAATAGAGCTCTGAAGACCTGTCAATAAATTTCCATCTGGAGGTAAGCTGCAAAGCCAGAACAGCTGTGGTCCACTCAATACTGACAGAGCTGAACAAATATGCTGGTTCCCAATTACACCACAACACTTTCACTACTGTGTTCTCGAGTCAGAGGGGACATATATTCCTGCCTATCATGATCTGTGTGGTATTGAACCCCGGGTGCAGACGGACAAGGACGACTCAATAAAATAAGGAAATCTATTTATTTAGAGAAATAAAAAGGATAACGTGTCAGCAAAACTTAACATGGCACATTTGAACACGGAGACGGAGGAAAATAGAGAATTGGGAGGACAATCCACGAACAGGGAAGAAACAAACTGACACAGAACTTATAGAAGACACTAACAAGACACAATGATGAACAACTGGGGTGATTGGGATTGAGGACAGGTGAGACAGGAGCTGGCTTCATGAGGGAAGAAACACTGAAAGGCAGGCCAGATGACACAAGAAAACAAATAAAACACAGATCTCTCACCTGCCAGCAAGTTCTAGGTCTGCCTCAGGATCTCCTCTCAGTTGAGTGTGCTAGGAAATCCTCCTCAGATGCTTGAACCACCGCAGCTGAGTCCTTTCAATGTCCAGGAGCAGTGGCTCCCTCGGTTGATGTAGATCCTCACCTTATTTAAGGCTGAGCCCAGACACCCTATATCCAGGCTCAGCTCACTTCTTGTATTAAACGTCTTGTTTTAAGTGTCCAAACCTCATGACCAAAAGTGAGTAAATTAAGAGTTTTGGCTTAGCTTCTTCTTCATTACAATAGACTGGAGCGACACCTTAGTTACTGCAGACTAGGCCCCAATCTTGATCTGTTGATTTCCTGCCATCACTCAAGAACAAGACTCTCTGAAGTTGAACTCCACAAACTGAGGCAAAGACACAAATGTGAAATTTTGTAATAGACGGTGTTTAAAGGTTTATAGTTTGAACAGAGTGGGTGTTTTTTGTGAGTTCCTTGTTACTTTCAAACAATTTTAAAGTGAACGAATAAGGAACATTTCACTACAGTTTCCTTTGGTGTTCAAAATATATTATCAGTAGTTGGAGATGTGCAAGGAGGTCTAACATGCTGATTTAAAATAAGGGTTATTGCACAAAAAAAAAAAAGATTTCTGATCTCTTCCTAAGTTAAAACATTATTATTGTGATGTCTGAATGATAGTAGTATGAAAAAATTACAATTTACTCAAACTGTAAAATCTGGAAAAATCATGAAAAACTGATAATTCTGGTCTTTTAATTGTTCCAATAACTTACACATCCTTATTATCTTTTCGTTTGTGAATGTTTAGTTTCATCTTGATAAAAGTTCAGCCACACTCTGGCTGCGTAGTTTTTTTTTCTACATGCAGCTGTTTGCAGCACATCTCTAAAAGACAGAATAATCCACAGACAGCTCAAATTCCCATTGAAAGTGGACAAAGAAAAAAACTTCAAAAATCAGATTATTCTAATAAATGCAATGTAAACCTATAATAAATTAAAATTAAATAAAGCATCATTAATAGTTTGAAAACAAGACACACTCTTCCAAAATGAATCATCTTCTTAATGCCTATCCAAGTTTTGGACGTTTGCCCATCATGATCACAAATTAAGTTATATTCTTATTTACATGTACTATTTTATGTTTTATTTGACTGGTAGTTTTTTTCCCCCTTTAGAAACTTTATTATTTAGCATAATCTCACAGCGTGAGATGATTATTTCTTGTGTAAATTGGATTTGAATCCTGTGTCCTTTTATTTTTTTACCTGTTTTATTTTAGAGTCTCAGTCAGTCATCCCCTCCTGTCATTTTGTTACACCTGCCTTGAGTTTGGCACAGTTGTTCTGGATATCTCATCACCTCTCCATGTTTTTATAAGCCCTTTAGTTCATCTGTTGTTGTCATTTTGCCAATATATGAAATCCTTTTCTTGTGTTTTGTATGACCTTGGAATAAAATAGTTGTTTTGTTGCCTGGGTCCTCAAGTCTTTGTCTGCTCTGTTTTGTGATGTTTATGGTGATCAGGTTTAAAATAAAAAAAAACAAGAAGCCTTTCCTTCTCTCATTATCGTGTGTAACTGGTGCTAAACATCCTCCCTGCTGCTCGGTATTCAGAAAGACAAACACTTAAGATCCTGACAGATTTATAAAGGAGTAGCAGTTCAGTGGGTTTTTCTGAGTGCTCAACAAAACACATTAAATGTCCTATTTTCACTGCTTACATAAACTGAAGAACATGCAAACGTTACAAGTGATTTCATTATAGCCCATTTGACTCAGTTATTAATGCATCATCCATGGCTTGGTCCAATTAAATTGTCTAGTCAGAACCAAACAGAAACAGAGAGCTAAATGGTCTAACATCACCGTATCAAGCTGATAGAGATAAAGAATATTCATACTTGTGTAATATAACAAAAAACAATTATTAAACTGTGTAAAGTTGCTGCTTGTATTGATAGTGATAAAAAAAAAACTCACTCTGCATTCTGCCAAAAGTTGTCAGTATTTATTAATCTTCAGTTAAGGCAATCCATTACAAAGCATTTCACAAACCACAGCATGACGACAATTTCTGTGTCCAACACTTGGTTTGGAAATTATTCAGCATGCAAGTCAGAGAGACCGAGAGGTACTGTATGTAAACAACCTGGGTCAAACAGGAGCAGTGGCAACAAGAACCCATACAGTTTGTGTTTGCTCTATAGGAAACAGAACGCAAAGGAAGCCGAGATGCAACATGCTAGAAGAGACCGCTGTCTCCAAATAACGTCTTGTGTCACAAATAAAGCACGTGTGGGAGATGCAATAATCAGGCGATATGAAGGTAAACCACCTAAACACAATTCCTGCCAGTTTGGCACAAACATGCACATCTTCTAAAGGCTAAAGGTCAACAACTGAACACACGTTGGCACTGGATATTCTTCATACAGGGTTTATGTACATATTTAGAGTTCAGCCTTTAAAAAAGGGACAAACTATTCATACCAAAGGAAAATAAATGATTCTGTCACTGAGTTGCATAAGAGTGATGAACGTGTGGCTTTACAAAAACAGACAAAAAAGATTTTTGTTTTAATCAGACGAACTGCTCCTAAAATCCATTTATTCTGCTTCAAGCCATTTGGCGTCATAATACATTAATTGTGGCTGGAAAGTGCAACACTTCCACTTCACATGCTTTAATGTTTGATTCTTCTTTCAGACTTTTATTGTCTCAGAGACTTCAAGCTGCATATTGATGTTGATTTAATGAGCTTCATGCTGCTAAACGTGTTTTTATTTACCACATTGTAAAAATAATTTAAAAAAAGTCTTGCTCACTTTGAAACTTTCAACTCCTTCGTGTTGCTAAATTCAAAAGTCTGATCTTTAAGTTAACACTTAAAGCTTTCTTTTGAGACAATCAAATTTAATTCCTCATTAATATATTATTTTGTAATGAATATATTATTTATGTTTTAATTGAATGGCTCCCTATAGGAGTATCCTTAGCAACTGAGCCTCTTAATTTAGACCAACAAGCGACTTTGTGAATCAGACTGCTTCATCTCCTGAGGAGACTTATCACTGCTGAAAGTTAAAAGAATAAAATCAAAAGTTAAATAAGTTTCTGGATTATGATATAATCAGTTCAGTGCCTCTGGACTGAGTTGAAACGTCAGACTCTTTCTGCTCTCTGAGAGCACTTAGAGCAGCAGGAGTCCAAGAACAACACTGTTACATTAACGTTGCTTTGCTCGAAACCTAAAACATACAAAAGAAAATCACATTCTGCGACAGCACAACGAGATTTGTAAAACTGCTGGTTCCCCACTGTCATTCAAATATCCCAATAAAAACCAGTAAATGTTTACTTGATGTGACACATCCACAGTTTCATTGTAAACAAGTCTTGACTTTAAATATTGTACAACAAGGCTCAGGGACAACTTGAATCAATGCAGATGTCATTAGTGAAGTGTAAGTATAAAAAGTACACAAGTCCGTAAGTGTGTGACAGTCCCAATCTGGAAGTTTGACCATAGGAAAGATTTTCTGGGTGGAACGCGAGCATGAGCACAAATTCCAGCCGTGAATATTTTGTGCTTGTAAATCAGACTGCCTAGTTGTGAATTAAGTTTTGTAAACTTGCAAAGTAAAATGTTTGAGAATTTCTGCTTTGAGCATGCGTCAATAGGAATGTGTGCGTGTAAACAAGATTTGCGTTTGCAACAAGTAAGTTACGAAATTCTTTTTTGTTAAGGTCTGTTCACAGATACGACGCAGATGGAGATTATGGAGGACGGCACCAGTGTTTCTGCAGCTCATGTAGGCATTACGTTATAGTTTAGTGGGAGAACAAAAAGCTAAATCATTGTCAAGATACATATTTTGAAAATCAAGTTCAGTAGCGGTGGTATGGTGGTGCAGGTAGTAGAGCTGCCGCCTCTCAGCGAGAAGGTCGCTGGATCAAATCCCAGCCAGGAGGCCATTCTGTGTGGAATTTGCATGTTCGCTCCGTGCATGCGTGGGTTTTCTCCGGGTACTCCGGTTTCCTCCCACAGACCAAAAACATGCATGTTAGGCTGATTGGTAACTCTAATTTGTCCCTAGGTGAGAGTGAGCAAGTGAATGGTTTTTGTCTCTGTGTGTCCCTGTGATGGACTGAAGACATGTCCAGGGTGTCCCCCGCCTCCCACACAGTGATAGCTGGATATGGTGTTGGGCACCAGTGACCCATAAAGGAAGAAGCGGGTAAAGATAACGGATGGATGGACGATAGGTGCCGTCCTCCAGCTTCAAAAATGTACTGTCCTTCCAGGACCTGCAGTTTAGTGAAGTGTCACCCCGACAGCCCAACCCATCTGTTCTCCGATTGGACTGTTAAATTGGCATGACATTGACTAATCAGCTGAGAGGAAGAAACATCCCCCGTCATAATTTGCACATCCGATTTGAACCTCACATGCAAGTTATGCAACTTGAGTGCAGTTTTACACCTAGATTTTTGCTTTTTATCTGTAAACAAACTCTTAACAACAACAAAAAAAACTGTAACTTGTGTAATTCTTTTTTTTACAAATAAAGTACAAATCTTTTTTTTACATGCACACATTCTTATCTACACATGCACAAAGCCGAAACTCTCAGCTGTTTTATTTTACAAGGCTACAAAACTTAGTTCATGACTACGTGGTCTGATTCACAAGCACTGCCCATACATGAGACCTGCAGCTGCTGGAGGAGAACACCTGGGTGACTGAATTTGGATGTTTCCACACATTAGGCACATTTGGATCAAGATATCGAGTGACTGGGAGAGAGCAAACTGGAAAGAAAAAAAAATAACAGAGTGTTCAAAACATTATATATAGTTTCTAAAAGAAGAAGCCTTGAACGTTTGTATCAAGAACAAGGTCAAGTAAACACAAAGTTTGTTTTCTCAGTCATCCAGGTATATAACAACAAAAAAGGTTGAATCATGTCATCTGGACTTCGTTTTTTTTGTTAAAAAAGAAACGTTTCGCCCCTCATCCAAGAGGCTTCGTCAGTCTGAGGCCTAGCCATCTGGTCAAGTAAAGTTGTACGACAAAACTGATCAAACGGATTTGGAAAACTTAAATGCACCACTGATCAAAATGGGCTGATGAAGTAAAACAATGAGTTTGGGAACAATAAAGCCTGGCTGGTGACAAAAGCAAAAGGAAAAACAGGCTGGAAAAAACTGTTCTCTTAGATGGATCAATCTCAGATTAGCCAATCTGTTAGAAAATAAGAGCTAGATTTTTTAGGTTTAATGAAGCTGAACAGATCAGCACCTTCAGGTGAGCTCAGCTGGAGCCACGAGTGTCTTTAGTGACACCTCAGTGACTGATATCAGTACGAGTCGCACTTTACTGACAATCTTCAAGCACTCCTTGTGAAACTTTGCCTGTTTGTGTTTATTTGTTGTGTGTTAGCAAAATATCTCAAAACCAGTGGAGGAGTTTTAATGACAAGCACTCATCGAATGTACATCTGAAACTGATTAACTTTTAAGTCCACTTCAAAATGGTCACGCTGGAACATTCTTCAACCGTTGCCGATCGATGTGAGTCAGTTTGACCAAGACTGAGCTAAAGTTTAGCGTGGTAGTAGCTGAAAGACATTCCCAACACATACTCAGAGCATTAACAGGTTTTATGTGTGGTACAGTGCACGTCGTTTGGCTTCTCAACATGAGATGATAGTCTACATCTCTGGCACAGAAAGCAGGAGGCAATATGCATTCCTTCAAGGAATACTTGGCCTTTAGTTGATTTCTGTTTTATAATCAAGATCTGCCTACGGCTGCACCTAAACACTGACAGCAGTTTATTTATGCAGATGAGTAAAGTGTGTTGTTTTAACTGATAATTGTTACTTTCCATGGATGGGTGTAGGCGAGTTCTGTGCTCAGACAATGTTTAGGTTCTGAGTTGTGGACGCTGGATCCTGTTTAACTTCAGCTACATTTGGAAATCCGCGTTGTCCCTCACATTGATCATTTTAAATCACTGGTTTATAATCCTAACTGAGCAGATTATCTGTATTTATTGTTAGTTTTTGATTTATTATTTGCTCTGTTCAACTCTGTTGAATGTTTTTAAATGTGCATTAAATATAAAAAATGCTCTATTTCTTGCTTTTTAATGAAAAAAAAAATTACATTGGACCAATTTGTGCACATAGTTCGGCAGAATCAGGATCCAAAGTGAAAGAACAGATTTTCCACTGAGGTCTTTGTGCTTTCTTCATTTGCACAAGCCAGGCAACATAAGCAACCACTGTAACATTAATTTAAAAAAGTATATGAGCTACCACAAAAGTAGACACAATGCACACCCAGTGAATTAAAACGTTGTCTCATAACTGTTTAGTTTGAGCTTCTAGTTGTTGTTACATAACTTAAAAGTTCAAACTCGCTCCCACAAGATTTGTGACATCATGACAGATTTTGCTCTGAGGAAACAAACACATTCTTATAAGAGGGAAGAAGGTGGAAGCTCACATCAAAGTTTTGAAAGTATGCCTGAATGGTTCCGTAAAGTTACCAAACTAAAATCCTGGTAATGAAGCGCAACCACAATAAAAGGTAACAGAAAGAAACACAAGCAGCAAGATGACAAATGAGCCTTTTTCCAATCCAGCGTGCATTCTTGCATACTAACAGAGAAAGTGAGCTTGTGCTTAAAATGATGCCTCTATTTCAGTGTAAAGAAACGATTTTAATGGTAAAATACAATTACATTTTCTTAAGCTCCATCCATTATCTTTACACACTTAATTAGCATAAAGTACATCAAATGAGCTGCTTTTCTGTGTTAAGTTTGGATTATTTTAAACCTATTGTGTTATTCTTTCTATTATTTTCATTGTGGTTGGATTTGTCAAAGCAGCGATTTTCATCTTAATTACAACACACCCCTTTGTGCTTGTATTTGGACGGCAATTAGTGCATTCTGTTTATATAAATATTACAAATACGTATAAGACGTGGTGCTGAAAAATCCTCTGTGATGGTTGTTTTTATATTACAACTAGCAGTCAAAAAGTCTTCAGGAGTGAAAGTGATTCCTAAACTGCTGGATAGGTTTTTATCACATGCTTTTATCGTACAGTTTTTATCAAAGTAGAAACGGGGCGGGGTTCTCTTACACTCGTCACAAAATATCTCATGGGAAACTACAAGGTATGTTTATGTACAACTTCATCTCCCATCAATTAAAGTCCCCTGAAAGGAATAAGGTTATTCTGCAATAAATACATTAAAAAATTGTATCACATGATTAGATTAACACATAATGACTCCAAAAGATATCACAAACATGACAAACGCATCCTAATATATTTGATGCTTTCAAGCGGTCCCTCCGCTCCACGTTGAACTTGTTATCCATTACATCATCAGGTTTGACAGCACTAAAACTTCCTCTAACACCGGTCTAGTCTCAGCACTCATCCTTCAGGTCATAGAGATGAAAACACTTCCTGATCATCAGCAGGTTCTTCAGCAGCAGCCTCCGTGCTCCACGTCAGGAGAGTCTCACCATCATCATCCAGTTGTTCTGTCGTGGTAATATTCACGAAAAGAACCACAGAAGTGCTTCCACTTCCTGTTCACATTGATCTGGACTCTTCTGCATTCATTAATGGCCTGTACTTGTGGTGGTGGGGGGACACTCAGACGGATTCTGTCTCAGGGGGTGCACACGTTGAGTAAGCTGGAGGGACAGGGCTGGGTTTGATGGCTCTGCTCTTCATGTAGGAGATCAGCTGCTCAGGGATTTCCGCCAGAACGTCTTTAGCTAGCCGCGCCATGCTGAGCACGTGGTTACCGGTGCGGTCCATGTAGTCTCTGAACGGTACAAACTGTTGTGACACAGGAAGGAAAGAGATCAATACCTTCAAGTCACACACAGTTCTGTTCTGCAGGCCATACTGTGACTGGTTAATGGTAATGCATGATGTTAAATCTTTCCCAGCATCTCTTTTTGCCTCTCAGGCCAGTATGCACATCGTTTGCTTTACTTTTTTTGCTGAAATTAAATTAGGATTTATAACTTTACTGAACCTAGATGAGCCAGCGGCATTTGACCAGGTCTTACCATCAAAAGTTCTACTTTTAGGCTGATATGAATAAAATGAGAAGATCTGTGTACATTCTTGGTAATTCCTCATGTTAACACTGTTTCCATATATTTAGATAATGATACTTAACAACTTGGTCTAAAAACTTAAATTACATCAAGATAAACTCACAATCACTTTTTTGCAGGAAAATGTTTATTTGATTGAATAAATAATATTATAAGACATCTTGTTCTTTAACTTTTTGCACAAGTTTAAACAGAAACTGAGTTTGACAACACAAACTGAATTTCTCAGGCTGTTGTCTCGCAGTAAAAGAAAACAATGAATAAAATGAATAAGCTCTGGTTTCCAAGTGTGTTAAAGATCACCAATGCACAAATCATCAATATTCATTATAAGTATTCAGTTAAACCCAGTGATCTTAAAGAAAAGGAAATAGAGCTTGAACTTTAAAGTAGCTAAAACATCACATTTACTTTTTCCAGAAGTTTGATGGTTACTGAAAGTCTTAACACATGATCATATGTTATAGTCCTCTTTAATATAAACTGTATTTTTAATTAAAACTAAACATAAAATGTCAAATTAATGTTCATTCATTACTAGCTGTAAATCCTTAAGCTTATCTACAATTTTAAAACTTAAACTAAGCTTCAGAATAATAGGTTTCAACCAAAGACAATATTCAACTGTCTGTGTTTAAGGTTGCATTTATGTTTAAAAAATATATATGTTCAAAGAAAGTTACATTTGCTAAAAAAAAAAAATAAATCTTTATCTTTAAAAGAAATGTACTGTATATCTTAATAAAGTAAATCTTTGCCCCAGTTTCTAAACATTTGTATCTAAAGTGTGAATAGAGAAAGATGTTCTTAAATGTAATTCTGAATCATTCAGGTTAGATAAATAGGAGCTTAAAAAGAAGAAATCCAATTTCTTCCACCTCGAGCTGTTTAGTGCAGACTGTCAGGTAAAATAAAATGTCATGACATCAGGCTCAGGAATTTGACAGAACATGTAAAGCTATGCTCACAGATGGAAAAATGATCATTTCTTTTTGTTGAACCTTCATTAAATATTGAATGTGAGAAATGTTTTACCTGTACAATGTCTCTTTCTGCCAGTTTTCCCCTGGAGGAGATTCTGACGTCATCACCGTCCAGTTCAACCATGGCTAAAGAGAGAAAACGTCTCAGTGACAAACCTTCTTAATGGGGCTTTGGCATCTAATTGCTTACTTAAGACGCTAATGAGGCCAAACACATGTTCATACTGTGAACTGATGTCCCTTTATAAATTGGTTTAATAATAACATATTCAAAACAGTGAGACAACAGACTTGTTTAATTGATTTTCCTAACAGTAAAACCTTTGTTAAGGATCCTCACCATCAAACTCAGCTTGGCCCACTCCAACTATGATGATGGACATGGGAAGTTTGGCTGCCTGTCATAAGAAAGAACCAGCAGTCAGTCAGATTAGAGGAGTTACATTCCCATGTGTGCCGTTTTCTCCTTCGTTCTTGCCTGCAAAGTTAACATTTTAAACAGCAAGCTTGATTTCCCTGAGAGTCACAGAATAAAAACAATACAGGGAAGAAAAATAGGAATAGGACAATTATGCATAACAGAATGTGTTTCTTGACTGTTTCACATCTCATTATGTCGCAGTTTGTTTTGTCCAGGGTGTTCAGAAAACACAACATCCATTATTCAACTCAGGCAGATATAAATCCTGCATATAACTGATTATTTTAACTAACCACTATACACATTGTCCAGTTTACGCTTCCCGCTACCAATATAGATGGTCCTATTTAAAGCTGGAGCAGAACATGCTGTTATAATCAAAACATGCCAAACAAATTCCAACAGTGCTTATTATATTTGTCAGAGTCGGCGCTCTGCAGAGTATGAGAGTTTAAATCTGGCGTTTGGAGCTGCAGTTCAGCTCTGATTGTGTCTCATACTCAAATGTTTTTTTTTACAAGGAAATGTGAGCAATATATGCAAGAGAGGTCAAAAACTAAAGTGACTAAGATATATAATATATCGTTTAGATGAAAGGTGGAAAAAGTCAGAAAATACATTTAAGGAGTTTAAACTTTAATCTGAAAATAAATTGTGTTCCAAGTAGGATTCTGGTGTTCGTCGGATTGACAGAAGGAGACAGGTTTTACACTGCTGCGACACGTGTAAGGTTAATGCTTCACATACATAACTTACATTACCTCTTTATAACGTTAAGATATAAAAACAAAGTTTCAACACTCATCATCAAAAACGCTTTTTGACCTGTGTATTTAAAGATTTGGTTCAAACCTGAAGTGTTTTTTTTTTCTGAAGGAACTGAGTAGTTAATGTCAGCCTCTGTTGAAAAAAATGGTTTATTCTGACCAGATTGATGATCTAAAGGGAAGCCGGAGTCCTTAGCTCATCAATCAGAATTAAGCTTTTTTCTCCAAATTTAGGACGTTCAAAAGCTATCTACAACAGGTAGAATATTTATTGCTCCGGTTCTTCCCAAAAAATCCTGCTTCAAAGGATTAGAACTATTCATTTAACTCAAGCCAGCACAAATATTAAATGTGGTTCATAATAAGTTTAAGAATCGTCTTCTGAACAGCTTGTGGTGTAGATGCTGTGCCACATGACCCTAAACCACAGCACCGATGCACAAAATATGGAAGCCCAAGCATAAATGAGTGAATATGTGCTAGACATGCTTTTACAGGGTAAAAAGTAGGTCAGCTTTCCTGGAAAATCCTCCCACAGGGAAAAGTCTGTTACAGATGGGAGTAAATAGACTTGAGAGGACCACCCCCTTCATGGTCTTTATCAATTTCCCCCTCCAACTCCTTCCCCTTTTATCTTCTTCTCCACGACCTCTTCCTGAGGCAAATATATATATATATATATATATATATATATATATATATCATATTCAGATTGCCCCTCTTCCAGCAGTCCAAATCCCACACGCACGTACAGTACCTATAAATGCCAGATCAAATCCTGCTACCAGAGCTGAATTATTCAGGCTACACTATTTGTTACTTTGCTCGTAGTGTAAGTCACTCAGGGGACCTCACTCCGTCCATGTGTCTGAACTCAAACAGCAGAAAACAACGACAGTCTGAAAAGACACCTCTGATGATGGTTTAGCCAACATTAAGGAAACATTTTGTACGTTTGACCCTCCGACCACAAACAAAAAGACAGTTTTTCACTGCATGCAGGTGGAAGATAACAGTTTGTATTCTCAGTGGTTTTCGTTTCTGAAATAAATAAATTATAAGTTTACGGGCAATGCTAGATACAGTATATGTGTAATGACTAAACTAAAGTAACCATGTCTGCTTGAGGACAATGGTCTGACCCAAACCAGTGAACAATCTTATTATGGTTGAAGTACAGTGTGGATAAAGAAAGTGTTGATTTCAACAAACTCTCATAAATATAGTGGATTATTTTAATATATATATATTTTTTAATCATTTCAAAATCAATCTTTTTTTTATTTATTTATTTATTTTAATCTGTCCAGAGGACCTGACTTAACTTTGTTAGATTTTTCTACCTGGATTATTGAGCATGCATCAGGAAACTTTGTTGATTTTTTTTAAATCAATTAAAACAATAATAACAACAAATTTCTCACTACATCTTACATCTTAAGTATATCATTTAATTATCTGATTCCTATTAAACTCATTCTGACCAAAAAATAAAAGTCCTGTAAATGGACCACAAACTTACAATTTTTTATGGATTTCATTGTTACTGGTAAAAATACTTTTCCATTCAGACAACAAATGGCCAACTGCAGAGCTTTTAAAATTAATTAATTAATTTAATCTAATACTGTAATAATAGTAATAATAATAATCTATAATTTTGTCTTCTAATTCAAAGTGATAGTCTTATTTGGAATCCTAAAATCAAAACTGGAGCTTAAAGAAACATTAAAATAAAAATAGTACTTCAGGTTTTCTTCACCCTGAAGTTGTTCTGTTCAAGCTGTATAAGTGGCTGAAAGCTAAGCTGCAGTGTTTGGGGGATAATCAGAAAAAAACAGTTTATTACTGATAAGCCATTAGTAGAAGTAGTAAAATTACAAGCCAATATCTGCTTTATGCAATTTTTAGTAAAAGCTCTGAAGTAGCACAGCACAAAGCCAAATTGCAGACATTAGTGTTGCAAAGAACTTTTTGTTCGTATTCCTTCTCTACAGAGCAAAGGCTGAATGTGACGTAAAAAGAAGAACATCCAGGCTTTGACTCTCTGAAGGCAGAAGAGGAAACTCTGGTCCTGAGCGGCAGCAGAGTTCATGTTGAGCAGAGCAGCAGACAAGATCTTAAAAGGAAGGTGTGGCTGTTCGAATGGTTTGATTAACAGTCGCAAATTCCCTTTAAACCCAGTCTGCTGGGGGTCAGAGCAGAGATGCTGTGGGGGGTGGGGGTTACCTGGTCAACGACAAGCCTTAAATCTGCACGCTCACATGTTGTCAAGACACAGCAAACAAACTGCATGAAGAAATAAACACACGGCTTGCTCTCTGAAAGGTGACCTAATCAGTACACCTTTATTAAACTTAGCATGTTGAACAAAGCTGCTGCCTGAGGGAGGAGAAAGATTTAGAGAAATATTGGACAAAGCATAAAAGCACAGGGAGAAATACAAGAAAACACATGTAAATCCGCAAAGTGGCTTATAAATTCACAAAGTACAGCAGATTAAAAAAAATAAATAAATCAGAGTCACAGTAAAATAAAATCTCCTGAAACACTAACATCCCCACACACTTACGTTCACAATGGCCTCCTTGGTCTGAGCCATGTCTGAGATGACTCCATCAGTGATGATGAGCAGGACGAAGTACTGGGATCCATCCTGAACTGCTTCTGCATACCTGAGAAAAAACAAAGTCGGACGTGTTAGTTACATGAAACTTTTAGGCTGGCGTTAAACAACCAGAATAAAGTGTGTCACAGATTATTTTAAAACATGATCTTCTGAGTGAGCGACTGAAGAGCGTAATATAAACATGTAAAAAGCTAAAATATGTCATATAGCTTTTTAAATCTCAAAGGTCTATCCAGACACTATTGCAAAACCCACCAGAGACACAACAGCGAGCGTGTCCTAGTTTCTCTTGCCCGTTTCTGGCTGCCCTATGAATAATTTATTAAACTATTTATGCAAGTGCAGCGGTGTTGTTTTTTCAGAACATTATTGATTGCCTAGTACTCATTTGACCAGACTTGATGAGCCAGGAGAGGGCAGAGCAAAAACAAACAAAATACAAAGTGGATTATTGCCAGATCCAAGGACAGGTCAAAGGTCAGCCCTCCACCCTCGCCACCAGTTTGATGAATTTGACTACGAGATGCTGACATTTTAATCAAAGGGCGTGCGTGTCAGTGACAGCAGCAAGAGCGATGAGCAGTGTTAAGAGATTAAAGAGACATTTGTCCTCTGCAGCTTCTTCATGCAGCCCGAGACATTCAGGGGTATTACCTGAACTGAGTAGCTCCCAAGTCTAACAGATTCCTTCATGTCTGAGAGCTTACAAGGAGCAATTTAAGAGTAGTCACCATTTATCGTCCTTTGTAACATCCATTTTAAACAGCATGTGCCACATGAACACCATTCCAACCACATGAGCTGCAACTTCTCTGTATCATTTTAGTAAAAACAATGGTTTCATTCCTGCTGTGGTCATAACAAAACTATTGGGACTGTAAAGAGTGTGACTTCATAAATACTTTCAATTGCTTCAAACCAACACTATTCACAACTATAATGAGACATTTTATCCCAGTAAGTTCCTTCTGAGACTCTTTTACGCTTGTATTTTTATGCTTGAAATATACTAACTGGTCCTTCAGGGAGTTTTCTTCTTGCAAGGTTTCGGGTGGACAAGATTGTGAATTTATTTGCACTGCCAATTGTGCTTTTAGGTTTCTCAGCACTATGCACTTTAAAGTCAATTGTCTGGTTTTTAGCCCAATAACTGGAAAGTTCTGGATAAAATTGCTCTTCTTACTTTGTGTCTCTGGTGGAACAGAAGTTCTTTCATATTTATGAAAAAGCAAATAAGCTTTTAATTCAAGCTGTTTAATTATTACCCATCACTGAGATTAAACTTGTGTTGTTATTATTTTTACATTCTTAATTAGCGAGTAGACTGCTGAATGTAGTCGATTTGAAAACGCTAAAAAGTCCAATCTAAAGTTATAAGTAAAAAGTTGTTAAAAAGGTTTAAAACTAATGGTATTTAATGTCACTGATGGCCTTGAGTATAAGTCTGTCGTCGGCTTAATGCCACAAATATGTTGCAAAATAAATTACTATGTTAAAATTAAAAAAACGGAGTAAAGATGAACAATAAAATTGCAGAAAAATAAAACAGGATCGTTTCTAAGAAAGTGAAAAGCAGATTGGAAACAAATTTTTGTCAAATATTTTATTACACAGGCAACAGGTGAAATATACTTCAATCCCAAATTTAACCAAAATAATGCTTTTTTGTTTTTACTTTTACGTTGACGTTTATTTGATTGCATATGAACCTAATTTTGTTAAATTTTAAACGTTGATTTACAAACAAATTTAAGTAACGGAATATATCCATTTTGTTATGACTTTATTGTTGTCTGTGCCTCATGTGTTGCTTTTTGTCTAAAACAGTTCTCTCTTGTAAGTGAGTCCTCGTGACTCAATAAGACTAACCTGTATAAATAAAGGTTGAATGATAAATATCATTATATCTGCAATGAAACAACAGACACGTAAATGAAGAACTCGCTGCATCTTTTTGTTATTTGCATTGTCCCTAGCTTGTTATTAATGTGGTACTTCTACTTTTACTAGGGTACATTTTTGTCTGTTTCTTTGTACTTTTACTGAAGTACCGTGTTTGAGTACTTTCTCCACTGTCTGTGGGTTTATTTAGGAAACTGTTGTGTAGGAACTTCTCCAACACCATCAGAAACTGAAACCATAACCACTGGTTTTGGGTTGTACATCTGTTAGTACTAATATTTCAAATGTTTCAACCACAGGAGGAAGTTTTTTTGTTTTCGAGCTTCAGTCACGTTTTAAATAGTCTTTTCTGCTCTCTGACACATTGACATTTGTACTGTATCTGTGACTTTGAGCATGTTCTCCATTTACAGTGAGGCTATATCACTGAACAGTGTGACTCATCAGCACTTTGTGAACGGCAACATGACATGAAATCAGTTCCCCTGCAGTTTACGCCGCCTTACGATCACACTTTCATCGCTTTAGATGTCTAAAAATATTGTGGATAGCACTCAAGCGTCTGGCCCCACATACGCCTTATTACCATTTCTTTTCATCTCCGCCTGGCAGCTGACTGTTTGTTTTCCCATCATTAGTTCTGCTCAATTCCAAGAGAAACCGCTGACTTAATGGCTCTGATGGTGTGGAAGCCTGGTGAAGGTTTTTCACAGACATGAAAAGTGACTGTGCTGAGATTTATTCTCTGGGGTAGAGAGTTGTGTTCGTACTTTGCCACGTGATTAACAATGGGAGCGAAGTTGGTGGGTCCATACAGCTGAACTGTCTTAAGGCTTTGGTGATAAGCCTCAAGAATCCCATCTATACCGTTACAGTACGGGTTCTCAACGTTGCCATTCTGAAAGAAACAAAACAAGTGCATTGTTGTATCAAAATGTAATTATCTCAACACATTTTGTTGATGTAAATTGAGGTCATGAACTTTAAACTCCTGGAATTAGCAAATAGATCACCCATTCATGCAAAGCAAGTAATATTTTGTTAACCAAGTCATATTTTATCCATATGCTGAAAGTTGACGCATAAGTTCGGAGCTCATGGTGTTTTTAGTCTGATGTGTGCAGTACAGGTAAAGTATGTTGGACCAGAACTTTTAAAGTTATGTTTAATGTTTCTTTCTCCTCTAATGGCATTAGGATGAATGAACAAAGTAATCAGTATCGTAGAGCTGATCAGAAAATACTCAGACTCTGTTCAACTTCACATTTTGTCCTGTCGCAGCCTCAGAGTAGCATCGCTCAAATTTATTTACCACTTTCAAATCGAAACCTAAATTTCTAATTTTTCTAGTGTTGAGGTTTAATAGTAGCTAATGTAGCAATGTTTTACACATTTCATGAGATGTTTTTTTTATTTAAGCCTTGACAAAGACAAAAAAAAAGCCCCTAAATTTGTAAGTCATTAGCCTAGCATGTAGACCTGCTCGTTTCTCCAGACTTTGACTGTTCTTCCAAAAAACAAACTGTCCAGATGACATGATTTAACTGTTTTGTCACTGGTGTTGCTGTTCAAAGACACCTATTGATAACTACCGTATTTTCCTGCGTATAAGTCACATTTAGTATGCGCTTATTTAATGGTCAAAACAGCTTCATTTCGCCTAGGCCATCCATCCATCCATCCATCCATCGTGGCTGGAGCCGCGAGCTCGCCAACGTTCCTCCGCCTGCACCAGCTGAGTAAAGCGAGCTGGCACGAGAGGACTCGCTGTTGCAGTTTTTCGAAATTTAAAGCGTCAGTCAAAAATTGTGTTATGAATATGAAAAAAAAAACTTATATAAGTCGCTTCAGCTTATAAGTTGCAGGACTGACAAATCTAAGCTAAAAACTGCGACTTATATGGCGGAAAATATGGCAGTTGACAACATCACATTAAAAATGACCAGAATAACCCTTTAAATCTTCATGCTTGTAAGGCACCAAGTTTTCACCAATTCTTCTGTGTAGATCCTCTGTAAGTTCTGTCAGTCTGGACTGGACAGTCTCTCCAGATTAGAAGCAGTTTGCCTCAATAAAAGCTCAGATCAGCCACTCAAGGAGACTCACAATGGACTTTTTGATTTATTTAGTTTGGGCTTAAATATGATTAGATCCACTGTCCAGTTAAAACATAATTTTTTCCTGCAGTCTGAGGTTCTGAGAACTCCAGAGCACTTCATTAGGAATTATCATTTTATTATCCTGATCAGTTTTGCCTGATAAGTTACACTTTTATTTATTTTTTTGTATTTTTGACCGCCTCGCCCATGAGCTCTTTAAACAAACTGAGGAAGAGAATTGATTGATTGTTAAATTAACTGAGAGCATAATCAAAAGCAGAAAAGACTTGACAGAATAATAAGAAGGCCCCTTTTGTTCACTACTAATGAATGATTCAAAATACTGCATATGTTCTTCTGTCAATAATAAATCAAAACATTTTTTAAAATCGTTTGTTTTTTCACTTATGTTCATGCTTAGGGAGAAAAATGAACTATTATCATAAGCTGTGGCAAAATAAGACTTTAATCTCTTCGGCAAACAAGAATTAAACTTGAGCTTTTCAATAGTAGTTCATCTAATATTCTATTAAATACAACTGATGCAGCAATTTGCTCTTTTTGCTCAAATAAGCCAAATTCCTGTATTCTGATGTGCTGCAGGCTTGAGGGCTGAGTGACATTCTGAGGAGGAAAAAAACCACCCCCAGAGATGTGCTTGTCAAACTTTGCTTCAAACGCTGTCTTCCCTGACCAGAAGGCAAATTTTAAACTGAGACAGCATAACAAATATTACACCAAAGAGTGTAACTTTACTTTTGAGTCCACTTACATGATTCCAGCGTGGAAATGTTCAATTATATGGCGAGATGAATCTTAATTAGCAAATTTTAATAGAAGCATGGAGTGATGCAGATGCTACCCTGTAGACATGCTCCTCATTAGGCTGTACTATAGCAGCCTGAGTACATTAGCTGGCTGAGAGAAGCTAAATTGATTTAAGAATCCTTTGGCCCTACAGAACCTAATTTGCACTATAAAGGATAAATGGAATTCCATCTGAATTATGCATGTTAAACGTGTGGCTTCATTTATGCCTAAAATACCTAATCCATAGAGCTCATATAAACATTTTTACCCAAACATGTGGTCTCAGCTTTAGTGTTTGGGCCAAAAGTATCTCCAAACAGTTCACAAGAAGTTAAAGGAAAAGTTTTTTACAGCAATGTTTAAAATAATCTGATAGTTTACTCACCAGTGGGAACTCATGGGATACCCTCCAGTCAGGCGGTAGCTTAGCACCAAATCCCAGGGCAGGGAACATCTTATCACTGTCATAGTCCTGGATGATCTCTCCAACAGCCTTCAGAGCCATGGCATAGGCATTCATCTGATAAGGGTTCATGTAGTGCAGTGAAGTGGACTGCGATGGATTTCCTTTGGAGACAGGAAAACTCAGGGTCAGTGATGCAAACCAGCAGGCTGAGAGGGAAGTGACAGCTGCACGAGGAGAAACAGAGAACGACCCAAAACTAAACAGGACACTTAGAATCAGAGCAGGAACTAAAAAAAAAAGCTGCCGTATATTCAACACTGGGATTGTGCAAATGGCTGGAGTGTGGAAATGTAAAAAATGTAAGCTTATATAAGATGCAGACAATAACTTAAATTCAGTTTGAGCACAGAAAGAACATATTGACTTGCTAACTAAGAAAGAAATGTTGCCATCTGATTCTATTTTCAAAGCAGAATTTACTATCAAGTCTATTTATTTCAGTATTTCAAAAACTTTAAATGCTTTGTTGGTTTGGTTTTTATTTTGCATGTAATACATTTTGTTTAGAAATACTTTTGCTCTGTGTCCAAAATCAAAAGCATTGGATCGTGATGAACATGCAAACACTACAATGAAAAATGCAACAGAACAAAAAAAAAAAAAAAAGAGAGAGAGACAAGATCAGAAGCAGAGAGAAAACTCATAACATCGTCATACATCTGATTATAAATGAGAGCACACGGCGCTCACCGTTTGATGCCGTGAAATCAATGGCCACTGTGAAGTGAATCTGAGTCCTGGAACAGATGAACAAGGAAAATGTTAACAAAAGGGAGGCAGAATAATTCAAATCTGCAGTTTAACGAGGCTCTCTCAGGTTCTCCAAGTGTTTAGTCTTTTATCAGAGGAGAAGTGTGACAAGCACACACCTAAACTCTGTGTTTTTTAAATCCACCTTTATTATCTTTCACAGCCACAGTCATTTATGCTAAACAGCTTCTTGTTGAGCTTTTATTAAAGTCAAATTTCATTGAAAAAAGCTTTTAAAGAGCGTTCTAATTCAAAAACTTACATTATGATTACTGCAAAAAACATTTGTATACTCAAATGTTGCAGGTTCAGAACAAATTAGCAGAAGCAAGAAAAACACAAGCAGATGGAAGAAGCTCTGCTGATCAGTATATTTCCTCTTTTCTGCTGGGTAATTAGGAAAACATATTGATTTATTTAAATAATTGACAAAGTCTGTCTTTAATTAACAGCTGGTCATGGTAAAAACCCTAAAGTTTCAATAATGTTGCTGCAACAAATTAAGGAAACTAAAGATAAGACTTTCAGGACACAAACATTTATGTCTTAAAAAAACAATTAATTTATATTAATTGTTTTTTTAAGACATAAATGTTCAAAAAGTGAATTTCTCGTCAGCCTGTAGATAGTTCATAACATGCCTCACTGGATCTTTGTTCAGCTTGGTTGTTGCATAATGAATAAAAGGTTCTGGTGCCCCACTCACTCCATTAAAGCTCAAATGAAACCTTAGTTTCTAAAAACTGTGGAATATTTTTTATTCATGAGTATAATAATCGCCAGAACCCAGAAAAGAAACTAAACATGGCCTGTTTCCCCAGAGAGACAAATGACGAGTAAAAAGAAGGGGCACTCAGATCAAAGTGTGTGCCCTTTCGTTGTGATTAACACTGATTGCCTCTTCCTGATTCCAGCTCCATTCAGATATTCACACGAGCAGCATCTGAGATAATGGCGGCTTCCTGCCGCAGAGACTGACCTCGGCTCATTAATCAGCATTGAGCTGAAACGCTCAGCTGACAGAGGAGAATTGTTACGTTTGCATGCTGCCTTCATTTGAAAGTCTCTACTGATTTCTGTTGTTGGTTTCAAATGTTTAAGTAAAAAAGCAGAGTGGTGAGATGCAGTTAGGGCTGCAGGAAATTACATAAAGGACACGGGTGATAATTTAGACTGAACGTTGGAGATTAAGTACCAAAATCTGCTGTTATGTCAAGACTCTAACAAGAAAAGCTGCATTATTAGACTTTTTAATTATTTTTCCCCCTGCTTTAACATTCTGCATTTCTTTTGATCATTCTAACCTTAATTTAAAAGTAGCTATAATAAAGTTTTCATAAGATGTCCTGTTCCTAATCCTAATATTGACTGTTTCTCATATCATTTCTCTGATAGATTACAGCTTCATCAAAGTCTTCGATACACTGCAGAGCTAATCACAAAGATCCACAGGGTTCTGTATTTGGACAAATATATTTAGCCTTATACTTCTGCTGTTAGGAAACATCAGAATCAGAATAAGCTTTAATGTCATTACACAGTTAAGTACTGCAAAATTATGTTCCGTACAGCCGTCCTAAAGATGGATGGAGGTGTACAGGGGCTGCATCTTCTAAGAAGCGCTGCCCTTATTGCTTAGATAGAAAAAGGGAAGACACAGAAGGAGAGAGAGGTCTAAAAAATGATCTCTCACACAATGTCCTTAACAGGGCACAGTTTAAGGTATCGAAAAAATCTACCACGGCAAGCAATGTATATAGACACAATACATAAGCATGGACGACAAGACGGTGAGATTTGTCTATGAGCACTTTCAGATAGTTTCCATAGTCCTGATGAGATGTTACAGTGTCTCTCAGCTCGAACAAGTATCTATAGTCCTGATAAGATGTTAGTGTCTCTCAGCTGGTACGACTATCCATAGTTCTGATAAGATGTTACAGGGTCTCTCAGCTGGGACGAGTATCCATAGTCCTGATAAGATGTTAGTGTCTCTCAACTGGTACGAGTATCTATAGTCCTGATAAGATGTTAGTGTATCTCAACTGGTACGAGTATCTATAGTCCTGATAAGATGTTAGTGTCTCTCAGCTGGTATGACTATCCATAGTCCTTATAAGATATTAGTGTCTCTCAGCCGGTACGAGTATCCATAGTCCTGATAAGATGTTACAGTGTCTCTCAGCTGGTAAGAGTAGCCATAGTCCTGATAAGATGTTACAGTGTCTCTCAGCCGGTACGAGTATCTATAGTCCTGATAAGATGTTAGTGTCTCTCAGCTGGTACGAGTATCTATAGTCCTGATAAGATATTGGTGGGGTGTAACGTTTATAGTAACGTATAGTAATATAGTAACGTTTTCCACTGCAGAGCAGCCTCAACTAAACTTAAAAGCCATAAGAAAATAATCAGATAAATTACAAGAAGGAGCTGAAGATCTCTAGAGACATCGTAGCCAACATGGACACGTGTTCCATAAATCTGCAGCAGCAGTTGCTACTTCCTGTTTAAGGCTTTTTGTCTTTTCACATTTTTCAACCAAATGAGTGCCACGCAGAGAAAACATTTAGCTGAGAATAATTTCAAAAAGACACATTTAAACAGTAATTTTAATATCAAGCATGCACAGTTTAAAATGCATGCATTTATAGCCACCAGTCTACAGGGTGGGGGGTGAGGTGGTTATGAATTTGTCGTAGTGTTTTGTTGCGTAAAACAGATCAGATGTCATGGTTATTTTTTTATTTAAAAAGCTAAAAACCCTAAAATGTTTGCGCATTTCGCTACAACTGTACTCAGCTGAATTCTTTAACTTGTAATGCAAAGTGAGGATTTATTTAGAGGCTGAGGAAATTACTTTGAGATTAAGAAATCGATCCAGAATAGTGTTGATGCTGATGCTGCAGCAGAGTTTGTTTTGTTGGTTCATTAGGAAACAACCAGGGACTCATCTGAAGATGCAGCATCAATCACGGTCATCCTCAAATCTATATTTCTGCACTGAATGTTTGATAGTTATTTATTTATTTGGTTATATTTCTTCTTTTCTTTTTCCTTAGATTTTTTTAAAGCTTTCTTCTTTCAGTGCTTTGCTCAAATGGCAAATTAATGTACCATCATTATTTCTTATAATTGGCCAGGAGTTATTACATCTGACATCAGCCTTTGAATGATCTTACAATCAGATCTCCATTTTGTTCTGCGCTAAAATTACAACTCTCAAACCAGTTTTTGTGTCACATTCAATTAGTTTAACAGATACTGAAAGAATACGAACAAATGTTGAAGTGGCACGTTGACTTTCTCCAGTTAGAAAAAACACAAGGTTTTGAAAGTTGACCTTTTTGATGCAGTGTCTAAATTTTCAGCACACACACTTACAGATTGTGTATCCTACCCCACAGTTAAAAAATAAAAATTAACTAATTAAAAGCCCAGTCGTTTGAATTATCAAGAAAAAGTTAAATGAACCAGTTTATATTCAGTTTTTCTGTATCATAAATTTTCAGTGGAATGAGCGTATATGACAAACAAAAGGTAAACTGTTTTTATTTACATTGTTTATTCTGTAATTACTTCATTCACATTTGAGTTTCTGTATTTTCCTGCAGTGCACAGAGTTTATTATTTGTAGACTGTAAAAACTGTCTGAAAACTAAAGTGAGACTTTTAGCCACTCAAACTCCGTTTTAACAACCGTTAGATGCTGAAACTGATGAGGCCCCAAATGGTCATGACTGTTTCTATTCTTGGGCCAGTCTGAGTTTCTGGTTCCTCGGAGAAAACCGAACACAGCGGCGTTTTGTGCTGATGCAAAGTGAAGTGTTCTGCCTCTCCTTTCAGCTAATCTGAACATGAATCTAACAACTGCGGCACCATCTCAGAACAAAACAGCAGGTACCGTAAAACTGAGAAGGTCAGCACACATAACTACTCCTATTTTATTTATTTATTTTATTTTTGTACAAGGCAAAAATCATGATGCACGCATTACAATATAACCTCATGGGAAAAGGACAAAAATGTCAGAGTTTAGGAGAGGCTCCACTTTTTCATTATGGTGCATACAGACTGCAAAGCTGGCCTATATGAAATATTAAAAATAAAAAACAAATATTGTCACTTTATCCATTTCAGATAGTTTGAAATGGAGCGATTGAACCTTAAAATGATCCTGACACAATAGTGCCATTACACGGCTGATTCAGCTCCAAATTAAATTTAAAATGAATATAAATCTTTCATTAGCCTCTCTGAATCGGAGCACTGTATGGCTTTTGGACTTTAATTATCTCTATTTGACTATATCTCTGCACCAATTGAAGGTTAATGAAAAAGACTTCCATTTCAGTAAAACTGGTCATAGTCCAATGGTGGGTCTAAAAAAGGAAAATTGCCTTTTCCTCCCCGCTTTTAAGAAACCATCTAAAATGCAGTGTGTTAGCTCTCACCTGCCAGAGATGGAGCAGTAAAGCAAAATCGTATGAAAGGAAAGAAATCAATAGCAGAGATCTAAAATATCAACACGGGTCTTAAATCTGCTTTATACAGCCTGCTGCTCAGGCTCCTTTTCAGATTTCCCATCATCTGCCTGAATAACGCTGTTGTCAGGCACCTGAGTACATTTTGTTGTTTTTGGTTCTTTTATTTATTTGCCGGAGGTGAAAAGAAGTCATTCCTTTCACCCGGTAAGCACAGATCTCATATCAAACTTAGCAATCCACAAGACAAAGTGCACGTACGAAACATTTCTTCGTGCCAAAGCCATGAATTATAAACAATGTGTTGGTGCATATTTGGGTGCAAACGATTTAAACAAGAGCAGAATCAAATATGAATCTGATTTAGGAATGTTCTTTAAAAAAAAGAAACAATTTATTGTGTATGGGGGGACTTGCTACCATCACAAAGATAACAACATATATTAGAATGTAGTCACATTTATTATAGCTGATATATTTTTTATGATGTGTTCAATATTTGTGAATAAATGCTCATGTTTTATTCAAACTTCATAATAATCACATCTGCTTATTTTCTCAGAAAACACACCGACAGCTCTCAGGATCCTTTATCTGTAATGTAAAAATTAATTCAATGCAAGGATCGGTTTGTGTTTCTTGTCCTTTGTTTAAAGTTTAAACGATCGGGCTAGTTTTAATTATGTGAGTGTTGCGAAACCCTCTGAGACAGAATTAGTTCAGATCATCAAGCTGAGTTAACTTGATGAAACATGACACTTCAAGGTGTTCCAATGAATCAACAAATCACAAGTTACTTTGTCTAAAAGTCTCTTGAGGTAAATCCTGTGAACCTGATGCATTAATTCCAGCAGACCCAGTTAATGTTTCACATCTCAACCAGCAGCACAGTCACGGTTTTATCCCTTTCACTGACAGAATTTGTCAGATTTTCTTCATTAGTCCATTGCACAAACTCTTCATTCATTCAACCTTTATTTATACAGGTTAGTCTCATCACAATCTGTTAAATGCACTATATATATTTTTTCTTTCTTACTGATAGCATGAAAATACCTGTCTCCTCCACCTGTCTTGGATTTCTTTGCTCTTTATGTGATTTTATATCTTTATGCCTCAAGGCGCAGCGAGAGCTGTAGGTTCTGCTGTTATTTCTGGTAGCAAGGCTGTATATATGGGAGGACATATCTACTTTGCATTCTCAAACAGAACCTCTTCGTAATGTAACACCAGCACACAAGCTTGTTTAGAAATGTTTAGCCATTTAGAGTGAATGCTAGCTTTTTAAACAAACCACTGTCAAGGCAGGAATCAGCTGGAAAAAACAAAAGTTTGACCCATGTGCTTTAAAAAAAAACAATTGCTCAGTCCAGATTTATGTCTTCCTTGTCTTCTCTGAAGGTGTCCATTATAAATAAATCAAAACTTTATTCATTTGATTGTGATTCTTACATACATTTATGCATTTATACATAAATTTTTTACGGACAAACGTATACATAGTTAAATTAAATTTAGGTTTACTTTTTGAAAACTGGTTTTCAGACAGAAATGAACATGGAAACCAATCTTTGCAGGTTAGACCCTGCAAACTGCCTTAAAATGAACCATTTAACTGCAGCCTATCAATTATTTATTAAAGACAAATATCAGTGCACATTCCTCATAACGTCAGTCATTACTTCTTATTATTGAGCATGAATCAGGATATTTTGAACCATTTTGGCCACGACTGCCTCAAATGAGTCGGTGGGGGAGAGGGCGGACTCCAGAAACCACCTGAGCACCATCAAACTGGTTGGCCCACTATGTAAGGTGCTATTTACAAGACTGAGTTTGCTTCGGCTCTTAGGACTGAAGAAGTCCTTTGGATGAAAGACGAAACATTTCAACAAAAAGAAACCATCCAGAGGATCTGACTTAACTTTGTTAGATCAGTCATTACTGTTTTCCTACTTTATAATAAATGCATGCTTGTGTCTTTTGTATAATTTTTTAATTATTATGAATAGTGGGAATTCAAACAGACTCAGAAATGTCCTTAAAATGTGACGTTTATGAGGCAGATGGATAATGTTAATTAAACGAGGAAAACTGAAAGATGACAGTATCTCAGCTAAATAAAAGACTACCTCAATTAGTTACTGCACAAAAGTGTCTAATTGTGCTTTCAGTCAATTATTTTTTAATCTTTTTACAGTCATTGCTAACCCCAAAACCAATTAAACTAGGAACTAACAAATGCATCAATAAGTTTTTTTTTTTTTTTTTCAAACAGATTTATTTTAGCCCTTCTTAAAAGACATTTTGTGCTTTTAGTGCAGGCCATTCATTAACCTGACAGGTAGGAGTTCATATTGTGTTCTTTCTTCTACATAAAACGTGTTTATTCCAATGCATCATTCTCAAATTCATTTGGACAGCTCACATTTAAGGCGACCATGATACATCTATGTTGATTAATGTTCTCCTCTCTGTCTCGATGATAATAGACCATTTGGCACAGAACCCAGAGAGACGGATTACAAACAAAAGATGCAGCTTCCAACAAATCAGAACTGTCATGACTTATATTAAACAGAGAAGCAGATATGACTCTGAAACACTGACCCTTTCTGTATCCAATGCAGGGTAGATTGTACACTGACATTTATTATCCCTGTGGCTTCTTCTGTCAGTTTTAATTCACAAGGACTGATTGTTCAAAACATTTCTCATAGAAAACACCAGGAACAGAGTGCAAAGATAAATGAGAGATTTTCATTCTGCGTTGACTTTTAAAACAGGAAATGTGTTTTAAAATATTTTTTGTTATGAGCTCTTTATCATCCATGCTACTGTAACCACACAAAGAAACCCGTGAGCTTTAAACATCTCCATATCTCTGTAACAAAAAGATAAAGTGCCTCTATAATTCTGAAAATGGGGATTTAAGGTCATTTCTGTATATAAAAAGCAGCAAGTGATTATTTTTAAATTAAAAACTGGAAAAAAAAAAGAGGTGTTGCTTTTCCAAGTAGATTAACTCCAATCAATATTTTTTTCTGCTGCTACTGTTCCCTCTATTAAAACAATATAAGATGCAGCTGTGGAGTAGCATGGTAGATATTTTATTACGCGACAGTGCAGATAACAATATATAAAGATAAAAAACTGGGAGCAGCATTTTCATGGGTAATTAGATACTGGTTCTTCAACCAGTCGGACGGAGTATACGATAAAATTTATGTTGACATCTGGCTCAGAATAAAACTTTTATTTGTACTTTTTGTTTGTTTATGTGCATGTGTGTTGAATTGGAGTTGTGTGGAGCACTTCAGAGCAGTCAGTATTGTAGCTGCAGTGGAAAGCAGTCACAGAAATCTTAGTCTGTGAATTTGGGGAACTATTTACATCAAGGAGTCTGCTACTTAGATATTAAACATAAAAAAAACTGTTTCATGTGAATGAATCAAAGAATAACGTCTTGAAAAAAGACACTCGTGATTGGAAGGGTTAGAAACTTAAGAAGTATTTTGATAAAACTTTTAATATTGTGATGTTCTATTGAGTTTTTAATCAGGTGTAAAACTTGGTTCTCAAAAATATTTTTGTTTTATGAGAAAAATCAAGTTTTATACATTTCGTACACAAAGTGTTCTCCAGATATATTCAGATACCTTATGAGTGTTTATTTTTAGGGGAAAAATAGATAAATAGTATCGCACACATTTGTGAATACCATGCTATGTTTAGCATGTGACTGCTCCATTTCTACCAAATGCCATGTAAAAATATAACTGTAGCAATATAAATACTTTATGTTGATGTGAAATACCCCAGAATGAGCGGATCGGAACTTTCATGGGTTACTTTGGGAGGGAAAAAAAACAGTTTATTGTATTTATGTTTTTGTAAAGATAAAATATTAATAACTTGAACCAATGAAAAAAGAGAATAAAATCCACAAAACCTAAAATAAGAAAGTAAAGTACAAAAACTCTGAACTGGGCTTCAATGTGTTTTGTAACTTGACCTTTTCCTTTGTTTTATCATCATGTCTTAAACTGAAATATAATAAAATAAATGGAAAAGGTAAGAGCCATATCCTGATTTAGGTTGATAGAGAGTCACATTAATGTGCACGTGGCTGCAGTAATGTGAGTTGATTTGTGTCAGGTGGAGAGAGACCAACAGGACAGATCTGGGACGCTCGGCCAACCATGGTAACGCTGCAGAGAACTAAAACCAGAGCAGCTTCTGATCCACGAAAACATTTCTGCATGCAACAGGTTGTTTGCCTTTAACTGAGCTCTCAGATCTTCTTCATATTTTATTATAATCATTCATATTCATTCGCATTGTAGTTTTGGTTGTGGACACTGTCGTCCTATTTGGGGCCACATTTCAAGGATCAAAGCTGCTCAGTAACCAGAGTCAATTGTGGGTTAGTTCTTGTACCATTATGGGCAGAAGATGGGAAGAAGGATGAACCAGGAAGTTAAAATCATATCTTTAATGAAAGTGACTGGATTACATCTAAACGTCCCCATTTTCTAAAGTTGTCATATAAAAAAATTTAAGCAATATCACGTCTAAATTGTTCACAATACTTATTGTTTTCTGTGTTGCTGTTTTGAATGAAACAAGTCTCCCTACAATTAGATAGCAGTTTGATACCACAGTTGTATGTGTTGAAACGACCAGGAGTGCAGCCATCAACACACAAAATGGCCCAAACCAAAAGCAACTCACATGCTGCACAGTTATTATTCCTTTCCAGCTGTGAAATCCATAACCACCAAAATATCATGAGCAAACCCATATATTTATTATAATGTCGAGTCTGTGCTTTAAAAAAAGTCACAAAAAAATAAAGCAATGTATCAAAGGATTCAACTATTTCTGTAAGAAACTACAAGCACTGCCAGCTAAAAGGCGCTGACATAAAGACTGCTGGTAAATTATACTGCACGCATCAGTGCAAATAAATTGCAGGTTTGTGTTTGAAACCTTCTTAAAGACAAACTACTCATTCCTACAAAATCAACAACCATTTTAGTTATGTTGTAACATTTTCAGCTACAAAACAGCAGCAGATAGAGTTTTTTGGTTTAGTTGTCAGACAACCAGAAATGTCTTAATAAGGTGCTGTTTCTAATATTAAAAAAACACATGTTGTGTGGTATTATTGTTAAATGTTGCAACAACAACATATAAACCAGGCGAGGGGTTCATCAAAATAATATTTGCACGATGAACATAAATGCATACTTGAAATGTAATGATCTCTGATGTATGGCCGTTCAAGCAGCCCTTTTCAAAGCTGATGTGCAAACTGGTGTTGCAATGGCAATACATTTTTGATATATTGTGAATCTAGATGGTAAATGACAAATGGACTGTACATATATAGCACCTTTCTATCTTATCAAGATGTTCAAAGCTCTTTACACTACGATATGTGTCCTCATTTACCCATTTATACAACACTCTATTGTATCTGTACAAAGACTAATCAGAGCTTTATCACATTCATACACTGATGGGACACACATCTGAGGCAATGAGGGTTCAGTGGCTTGCCCAGGGACACTTGGACATGTGGCTGCTGGTGGAATCGAATATGGAGGACGAAACGTGACAAAATGAAATAAATAAATACATAATACAAACATAACAATTTCATGTATCATTTAATTATTAAATGCATCATTAAATCATTAAATACACAATTAAATTATTAAGTACACCATTAAATAATTAAATGTATCTTTTAAATTATTTATTTCATGATTTATTGATTTATTTAATTTTGTCAATATCTACTCTCCAGTGGCATCATGAAATTGTGAAAACTGTCAGTCTCTCTCGTCAAACTCAGTGGGCGGGACTAGGGCGGGCCGTGCACAGATCCTGATGCCTGATTGGCTGCTCCTCACAGCAAGCGAAAACAAATCGACCACAGATAATGGATTGATTCACAGGCAAGAAAATATATTCCAAAACTTTAGGAAGCAGTAATTGTGTTCACGTGTGGATGAAACCTTTTTTCATACAATGAGTGTAATGAAGAAGACATGCTTTTACGACAAGCAGCAAATTTAAACGAAATTTAAATATAAAATGCTACCAATGTCCAGAAATAAAATCAATGAAAGACTGGTTCTTTAACCTCTGCAGGATCCTCCGTGGTGCCTTGCTCTCTGTATCTTGTCAAGAGTTACAATGGTGACCGATTCCTTTCAGTTCCGAGACGATGGGAGTTCAAACCATCTCTGAAAGAGTCCAGACTTTGCTGGATTTGTGAACAGAAGCCGTGGTGAAGAGCATAAAGATGGACTTCATTATCTGGATCAAATCTTCTCTGATCTTCCAGTGAAGTTAAAACCTGATAGAACAGGTGTAAGGCATGCTCATAGACATCTCTCCACATCCTCTCTATTCTATGATAAAAATTAAGATGACTGTTGACTCATGTTATGTATATATCTTAAAGATGTGTGCGCTTGTCAAACAGGTGTTATACTTATTGCTGATTATGAACACTTCTGTGTCACTTCCTGTGATGTGAGAGTTCCTTTCAGTTCCTCTGTTCCTGATCATGAATTCTGCTGCCTTCTGCTATGGTTTCCCTTCCTTTGTTAATTTCATTTACCCTTCATTTATACAGGTAGACTCATTGAGTCACGAGAACTCATTTTCAAGAGAGAGCTGTTTATGGAGCAGATGGTGGGGGTTGAGGGCCTTGCTCAAGGGCCCAGAGTGGAGCAAATGAGGGTGTAGGCAGGTGTGGGTGTTTCACCTTTTCCACCCATATTTTGATGTTGACGGTACCGGGAGTTGAACCTGCAATTTCCAATCACAGACCCATCTTCTCTAGCTCCGTGCCACCACTCCCCCTTATCACACCGTACTGGTCAAAAGCTGACATAACTCTCCAGCCCTCATGGGCCCCAAACTCTGGAACAACCTGCCCACCAACACCAGGCAGGCCACTTCTCTTCCTGTGTTCAAATCTGCTAAAAACACATCTGTTTCCTCTGGCATTTCACACAGTGCGATTAGGATATTTTGTTCTGGGCTCCTATGTTTTTAATGCTTTTAATTAAATTTTAAGTATTATCATTAGTGTGGTATTTTTTCCATTAATTTACTCTCATTGATGTTATTGTTAATCACTTTGATAATAGTTTTAAATGTGCTCTATAATAAAGTGGACTTCACTATTGTTGCCAACAACAATCATACAGACAACAAGAGTAAACAGATATATACTATTAATCTGCTGTATCCATCCACCCCCGTTCCAATTTATTTACCACAAATTCTGGGGGAGCTTCTATATCCCAAGCTTGGCTAAAAATATCTAACCAGTTCACAAGAGAGCAAATAAAGGTCCGGCATGGAAGGAGCTGCCATGTATGAACTGACTTCAGACCGAAACAATGGAATTCACATGATCAGTGTTAGTCCCGCCCACTGAGTTTGACGAGTGCGACTGACAGTTTTCACAATTTCATGATGCCACTGGAGGGTAGAAGGCGACAAAATTAAATAAATAAATAAATAAATCATGAAACAAGTAATTTAATTGTGTATTTAATAATTGTATTGTGTATTTAATGATTGAATTATGTATTTAATAATGAAATGATACATTTCATTATTATGTATTTATTTATTTATTTTTGTCACATTCCGTCCTCCATAATCAAACCCCCGACTCTTGCATTGGAGGACAACTGCTCTAGTCATTCAGCCACAGCCGCCCCATGGTACAGACTTCCTTCCAAATGTTAAATATGATCATAAGATTTATATAATGAGGGATCAAAGATGTGCAACGACAACACCACATTAAGAGCACTTATTTTAAGCCTGTGGCTAAGATAACTGTGACCTTTAATTACAGCCACATGACACACACACTGAATATGATGAATATTAAAAGATGTAGCAAATTTCCTTCCATTTCACGTGGTTTAAATATAAATCAAAGGTGCAAAATCTAAATAACACTAGCTCATCTATGTCAATAAAAAGGAGTTGAGTTGTTTCTGTCGTTAGACTGTGATCAACTTTTTATCGCCTTCTAACATCATCCGATCACACTTGTGTGAAAATGCTTTCTGACACGTGAATAATAAATAAATCATGAAACACATTTGGCTCCAGTTTAGACATGTTGCAGGACACAAGCAGTATAAATCTGCTCATTTGTCTCTGATCTGATTTCACCTCAAGTGAACTCAGTTGCTACAATTATAGTTTTAAAGATTCTATGAATTGATTGATTGATGTATTTTATCAATCATCAAAAATTGAGGTAAGGGATGGAAACTTTAGGAAATCCTTTGTATTTTGTTACACATCATAAAAGATGCTAGCAGGATGAATGAACTCACCCTCCTTTGATGTAATCGAGGAACGTGTGCTCAGACTCTACGTTGAATGACAATAAGGACACCTGGATGGGAAATAAAGCAGTCCAAACAAATTATCTCATGCTTGATGATTAAATAGAATAAAATGTATTAATCTAGACATTAACACTGACCTCTAAGCTCACCATCCACAAAATTACCTGCCTACATAGAGCGTTCATGCTGCATATTAGTATTACAATCACCCAACATCGGCTCGACAGATGATCAACGTGATGGATAACTAATAACACATTTTAATTACAGAGCCATGGCATTAAGCAAGAGCGGTAAAAGAAAAAAGAACTGTGGCTCATCTCTAAACATTCAATCACTACTTCATTAAAAGGACAAAGACAAAAGTAAGTTAATGCATTTTTGGAGACTTTTACTAATTTAGATTCACCATCTGGATCGCCTAAGACTGAGACGGGAACAAAAGCAGTTGAATCACATTGTGAAAGCTCCTGGTGGGGACACTTCCTGATAAATACAAAAGTAAAAGGTGGCAGGATGGTGAGCGACGCAAGAGATTTGCTTTCATCTTAGATCTCAGACTCACCGTGCCAGAGTTAATGTATCTCTTTTTCTTTAGCTTCTTCTTGGGATTCACCACCTGGTTTGAAGGCAGAAAAGAAACAAAGGATAATGACAATGTACGCCTCCGCCACAAATCTATCTGTTCACCTTTGGGTGAGTAATATAAACAGCTTTGTCCTTCTATTCCATGTTTGGAAGGGTAATGGAGCAAAGGGAATGAATCCCATAACTGCAGTAGGTGAGAATGAGATACCATTGATCATGCCTCGCAGCAAAATGCAGATTATTCAGGTTCGTTTTTTTACAACCACCTACTCTGTATCCTACAAGCACATTATTGTGGGGATGATAGAATACCGATCCAATATTTCACCCCCGTGATAATCATGAAGAATAAATTAAATTGTGTGCAAATCCAGAGGCGAACAGTAATGTGTGACGTGGGCAGATGCAAAACGCACATAAACAGGTTATCAGCACAGCGAGCTCAGCAATTACAGCATATTCTGCTGTAGATGCAACGTACAGTCAAAGCTTGAAGCCAAAACTATGTAAGCGAGGTCAAACTTCTGTTGCTCACTCTACACGTCACAAACACAAAGCATCGGCCTGGAGGAAACTGTGCAACGTAACCAAGTATGAAAACCCACTCTCGTCCTTTCTCCTGCACTCATCCTCCTGTGCAGTTTCTAAAGTTACTCGTCTATTATTTCCAACAAAAATGATACCTTAGAGCACTGCGGCTGTCATTCAGTCACCGTCTGAGTTCATGCTAAGGCACAAAAACATCACATGCAATTACAGCAGCCTCTATTAATGCAGCCCTGTTGTCATCTTCACCCCTAGAGCTAATGTTTATGAGCTGTGTGCAGGTCAGGATGAGTATGAGGAAAGCTGAACACTGCATCGTTATTATAATGCATATTATTAAAGCTTTATGTGGTTTTTGTCCACATCTAAAAAGTGATTCGAGCACTGACCTGTTGAAGAGTTTATGTTCCCTTCACTAATTAAGCTGCAGATGATTTTGATTAAATGTAATAGACGTGTTTCCCTCTGTCAGCAGCGTAACTTAAGAGTTGCGCTTTATCGTGAGATCACTGATATGACAGCGAAATGCTTCTATATGCCCAGTTCAGAAACAGCACACAGAAACTGGGTCCACATCGTTTATTTGCACGTGACACACGACGGCAGCGAGCTGGGTAAAAATCAATTTGCACACCATTTCAAGCTGTGCATCAACCAGTGCATAGTCTGGATGTCCCACTCCAGTCCAGAGGCAGCTTCAGTATGGCCGTTACGAACTCAACCCAGTTGTTTCAGATGTTGTCTGGGTCAAACTGCTCAGGAGTGGACCCAGTGATGATCAGAGCAGCGTGTCAGCCTCCACAAGCTGCTGCGCTAATTAAAAGTGTCTTAAGAGACAAGCAGCTGCACACATGTGGCCTAAAGATAAACAAACGGCTTCAAGTGCTGAAGGATTATTATGGGCTTTGAATGATAAAACATCAAGCGGCTAAATAAATTTACTGATACTAGTACATGTTGTTGAACAGAAGTTTTACAGCCTAAACACGCAGTGGTTTTATTTTAGAAGATTTGATTTCTGTTGTTGCACTTTATTCAAATTTGAAGTCAAACACGGAAAATGTGCAAGTTTAAACTGCCTTAGTAAAAAAATTTTTTAAAAAAATCATATGTGTTTGGCAGTTATCATCTGCTGACAATTTCTGAAAACACAGCACAAGTTGAGACACTTCAATGCCTTCAACTTAGAGATAAAGCTGCTGTCGAAGAGCTCGTGTAGCAGGAGATTCAGTGTCACGGTGCACATGGAAAGGTCACGGAGAATCAAAAACAGAAATATCCCTCGTTTATTTGTGCTGATAAACGTTGCTACCTGCAAGCTGCAATCACAGATAAAATGTTTTTCTTCTTTTCCTTTTTGCTACATCGTCATAAATTTGGCAAACACATTTTTAAATTTAATGATATAATGTGATGCTGTATCAGTCACTCCTAATGTGAAAACGTATCTATGTATGCCTCACGCTCTGTTTACCTTCCCTTTATGTTACCTAACCCATCTTTTTTTTTTTTTCACCTATTCATATTGTTTTTTTAGGCTCTGGTCTTTAATGTGGACAGAACAGTAATATCAAAGATGGTTGAAGTCTTTAAAAAAAAAACATGTATCTGTTGCTTTTTCATTTGTATTCTCTCCGCAGACACAATTCCTCCACTGGTCGGCTGCAACACTTAACCTCTCAGACTCTTAATGACAGCTGAGGTGAGGACAGAAAGAGGATGCTTGCAGTTAATCTCACACTCTCACAATTTGGCTCCCAAAGAGCAGAACCTGACGACTTTACTGTCATTAAACAAGACCTCGCTGAGCCAAGGGGCGCACCGATTTGTTCCTAAATTGAAGTTGATTTCTCAAGCTGGCACCCTGAGATTGAGCTTGGGTTTGTTTTTGTGCTGAGCTGAATAATAAATGCACCCACTGTTCGGCTGGTGATAGTTAGCACACAGCCTTTTGCAGTCACGGTGCGCTTTATTTGCTGTGACAAAGAGAGTGAACGCACTAAAACTGTTCTTCTAAAAGCGCGAGTTCTTCAGAGATGGATATAAATAGGGCAGGTTTGCATTGTGACCTGAATTCTGCTTTTAAGTTGTTTGAAATGTGCAGCAGCATTCAGAGTTTAACATAAAGGCCTTCTGCGTTGGGACAAAACAGTGACAGGTTGGAGTCTTTTATGTGCACTCACCTCGTGCATGTTTAGCTGGCTCTGGCCCCTGCATAGCTCTTTGTAGCTCGTGGTGAATTCACCAATGAAGTCGTGGCTGTTAGAGGGAACAGAAAAGTGTGTCACATAGATTATTCAGATACAGTGAACCTACATTTAAACACAAAAAACTACAGCGCTGCATGGATCAACACAAAAGCACTTCAGTCACTCGTGACTTTGTGTTGGTAGAAAAGCCTAATAAGTAAAATTTGATTTGATAAATGCACAAGATATGACAAAGTCCTATAACTATTTGTTCAGTGCGTAACAGTGAGCATCAATACCTCCCATCTCTGTCCCAGTCATACACTTCTATCTTGATTGCCCTGTTGAAAGCATAAAAAATACCATGTACTACACAAGTTACACATAAGGACAAAGTGTTTTTTGTAAATAAAGAACACAAAATCAAGCTACAACAGCTCAGTTTATGTAAGAAAAACTGGTACCACTTTACAATAAGGCTCCCCTTTTAGATGTTAATAAACAGATTATAGATATGTTATTAATTCCTCTATAAACACTTTATAAATAATTAATAATTGTTTATTGTGCATTAATTAAGAGCAAGAAAGAGACAAAACTGACCAGTTTCTTGCCAAATATTGAGCCAAATCTGTTCACCTATATATTTCATATAGAGTTGTTATATTAAATATTTCAATCAATCAATCAATCAATTTTATTTATAAAGCACCCTTCATACTAAAAGCAGCTCAAAGTGCTGTACAGAATTATAAACAATAAACCCACAAAATAAATGCAAACAGCACACACAAAATAAAATTGTATGGAAAATGTATAGACTGAACAGAAATGAACCAGTTCAGGAAATACAGTTAAAAAGATGAGTCTTGAGCCTGCTCTTAAAAACAATAACATTTTCTGCGGCCCTCAGGTTCTCCGGCAGACTATTCCACAGACGGGGGCCATAGTGCTGGAAAGAAGCCTCACCGTAAGTGTGAGTTCTGACTATTGGAACTTTTAGTAGTCCAGTGCCAGAGGACCTTAGTGTCCGCGGGGGTTCATAGGGTAATAGCAGCTCTGCAAGATAAGATGGTGCGAGACCATTGAGACATTTAAAAACCATTAAAAGAATCTTAAAATCAACCCTGAGACGCACAGGGAGCCAATGCAATGATTTTAAAACAGGTGTAATATGAGCCTGCCTTCTGGTCTTGGTTAGCACACGAGCAGCAGAGTTTTGTAAAAGCTGAAGGCTGGATACATTTTTCTTAGGGAGACCAGAAAGCAGTGCATTACAGTAGTCTAAACGGCTAGATATAAAAGCGTGCATCAAAGTCTCAGTATTAGTAAAAGAGAGAAGAGGGCGGACTCTGGCTATATTTTTTAGATGGTAAAATTTCAGCCTAAGTTACTACCTTGTGAGCACAATACGAATTTGTAAACCTATTTCTTTAGTATATAATATTGTACTTTATCACTGCATTATAAGTATCTACAACTAATATTATATAATTAAAACATTAGGTTTACAAATGCTTATTGTGCTCACAAGGTAGTAACTTAGTCTGAAATGTTTAACTCTAGATTAAATATACAGGTGGTAGATTTGACTCATTATTTGAGAAGAAACTGGTCAGTTTTGTTTCTCTGTCACCCTTAATTACTGCATAATAAGCAGTAATTAATGTTTTATAAAGTGTTTATAGCGGAATTAATAATGTATCTATAAAGTATTTATTAGCCATCTATATGGAGAGCCTTATTGTGAAGTGGTACAGAAAAACCTACTGTAAATCAGACTATTTCTTGAATACTAGCAGTATTCACAATTTTCTGTAAATATATTAAGTGTAATAATTATCTACATCCAACCTTAATGAAAAAAAATTTCCAAATTTAAAGCATGTTATTAACAACTTCATGAGAGTATTAGTAAAAACAAGTTTAACACAAAATAAAATAAACATATTTGACATTTGTAATGTGTACGATTCATTGAAATTGTTGAGAGTTATGAGGAGTATGTTGATAAATTATAAAAGTTGTTAATTAGATGCACAAAAATTGACATACATACCAAACAAAAAAGAAACCTATTGGGAAAATGTATAATTTGAAAATTTGTTTAAAAAAGTGTTAGAATGTGAAAAAACAAACATGTAGGTTTGAAAGACATCACTAAGAAAGTGCTTCTTTTTCATCTCAACCAGACGATCCTCATCCTCACCGTCTCATCAGCTGCATCACGTCTGAACGGGTGGAGCAGGAGGCGGGAACGGAGGTCAGTCTTGTTAATTCTGACCTGAACTCATTCTGTCTGCACCGTTCACCAACCTTAACATGTCTACCAAGCAGTGACAAAAGATTTTTAGTGTACATTCATGGTCTAAAAATGGCCCGGTGGCTCAGTTCATAGAGCTGTAGCCTGTCAGCAAGAAGGTTGACGGATCAAATCCAGGTCCGGGAAAAACAATAGTGTGATGGATTCTTGTGAATTACAACAGAACCTACTGAGTTGCTTGATTTTAGCCTCTTTTTGTAAATTACTAACAATGACAGAAATGAATTACCTTTTTAAAATAAGGTCGTAGCATCCTTCCAAGCTAATCAACTGCTACTGTGACATTATTTACTATCTTAAGTGGTGATGTTGCATCGTGTGTCATCAACACAAAGCCTATAAAGTTTGATGTTTTTATGTCATGGTAAGTTAAATTACATAATGTGTAATGTTTTCATTTGCCAATGAAATATTAATGCAGGGGTCTGCAATCTTTACGATCAAAAGAGCCATTTCTGCCCCTTTGTTCACTAAATTAAACATGTCCGGAGCCACAATACCTGCTACAACTGGGATTCTCAACTGGTGGATCACATACCACTTTAAGTTTGTTGGAGGGCACTTTTCTGGACAGTAGGGGTGATTTTATCAAACTAAAAATATCTAATGATTTTTAACATCTATTGATATTTTTACACTCTAAGACGAAATAAAAGACGAAATTCTTGTAAAGAAGGAAAAAAATAATATAGTTTTTGCCCAGTTTCTAAAACTAAAACAATAAACTATGCATTCTTATGTGATTTTTTTTTTTTAATTGTAGAAAAATTATGTATCCTACTTTGAAGAAATAAAGCATAAAGTGAAAGTGAGTACTCCTTGTAATGTTTCTAGTATTCATATATTTGCAAAATAAATTACAGGAAAACCGCTAAAACTAGCCCTTTTAGTTGTTATAACAACCAATAAAATTCAGTTTTATGTCAGTTTTGGTCAAATCTTGAAAAAGACGCTGCAGAGGGACAAAAGAGCCGTATGTGGCTCCAGAGCCGCAGGTTGCAGACCCCTGTATTAATGTATAATGTAATATGTCATCATATTAATGATGAAGCTGCTGTCTCTTCGCTGTCTCGTACAGCAACAAACATTTAGATTTAGTCTCAATCCTCAGATTTCCTCTATTTTGTTTTTACATTGCTCACTGTGTTAAAAATGTGAGACATTTACTTTTATGATCACTAATGAGGCCTGATGATTACAGGAGTTGATCATATTCACACAAAAAAGATGTGATTGCAGAGAGACAATGGGCTGGGTGTCCTTCTCCTCCTCAACCTTTAAATCTTTATCATCATCATCATCCATGTCACTGCCATCATGATCATTTTTTCTACAGATTTTATAAAAAATGTGCACAAAAATTAATTATGAAATGATGAATATGACCCCTTTTAGTTCTGCAGCCTCAACCATTTTGTCAGTGTATGCAAAGTAAAATAATAATAATCACCATGTAAACTGGGTGGATTAAAACCATCAATCTAGGAGCAATAACATTTTAAACAGAATTCAAATCTGCCATCACTCTTATCAAAAAAAAAAAAAAAACATAAATAAGCGCAGCAGAGCAAACTATCAATATTTCAAGGAAAGTGGAGAGGCCATAAATTGCTGTGAATTTCTTTCCTGCTATAAATCCTCAAAGGGAATCAGGCGCCTTTCATGCTTCTGCTCCATCTGTCTGACCCAATTAACTTCTCCGGGCAGGTGATCGAAGGAAGGAACCTTCGCTGACACCTGCTGTGGGGGAGAGGCCAAGAGTTTTCCATGTTCCCCTTCACTCTTATGAATACCTGCATCCACACGCCTCCACGCTCAGCCACGTGTGCACACACGCAAACACAGCCAGGCTCATCTGTTTATTCCAGCCAACTGTCAACATCTATCGAACGACGAGTACAGCCAGTCCCCCACCCCCCTCGCAATCTATGTTTATCTTCTTATTTCCTATTTTCCTGCCAAAACTCTTTCAGCTCCACGGATGTCTTCCGAGGCTCTTTGTTCTAAGAAGAAGCAGATAAGATAGGGGGATGCCACTGCCAATCAGAAGCATGAAATGCTCTGAAAGGTTCTCGCTGTTTGTAGACAATTCAATAAGCAGCTGGGGAAGACAGCATGTGGTCAGAGATGGACTGGTGATAATTAACAGGTTTTATGAGGACAGCAGATGAATCGTTAATGAAGAACAAATAAAAATGCATTTATTGCACACAAGTCAATTTGGTACTATGAATATTAAAGCTTGTGTGATTGAATTTTACATTCCTTCCTTCTAAGGTTTTACTTTGTACCTACATGTTGCAAATTTACACTGACAGGTTGTCTTCTGGCTGTCTAGTCCTACAAAAAGAGGCTCATTCACATTTTTAACATGCTACAGCTACTGCTACTTCTAGATTTCAAATGTCCCCTTAACACTTGATTTAAAGCCCAAAAAGTGGTGGCTAACTTTTTCCACTATAAAAATGGAGCTTTTCAAAATGCTGTTATTCCATCAGTTCTTGTTAATTCCTTTATATATATATACAATATTGATATATATATAT
>NC_056508.1:32416082-32416337 GCF_014905685.2 Nematolebias whitei | reverse complement strand
TATAGACCAGGACTATGCAACTGGTGGCCCGGGGGGCAAATCAGGCCCACGGACATGCTCAGTTTGGCCCATAAATGGGTTAATTTTTAAATAAAACTAGATTTTAAACAATAAAACAAACACTTAATGGCAATAACTGCTGGATGTCTGGCCCTTAAGTGCTTGTTTTTCAGTAACTGTGGCCCACACAGCAGTTTAACTGGATGGCCAACACAATAAAATATTATATATATATATATATATATATATATATAT
>NC_056508.1:32370673-32415982 GCF_014905685.2 Nematolebias whitei | reverse complement strand
TATGTATATATGTATATATGTGTATATATGTATATATATGTATATATATGTATATATATGTATATATATGTATATATATATATATATATATATATATACATATATATATGTGTGTGTGTGCGTTAGTTACCCGTGAGAAATCTGCATTTAGGACAGATATCTTTATAATTTTTTTCCCTCCTCCAGAGTGTGAGAAAAAGTTTCCACACTGGTGTGAACATTGAAATGTAAAAGTAACGTAAAGTGGATCAATGGAATTTACCCTGAGATTTTTCAGAGAAACACAAACAATGTTTAAAGAGTTTTGTAGCAAAGTAACCCAGTAATGTATTTTTTCTTCTTTTCAAATTATTTTACTGTAACAACATTGACCATCCTGTTTAGTTTGGTGGTTTTCTGATGTATTACATTTGATGTCATTGTCATTTTTTTCTTAACAAGGAAACAACAATGTCTTCCAGACGTTTGCTGCGTAACATCTTTGGCAAAAGCATGTACCATCTGTTTGCATAAAATGAATCTGCAACCATTTAGAGTATCAGCTTTATGAACTGGTGTTTCTTTTCATAACAGGAATGTTTTAACCCCTTAAGTGTCATGGGAAGACTCAAAGTGCATCAGTAAGAAAAGAGATATCTCTGGAAATAAGACTCAGCCTTAATTACAGAGGATCACAAAACTGTACCTGTCATAGTCTCCATTGCAAAGTGCTCTGACAGGAATGGAAAAGGGTTCCCACACAGGGTTCAAAGTGTTCTTCACCACCTCAGTCTTGTGACAGATGGTGAACCTGGAGCAGAAAATCAACAAGGATTTGAAAACCAAAAAAAAATTAATCTTCAAAACAAAATCAAGAGGAAAAACTCTCTCCACAACAGCTCTGCTTTGCTTTGGGACCATGTCTGGATGATTATATTTGTATGCAGCTGAGCTCAAGGTGGCTCGGCCTAATTCTTTTGTACTTGGTGACCTTCGTTTCATATCTTAGCACACATAAATCTGGTTTTATTCACCCACTGGGAAGTTTCCTGAGAAACTGAATCAATAGACGAACTCACGTGCCGTCCTCGTTACTTCTATAAAAAACCATGAAGGGGTCCGACTTTCCAAAGAAGTCCTTTTTATCCAGTTTGTTGGCACAGAACTGCATGGAGGCGTAATCCTACAACAGAGTCAGAGAACAGAGAAGTCCAAAAAGGAAAAGACACAGCCTTTGCGCCTGCCTCTGTTTTTTGTTTATGCATGCTGCTCGCCAAGATATAAAAGCACCGAAGCACCAAATAAAAGGAAAGTGCTGACTGAATCCCAGTCAGAGCAGAGCAACAACAACCACTGGGCACTAGTTTCCAAAATTCGCTAATCATTCATTACCACTTTTTGTTTTTCAACACCTGCATTGGAAATTTCTTATTTGTGCTGAATATAACAATAGTACAATGTGAGGCACATTGCAATAGACAGTAATGGCTTACAAGACCTTGTAGTGTGCGGGTTTGGTTTATGAACAAGAGACTGCAGCCATCAACACATTAGAAAACCTGGTATTATTATTATAGCTCTACTCAGTAAAGCACCATTTCAGTGTTCACTGGTGTATGAAGAATTATGTTCAGGCCTTTTAATGTTTTTGAACCCAAATACACTCCCTATGGTTAGACTATATTCAATAAAAATGAGGCTATGTAGTCACTGGACAGGTAAGCGTGTAGATCAGAAAAAATACTTTGTATGTTGTATACTTCATCACCAACAGCCTTCACATCCATGAGCTTTATGCATCATGTCTTCAGCTTGAAACATGCTGCATGTGCAAGTCAAGTGTCTAATCGTTGGTTCTGTGAGTGTGAGATGAAGAGAAGATATTCGAGCAGAAGGCAGAGACAGGAGTTGTTTTTAGTTTGAAGTGTTACTATTTGATCTGAATCAGCAATGTGTCGAGCACGGCCTCTATTGATTGCGTTGACCCACATTGGTGTGGCACGCCCTCCCTGTGACCTATCTCTTACTAACCCCATCACATCACCATATGCTTTGGACCCAGACAGAGGCAACTGTACAGAGAAACATGGATGTCTTTGTGGTACAACTTCACTAAGCATATGTTTCTGAAATTCAGATTTGCTGTTTTGCTCTTTTCTTCCACTAATATTGTTTTATCTAATCATCACAGCAGAAATGTTGAAATAAGGAGAAAAATAAGCTAATTGAAACAGTCGGAGTGGGCGTCGAAATGGGCTGCTGTATGTCTACTTTAATTGTCTCGTGTCATTTTCAGTTATTATTTGCGCTTTAAACCGGTTGCAATAAAAGTGGGGAGTGTGCTAATTGAAACTTGTCTTTTTCCAGCCGGGCACAGATTTAACTGCTCTGGAGAAATCCACGGAGCATTTCGTACCAAAAGTGTCTCAAGCTCTCCCTCGATGGCTTTTCACAAGAAGACCTAATTTCCCAAGTTCCCACTTGGTCGATTTGAACAAATAACTCAACGCGTTGGAAGAATTTGCTTATGTCAGTTATCAAAGGCCTTTAGAACGATCCTCTATAACCACCCTGCACAAGCCTGACGCAGCCTCTACAATTACACTATCATGCCTTAAGCCCTCATTAGGCACAGATAACACATACCCACTCTGGTGCCATGCTGTGTTGTCTCATTAAGTGAGGAAAAGGCAGAACATTCATTTCAGCCACTGAGGTTCAGGAGCAGCAGGGGAATAGAAAGTGCAGTCTGCATCCTTTCTCTGCTTTATCAAGATAGCGCGGCATGGGGGTAAGTGGCAGGGCGATGCACACTGTCACTTCCACAAAGGGGGTCTGGTCTGTCAAAGGGCTACAAAGCAAGCCGCACAATACCTGAATTCATGTTACATAAGCCTCTATGTGGCATCTTCAGGATTGCACACTTTAGTGAATCATCCGGTGAATCGTGTGCCAAAGGATTATACGGACATTAACTCAGCTCCTTTGTGGGCTTTACGCAGCATCACTCTATTTATTCTGGTGTTTGTCTGTGACAATAATAAGACTGAGGCATAGAATGTCTGTCAGTTTACGCCTATCTTTGTTTTATGAATGCACAAGAAATGAGAAAGAAATCACAATAAAGATGAATTCCATTTTCTGAATGTTAAAAACAATAAGAAAAATTGCATTTATTTTCATAATCTTTTTCACATTCAGACAAAAAGGACTCAAGATCTAGCAAAGAGCTCTGTGATTTTGGGCTCTAATTGTAAAAATGGCTTGATTTTACTTAATTGTGTATTCCTAAACAGTGTCCTGGTACTCAATGTGCTGCCGTTTGTAAAGTTGTTACCTTGAAACCAGCTACAAAAACCAGAAGTAAAATCTGAAAATAAGCCAACCCCTGTTCAGCAGCCATATGTGCCAAAGATAACGACAGCCAAGAGGAAGCTTTTGATCCATGTGGAGGCTCCTGCTCTATTCAAGAATACCTGGCAAATCCATCAAGAAGGTGAGAGTCAATTCTACAAAAACCTACCTTGTTGATTTCTGCTCTGCTGGTCCCACTTTCCCCAAACAAGGTATACAGTGTTTACCCTGAGGCAAAGCAGCACCTGAGCTGCCACTAACTATTGGTCACAGGTGGATTGCAGGATAAACACTGTCCAGATGGACTGTAGCGCTTCTAAACCATTATAATTTACAGACAGGGAACGCTGCCGGCAACAGTCTTCACAGTCATCTGTTTTTTATTTGTACAATATTTACTCCAGCCTAAGGTACTGCCATTTAGGGTTAACATGCTGTGCAAACATTAAGTCTGAAGTAACATGTCTTCCTGTCTATAATTGACTAGAAGCATGGAAATAGTCATTTTGTACCAGCAATGATCATTTGCATTTATATTACTGAATAGCTCCTTGAAGTGGTGCTTTGCACCGATGTTGCTGACACCTATCAACTCGGAAGCAGCGCACCTGATGACTCACAGCAGCCCGTCAGCGCTCATGAGCATGAGCACCGACACTTCAGTCCAGCAAGACAGAATCAGTAATGGTTATCATGGCAGGTTCATTATCAGCATGGCTGATCTGCCTAAGCCTAAGAACAGACTGATTATTTAAAACAAAAAAGTCAGGCTAGGAATAACTACTGTCAAATTAGATAAAAGTACACAAGGACTAAACAAAGCCTTGACTCGATAAGTCATAACATGTTTTAGGACATTAAGCGGGAACACAGATCCTTCATGGTTTACTCTAAAACTTCTGAGGAAGGGCAATTATTCTGCCCAGTGAGTCTTGCTGCTCTCTCCTGGTCTACTGACAGCACTGTAACGTGGTTATTTACTATCTTTGTTTAGCAGTGTGGAGAGAAAGCCAATGAGCATTAGTGGGCACAGGTTATTAATGTAGACTCATAGATTAAAACACCACGCATGAGAGCGAATGCCTGATTCAGTGACTAGAACGAAGGCGGTCTCATTAAATAGACATTCAAATTCATAGCCTTTTCACCATGTACACAATTTCCAAATGACAACACATTTGCTTGGTAACACAGCATATCCTGCTCGTTTAATGAGGACGTTTATGATTCAATGCATCTCACTGACAAGAAGGATATAAAACCTCCCACTTCACCGAAGTAGACAAGTGAGCGTTGCTAAACGTGCATTTTGCACCAGTTAAAATGTCCAATAAAACTGGAGTACCATTCGCTTTGAAAAATAAATCACATCAGCGAGCATTAAAAAAAACATTTATTCCAAAACAAAGTAAACAAATTTAGAACTGGTGAAAACTTCCCAGACTTACCCTGCAGTTTCCCAGCTCCTCTGCTGACAGGATTATGGTTCCACACGTCTTCCCAGGTATGCCCCTGTGAAAACAAAACGCAGTTATTCACACTTGTAACAACGGCAGACACAACAACCCACTGAGCAGCTCTGGCTCGGTCGTAAGAGACATTTATGTACTTTGACAAGTATTTCTCACAGTAACATTTTGTCTGTGGCTGATACTTTTCTAGAGGCAGCTGTGGACATTTGTGGAAAAAAATCAAGCAACTTTTATAAGAAGCATCTTAATTTCTTCTCGACTGGACTATTTTAAGGCTTCACATTGGTGTCAGCTCTTTTGCTCAAATAAAACGCTGCAGCTCCAGTTCTGACAAGCAAACTTCAGCAAGACCACATCTGACTTGGTTGGGCTCCTTTGCATTAACTCCAAATTTTTATTAGAAAACAGTTTAAGACTTTATTGCTTATTTTTTAATCATTGAGCAGGTTGGCTCCTTATTAGCGGTCAAATCTCCCGACTTGTATGCTCCTAAAAGATCATTTGGGTCAGACAAGCCGATGCTCTTGAATGCACAGAGAAGGAGCAGATTAAAGCAGACGGGCTGATTGAGTTTTTGGTGCAGCTGCTCCTTGACTCTAGAACAGTCTGCTCTGTCACATTAAGATGTCACCAACACAAAACACTTTTAAAACTCATTTAAAGACTTGATTTATTCCATGACATTTAGAGACTGAGTTTTTTATGTGGATTATTTTCATTTTTAGCCAGTTCTGAGTTGAAGCACATTTTATTATATTTGTATTTCTTTTCATTGCTTTAGTTATTTGCACATTTCCAGATGTTTTATCTGTGCAGCACTTTTGTCAACATAAATAAATAAATACATTTGACTTTGGCATTGTGTAACAGATATATACCAATAAATATATAGTTCCTAAATTTGATTCAGTTCAATTCAAAAATACTTTAATAATCCCAAAGGGAAATTAAATGTTGTAACTCATCCTACTGGTTTCATTAAAGAGTTGTTCTTGATGCTGATGGATGTGGGCAAGAAGGATCTCTTTTAGCGGTCTGTCTTAGAGCAGAGCTGAAAAAAACTGGTTGCGGTTGTTGATCCGTCTACTTGGACTTGGCTTCTTGGGCAGGAGGACCACCTGAAAGTTGGCCAGAGCTCCTCCCTGAACGATGGTCACTCCTCCCAGCAGCTTGTTGACCTCATCGTTGCAGACAACCAGCTGCAGGTGTCAGGGAATGATCCTGGTCTTGTTGTCATGAGCCACGCCTCCTGCCAGCTCCAGGATCTTGGCGGTCAGGTACTTGAACACTGCTGCCAGGTAGACATGGATGCTTCTATGGCTCCTCCTTTTCAACTCATTTGGCATTTGGGGGTGTAGTTGAGGTATTATTTGCTTTTGAGATGTTAATCAGTTGATCCCAGTTGTAAAAACTTCCTTGTTGTCATGGTTACACATCATAACAAATGTCCAAAAAATAAAAAGGTTTCAGTAAAAATCCTTCCAGCTGCACAGCAGACCAGAAGAAATAATCATCCGAAAACAGAAATACATCCAGAAAAAGAGGAATTAAGTTTTCAAAAACAATATCCCAGAATGAAAGTAACAGCTGCTTCAACATGCAGCTACCTTGAGTGGTGTAAATGTTTATAGAGCTAATATAAAGGTTCATAATTCATATATGTTTGCTGAAACATTAAAGCTTTTATTCAATAATCCCATATAGAATCCTTTAATTCCTAGAATTCCTTTAGCGTGACAGTTTGACAACTCTAATGAACGCAGTTTCTTTCCTACATTCATTAAAGTTTTAAAATCTATAAATGCATGCTCTCTTTAGAGTAATGTAAAATACATCTTCTGAGATATAGAACTGCTTTGATCCCAGCTTTGCCTGCAGCCCATGGTGAATTTGAAGCTCAGCGATTTTGCATTTGTTTAATGCATCACAGAAAAGGAAAAGCCTCCTGCTTATTTATGTTTTTATTCATCACCTTTTTAAAGCACTTTTTTTAGTCAATCAACTAGCTGAATATAACAAAAACTGGTAGAATATTTGCTCTAGTTTTAAATAGCAATAGAATATATTTTTATATGTGATGTCAAATTTTAAACATTCAGTGTAATGTATAAGAAGGTGCAGCTCATTCCAGGGCACAGCAGAATTCAATTTACTATTCTTTCAGTGGTGCTCCAGCTGTGGACATGCTTGTCATTATTTTAGATCAAGAAAGGAATTACATGCGAGCCCTGCTGAAGCCTTTGCAGGAGTCGAGTCATTTGAAGGTCAAACTTGTTGCAGATCTTCATCAAGCTGTGACAGCTGATCTGACTATGACTCACACTGAATCCCATACGGCTGAAGCAAAAAGACTTTAGAACTACAGTAGTTGTGGTTTGCATTATTAGCAAAGTCAGCCTGAAGCGCAGCATTGCAACAACTGAACTTTAAAGACTGGATTATGCCTGGGGGTCGATTAAGAAGTAGGGTGTGTTCCTCTTTTGTATTTGTTTGAGCAGGAAATTTTACCTTCTTTTCAGCTTCTACAACACTAGATGTTTCCAAGTTCACTCATAGTTCCCATGGCTGTAAAGCATATAGTGAAATGTGCCATTGAAGCAAATGTGGCCCCCAAGGCATCATCTTCGATCAATAGCACAATACAAGTCCAGCGACCATAGCGTTCAGCTGTAACTGCTGCATAATGTTAAATGGGACAATAGTTAAAATGGAGCCTAAGGGCAGACACGCTTAATTTCCAAGCTTTTTCTTTAAGGTCCAGGGAGGATGGTCTCAAGGTGAATTAACTGCCCTTGAATTATTGATGCTCGACTCCATTCCTCCACCGTGCAGCTCAATGATTCCTCAAAGAGCCAGTGAAATGTTCACCAATAAAACCAGTAAACCTCGCCCACTCCACAGGTCAAATGATCGTTTTGAGGTCACAGCAGTGACTGGCACTCCCATCAAAGTGGGGAATACGATCCAGTGATTGGTTAATTATCAGCTCCAGATGCATCTCCCTGCTCTAATCTCAGCTGCTGATAAAGTGAGCAAGTACCGAAAGGCCAATGTTCTTTTAAATTAGTCATGCATTCTTGAGCACGGCATTTCCTGGGACACTTACTAGTTAACGTGAAGAGGAATCACGAGCTGAATGAATAAATACCTTCCATTGTTATGATATCTGTGGTGCATGACTTCCTTTTATGGGTTTTGTACTGAAAACAGTATTTTACTGGTGTGACTGGTCCTGAGCAAGGAGGCCTCATTTCCTCTGCATTAAGTCTGCAGTAGGAAATCACTGATGATGAAACAGTTTGAAATGTAATGGAGTTGATCTATTTTTTGTACATGAACAAGGTCTACATACTAAAAGAGGGCATAAAATCTGCTTGATACATTCAGCATTTAAATATGTGAATGACTCCAATCATACAGCATTAGGCTTTTTATGCAGTAAAGCTCAGCAGTAAAATACAAAAATTGTAAACCTCTGTGTTTGGAGTTACATCATATATCCATTTTGAGCCAGAAAATAAATCATCTTTTTGGTTTTCTTGTGCATCAATTAGTCTTTTTGTCATTAGGGTTGGCTTGCTATGCAGACTACTGGAGGACAAATTGATCTCGTTTCCTTAAATGAATTGAATAGTTTTCATTTGATATTATTTCTATCTTAACATGTGATTCTCATCCTGCCATTGTGTATCTATTCCTTCTTCCTGTTCCTCTCAAACCTAGCTGGTCGAAGCAGATGGCCGCTTGTCCTGAGCCTGGTTCTGCTAAAGGTTTCTTCCTCATGAGGGAGTTTTTCCTTTCCGCTGTCGCCTTCACAATGTTTTATTGTGAGCATTAAAGATACAGAAAGAACATTAGTAAATCAGTAGTAACATTATCTAAATTAGTGGTTCGGGGAAGAGCTGAATTTATATGAATTCATTTTGATGACCGTTATCTCTTAAATTAGATTAGGTGATTTTTTTTTTCCTCTCTGTCCTCCGGTGGAACCAGACGTGTTTCCCAGTCCCCCCCACCCCCCACCCGCTTCCCTGCTGCACTCTTTTGACCTGTGAACCCTTAAAAAGCCTCTTTTTTTCTGCATACCTATTAATTCGAAGGATCAGCTGGTCTCTCAACAAAATTGATCAACTTCTCCTGACAGTAGTTAAGGTAAGGAGGACCCTCTTACCTCGACGGAAACAAACTGGATTCATGATGACAACTGGTTATTTTGCTGTTTGGCTGGTGAGTTCTGGATTGTTTATAAATTTGTGTGGATGTATCGAAGTTCGACAGTGCTCAGACTGAATTTGGGGAGCTGCAGCAGGGAGCTGGAGCAGGCTGTAATCAGGACTGTGAACTTTCTGGCAGCACCCATGAACGGTGGGAATAATCTTGGAGAAGCTGTGAGCTCGACAATTCGGCTGTTTTGGAATTCCATCAGAGGAGTATATACCAGCAAGACTTTAAAAAAAGCAGAAAAAGCAATTCATGAGTTCTGCCTGACCCTAAAAGTGGCCTTGATGCTGGACTTATCTCAACTCCTCCTGGCATGTTTTGAAAACAACAAAGATGCTTTGACTGTCTCCTCACCCCTCCCTCCCCCAAGGCCGTGGACATGTGACAGAACCTCAACTGAGCTGATGATGAATGTCACCTCTTATCTGGACAATGGCTGAGAGGGGGGGCTCTGGACTATGCTATGATTTTCCCTTAAAAATTCAATGTTTTCACCGGCCTATATGTAAATGTATAACATCTGTTTATGTTGCTTTGCTGTGGTAGGTTTTTTTGATGCCTCAAATTGTGCCCTGTCTAGGACACGACGTGAGAGATCTTTTTTTTTATACCGTCTCTCCTCATGTTTTCGTCCCTTTTCTCATCTAAGCAAAATATTATTCTGAATAAGATAAGAAGGCTGCGCTATTTATTTATAGCCACAGCTTCGTGTACTCCGCCCATCTTTCGGATGACTGTATGTACATATTCTCGTTGTATCTCGGCGCAATGCCAATAAAGTTTATTCTGATTCTGAGTCTTAATGCAGGTGATCAGAGAATGCAAAGCCATACTCTAAGGAGTATGGGATTTTTAACACCATTCACATTTCTCCATAATTCATAAAATCACCTACAAATTTATGTTTGTATTCTACAGACTCTACCAATCCAAAGCCGTCTACCATGTGTGTTGATGCTGACTGAAGAGCTCACATTTACAGTGAGAATAACGTCTTTTGTTAACTCTTCAGCTGAAACCTAGCCGATCAAACAAGAAGAAAACAAACGAGCAGAGAGAGAAGTGAAAGAAGGCCTTGGAGCTGATAGCTTTTAAACTGATAAAATGGAGGGAAGAAATAAACAGCATGCTCCTCGCTTGCAGTGAAACCAAAAGTGAGCCATAGCTGTCCTGACAGATCCCCGGTTTGATCAAGTGAACTGAAAGAGATCAAGCAGCATACTTCAGCATCACTACAATTACCTGGTCAAAGACTCTGACGCATCGCTTCTGAAGAATAGCAATGAGAACTCTGGTTCTCTCTTCCAAGCATGTTCCAGTTTATTCCTTTAAAACAAAGGCTCCAATGGCAATAATTCATCCCATATTACATTACCAATATTTCTGAATAATGTATAGCTTTTGTGATTACCCATTTAGAAGTACTTTGTCTTAAAACTGGTATTTACAAAGTCTGTATCCTCCATTTTTTTTAATCATTGGGGCTGAGGTGGTTGAAGATTAGAGAAAGCCAAAAAAGGAAGCCCTTGACGATGCCGTTAACATTAGGCCATAAGGATGAGGAATGGTTTTGATATTCAGGAACGTGCCATGCAGACTCCAGTGCATGCCTGCAGTAATGAGAAAAGATTATTTCTGCAAAAACATGAGCATAAGTCTAAAAAAGATCTATCTATATATATTCACATTGTGCTTGTTGCAGTGGTTTCTCTCTTCGTTGTATTTTATGAGATGAAATAGTTGTAAAGTTATCACATTGAATGATTTATTTTTGCAATTTCACACTCAAGCAGATGTAATGCAATTATTGTTTTTATTTTAGAAGGAAGAGCTAGCACATCAGTTAATAATAAGAGAAAAATGGATTGTATTACCCAAAATAAATTGAAAATTGTCCTGGCCAGTGAATCCAGTAAATATGTCTGAATGACAGGGGGATTAATGCAAATTAGCAAAACTAACTTTAGTTGAGAAAAAGAGCAACATAAATGGATGCCAGGCAGATAATGTGGCTTTGTGCCTCTGTAAATGTTTGGGGCAGTGAGCAGATCATAGCTGAACAGAATTAGAGATGGTTGCCAAAACGTTATGTGGGTTTAAATGGGATTATACCACTAATCCTCCTGATCTAGCATTGCTGATAAGAATTCATAATCCCTTACCTCACCAGGATTAAGGGAAAATGATGAAAACCACACCAGCCAACTCTAAATGATAGCAGCAAACGTATGCTGGTTCTCAGAGAAGAAAAGATTGCGGCTTCATACGTCTAATGCAAGCTGAGCTGGTGTTTGTGTTTCAGAAAGGTAGCTGCAGGCAGACTGTGCAAAGATTTTTGAAGCTTCATTAGAATGAGAAAAAAAAAGTAAATAGGGCAAAAAATGCATGAAACAAACGCAGAAAGATAGCAACAATTAAAAAGAAACTGTGTTTTTATTTTTTACCAGCCAGTGCAAAGCCAGAAATATGAAGCATTGTGCCAAAATGACATGATCAGTGTATTTTATATTAATTATTTTTAAAGGAGTGCCATGATTTAGTGCGATTCAGTGTTAATGTTTTGACTGCATAAATGACATCGCAGCTTTAATGACAATAACAGTGTTTGATTTCTTGAGATTCTAAATAAATGAGTCTTTCATCAACCACCTGCAAGCTCGACATCGCTTGTTTTGACAGTAATAGAGAAGATTAGGAGAACCTGTCAATCAGAAGGACACTTTTTCATCCAAACACAAAAACTGCTGAAGTCAGAACAGCTAGTTCACGCCAAACCTCGTTTCCACTATAGCCAAAAAGAGAAACTTTTATTTAGCGCACACCACTTCCCGCCGGCAAGAACAGGACATCCCTCTCCATCAGAGGCCAAAAGACCTGCTCAGTTCTCTTTGTTGTTGCTCTCACAAGGAGCTGCCGTTTATCCTGTTTCGTCACCGCAGGCATGCAACATCAACACGGCACTGATTGATCTTTCCCTCACTGCTGCAGTGTCACTGTGAGCCCAGGGACCTTTTATCCCCGCTGCTAGCACTGGGTACAGGTAATTAAAGCCCTGTTGCTTTGGGATGCCCTGACCCAGGTCAACAATGCAGAAGTTTTCAAATGGTGCAGCAGATCTGAGTCACTCTATCATCACCTTTGAAGCCAGTCCAACGTCAGGTCATGACAGAAATGAAAACCTGCTTTGCAAAACAAGTCATCAAGGTTTACCGCCTCATGCAGAAACTGATCTGTTGCCTATTTTCTAAAAAAAAAAAAAAAAAAAAGCCTTAAAATCAATATTTAACAGCTCCTCAGTGTAATAAATAAGCTATTTTATTTCTTTTTAGTTTATTTTTTGCAAAACAAACAAGTAATTTTATTTTCTACATTACGTCACTCGGCTAATGACTGTTATTTGTGTTTGACTGACGCGTCAAAAAAGAGACGACCATGTTTGTTTTTTTGTTACAGAATCAAAGTAGTGCCTAATAAGTCCCTGGTCCATTGGATGAAAAGTTCTTGTACACTCAGCATGGTTGAGATTTTCCTTGTTCTAAGCAGAGTAGCGCATTATTAAACAGGGACCCTTGTTAGTGTCCAGCCTCGGAGCTCAAATTGGCATTTAGTGACGCAGCAGAATGCTCTAATTGTGTGTAATGTCCAGAGGATGCTGAATGCTGAGAGCCGTCTTCACCTCCCTCTCAAGAAGAGCAGGCAAACATGGAGCTAAAAGTTAGCAAGACATTACTCTTTTACCTCAACATTTATTGGATCAGGACTGAGGGAAGTTTATTTCACCATAAAAACAAATTCCCTTCACTCTAACTCATTATTTAAAAGAGTGTTTCTGAAAAGATGCTGAGTCAGTCATTAGATTACATTAACCAACAACATTAACATTTCTGCGAGTCTCTGAGGTGGAGATGAGACAAGTGATCCTCTGGTAGCACATGTCGGTTTTCCCTCAGTGAGCTTGTGGTGAGGTTTAAGAAGCCTCACGTCTTCTGAGCACATTATGTAACTGGTCTTTTTAAATGCATTTCTACTTTAAATATTATGTAATGCTGCATTTTTACAATACTTTGTACAGAAAAATCCATTAACAAGCTGTATTCAATCTTACTGTAAGGATGTCACAGAAAACTCACAAAGCTGGATCCTATTTCCCCCTTCTCCATTCTTTTTAGCTCATCGTCACATTTCAATCCTTTTTGTGATCAAAGACAAACAGAAAAGGTGCTTTAGCCCTACAAACTGAGAATATGGGAGTAAACTCTGCAGGAAAAAAATGCAAATGTGAGTACTTTCTCAGTTTAATTAAATCGTTGTAATGTTCAGCTTGATTTATTATGGTGTTTTCAAGTTCAAGTCAATTTTATTGTCATTCGCATTCAAAAATAGCAATATATATATATTTTTTTTTTTTTTTTTTTAAGGAAAACATGCTTTAGCCACTAAAAGAGCAAAAGACACTAGAATACAAAGCAAAAGGAAAAACAAGTGAGACAAAATATCTTCCTAGAATGAAACGTTACAGTGCACCTCTCCAATGTGTCATCCAAACTAAATGAAAACTTATGAAGGTTAAAGTTTGTCAGAGGAGACAGAATAAACTTGCACCTCAATCAACACCTCTGACTGCCTCCAGGAAGAGGTTTGAAATAGTCGGGAGAAGTATTTATCACACTGCTCTTGAGTCAGGTACGGTTGCATCATATTTCACTGTTTGCCATTCTCACTCTCCATCCTCATTTGAATTATAAAAATAAAAATAAGCAATTCAAAGTATTTTAATCTGACTTGTTTTGGAAAGCTCAGGGTTTTTACTGGTCCAAAGTTTTGCAGGTCATTAAAAGCGTCACTATCATCATCCCATTCACTGCTGATCATCCTGTACTCCTGTGAGCGGCATCACTTAACAAACGCTCTGGATAATGTGTCCCTCAAAGCTTGACCTTGAAAAGTCTGTATTGATTATTGTCACTGAGGCCTTGTCACATGTGTCAGGTCTAGTTTCAAATGAATTGATGCTTCAGCTGCTTCCCTCAGTGGATGAAGGAAGTTGTGTTTGTTTGCATCTTATTTTTTATTTACCCTTTATTTATACAGGTAGTCTCAATGAGTCACAAGAACTCATTTTCAAGAGAGACCTGTTTTTTTATCATAAATGGTGGTTTCAACATAAACAAATGCATTATTTATTCAACTTTTTATTTTACTGTGTATCAGACAGGTCATGACCTATAAATGTGAGCCACAATGTATTCCATTCAGTATGGATGGGTTTTGTTTTGCATGAATTCATGCATTTAAAATGTCTTATTTCTCCTCTTCCCCATGGGCGCAATGGGTGTAGTCAGCAACAAAAACTGTAAATTTGTTAATTTCAAGTTTGAGCATTCAGCAGGACGGCACAGTAAAAGTCATTTAATGAGCTCACCATGCTAATGGGGTGTCCTGGAGTCATTCAGTCACCTTAGTGTTATAATTCACACCAATAAAATCAGTATTTGCTATTTGTTTCAAGAACATTATTACTCTGATGCCAAATGTTGCATCTTAATTTCTTTTGGTTGCTTATATTTACAGCTATAATATCTGTAAGGGTTCACCACTTAATTTTTGCTTTTCTTTCAGCATTTTGTTGTTTGTTTTTAACCTCTTAATAAAAACTAATTATAAACTGGAGGATTTGTTTCATTTGTGCCTTTGACTGGCAAGAGTTTCCCATAAATTCTAGTGCAGTAGTCAGATTTATCCCATGTGATTTTATGAGCGGGTGTTTTCATCTTCCCTCTCTCTGTCCTTCACCTCCAGTTTCACCCAATTCTTCATTCTAATGTCACTAAACCAGTATCTCTCTTTCCCAGTTTAGTTTGAGCCAATTTGGCTGATCTCATTTCTTTATAGCATGTCTTGTTTTTGCTACTCTCCTCTAGATTCTATTTGTTCACGCAGCCTCCTCCACATGTCGTTTCAGCCATGTGATAACTCTGCTCATCAAACACCAGCAGCATTCAGGGGTCCCGTCTTTTACCCTTTCTTCGTTCAAGTCAGCGTTCAGTCTTCGGTTCAGTCCTCCTCAGAGTTCTCCCTCACGTAGTCAGCTCTCTCCCACTCTCACCTGATCCTCACTGACTCCCCAGGTGTCATTCCTCCCTCGTTAGTGTCCAGTTATATTCTCTTCACCGTCCTGGCACTATGCTTTTCTAAGCCGTTCATGTTTGCTCCTCCGATTCTTCTCGAGTTTTTTCATCCCTGTGAGTATGTTTCTGCCACGCCAGTCTTTGTTTTCTGTTGTTTGCAAATAAATTAATTTTGTTATTTTGACCTTGGAGCCTCTCCGTGTTTTTGTCTGCGCCCTGGGTTCAGCTCCTCACTAAACATGATAGAGGGAGTTACAGTATATCCAACAGTTTTGCAAGGGGACAGGTACACCCTAGACAGGTCTCAAGTCCATGCAGGGACACACAGAGACAACCATTCACTCTCTCACTCACCCCAGGGACAATTTAGAGTTACCAATCTGACTAACATGCATGTTTTTGGTCTGTGGGAGGAAACTGGAGCACCCAGGGAAAATCCCCACGTGCACGCAGTGCACATGTAAACTTCCCAAACAGGGAGCTAATCCTGCAAACTTGTGGCTGTGAGGTGACAACTCTAACCACTGCTCTGCCGTGCCGCCCAACTCCAATCTCAAAAAAACACAAAGTATGAGCAGTCCCATGAACCTTTTAAATGCTGTCACTGTATCAGAGAAAGAATAAAGAAAGAAATAATCTGATGGAAAAGTAGGGCAGTGCAAGAATAAATAAAATATAATTTCTATGAACCTGTGTGAATATCTGAGATTGAGTTTATTTTGCTTCAGTCTGAGTTCCTGTTAGCTCAACTATCCCCCTTGATTTTAAAATTATAGGTCAGTTATTATTGATCAGACTGCTGTCTCCTGCAGGGAAGACACTGACTGCTCATAAACACCTCCAAAGAACCCTAATTAATTCAATCTTTGAACAATTTCTGTCATGTGTATGCACATCAAAATCCTCCTTTGTCTTTGTTTGAACCTGAAAGTAACATATGATGAAAATAATCAGCAGATTTAAAAAGTTAAATGAATAATGAGGTATATTAAATGTATGTTCTTTATAATGACCTATCATAAAAGTACTTTATTCATTACTTTAAAGACATAGATCCCAGTTGCTGGCTTCAAGTTTTCCTCCATGAAGCAAATAAATTAAATTAAGGTATAATTTAGAGTAAAATGAACCATTTGTCAGCCATGCTTTTGGACTGCGTCACCTTGTGTGTTACAACCCACTAATGAGCAAACTGCACCAACTGTTCTCAGCAGCGACACATACTCTGCAGACTGTTCTGAGAGTCTCATGTCATTTGACATAAAAATACTTTTTCTGCATTATACATTGTAAGAATTGTGTAAGACAAACATTACATACCTAACATGTGTATCAATGTGATAGAATCAAGGCAAGTCAAAAATTAAACTACTTTTAACGTCATACAAGGGTTTTTCTTTTTTGGCAGTTTTACCTTTTGTATTTATTAATTGTGTTGTAAAAAGAATAAGCCTGCAGGATACTAATCATGAAAAATCTGCTTTTTATTTACTAGAATTAAAAAATGAACTCTGTGGAACAAAAATCACAAAAGTCAGAGTAAACTACATTTTATAGTCTTTTTACAAAACAAAAGAGAAAACTGAGATCGACTGATATTAGCAGTGGGAAGCTGTAGCATGACATGATTGATTACATTTGCCTTTCTTGTCATTGTGTGTCTCTGAATGTGACTTTTGCAGTCATGTACAACGTAGCATTGATACCGAAACAATAGCATTTTTAGCACAATTGCATTTCTGAAAAAGAGCGTGAAAGGCAAAAAGTCTGAGGAGAAGGTTTGGATGAGTAAAAAGAAATACAAAGCACAAAAAGGAGAAAGGGGGTCAAGCCAGTAAAAAAAAAAAAGATCTGGCAGATAGAACGAAAACGAATAAATGAAAGATGAAGTGTGGAAAATGGGGAAAGGGGTGCTGATGTGCTTCTTAAGCAGGTCATTCGATGCAGCGTGCCTTTAGAGGGCTTGTTTCAGCATGACTAACAGATTTCCTGAGTCCCAGCAAGTGTCATTCCTTGAAGCTACAGTGCAGAAAGCCACTGTCATCTAAAAAGACAAGACGAGGAGACAGAGCACCCTTCCATTAAACTTCTCGGCTATTAGCTGTCACAGAAGTGGAGGAAAACTTCACTTCCATTGAACTGAATACCACTGGGAACATAATATCAAAGACGCACTTGTGCTTTCTTTGTGCTTCTAAACTGCTTTTGTCATATGTATAAGTTAAATGACTATAAACTATGATCTGAAAAGATCAAAACCATCATCATCACTATCTCCGCAGTGATCAAAGTGCCCTGCTGAAGCTGTTGAATCAATATATTTTCTATCATGTCAGCTTGGGGGCTGCTGAGTCTATTTTCTGCCTCTGATGTGGGGTGTGAAGCCTAGTTTGCAGCATACTGGTGAGCACAGTCTCTTGATCCTCGTCATCCTCTTATTCAGCACTGAAGGGCACCGAGCTCTGTAATCCAGCCCAGGAGCCCCTGGCAGAGTTTGTGGTTGCCTCCAAGAGCCCCGCTGTTCGCAATTCCCCTCTGCCGTGGCCGGCACTGCCTCGTACTTCACATAAAAAATGCACACTGTCTCACAGTCAAACACAAACCCTTGAGTGTGTTGAACGCCTCATTGCACTCTCAATAAGAGACATAACTAAAGGAAGCAACGTACGGTTCTAGTTGAGGCTGAGCAGCATGTCAGCTTTTTACATCATGTTGTTGTGTTACAGGAGAAAAGAGAATCAGACAATAAGAAGAGTGTGTTGGAGTTGTTTTAAAAACCACCATGCATGTAACATAATGTGGGACAAACTGTGGCTGCTTTGCACTGAAACGAGTCAAATGTTTGTCCTCAAATTCCCTCAGCCTATCAGAGGTGCTGTAACCTGGTGTGAGCTGTACGAGTAAAGTTGTCTTTATTGTTGTGAAAAAGAAAGAGACCATTACCACAACATAGTTAAAAGTTTGACAGACTGATTTCACAACACGAACTGAAAGGGTGACTTCCTGGAAAGTTAAGAAAGCCTTCCAGCCTTTAGGATCCACATGGTAAAGTATAAAATTCACATTTTACACCAAAGCCTCCAAGACTTCAAAGTACTTTTGAGCTAACTTCATAAACTTGGTCAACTACTTTTAAAAAACCATGACTGATGTTAAAACAGGGGAAATTGTAAGTGTTGTTGTTTTTTTCTCTATGTAATAAACAAGATTCATTTTTCAAGCTCTGTAAATTCAGGTTCTGAGACAGTATTAGAACAAACATGAAAAGTAGGTAACTTTTGTCAGTGAGTTTATTTCCCTCCGACTCTTTCGATGTTTAGAGTCCTTGTCTCCAGAGGAAGATAGAAAACAGAAATAGAAAAATCAGAGCAAATATGTTTGCTTTTAGTATTTCACCCTGTTTTGCGGGACCCTGATTTATTGTTTTATACACTACTCTTATTTTAACTGCATTTTTACTGTAGTTTATTGTTATTATTGTCTACAGTTTTGTTGTCTGTACTTTATATGTTCTGTCTGGAACAGGTCTCTCTTGCAAATGAGTCCCCGTGGCTCAATGAGGCTAGCCTGTATAAATAAAGGTTGAATGAATGAATGAAAACCATCTTCCAGAATTATTAATCTGTTAAGGCAAATGTTAGCTTTTTTCAGTACCACACGATCAATTTTTCCCCATTCTAAAAGGAAATCACAAAAAAAACACAAGTTTAGTATTATATTGTTCACCTGGTCCTATGGGTTTTAGATGTTCTTTTATTTTCATCTGATTTAGAGTTGAATACTAATAAAGTCATTCACAAAAACATATATTATTTATGCAGCTCTTAAAAATAATGCATGATAAAGATGATACCTTGAAATTCAGCACTTTGGGGTATTTTAGTTCACAAACAGCACAAGTTTCTTTTTTGTTTTTTTTTGCTTTTTCTCCCTTGTCCTGTCCGGCATTGTGAAATAATTATTGTCTGAGTGTCAAAGTGATGCCCAACAGATTTACTTTCACAAGCAGAACATTATGGCTGGCCTTAATGCTCCACTTGATATATAAATTTAATTTTATTAGAATTTGCTTTGGGCTTTTTTCAGATGTAATGGACATGGGGATGATAAACAAAGAAGATAACAAAGCAGAAAAGTGAGAGAAGGGTTTAAAGGTAAAGAAGGAGAGGGGAATAGAGGAGAGAGAGAGAGATAAAGAGAACACAACTCAACATCATTGAAGTCTGCCTCTAGACCTGCGGGAAAAAAAAGACAAAACCGAGAAACCACAACAACAAACAACATATATAATGATACTTATAACATCATTAGAAAGTATTTTATACAGTACATGGTAATGCATTATATATTTGATGGCCACCACAACCCAACTGAGTGTGAATCTGATAAACACCTGGATCTAAACACCTGTGTGAGCATGCTTGTCACTATAAGGTTTCTCCATAAAAATGTTCAATAGTGGATGTGGGGACCCACAGACCCGTCCCCACAGGACACGATGGTAACACAGGAAAGACCGGAACCACAGACACACAGCGGCCCCCAAGCCCAGAACTCTGGTAGTCCCCCAACAGGGACACCCGCACCCCACAGAGAGAGAAGCAAAGGGAAGCCCCGGGCGACCCCCAGCAACCACAATGCAGAAACCCCAGGAGGCTGCAGCGACAAGTCCACAGGCCCCGCCGGCAACCCGCCCCTCCAGAGTGGATCCGGCCATGGACACCGAGCCCCGAGTCCTGAGGTCATACCACCACCCCCCAACAGAGGCCCGACAGAGCCAGGGCACCCAGGCCCCGGCAGGCAGCCACCAGGGCGGGCCCGCACACACCCCACCACCCAGCCCCAGCTGCTGAGAGCCGCCAATGCACCGGCGACAGGGGGACCCACCACCGGAGGGGAGCATGACACACCAAATGGGGGGGCCAAAACTGAGCCAAGAGAGGGGACCACCTAAAACTCAACCTGAGACATAAACAGGCACACAGAGCCAGCACAAGTTTCTTAAACTTCTTTCTTTCAGCTGCATCTTCAAGATTATGGGAGATTCTTATCCCAGTGCAATCCAGAAAACTCAAACATGCACTGACAAGTTTACTTCTTTAGTGTTAGGATGCAATAAGTTTTCTAAAAAGAGTAGCGCTAATTAAAATGTGTTCTGAAAATTTTAGTTGAGAAGACATCTTGTTTCACCTATTTTCTAGTTTCTCCCCATTGAAAATCTGTAAAATATAAAAGCCTTAAAAATAACTCACATTTTCAAATCGCAAACCTTTTTTATTCTAACAACAAAGTTACAACATAAACCAAATAAAGGTTGTGTTTATTGTTTTAGAAAATATTTTATTTTTATCGGGAGTTTTGCTTGTAGAAGTAAAATTGGAAAAATAAAATCTGACAAATTAAACATATATGAATTAGGTTTTAAAAATTTAAATAAGCCCATAATAGCAAGGGGGTACAGTAAGTAATGATCAACAACATATGTCTCCCATATTCCTTCAATGGAAGTGTCCATTAATTTAATAATAAGCTGCAGTTGTCTCACTGAAAAAAATGTGCTTTGTTTGTAACTATATATATATATATATATATATATATATATATATGCTCCTCTTCATTCTAATCCCACACATTTACCTACTTCATTGGAAAACCTTGATCCAGTCTTAAGTACATCAACATCAATATAACAACAAATGTTTTTTGAACAACAGAAAAAAAAATATGTCATGCGCCACTGCATCTAAAAAATCTAATAAATTATAATATTTAGGGGCAAAAATGTCCAGCCTTTCCATTAGTTTGAGGGTTTTAATCTCCAGTTTACATGAAAGGTAAACTGGCAGCCCAATGTATCTCAATGATTTCACTGCTTCATGGCAGATCACCTCACTAATGACAGCAGCTATATAGAGGAAGCTCCCGGTCATGTTCAATTACACATTCCCATCTAAGCACACACGTCTAATCTTGGACTGTAATGTACAACACTGAAAGCAGCAGGAGGAAGACTTATTCCTCCTCGGCTCATCTCTGCTGCAAAGTGTTAGGTGAGTATTCATTATCTCATATCAAATTGTTCTATTTGTCTGGTTGACATAATAAATCTTTGGAGGATAAACATAAATTAAAAGGACACTCACACTAATGGTTTCTCCAATCGACTGGCAGGTGAGCCCACAATTTCTCCCAGTGTGCAGAAGACCTGTCCCAGGAAGTCCTGCCATGGGATGGGGGTGTAATAAAGTGTGATAGAGAGAGATATAGGACAGGGGGATGCATGGGGAGAGTCACAAGAAAAGCCAGTGAGGAGTTAAGCATCATTATATGCCTGTACAGTATAAGATAACGTCTGAGGCAGACACGTACGTTAAAGTCGTTGGGCTTCCAGGGTGGAGAAGGAGGAAGAGGAAGAGAGAGAAAGACCAGGCGGCAGCAGTGACACAACAGAGCATATCATGGCACAAAAGACACAACTCAAAAACCAGACTGCTGTCACAGCACGAGAAAGAAGAGCACAAATGGATGTGTGACAAAGCAGAGAGGCAGAGAATGAACTGCAGATTCTCAGAGGAGGAGAAAAGGAAAATGAATAAGCCAACGAGAAGGAAAGTGGTCTGTGCGGTCATCCAGAGCATGGTACACAGAGCAAACAACAACAAAACAGCTACATGAAAGAGTCACATTGGAAGGCACAAATGTTAGTAGTATGCAAACCAAGTATATCAAATATATTATTTGGTAATTGTACTGGGTCATTTTCATTCAAAGTTTCTGCATTAAAATGAAACCACAATACAGTTAGCTGCACACTCTTAAAATAAAGCTTTAACCCTTTAGGACAAAGACTGCTTTTTAAATAAATCATGATTTCAAAAAGCTTTATTTTCTCTTGAAAGTCAACATATAAAGAAGCAAATATGCTGACTAGCTTTGATAATGATGTACAATGCTTCAATTCTTATTTCAGAGGAAAGATAAGGTGGACAGGAGTAAACTAGATGCAAGTGAAACAAATTCCCATTGCTTTGAGGGACTAGCATCATCTTTTTAAAGGGAAGTGAATGGTAAAGAGACGAATCACCAGTTTGTCAAATGAAGCACGTTTCACTCATTATCACAAAATATATTTGAGCGTCTGAATGCCACAAACTTTGGTTTGCATAGAAACTAAACATGAGAAACATGCACTGTAGGATAAAAGTTAGAGAGTGAAGTTGAGCTCCTCTTCCACCACCAAAAAAAAGAAGTTCTTCACTTACATGTTTTGCCAGGTCTGGACTTTTAGAATCAATATCATACCTGGAAGTGTAAAGAAACCACAAACCACTGAGGTTAAGGTGTGGGCAAAACGCCACAAGATGGTTCAGATATACTGACTAAAGATTATTGCCTGTTAAGAACACACCTGGGTCCCCACAGGGGGCAAATGGGAGCAACCAAAAATAATACATGTGCTGCAATCCCACAGTAATCAAGTGAATCATTCTATAGTTTATGGGTGTAATTTGCATATTGTGCCATGGGGCGCATTTTGAAACATACCATCATTGCAGAAAAAAAAAGTTTCAAGCATCTGCTAGTCTAACTTTGTGTAAAAGTAATTAAACCTGAGCACACCCAAGCTCCCACCTCTGTGATAAAATAGAGATGTAAATTTGAAACACTAATTGTGAGAGGATGCTCTCTCTCTCTCCATTCCCATTCAAGTATTGCATCATCAAAGCATGTCAAGCGAATTCATTAAGAGTTTAAAGATCCTCTGAGACCTGAAGCTCAGTCCTCGATATATCCGCTAAGGCCGTCAGGGACTTCATGCTTGAGAGGTTATTTTTTTCCGGAGTATATCTCCTCTCCAACATGAAGCATCAGAACGAGAAGAGCGAGTGATCCCAAATCTGTTCTGGGAGACTTTGAAATGAAGCTGTACCTCTCTGACCCTCTCATATTCTAGCCTTTTCAGAGGGGAAAAGGCAGAACAAAAGGAGTACAGGGGTCTTTGTGAGTTTTATAGGACTTGGGTTTGAGCATTTGCTTTGCTTTGGATCAGGGAGATGAGGAATGAGGCTCAGTATGAAATATTTATGACATTTATACCAATCTTCTCTAAATTAATGACTGCTGAGACGTCAAACAAATAAATTGTACCCCAGGAGAGCTGAGCAACTGACAAGAAGAAAAGAGGAAAATGAGTGATTTATGGAGAGCAAGAGGCAAGAAAAAGATAGGGATGAAGAGATATAAAGGGATAGAAGAGATTTTTGAGAAAGGAAAAATGTTAACCTCGTATGAAAAAGGAACCAATTGGAGAACTGAAAAGAACAGAACATTTGAAACCCACTTGGTATGTGTCCTCAGAGGGTTGGATCAAACAGAAAAACACTCACACGTCAAAGCGCAGGTTCTGCTTCTCCTCAAAGAAGTAGTCCAGGATGTACTTCCTGACAAAGTCTGGGTTTAGCGTGTTGTCTATCACCTCTGTTCTCCCAAACTGGATCAGAACCAAAAGAAAAGGAGAAAAAGGGCAAGGAATGTGAACACCGAGCAGACATTCATGTGCAGTACATCAGTCCACCCCATCCCCCATCACCCCCCTCCTGCTGTGTGAATGTATGGATTCTGATGAGCTCATATTTTATTAGGAGGAATCAGCGATTCAACACTTGCAGTTTTCTTTGTTCTCATTAATCAAGACATGAGTAAAGAGGCTTTCAAATGAAAAGCAGCATGCGTTGAGCTCCTCAGTGAAGCCAACAGTGAGTCCATAACACAACCTAATCAAATGCCTTAACGGACCAGACCAACACCCTCATTACTGTAAACAAGGCCCTGATTCGTCAATCCATCTCGTGTTCCATCGTTCTCTTGTTAACAAGACCCCAAAAAACTTGAGGGAAAACTCATCCCAAACCCAGAGGAGCTGTTTCCAGCTGAGGAGCATGGCCTCAGCTCCTCAGCTGACAAACTCTCACCTCAGCCACTTTGCTCTCGGCTGTGAGTCGCCACCATGAGACCTGAAGGTCATGACTTGTAAACGCCAACAGAACCACACCTGGAGGTTTCCATACTACACACACCCTGATCTCGGTGACTGCACCTTGAGATCCTCTATATGAAAACCATGAATAAGATTGAAGATGAGGGGCAGCACTGAGAGAGTCCAACCCACCCCAAGAACGAGCTTGATTTCACTGAGAATACAGACACAGCTCCTTCTTTGGTTATTCATGGACAAGGTCGTAGGCAAAACACCTGTGGACAATCAACCTCTTTAATGTCCATAATACTGTAGCACTACAAGCTTGTACCCTAACTCTAATTTCAGCAACTTGTGATATAATTTTAGCACATTATTTTTAAATAAAATTGGCCATACCTTGGGGTATTTGTTTAAATTTCAATACCATAAAATCAAAGTGTCAGTGTTCAGTTATTGCATCATCAGAATCTGATACGAGCCCATCAGTCCTGTCTATCAGCCACTTTATATAACAATAAACTTTTTAAAACTGAAAAAAAAATGTGGTAAATGAGTTAGCAACACACACAAAAAAGCAATATTATCATAACAATAATTATCCAGAAAGAACATAAATTATTTATAACAATCCTGTTCATTTAGTAAATGCTCATTTATTTTATTGAATCGTTTCTGTTATAAAAGAAATAAATAAAGTCATAAATGCAGACCATGAAAAGAAACTGCCAGAACTGCAGAGCAAAGCCTTCAGTTGAGGTTAAGTGCTGACGAATAAACCCACAGATAATGTTTCATCCATCGAATCCAGCACGAGCACACACATTCGTTGTATCCAAAACTAATGTTTCAAAGTCAGGGAACTGATGTGGAGCTGCATAAATAAAACATTCAAAGTTAAAACGACACCATAAACTGCCAGGGTGAATTAATTACAGCACTTTAAGGCGTGAGAGGACATAAAATAGCAGAATCTTTTGGTTTCTGACAGACTGCATCCAGTAGGGATGAAACTAAGAGCTAAGGGGGAACGGACAAGTTAACAATACAGCAGCAGAATACTTTCAACGCCTATGGTCATATAAAAAGATAATATATAGGGTTGGATTAGGTTTGACAGTCAGCTTGTGGCTTGGTGGAAGCGCATCCCGCCATCAAAAACAGAATGTGTCTAAAACTATAAAAGATTAAGTGCTGTGTGGCTCTACGTCTCTTCTTGCTCCTCTTGTCAGGAAGTATAAGAGCTCTGCAGCTAATGCCAGGGAGGTGAAATTTCCACTGAAGGAAACGAGAGCCTATTTCAGTGACAGAGGCTGAGTGTGACAGCGAGGGGAGTGGGCGGGGGGTGTACAGTGCTTTCACTTTTGTCCCCATCCTTATAGCAACGGTAGAAGACATCCGCACTGATCAGCCATCCGATGCAGTGTGCACTCCTTCCCCTCTGATAAACTCGACAAGAAAAATTGTGAGCAGGAGTGTCAAGGAATCAATCTTGGTAAAAAGATTACCATCTATAAATTTGAAGTGGAAAGTGAAAAAACCAAGGTTTGCTTGAATTCGTGCAGAGGGTAGATGGTGTCAACACCTCGGTAAGTGAAAGTGGTAGGAAGAGGGAATCATCGCTAACTGAGAGGAAATTACAGAGGAGGAAGCTGCAATTTAGGACTTTAAAATCATGCTCTAACAGAGTAATGAGGTGCTACTGCAGCTTTATGTATTAAACAGAAAATGTGTCATGGGGGTGCACAAAATTTGCAACTGACAGTGCAAACACAAACTCTCTTGTTAAGATATCCCTCAGCCCGTGGGGAACTTGATTGATCAGGAGCCAGGGTGGGAGTTAAGACCATAAAAGAGTAAAAGGATTTCAGATGGGTTGGTTGCAGTGAAAGGTGCTTCAACCAGCCATATCCACTCCCAGGACAGCCAAAACACATTACCACACAGAGGGGCGAAAGAGGTGCTCAGCTTTATCAATGCTGCACAGCTTGGCTCTGCTGCTCAGCCAGCTGACATGTGCACTGAAAACACCATATCTCTGTCAGAGACAGACATTTAGGCTGCACCCACAGCTTCTGAGCAGCGGTGCAGCACAGTAACCAGCAGTGACAGGTGTGGGAAGGCCCTCTTCCCTTTATGCTCGTCTACATTTGCATCATAATCTGCAAACATTTCCCTGTTTAAGACTACCTGCATGCTATATTTTGGTATTTTGTGGAAAAGGGGCTGCCAGTGTTTTAAAGACAATGGAGATTATAGCTCAAGTATTCTTCAGAAACATTTTTATGGTGTTTTCAGAATCACCACCACGGTTCAAATCTATAATGCAGCACCTCTCACCATGATTAGCCAAAGTCTTTCCACGTCTTTCTGTTTTTTCTTCCTTTGGACCCTGATTTCTTACTACGACATTTAAAAGCTCTTTCAGAGAGGATAGATAATTTGAACCATTTTCTAAACAAAAACAAACAATTCAAACTGCAACTGCCCTGATTTTTCTACTGGAGGCACATCTTAAAAACTTCACACAATGAATTTCAAAATTCAGCACTTTTATTACGATATTTTAAATATGTCCCAGACTTAAACTACAATAAACTTCATTGCTCTCTCTTCTTTTTTTTTCTTCTTTCGGCTGCTCCCTTCTTCAGGAGTCGCCACAGAGAACTAAGTCGCACGAAGAGTTGGCGATTATTTTTACACCGGATGTCCTTCCTGATACAACCACAGACCCCCGAGTTCCCACAGCCCTCTGTGTGGAGCAGAGAGCTGATATCTAGGGTGCACGGAAGAGCATGGAGGACAAGGGTCTTGCTCAAGGGCCCAGAGTGGGGCAAATAAGGATGAAGGCAGGTGTGGGTGCTTCACTTATCTCATCCACATTTTGATGTTGTTGGTACCAGAAATTGAACCGGTGATCCTCCGATCACAGGCCCACCTTCTCCTCTGCGCCACCACTCCCTTTTCATTGCTCTTTATTGTAAGTCATAATGCACAAAAGCAATTATCACTGAATATGTTTAAGAAATAAAAAGCAGCAAAACTAAAACAACTAATGTTTCTTATAGGATGACAAAATGAGCGCTGCATGAGTGCTGTTACATCCTTTAAAACAGTGTTGTAGAACTCGCTTACAAAAAGGGGCTCAAAATTAGAAACATGGTTCAAACTAAGAGCCAGTTTCAAAAACTACATTAACATCTTGGTCACATGCTCCTCAACAAGAGTTTGACTGGTCTCATTTGATGTTCTCTGTTGCACTTTCCACATCATAATCAAAGATTACTAAATTAATTCAAGTGATAAAAGTATTTTATATTTAACATAACATCTTGGGGGGCCAGAGAAAATGTCAACGAGGGCCAAATGTGGCCCTCGGGCCTTGAGTTTGACACATACGTAAAATGTTTTAATTTATTTATACTAAAAATTAGTGCACATGTCAGGTAATATATTTGTTATCTTTAATTAGTTTGCTATTCTTTATTTAGTTTAGAGCTTCCGGACATAGAGAAACAGAAGTTTTCAGACCTGTTACTTTCTCCATGATTATATGTTTAATCAATTTAGGGTCAGAGCTCAGAGAGTCGTTTGTAAATCAGTTTTAAATTCTCCCTCATCGTGTAGCTGTGGTTTGACTTTATAGATTTATAGGCTCATCAGTGTTTTAAGTCCTATCACTCCTTCAGTGGTCATAACTCTCCTTCAGCACGAGTAATATTTTCTATTATTTCTTCTGAAATCTCTTCTGCTGTTTCACGTATAGCACGGTGGCGCAGTTGGTAGAGCTGCCGCCTCTCAGCGAGCAGGTCACCTCGGTTCAAATCTCGGCCGGGGGCCTTTCTGGGTGGAGTTTGCATGTTCTCTCTGTGCATGCGTGGGTTTTCTCCAGGTGCTCCGGTTTCTTCCCACAAACCAAAAACATGCATGTTAGACTGATTGGTAACTTTAAATTGTCTCTAGGTGTGAGTGAGAGAATGGTTGTTTTGAAGAAGCGGATAAAGATGATGGACGGATGTTTTTTTGCGTTTAACTTTCCAAAATCGTTGCATCTTCTGCTTTCGGTCTCTCCGTGGCTTTGTTTGCATTATTTCTATGTTCTTAAAATTGTTTAATATTCATGAACTACAACTTTGTGCAACTATTTTCTAAAAGAAATGTATTTGCAAACTTAAGTTCGACAATCTGAAAATATTTTTTTAATGAAAAAACACCTAATTAAGCCACTGTGATAGTTGATGCATCGTTTGCAGTGTCAGCGGGAGCTGCTTTTGCAGGTGAAACGCTGTAAAGAAATGTGTTCAGACAGATCAGTCATCCAGAGGAGGATTTATTGGAATGTAGTTCATCATGTTCAGCGTCTCAGAAGTGGAAACAAATAAATCTGAAGCAAGTAAAAAGGTTTTCTCACCATCCCTGCTCTGCAACGTTGTTAACAGCTGTGAGCTTCACTTAGTCGATGCAATTTCTGGAAACATTACAGCGTTTCTTGTGATCAGGTAACTGGAACAATACTGCTGATTTTCTGGGAGAAGTCGTGTTGTTTTTTTGTGAAGTGCAGTGCAGATTGTGTTGCACCTTACAGGAGTAGCAGGCTCAAACAAAGGCAGCAGCTGTGCGAGCGCACACTGATTAGAAAAGCTGTTGCTGTCAGTTTTGTTGTTAATTTTAGTGCTTCGCTTGCTTGAAATATAGTTAACTGGATTTACTTTGATGGAGACTAGAATCACACATATTAAACCGTAAGAAGCATGTTTTGGGTTTTTTGGGGGGTTTTTTTGTTCCTGATCTGCAACCAGCGAACAAAATCATATGTTCAGCATTGACGTAAACTGCAGCTCAAGAATCAATTGAATAAACTTGTTTGCTTATTTATAATCGTTTTAACAACATTAAAGAAAAAAATGCTTTAATATATAATCTAACAGCTCAACAATATGCCCAGTTATTCAGAAGAGAAGTTTTGTGCTAACCTGATTCTGTGAAACTTCTGCAAAACTGAGCATTGCACTTTCTTCACTTTTGTTCAACTTTCCTGTTGAACAAACTAAAAATCAAGCGTACAATACAATCAAGCACCAAGTGAGGCTCTAAATATGTTTACTTCTTTCCAAACAAGCCTACACTGATTTTTTTTTTTTCATAGCAGCTTTCAATGTGCAATATATGCAGGAAATTTAAAGCTAAATTCATGTTCTGCTGCTGACAGAGCTGGTTCATTTCTGCAGTACTTTACTCATGATTTAAAGTAAAGTCTATTGTAAAACAAACATAATACTTTTTATGCATCAGCTTACTGTTAATTATACAAAATGTTATCAAATTGCTACATAGTCACAGCCAACCTCTGAGATATTTACTGAGGTTATCCAAACTCCACCACTCACAGGACCCTACTGATTTTGATGATCTTACCTCAAAAAGCTAAATAAAATATACTGAAAAATTGCAATATATACTTTATTTTGTTGAAACTTAGATGTTTGTAAATCTTTCTCACTTTAGGAGCTAGCATCTTGTCAATAATACACTATTGTGATCCATTTCCGTACATTTTTCGGCGCATTTCTTGTCCTGCAGTTTTCAAGCTATTTCAACAAATTATATATCAAAATGTTCATCTCTTTAAGGACAATCCTGCTATGACTTTTGGTATTGGTGCAACTTTAGCTTTTTGACATATTTAGCCTTTTCTGCCATTTTTTCCCTCATAGAAAATAAACTGAGCTCATTTTACATCCTTCCAATCTTTAGATGTGTTTACAACCTTTTACTGCTCCTTTCACATTTTGTTCTGGTTTAGCTTCTTTCAGCTTCCTTGTGCAAATTTAAACTTTTTTCAGCTAATTTCAGATAATTTCAGCTGTTTTTCAGCTGTTTTGAGCTCCTTTCAGATTATTTATGCTAACCACAACATTTTTGTGCTTCTTCTAACTTCTTTCTGCTAATTTCAGCTTATTTATGCTACTTTCAGCTTATCTCTGAAAGTTTCAGCTTTTTCTACTATTTCAGCTACTATTTAGCTATTTTATGCTAAATTTAGCCTTTTTAGCTAATTCCACATTCTTGGAGATCTTTTCAACTCCTTCTGATAAATTCTTTCTGCCTTTACAGCTACTTTCAGCTAATGTTTTGTTAATTTCAGCATTTTTTTTAGCTATTCAGAAAATTCTTCTTTATTCTGCTATGGCTTGTTTATGCTTTCCAGCTTTATTTCAGCATGTTTTTAGTTAATTTCAGCAAGTTCTCTTGCAACAAGCATTCATACTGCATTTTCACCAGAAATGCAATTTCTCTAGTTAAAACTGCAAAAGTTTTGCAGTTTTAACTCAGTGCAATATAAAGACTAGGGATTTTGCATACTGTATATACAGTGAAGTTCCTCTGTGTTTGCATCTTGTTTTACACTGCATAAAGCCTGTCAGGATCAATAAAATGATGAGTATGAAACTAGAATTGAGTATACACAAAACGGCACAGATTGTAACATTCACAACAAATTATTTGATGTTCCAAAAGCTAAAATATTAATGGTGGCAAAGACAAGCAAATTTAAGTGACCATTTCTCTGTATTTCCATCCATTTTGAGTTTATGTATGAACCCTCTGCCCTGCTGGAGATTTATTGGCCTCTTTGGGCTAATTATCTCTCATTTCCAGCGACCAGACGGGCTTGTGATGCAGAGCAAAATCTTTAAAGATATGTGTAGCTGCCCCCTTAATGAGTCAGTCAGTCAGAGCTAACACAGTACTGACCATCAGGGTTGATCAATTGCTAATGATTGGCACACAGCATTTACCTTGTGAGAGCAGAGGGGATGACAGGGGATGTAAACAGAAAGCAGGCTGTCATGGAGACGAGCTGACTGATTGAGTTGTGTTGACAGAGAGCGTGGCTGTGATCTCTTACCTCTCTCCACTGTTTGGACTCTGCACCCTGGGTGTATAACACGACCACTGAGCGGTGAGGCGATGGCGGGCAGGAGTAAAAGGAAAAATAAAAAACACAAGAGCAAAAGAATAAACTGTCAAAGAACCATCTCAGACGAGCATCCTGAATCTACAAATGGTGTTTGTTTTATCCCTTCGCCGCTGACATTTATCATCAATTATCCTGCCACGCCCTGACAGCATAATGAAGTGCCGAGCTTGATGATTAATGCTGAGTGACATCCACGTGCACGGGAACAAAGCTCTTAAAAACACAAAGAGCTCCTGGAGCACAAGTAAGCTCTGCAATCAAAACACAATTTTGTAATGGGTGGGATTGTCCTGATTTCTATTTGATTGTGCAACTGAAAACACAGCTGAAGCAGGTGAAGCTCACCTGACCTGCCATTTGGCATTTGGCTTCAGGCTTGTACTAAAATTCATGCGCATGACACTTTTCCCTCAGCTCATTTACACAAAGGGCTTATATAAAATTTTAAAAATCCCCTCCCTTTTCTATTCAGCTGAGAATATGACACAAAAAATGTTTTTATGGCATTTTTCAATTTCTCAAACCAAAAGATAACCATTTGTATTCAGCGGCTGGTGTTTATAGCCTGCATGCATTATGCTGCTTTAGCTCACAGCAAGGGAAGGTTGTCACATTACTGTGCAAATGATATGCTGTTTTTGGAGGAACACTTTGAAAGAGCAGAGTAAACTGAATTAAACTTAAGCTCAGCAAAAGCCAAAAGGCACCGCAAAATTCAAAGAGTTGCATTCTTTGTAATAATCTAAACCTAAAGAACCGTTAAACTGAAGCATCAGAGTAAAAACTGAACTTACATGGGTCTGATTTGGAGAATGTGTCCTTGTCCAAAAGATTCCTGTAAGAGAGATTAAAAAAAAAAAAAAAAAACACAATAAAAATCTCATTTCAGTCAAATCATGTCCAACAAATTTAAAAACCGCAGCACAAATGTTCCGTTTTTACACTAATCTAACTGCTTCCTCTTACGTGTAGTTTCATCACCAAATGCTATATTCGGAGAGCTAGAGAGTAAATTGCATGGTAATTCACAATCACACTTATTTCACATAAAACACACTGCCCTTGAGATTCAATTTTCAAGTGAGCAGGAAAAAAGCACGTTAAAGCTCCGGAGAGGACACAGAGGAGACAAAGATGTGAATTATACAAGAAGCTATTTCCTTTACTTGTAGTGAGAGAAGGACAATTACATCTGGGTAGTTATTGTAAATCTTATCAATCCAGTCATTTTGGCATAACGATTAAACGGTAATCCATTGACTAGACTTTGAAAAATGCTAAATAAAATGTAAAGATCAATCAACCAGGACACTTAATAGCTTCTTTTTAGTGTTGCTTATAGAAACGGTTGGTAAACTGAGTTCATTAATTAAAGTGTTTATTAGTTACTTAAAGTCAAATGTTTTTAGTGTGCTGGTTCGACTGCGTTTATTGTGTCAGTGCAATTGCACAACAGCATTTCAACAAAAAGGGAAGTTGAATATTACATTAATTTGAGCCATTGTGCCATAAAAATAGTTAGTTTTGTTCGTCTGTAAGAACGTTTTTTGTGCCGTTTGCATGTGTGAGAAGTCACTCAAATTGCTCAGAGGATTTTAATTAGAGCTGCAAGCATAATTGATCAAGGAAATAAATGAATAAGCACCCTGGTAATGACTTCAGTCGGTAACTGAAGTCATTTTAGAAGAAAAACTGTGAATTTTATTTGGTTATTTAATCATTAATTATGCGATATTCTTGCTGGAAGTGCTCTAGGCTGCACCACATACTAACAAATAACCATGGAGTTCTAGAGAACCACTGGATGCAAAACAAACAGCAACATAAAAGTTTATTTTAAAATATAATTTGTATAATTCTTTAACATTTTAGTTGTTTTGAGACCCTCCCTGGTCTGGGATATGCTCTTAAAAGCCTTTAGCTCTTCTATCCATCCATCATCTTTACCCGCTTCTTCCTTTCTAAGTCGTGGGGGGTCACTGGTGCCCATGTCCAGCCATCACTGTGTGAGAGGCAGGGACACCCTGGACAGGTCTCCAGTCCATCACAGGGACACATAGAGACAAACGAGACAAACCATTCACTCTCTCATTCACACCAAGAGACAATTCAGAGTTACCAATCTGTCAGAATTAAACTTTCCAAACTGAAACTATCTGCAACAGGTAAGATATTAAATCACCTCTTCAGCACGTGCCAGCACAATCACTTATCTTTTTATTTAACATGTTAGACAAAAGGTATTGCTGAAGCCTTCAGAGATCCGGTGTATCAGACACAAAGATATGTCTTTAAAACACAGACGTTAAAAAATGCTTGTCCCTTCAGAGGACAACGGGATTTTAATTAATATGATTGAGGTTTCTGGACGGAATCCAAGCATAACTAAACCGCTCATGAACATGTAATTTACCATTCCTGGACAGAAGAGCTACTGTCACAGGGATTCAAGGGGAGAAGACAGATGCAGCCTCAGTGAGTATTAGCCTTGGGCTGACCTGACAACAGTTGGAAAATTGTCAGAGCAATTAACGGTGGAGATAACAAAACCATTTGTGACTAAATGTCTCTTTGTAGCCACCTGTTACTGTCTGGCGTCCATTAGCTTTAAACAATTAGCTTGCTCATCTCCTTATTTTGTCTCCTAAAGCAAAGAGGGGATCACTTGGAGGGGAGGAAAGCTGGAAAATGTGTCAATCTGTTACACATTTCACATACTTCATGCACAATGCTCAATTTGTTTGGGCTCCGTTAGTTCTCACAGAGCTTATTTTATTCTATGAAGAATCAACCCAATACATGTGCAAATGCAAATTAATCTACTGTCTCATTGTGCGCATGGCCAGAGTACATGTATCTGTGCCAAACGATGGATATAAACATCTCAGATAATCCATCTGTTTTAACTAAAGTAACACTAAGTTACAAAAGTTAACTTTCCCCTCTCTACAATCCCCAGAGGTAAAGGATAAGATCATTATCCTGGAAGTTACAGAACAAGAAGTTTGTTGATGAAGATGAAGTTCACGGAAAGTAGGACAAACATAATTAGATACAGGAACTTTTCATTCCCACCACATTTCATGCATTGGATTATTTCTGTCCATGCCACTCCAGTCATCACCGGCACCACCTCGTTTTCAATTATAACTAAAAAATGGCACATTTATCAGGGTTTCTATTCTTTCACAGTAAAACTCTGAAAGCATTATTCTTTTCAACTGCTCATTTAAATCTTTCTTAATTTATCTGGAGCAAAGAACAAACAAAAATACATACAATTAGGAAGCTACTTAGTCAAAGAGAGAATGAATAAAATATGTCTAGTGCTGTTTTTAATCAGTCTAATCGCCCTTAAGTGCTTTTAAGCATAAGTGCTTGAACTGAAGGCAATTGGACCTTCTTATTTGGTCCTTGAATGCATTTTCTTCTCATTCAAAGGGTTGTTTAGTTCTAACAAACTGGCAGGGAGTTTCAGATTTACAAACTATTGTAAGGACATTGTGTCCTCACGACTTACTGAAAGTAAGACAATAAATGGAACAGGGAGATTTATGAACTCTAACAGGTGCAGGTACACTTCAACTCAATCTGCAAACTCATACAGGCCTTTTAAGTGTCAAAACCATCAAAATCAAGACTGATGGAGTGTCTCAGTGTCCTTTCACTGGTCAAAACCAAAGTCAGCAGGATCTGATTTATGAGCATATTTATTCTGATGTATTTGTTGTATTTTTGGAGCTAGCGTCTCTGCACTGGGGATTAGCTGCAGACATTTCCCTTGAACACAATAATGGTGTTTTCATGACATCTTTAGTACAGCTGTCATGTTGTTAAGAAATGTCGATTGTCAAAATGGCTTGAAATAAAATTGATAAATGTTTTCACTAGTTCAAATGTCACTGATTGTTTTAAAGTACTAGAAACACACTTTTCCCTTTGGAACAGGTATTTTTCCATGAGCTTCTGAATTATTGATATAAAATGGTGCCACAAATGTTAAAAACAAGTATCTCAGCATGTCCCAGAAGGAAAAATCTTTAAAACATTAGTGACAATGGAAATAGCTGGGAGCAGGAAGTGAAGGATGGTTTGCATTTTGACGTCCACTCTGGCACTTCACTTCCTGTCCTGCCTGTGGACCTTCTCTCCTTTGACTGAGGACAGTCTTTGTCTTTCCACTCATGCATCGCAGGGTCACTAGGTCTACTTTTTATCTTATGCACCCTTAAGCAGTTCTAATGGGTCAAAAGCTCAGAGAGCCAAGCATGAAGTTGGCCAACCATGCACATGTTAAGAAATCCCATTATTTTAATGGAACATTTACAGTTTTCCTCAGAGGAAATTCTTGCTATTTAAACATTTGTACAGTATATCACGTATAGAAGCTCAAGAGATGTTTGGAGAAAATCCACCCCTAAAATGAAAGCACATGAATCAAAGCAGATCTTGTTAAAAGCCGTATAGTAGCAGGTTGTATAACTGTAAATTACCTCTGTCTGTACTGTGTGACTTAATCCCTGGATGGTGGCACATGCTGATACAGATTAATGCTGCTTTTATCTGAATTTCTAAAAACTCCCCTCCTTTACATTCCAAGCATATTCTGGCCCTGCAATTAGTAAGACACCCATGACTTTCACTATGATGACACCAGGTGTCTTTTGCTTCTTCTCCATCTGTTAAATTATTCAGTCCCAACCAGGGATCTCTCCTGGTTGGTCATACCTGCAGCAAAGCTCTCCCTGGGCAGCCATCTCGCGGGCAGTGACAGAATCTCGGTCATAAACCTGCTGTTCTGCTCGTATAATAAATGAGTATTCACACACACTCAGACTATCTGTTTCAAACTGCCATTCGGTGTGTAACTAAAGTCTGACTCGGGGATAATATCACTGCTAATTGCACACACTGACAACTTTGAGAGAAAAAGCTTTCTTTGCAAGGAGTATATATATATATTTATTCTAAATGGGTGTTATAATCCTGAAATGGCACACTGCTGTGACTTTCCTTAGTATCTGAGCACAGTTCTTGTTCCATCTGAAAACGCTCAAGCTGCTAGTAACCTTGAAGATTCTCTCTGCCCATGTACTACAGAGGCTGGTGATATAGTTTTAATCCTCCAGCCACCATTAGCTCAAAATGACCCCCTGAGGCCTTATTTAAAGTTAAATCACTTTAAATTGTACACAAAAGAAGGCACAGTAAACCATCTCTAAGCTCATTTGTATTCTAGCTTTGAAATGACAGTAAAATATATTTACCGTAATTCTCGGACTATAAGCCGCTACTTTTTTCACATGCTTTGACCATCGCAGCTTATACAATACTGAGGCAAATTTGTGGATTTTTCTTTTTTTTTTTTTTTTGACAGGCTAATAAATTTTGTGGCACCAAAACAAACAAACAAACAACAAATAACATGACCAATGAAAATACCAAACAGATCATAGTCAAACCAATGAAACGGGGAGGGGGAAGGGATCCCTCTCGTGATGTGGAGATTCCCCTGCATGTGCAGAGCAACTTTTGCTCAAGTTTGCCAGTGAACCCTGATAGTGAAGCACGAGGACAGCACAAGCTTGCACAGGAGGAAGATGAATAGCAATCAACAACTTCCTGGTAGGCTACTGTTATTTTTTTTTTTAAAACAGCCGTGTTACATGCACTGTTCAGAATTTTTTTTTTTTTACTGTTAGTTACTCATACAGATTTTATTAAAAGTTTAAAAAATATTTCTGTATAAATATCTCATGGCACAGCGTGGACAACTTATAGACAAGCACGGCCTATATATGCACTTTTTTGTGGGTGTGGCTTATTAGTAAGTGTGTGCTCAATAGTTTGGAAATTACGGTAAATTAAAAGAAGGAATGCATATCGCCTACTGTCCTGAGTACAAACGTTTTCTTAAAAGATGTCTGATCTGTTAGTGCTTGAGGTATGTGCTGGGGATAACTCTCAGCTACTACAACCCTCAATTTTAGCTCTATAACTCTAAATGCAATTGAGTCATAGCCATTTTTGTGTTTGAAAGGTTGACTGAACGTGGTAAGGGCCTTGAATCAGCTGGACTTCGAAAGCTAATCTGTTGTTTTATTCAATGCCACAATACAAAACAGAACGTTGTGTAATCAACATAAAAAGATGGCTCCACGCCAGTTTTAGGTTTTGTCGCTGAACAGGATTGAACAAGAATAAATTAAAGAAAACCTATTATCAGTAAGTCCACTTCATGGTTCACAAACACGGTCAAATTACCTGGGATGGTAAAAAAAAACTATTTTCTAACAAAAGGTTTTGATTAAATTCAGGAGCTAAAAGCTGAAGCAGCAATTTGTTAAGGCAATTTATTAACATTGATCAAATGCATTGATTTAAAAGTTTGTAATTTCACTTATACTGCTGCCTGCGCTCGCTGCATATCAAGTACAAATCAATGGTAGCTGTGAATAAGAAAATCAGAAGTAAAATATTTCTATAAACTCCTTGAAGACTGATGGCCTGTTAATTTATTTTTATTGCTGGTATTGTTGCCGACCTCTTTGTGTTTGTGTTTATTTATTTGGGACCATACAAGAACATTAATCTCACAAGAGAAACGCTGTGATGCACCAGATTTAGCCGCTGGTTAATTTCCATCTGTAGCCCCTGAGGCAGGTACTTTGTATGAGTTACTAATCACTTGTTCTTTGACCTCCTGGAAAGAAAACCCTCACATGTTTTCAAACCATCAGGAAGCATAATCTGTTCTTAACGAAAGTTTATTTAAAAGCTAAATCTGCGTTTCTTCTATGGGTTCAACACACGTATCGAGCAGATCCTGGATCTCCTCATTGTTTCTAAATGAAACTATAGAAACAAGCCACGGTCAAACTTCTGAGTCTGATGATTCAAAACAGCATTATAAAAATAAAATTAAAAAAATTGTATGACATTTTATAACTGTTTATTGTTGTCGCTGTTGTCCATTGTTGTCATCATTCTTTGTTGAAATCAGGTCTCTCTTGTAAATGAGTCCTCGAGGCTCAATGGGATTTACCTGTCTAAATAAAGGTTGAATGAAAAAAAAAACAGCATTCCATATTCAGCGAGTATATTTCAATGATGACATTCATTAATTATTTAAGTTTTGATAGACTGTTGATTTTTTTCAATATGAACACAAACATTTGAGAATGTTCTTTGATGATACAATAATGGTCGTTCAGGTCATCTGGACAGTTTCTTTTTTGTGGAAAGACATTTCACCCTCTATCCAGAGGGCTTCATCAGTCTGAGGAATCCCAAGTAGACAGTTTCCCTACACTCCTTTAGTGGACCAACCAGTTTGCTGGTTGATGGATGATCATCAGCAAACTGGTTGCTCCACTGAAGGATGCAACCACTGCTTAGTGGGGAAAACAGTTTACTTGGGACTCCTCAGACTGATGAAGCCCTCTGGATAGAGGGTGAAACATCTTTCCACAAAAAAGAAACTGTCAGATGACCTGAACGACCATTATTGGATTTTGTACCTGGATGATTGAGCATGAACTTTGATTTCATTGATTACAATTTTGTTTATCTCTTGATGTTGGACAGGCCTCTATAAGATAACTGTAAAAATGGGTGAAACTCCATAAAACTTCATGTTCAAATGCTTAACTCTAAAATTAAAGGAAAGCATAATATTTTTAGCATTGAGCTGAAATTGTATGCCATTCATTAATGTAGCCCCTTTATGGTAAATGGACAGGACTTATATAGCGCCTTCTTATCTTATCAAGATGCACAAAACTCTTTACAACACAATCTGTGCCTCATTTACCCATTCATACAGCACTCTACTAGATCTCTACAAAGCTAATTGAACAAATCAACCTAAAGACACTAATCAGTGCTTTATCACAATCATACACAGATGCACATCGACACACATCGGAGACTGTGAGGGGTTCAATGTCTTGCCCAGGGACACTTCAGCTTGTGACTATTGGTGGATTCGAACCCCCAACTCTTGCACTGGAGGACGACTGCTCTAACCACTCAGCCACAATCACCCATGACAACTGTACCTTAGTTGAGGTTTTCCATATCTCAAAATCGAGTATTTTATTGAGTGACAGCTGAGAGTTGTCCTTCAAAATAAGAGCATGATGCCTCTATGTCTTGGAGGTACTGACCAAATGTATTCCATGCACACTAACTACTGCCTTATACCTCAATAAGGCAACAGACCTTGCCTCACACATTTAGAAACATAATTAAAAAAAACAAGATAAAGACACAGGAGAGAAACCTGAGGTTAAACAGAACGCTCTGGAGTCTCATGAGGATACTGGCGTGTCATCTGTAATGACAGCTAAGCTTTAAAATAGTATGTGAAATATTAGCAAAATGTGCTGTGCACTCCAATTTTGTTTCGCTTCAAATGAAAACCAAGACAGGTTTTGTACGGTTACGAAGTAGTTTTGTCTTATTTTCTTATTTTAGAATTAAAGTTTTTGTTGAAATCTGATTGGGAACATTGAAAACAGGAATGCAAACAATATATCAATATCAGCATTATCAATCTGTGAAAACACATCAACGTAAACTGTATATTGAAAGAAAGTCAAAAGCTGATACAATAAGCATTTTATAATTTTGTAAGACAGTGTTTTTATTTATGTATGTATTGTGTTCTCAGCCGTCAGAGTAATATTGATCTGTTTGGACCCTGGGCACACATCTCCCTCCTAACAGACTGAAATCTTCCTTTTAGCTACTCACGTCATCTCTGATGTATCAAACCCAGCTCCTGTGACAACGAGAAGCTCGTTTTGCCCCTCAGCTAAGAGTGTCAACAAGAGAAGGACCTTCAGCATATGCAACAGAGTGTTAAAAGTGAAGCAAGCAGGGTGACACACTTTGTGCAAATCTGCCAGCAGCAGCTAGATTTCTCAGTAAAGCTGGGGTGTTCTGTCCAATTTTTTTCCAGCACATTAATCCTCTAACATACTCTGACGACCGTTCAGATTTTTGTGACAAACGTATCTTTGATTTCCTATTTTAGCGCTCTTTCCATTCTTTATGGCACAAAAAAACAAGTGCATTGGTGTAAACCTCCGTTATACAATCTTATGGTTTTTGCTTTTTTACCCAGATCACCTGTGATTCTCCAAATGAGAATATACATTAATAACAATGGCATCATCAGAAACCAAGTGTTTGGGATCTAAACTCATTTTCACTATGTCACGGGTGCATGTTTTATTAGCCGCTTCATCAGCCTGAGCATCGCCTGTTTCAATGAAAACACCTCCAAAATTAGAACTAAAGGAGTCTGATTCCTGCTGGCACTCCTGGGTCTGACAGCCCCCCAAACACACACAGCTCACGATTTACAAACACAGAAGATAAGAGCTGAGATCTCGCCCCAGGTCAGACTGCAAATTGAAACTGTAAGTCTTTTATTAATAATTTATGCTCCTGCACAATGTAAACTAGTTCAACTCAAACTTGTTGTGTGTCAAGGGACAAAACAAAAGAATTTTTAGTTTAAAAAAAAATAATAATCAGGTAGCAAGGTTTTACCGAAAGGGTAACCCAGAATTGAATCAGTGCAACTTGCAGAAATAACAACACAAAAACAACAGATGTTAGTTTATAAAAACACATCTTATATTCATATTGTGCACTCAGATCATATCTGTTCATGCAAAGTTCTTAATGTTTTGCTTCCAAACAGCCAGACATTCTTGTACGTTTTTCAGGTGGTCTTGATCAATATTTCTATAGGTCTTTCAAAGCTTTTCTTCATGTTTATCTGCTTTATTCCTCTTATTCAGTCCAGTAGCATTTTCAGAAGAAAGTCTTTTTGTTGTCGTGGTTTGTTTAGGCCACTAGACTCTGACTCCTGGATCATTCAGACATAAAAATTGCTCCTAATGAACCAACATTGTGTCTACATATAAACAACTGGGCAAAGAACTGGTTTTAAATTGGATCTTTAGGCTCTTTGTTACCAGCAATCTGTTACAAAGACACAATTTGTGTCCATTACTTGAGCTGGCTCTATAGAAAATATAAAAAATTACACAGTTTGACAGAGAAGAAATAGTATTTTAGTAACGACACAGTTATTTTCAAAAGTCAGTTGGCTGAAAACATGGCATACAGCAACAAATCGATAGGAAGAGGATGGATCTCAAAGGTCCTGGTTCAGGTCTCTCTGGATTCTGTCCTATTTTTTAAAGACATGACTTTATGGTTCATCTGCAGTACGTGTTTTTTTTTCCTGACATTTCTCCTTTTATCCTCCACCTGCAGAATATTCCATCATAGTCAGGTACACAAAAACATATTAAACTAAATTACAAGATATTAAAATAACTGTTTGAAGGGAGAGGTGGTGCAGAGGTTAGAGAAGGTGGGGCTGTGGTCGGAAGATCGCCAACTCTCTGTACCGAGAGCATCAAAATGTGGGTGAGATAGGTGAAGCACCCACACCTGCCTCCATCCTTATTTGCCCCACTTTAGGCCCTTAGGCAAGGCTCTTAACCCCCATCATCTTCTCCTCTGGGTGCCCTAAATGGCAGCTCTCTGCTCCACACAGAGGGCTGTGGTAGCTCGGTGGTCTGTGGTTGCATCAGGAAGGGGCATCCGGTGTAAAAATAATTACCAAGTCTTGGTGCGACTTAGTTCACTGTGGTGACCCCTAAAGAAAGGAGCAGCCGAAAGAAGAAGAAGAAAATTTTTTAAGCAAAATTTGAATAATTATTGATTAAGACCATTTTAAACAAATACAGGAAATTGTAGTTCCTTGAAAATGAAGTGCAAAAAAAAATCAAGAGGGGCTTAACTCTTTTCCACGGTATATTTATGTATCCTAATAGCATTGGTAATTCCATTAGGTTCTCTGCTATAAAAAAAATTGCATCAGGAAGAGACTGGGTCAAGAAGCAGGCCACACAATTTCATTAGACACCAGAAAACAGCAATCAGTGGCCTCATGTGTCAGGAGACAACTCCCCGTGCGCATCGGTATCAGGATGCTAGCATTCATGTGAGCTGCTGTGTATTTCAGCAGGTACTAAATCCCTCGAGAGCATTCTGGCCAGGCTGAGTTAGATCCCCTCATATAGGGAACAAAATGCTTTGATGCGATGCCACTAACCAATCTAACGCAGAAATTGAATGCTTACAGGGGGCTCCACAACAGAAAACAATGTGCAGCTTCTTCATCTCAATTAAAGTGGCAGTGGAGGCTGATAAAGTTCCGCGTTGATGCCGTCAGGTGGGAGTCTGAGCACAGACGAGGGAAAGATGGCTTTGTTCGCTGCTTCCACTTTCACTGCATACCAGCAGCGTTTCAACAACATTAGGAGGAAAATAAATCTGTATAATTGCTACCAAATGGAAGAAAGATAAAAATGTCATACTGTGTCCGTCTGCTGGGTGATTTTATTGTTCTAAAGTTTGTTACGTATACCCAGTGAGACAGTGTCCCCAGGCTTTATATTCAATTATTTCATTTTCTTTTCTCCATGTGTGAAAATTGAGACATCCGCACACACAAAAAAAAACAGTTGTTTAGAAGTACCACCCCCACCTCACTTAGTTCTGATATTGCTTGTGAACGTTTCCCCAAGTTGTCAAGTTTATTGGTACATTTCCCCTCCGTTGTTCTGGTCAATAACAAAAAATAGTCATAACTAACATATTTGAACTCTGACAAGCCAACGAGAAGAAGAAAGATAAAAAAAAAAAAACAAGTTCTTAAATTAAAGTCTGCATCCCAAGCCTTGAGGGTCTGGCACATTTTCAGACATTTATAACTAAAAGGGTGCTTTAGAGTGGAGCCGCGGAGCTAAAGCCACAGCTTCCCTGAAGCTATTGTACATGGGAGCTCTAAGACGGCCTGAAAGGCTGCGATACGACGAAACGACATTCTGCACAGGACTCACATTTACTGCAGCACAATGTGACAAACCACACTGACAACTTATGAAACATTCATCAAAACTGCTTAAATATTAATTAACGACCACATTTGTTAGAGCCACTTAAAGAAGCACGGTCAGGCCCCAAGGGACCATCGACCCTAACCCACTGAACTGATTCTACTGGATTGTGTTTGTTGAGACTGACACAGAAAAAGAGGCTGCCCGAGTGTGAAGAGACATCTTATCGCTGAGCAGGAGGAAAGCCCTTCCAGCTTAGAAATAGACACTTGAGGTACAGCTCAGTGACCTGCGAGCAAAACCAATCAGAGCCACAGACGGGGAACAAGATATGCACTATCACAGTGATGCGCTGTTGTTTTGATAAGCGCCTGTCTGTTTCGGACCCTCTGGTTTGTCAGGGGGCCTCGCTGCAATATCAGCATGAGGGTTATGAGAATGCCTGGAGGGCGCCGCGACACAGTTCAATTCTGTGTGCTGCAATCTCAGAGCTTTGAGGCTTACTAAATCAATTACACAGGGTTGTGGAGCCTGTGCCTCACTCCCACATAATACCCATAATACCCATTGTTTCTGTGTGCCTCTACTGGAAAGACTAAATACAGAGTTCCTGATAAGCTGATGGAGTAGCGTGCATGGCTGTGCACTTCATGGGTTCAGCTTCTCAGCTGTCTGCTCCAATCTGAATGCAGAGAGGACAGACTGTAGCATTCTGTACGAGTCAAGAAGAAGAGAAGAAACAACTTTGAGTCTTTGTCTTTCTCAGACCCAGAGAAGATAGGAATAACTTTTTGGTTCTTTATCAAACTGTGCCCTGGAGCAATGTTTTGTTTGTATAAAATTGATGATTGACAGAGCAGAGCTTCAGGGCATCAACACAGATCCTGGCTTAAGGTTTGAAGGGGAAAGAAAAACCGTGTGCCAAAAGAGAGAAACAACACAACTGCAGCTGTTTCCCAGAAGAAATGGTCCCCAAATTGGCAAAAGCTCACACATGCACACACAGCCTGAGCTTAATGTGTCTGCCTTACATATGAGATTTTCACACACTCACGTCTCTCAAAAGATTACACAGGACAGCATGTAGGGTTTACATTTTCTGTTGCTCACCCTCCCCACAGAGAAGCATCGAACCTGTCCACTCTGTGAAGGTTAACTGCCTCGTTCTGAAATGTGACATGAGTAGAATAAATGTCTAAAATGGGTTATAAAGGCAACTTTAGCACAGCAAACACTGCTGGTTTTGTGAAAAATCTCTCAAATCTTAGAACTTTTCACACTCAAGTTGGACATTGAATTGACTTCCATTTATTTCTGTAGCCTAACCCAAACTATAACCCTAATCCTAACCATTGCCACTACTTGTCTAGCCATGACCGTACCCTAAACTCAATCCATACCTTAACTCCAAACACAAAACTGATGTTTCACTGTATACGGACCAGGCTGTGGTTCCCATAAGGACTACTGGTCTTGACACTAAAAACTGTTGGATCAAAAACAACCCAATTTTTAACTCAAAGCTGGGTCAAGTTTGGAACAAGTCAAGCCTGGGTAGTTTTTAACTCATCAGGGTTATTGGTTTGACCAATCATACAGGGGAACAATTATTATTTTTATTAGAGCTACCACAAAGTTTAGTTAAACGGAACAGCCTGAAAGCTTCCATAGTGGATAATGGCAACTTCTGTCATAGTGCTAACCAGTCCTGACTAATTTTATTTTAAGAACCCAAAGTCACTGCCTGCAAACTAAACTTATTAACAACAGTCATGTTAAAGATCTTCTTACCCTTTTTAACTTATTAGTCTCACTTATTACATCTTGAAGCAAAGGTCCGCTCAGGTCCAATTTGTCCAACTTCAGGCTTAAATAGGTGTATTTGAATAATGACACAGCTCATCTTCAACCAAGCCACTGTAAAACTTTTAGACCCAATATTATGTGAAATACACACAACCTGTCCCAAATGAGTTATTAAAGCAACCCAGCAGCTTTTGGTATAAATTATTATACCAGAAAAAATATATAATACAAACACAACAACCTTTTCATGTTTATCTTATAAATTAATCACAAACACACACACACACTCAAAGCAGTGGCTTTCCTGACACCTGATAAAACAGCTTCTGTGGTTCATCTATCCATTGTGGCTTTTCTTGACTAAAACGTGCACGGTGAATGAATGAATGAATGAATGAATGAATGAATGAATGAATGAATGAATGAATGAATGAATGAATGAATGAATGAATGAATGAAT
>NC_056508.1:32330321-32370663 GCF_014905685.2 Nematolebias whitei | reverse complement strand
AATGAATGAATGAATGAATGAATGAATGAATGAATGAATGAATGAATTGGAGAGCTTATTAGTGTAGAACTATGATAAATTAGCCATAACTCTAAGAGCCATAAAAAGACCTCCTTCTGCATCAAACCTCTCATCTGTTGACCTGCAGCTGCCCCGCCCTGGTCCTGCGACTCTCTCCGAGGTTTTCTCACCTCATCAGATCAATCTTTGCATGATTGATCCAAATATTATCTAAATAAAATGTTTCCTTTCACACCAACAAACACGTGTCGTTTTTACCAGCGCAGAAAGCTGTAAGATATCCTGACTGACTCAGGGGGAAACCTCCCTTGGTAATAAATATGAGGATGGATGCGTTTTGCGCGCTAAGCACGCGACGTGGCACGCGCGCAAACTGCAGCTCACAGCAACCTGGCGATGAAGGAAATTGACACCAAAAAATATGATTGAACAAAAAAAAAAAAAAAAGGCGCAAAAGTTTAGTTGGACAAATTTGTTTTTGTCGTTTGGGACTATAATATTCCTGACAAAACACTGTTTGAGTTATTGTTTGTTCATCGTTTGTATGCAGCTTTGCGTGTGCGCGCAACGACACGGCGCAATAAAACAAGTCTTGTCTTATGAAACAATGTCACATGAAATGGTGCTCCCGTGCGCATGATGCTCTGAGCGTCTCTTGCAGTACAGTGTAACCAAAAAAACGCGCGGTGCTCGCCAAACGCTCTCACGCGCGTAGCGCCGCGTGGACTCACCTGCAGGACACGGTGATCTCCACCTTGGTGGCAGGGATGCTCCCACTCATGGGGTCGAAGTCACAGACCGTGGCCGTGGCCTCCACCTTGTCCATAACGTCCCCCTCCATGCGCGCGGCAGAGCCGGGCCAGCTCCCCTCCTGAACCCGGAGAGCCAGCTGAGGGTGGAGAACCGGAGCGCGCGAGCTGAGGCGGACACGGTCCAGACGAACCTCCCGCAGACGGAGTCCGCTGGACGGCCAGCAGCATGGAAAGTTGACTGCTGGAGGCGGCTGCAGGGGTGGAGGGTGGGGGGCGACTGCTTGAACTGAGGAGGGATCACGTGCCAGGACGCATCACCGCCACCTGAGCTGCTCTCCAGGCAAAGACTGAGCCTCTTCTGTCGGAGCCGCTTCCAAAAGTAAAAGCAATAAACTCCACCCACTCATCCTCTAATCAGGAGAGACATAAATGCATCAAAATAATATTTCACTCAAATGAAACAGTGTCCTTTCCGTTTTGCTTAAAAACCAAAGAGAGTTCCCCTGGAATCAACTCCTCCAGTTAATGATGGAAATGAATCAAACGCAACAAACCGCAGCGGTCCCTCCAGACTGCAGCTCGTGAAACGAGCTCTTTCAGCATCTGGACAGCTCCTCGGACTCCCGCGGCTTCATCACCTCATTTCTGCTCACCTTGCCAGCAGAATGAAAATAAATGAAGTGTGCTCTGCTCTTGAAGTCGGTGCGGGTGCCTGTGCTCACCCCGGGGGAGCTGCATTCCTCTTGTTTTCTTTATTAAACAAGAAATAAGAAGGATCCAGCCTGTCAAGAGTAATTCAAATGTAAAGGTGCGTCCCTGGATGTGCGGGAAGTGTGTGGGGGGAAATAGCTTTCATCAACAAGGAATCACTCTCAGGCTCTCCTCATATCTCCTGGTACCGTTCACACAGTTATCAGCAACAAATATCTGCTTCCTATGGAAATTGCAAACACTATATTTAAATCAATAAATGACACAAAGCAGCTTTAGTGTATCATGTGAAAATCCTCTCCTTGAAAGCATCACATGAAAAAGCTCCAAAGGTCATGTCTTAAGATTGCTGTGTGGTCCGTGCTGCAGGCTATCCATCACTCTCAGTGAGCATTGAGGGAAATCTGACTCAGACTGGCCAGGCGAAGAGACCTCGGACCAACAGAGCACTGGTTTATTATTATTCATGTTCAGCCTGTAATTAGGCCTGCTGCTGGTGGCCCTCGGCTGGCTGATCCGGAGCCCTTCAGTGCACGGTTCCTTACTGCCTGCTGAGCAGTTCTCGTTCTTTCCCACCTGCAGCCTCCCTGCTTCCTTTAGCTGTGGAACGAGTGTAATTATGACCGCATGAAGCAGAAGACTTCATGTTGTGAGTCAAAGTCCAACAGAACTGATTGAATCCGAAACAAGAAAAGACCTCGAATGATTGAACAATAATTGGCTACATTAATAATAAGAAAAAGGCGATATGCAGTATGAACTACAATGAATTGGCAACATACCCTATATATATTTCATATAGTGTTTACTTTTTCAGTTTGTGAAACTTTGTGCAACATGAAAAATTGACAAATTTAACACTTCACAACATTCATATTCAATTCAATTCAGTTGATTTACATAGCGCCAAGTCACAACAGAGGTCATCTCAGGGCACTGAACAGAAACATTCACATATATAAAATAATAATTTAACATTATTTATCTGAGGAGCAGACTGATTTGAATTTAACTCCACCACCGAACTCTCATCTTGAGCAAGCATGAAGGTGACAGTGGAAAGGAAAAACTCCCTCCTGAGGAAGAAACCTTTAACAGAACCAGGCTCAGGACAAGCGGCCATCTGCTTTGACTGGCTGGGTTTGAGAGGAACAGGAAGGAGGAACAGATACACAATGGCAGGTCAAGAATCACATGTTGAGATAGAAATAATATGAAATAAAACTATTCAATTTTAACAATTCATTTAAGGAAATGAGGTCAATTTGTCCTCCAGTAGTCTAAGCCTATAGCAGCATAACAAGCCAACTCTAACTATAGGATTTATCAAAAAGGAAAGTCTTAGGCCCAGTTTTAAAACTGGACAATGTGTCAGCCTCACAGACAGAAACAGGAAGTTGGTCCCACAACAGAGGAGCCTGATAACTGAAAGATCTTCCTCCCATTCTGCTTTTAGAAACCTGCAGTCTGAGAGCGAAGTGCTCTGTTTGGAAAATATGGAACAATAATATATTGAATATAAGATGGAGCTAGGTTGTTGAGAGCTTTGCAGGTTAGAGGTAAGATTTGGAATTCAATTCTGGATTTTACAGGGAACCAATGGATAAATATGTTATCTTGTTGGGGAGCAGTAAATATTTAATATTAAATATTTTTTGGTTTTGAACCAGTTTGATATGATCGTCGACGAGGAAGAGGGCCGGCACAAAAGGAGGGGGCGTGCCAAAGAGACCATCTTAGCACCAACATAACTGGTTTGTTCCACTTTGGAGTAAGCTGTTGGGGGAAGAATCAGTTTTGTTTTGTGTGTTTCCTTGACTGATGAAGCCTTCTGGATGGAAGGTGAAACGTTTCACCACAAAATAAGAGAAACTGTCCAAATGACCTGACTGAAAATTGTTGAATTATGTGTTTGCTTGTATTAAAAAAGTATTTTTCCAATTATCCTACAAGCTCTGTAATAGTTTGCCTTTATTGGACGCTCGGTTGGGGGAAGTGTTAAGCACAGCTGTCACAATCAGGAGATTTTTTATTTTTTTAACCTACAAATTATTGGGCCGTAAGTGTTTCCAAACTAGAGTGAGGTTAAAGTTTTATAATGTTCTGGCACAGTGCATATTATCTATTGTTTCAATTTGAATGAAATTACAGAACTGATGAGAAACAATCTCCAAAGAATAAACAGATTGTGACCCAAGTGTTGGAGAATAAACTAAAACGTTCATTTGTTCTGTGTGTTCAGCAGGTGTGGACAACACGTGTCCTGATTTGAGCCGCTCTGGCAGGAATTTTAAAATGAAAAATGTAACAAATGAATTAAGATTAAGTCCTCACATTGACCAGGGATCTTTTCCATAAAATATCAGCTGTGACAGTGTACTGACAAACAAAGTAATTCCGCATCAATACATTTATTTTTATTGAAAATGAAATGTGTATTTATTCTAATACTAAAGCAAGAGATACTTGTGTTTGTTCACCTTGATGACAAGTAGGTCGAGCAGTTGCATCTCTAGTTTTTCTGTTTCTTTGAGACCTTTTCAGAGTTTGTGTTTTTCATTTATCACCAAACCTACTTACAAATTCTCCACATGTAGAGAAGCATTAACATTCATCTGGAGTTATTTACTTTGGGGCCACTTGACAAATGAAAGTCTCGTGTTCCCCTCTGCCTTTTGCCCTTTAGCTCTCCTCCAGCTTCAGAAACCTGCTAAACAATAAGTGTCCTTTTGTTTTATTCAGGGCAAATTATGTGAGTGGTGACCATCAGCGTTGTTGGAAATAAACCAGAACAGTGGGATTAAATAGCTTATCAACATGCATGATGACACAGAGTCTAGGGACTATTTAAACACATTTAGGCACAATTTAATGCAAGGCTTTTGTTGGTTTCTTCTCTTAGAGCAGATGTGAATGCTTGCTTTACCACTAGAAGTTATGACGTAACAGAAAAACACTTTATGAGCTGCAGAGAGAAAACATATGTGCATCTGCGCTACCGGCATGTCCATTTTTTGTGTGAAAGGCATACCAAAAAAAGACAAACAACAAAAACAAGCACTCAAGGAAGTCTACTGTCTGTTTTTCGAGCAGCCTGGAAGCATTTCCTGCATTCACTTTGAAGTGAACATCTGCGAAGCAACAAACTCTAAATGCACTGTGAAAGAAATATTAGAGGAAAATGTTTTCTTTAAGATAAAATAAAAAAGTAACAAAAAGTAGAGCTTTTGCTTGTTTTTGTGTTTTTGTGGGAAATAAAATACTTTTCAAGGACGAGTGTCGTCTGTCATTTAGTGACAGAGTTGTGCTCCAAAACTGCAATTCCAGTTTGGTTTAAGTCCATTTCCTGTTTCCTCTCCTGATGGGAAACAAATCATAAAAAGTTTAGAAGTCACTAAGTTGTAAAAGTAGCAAATAGCAGATTATTGGATCAGTACAGAGAGCACAGCTTTTTTTTTACCATCTGTTTAAAATAGATCAGAGAAATGGTGTTTTTATGTGATGCATTGCTGTATGGCTGTATTTGCGAGCACATTCTGGTTCCCATTCTTCTGTTTATATTTTAGTTCTTCATAAATGTGACCTTAATTATACTCAAAACATTTTGATGTTGACAGTACCGAGAGTTGCACCTGCAACTTTTCGATCACAGACTCATCTTCCCTAACCTCTGCACCACCACTCCCCAACGGGGAGTGAAGCAGATAAAGATAATGGATGGAATATTAGGTTATTAAATCTTCCTTTTTAATCATTTTTGTATCGATTTATACTGGCAATATTTTACTACTGTGAAGCAAAACAGCTAAAAAAAAATAGAAAATTCAAACTGGTTCAAACATTTCACCTTGAAATCAAATGGTTCTCATTCGTGATGTTTGTGTTTTACCTGCTGCCAAACAGAGATGTCTTCAGAGTCATCAGGCAGTCATGAGAAGTTTGGTTCACAGTTTTCACCATGACAGGAAATAATGTGACCCAGAGTCACATAATTATTTTTAAAAAAGTTAATAAACCTCCAGGACTAATAGACAGTTTGTGACAATAACTTAAGTTATGAATTCAATTCCTGTCATGTGTTTCCCATTCATGAACTGACCATCGGTCTTGAGTGCAGTGTCCTATTCATGAGGCTGATTTGGATGAAATAATAAAGTTTTAGGAGAAAGACCACACCTAAACCAGTCCCAGATTCTTTCCTTCTCGTGTCTTCTGTTAGGTGTGGTCTGCTCTAAAAATGATTTTATCAAATGTGATCAAAGGGGATCTGCTGTGGACCCCAGTAGAGCAGTCACAGACTTCAGCTCAGAGCTGAAGAGAAGACTGAACAAACTAAAATAAGCACAAGGTAGATGCACTTGTAAAAGAACGCCGCCTCTCTGTGGTTTAAAAGCTGAAGCTGTAAAACTTGGTGTTTTGTGCACAGATGAGAACAAAGCAGATTATAAAAGCATGTTGTCTGGAGAAAGAAGGCAGCAGCTGTCTGCGAACTGTGTTAGAAGGATTTAAGCCTGTTTCACAACAACTGGACCAAAAGGCCTATTTTATTTATTAAAATAATACATACCAAGCTAAAGCAGGGAGTTAAAATAAGATAAGTTTCGTCTATAAATGTTAAAGGAAAAAGCTCTCATGAGCATAAAAACACATTATGATTACTTCTTCTGTGTCAGACATTTGAGACGGCTCCAAACTAACATTTCCCAAATCTTTTTTCACCTGCTCCTCAGAAATGATTTTACATGTTAAATTACATGAGTCTAAATTTTGACACTTCTACAACTACGGGAATTTTAAAAAAATCTACCCAAAAGAATATTTTTGCTACAAAAAGAAGCAAAAAAATAATAATTTCACAAAGTAAAGACAAAAGCAGTATACAGAAAAATCCATATGCAGATACAAATTATTATAAATATTAAGATTTTTGAATGAGATGAATTGCACAGTATTATTTTATTTTGAGTTGACAAATGAAAACTAACCCTTTCCTATTTCCATCACATGACTTACCAATAAGGCAGCACGGTGGTGCAACTGGTAGAGCTGCTGCCTCTCAGCGAGCAGGTCCCTGGTTCAAATCCCAGTCCAGGGGCCTTTCTGGGTGGAGTTTGCATGTTCTCTCCGTTCATGCGTGGGTTTTCTCCGAGTGCTCCGGTTTCCTCCCACAGACCAAAAACATGCATGTTAGGCTGACTGGTAACTCTAAATTGTCCCTAGGTGTGAGTGAGAGAGTGAATGGTTGTTTGTCTCGTTTGTCTCTATGTGTCCCTGTGATGGACTGGAGACCCATCCAGGGTGTCCCCCACCCCTCGCACAGTGATTGCTGGACATGGGCACCGGTGACCCCCGTGACCCAAAATGGAAGAAGTGGGTAAAAGATAATGGATGAATGGACTTATCAATAAACTGTGCAGGAAACACATTTGTTGTCCGATCATTTGTCAGCTTTATTGATCTGCAAAAAAAGAACTGGAAACATTAAATTCCTCTACAGCAACAATGCCCGTGTGTGTGCGCATGTGTTTTTGTTTCAGATTACCTTGTAGGGACCAATTTTACCAAAAAAATCTTGCATTGTGGGGACCTAAGCCAGGTCCCAAGGATAAATCTCATTGGGGGGTTAGGTTTAGGATTAAGGTGTGAATTGCAGATGGGTTTGGGTTAAGCATGTACTAGTAATGGTTAGCTATAATAAATTAATAATATAATAAATAAATTGCTATGTGTTCCCATACAAAGATGAAATTAGTTCTCTGCATTTAACCCATCGCACCTAGGATACACCCAGGTGGAGCAGTGGGCAGCTATGTAAGCACTCGGGGAGCAATTCAGGATTAGGTGTCTTGCTCAGAGACACCACGAGATGTGCAATGACCGGGGATCGAACCCAGGACCTTGGGGTCTCGAGTCAGCTGCCCTGCCCCTACACCATCTTAATATAGAGTAAGGGTCAGGGTAAGGCAACAGAAAATGAATGGAAGTCAATGCAAAGTCCCCACAAAGCACGTTTACAAGAACATGTGTGTGTGTCAGCAGCAGAGACTCATCTGCTCCATTGATTGAACACCAGAATGGGATGTCGGCAGCCATTTTTTCCCAACATCACTACAACGCTGCGGTTTTTCTTTGTAGCAGTGACAGGAAACAGCCTTGTTTTACTTCCCTGTCAGAGAGTTCATTATATTTAAACTGAAATTCACAATCCCATAAAAAGAAGTGCAGCAGAGGAGTTCCAGCCCGTGACCTGCCCTGTGGGATCGAACAGGAAGCTGCTGCAGAATTCAGACAAAATCCTTTTCGTGCTGCGAATCTCAGGCATTCTCCTGCGATAAGGAATTTTAGCTATTCAAGATCACAGGTTTGGTCTGTATTTTATTTATTTTTGCTTTGGAAAGGATCACACAATATGTAATTTATTCAAATCATTTCCCTCCAAAAATAAATAATAAACTAACAGTAACAAATCACAAGATTTATTGAGAGCTGTCATGCATGCAGGAGTCATATAACGTTTCAATATTCCCAAATGTTATTGCGAGTGATAGAAAGACATGCTTGGACATTTTAATAAAAGAAAATAATGGAGGGGGGCTTTTTTCATATCCTCTGACAGATCTGTTGGTTAGGCATCTATGACAGCGGGAAGGGGGGGGGGGGGTATTGGGTGTCTGATGTGTGGCAACAAGGTTTTTATTTCAATTTGTCTCCAAATAAAACTTTAGGTTTGAATTCAAGAAGTGTTCGTATTAATAACAACATTTTGTTTTACATGCGTTCTGTAATTTATTTGCATATTTCCATCTTTAATTTATTCATGTATTCTCTCATTTGTTCTTTTTCCATTTGCTCATTTGTTCTTTGTTGTGTATCACTCCACAGTAATGATCCTGGAGAAAGAAAGGGACCACGAGCAGAAAACTTTATTGTTAGCTCTGCATCGCATGTGCCCTTTACCTCAGAGAGTGACATCAGGTCACATTTAGATTTGAGCATGACTCCTTCTTAACTTTATATGTCTGACTACTTCTCACTAATTTATCAGCTGGGACTCTGAACAGTTTGCAGGAACTCTTTTATAAAGCGAGGCCATCCCAGTGCTCCGATGTGGCTCCACTACATTATTGCCTGAAGGCGAGGGCAGAGCAATGATGTTTTTACCCTTCTGTGTGTGTTTGTTTGTCTGTCTGTTAGTAAAAAATCCCATAAACCATTGAACTGATTTTAATGAAACCCTCAGAATTTATTTATTTGATGTGCATCTAAAACTGGTTATTCTTTGGAGACAACCCAATTCAAAATTACAGCCGCAGCTAATCAACCTTTGTTTACAGGAAAAACAGGGTGAATTTCCATTGATTTTACTGATATTGAGCTACAGTTTGGTGCAGTAGAAGCTGAGTCAGTCACAACTCATAAGTCAAGAGCTAACAGATCATTTTTTTTCATTCAACCTTTATTTCTACAGGTTAATGAGCCTCGGGGACTCATTTACAAGAGAGACCTGATTTTGATAAAGAGTGATGACAACTGTGGACAACAAAGACAACAGTGGACAATTATAAAAAGAATATAAATTGAAAAGAACAAATAAAAGAAAATGGTATTAAAAAACAAAACAAAAACAGCTAGATTATAAGGCGGTGTAGAAAACTAAAAGCAGGGACATGTCTGCATTGGTCTTTGCCAGGATGAACAGAACAGATGTTTGACGCCACAGAGAGGTCAAGGTCGAGAGCTTCAGATCTTTTTGCAAGATATTCCACGAAACAGGAGCGGAGTAGGAGAAGACCCTTTTGCCAAGTTCAGTCCTCACTTAGGGAACACTGCAGGTAATAATGTCCTGAGAGCGTACGCTGTAGCTGCACTCACGCAGAGACATGTAGGAGGAGATGTATGAAGGCAGCAGACTAAGAAGTGATTTAAAGATTAAAATGTACCAGTGACAGAGTCTGCGTGAAGTTAATGACGTCCAGTTAACCAGTGAATACAGGGTGCAATGATGGGTACAATAATCACAACCAGTTATGAATCTTAGTGCACCATGATAGGCAGCATCCAACATCTGCAGGGTTCTTGTAGGAGCGTTTATGTAAATCATATGTGTCAAACTAAAGGCCCGGGGGCCAAATGTGGCCCTCCTTGACATCTTATCTGGACTCCAAGACGATATGTGGAACAAAAAATATTTCTATCTCTTAAATTCTTTGATTATGATGTCAAAAGCACAACAGAGAACATCAAATGAGACCAATCAAACTCTTGTTGAGGAACCTGTGACTAAGAAAAGATGTTGGGTATCTGATTTGAGTTAAGGTAGTTTCTGAAATTGGCCCTTAGTTTGAAAAAAGTTTTAATTTTGGCCACCTTTTGTAAGTGAGTTTGACACCCCTGATGTAAATAATGTCACCGTAATCAATGGAGGGAAGAAAAGTCAGTTACAAGGTGTTTCCTAGCATTCAGAGTTAGACAGGATCTGTTTCTGAAAAATAAACCCAGTTTACCTTTCAGTTTCTTTATCAAGTTTTCCACGTGGAGCTTAAAAGAGAGATGCGAGTCGACCAAGATACCCAAATATTTATAGGAATCGACAAACTCAATAGGGACACCATTTGAGGATAAAATCAAAGGAAGAACTGCTGGGACCGACTTCCTGTTTGAACAAAACATCCCTTTGGTTTGTCGGCATTTAGCACAAGTTTGAGATGGAACAAATCTGACTGGATGATGTTGAAAGTGGATTGCAAAAGCTGGAAAACTTAACAACTGTTTTAGCTGGACAATAAACAACTGTGTCATCAGCATAGCAATGTATGGATGCATCAGGGATTCTCTGACCTACATTACCTATGTAGATTGTAAAGAGGGTGGAACCTAAGACTGAACCTTGAGATCATGCAGGATGTCACTAAATTGCAATATTACATTAGACTGCACTTTGTGTTTTTTCATGTTTTGACCAAAATAGCTTCATCTTGGACATTTCCCTTGAGATGACCTTCATTTAAAACACTGAAAAGAGGGTGATATGAATTCCTCCAAGATGTGCTCAGCCTGTCGTGTTTCAAATATATGTTTCACATTTTGTTTGCAGAGTTGAATCGTTGCATTTAAATGCTTTATTCAAATACCAAGCTGCAACAGACAGACATGTTCCCCAGGGAAGTCATTTAAGGCTCCTCATCAGGATGAGCCGCCTCCATGTGAATGCTGAACTTGTTAGAGACTAACTGGAAACGTTAAAGTCTCACAAATATGAGTGCATCTTAAGGAATTCTCCTGATAGTTGTTGCCACTCATCTCTTCCAAGCAGCCTGACCTAGATCTGGCCATCCATGTGCTCAAACCATATACATATTCATGGAGCTCTGAAGCTCACGCGACAGCCCGCTTCAGGGGAAGAGAAATTTCCAATTAGTTGCTATTATCTGGTGGCAGCTCATCGGGTTGCGTTTGTCTTGCCTGTCACATGTTTTGTCTCCGTGTGCTGCTCCAGACGTTTCCACGCAGGTTAAAGCCGGGGCTGTCATCCTGCCATGAATGTGGTCACAATGTAGAAAAAAAAAAGCTGCAGTATGAACCTCATCCTTCTACTTTGTGTTGGGTAAACACACAGAGCACGCTTTAGACGACCTGCTCGACACAAGTGGCGCTTCAGAGACAAAACCCCATGATTGACGAACTGATTAAAGGCAGCGTTGAATTTCTCTTGAGAACTAAATCTGAAAAGCAAAGATACTTTCTTCATATTCTGTTCCAAAGCTGGTTATTCATGCAAACTGCTTGAAAATTAAAACAAAAGAAACTGAAGCTAGATGTGTGATGTGATTAGAGCCTGATCAGACTGGCAGCTCGATGCAACAGACGCTCTGGATTGCACCAGACTGATGGCTGCATAAAAATTTACAGCTGTTTGTTTCTGGGTTTGTAAAAATCATGACTAAGTCGTGAATAAAAATGATTGTGCAATAAAATATACAGTTTTGTTCTACATGGGGCGGCTGTGGCTGAGTGGTTAGAGCAGTCGTCCTCCAAAGCAAGAGTTGTGGGTTCAATTCCACAAGCAGTCACATGCCGAAGTGTCGCTGGACAAGACACTGAACCCCTCATTGCCTCCTATGTATGTCCCATCAGTGTATGAATGTGATAAAGCGCTGATTATTCTTTGTATAGCTCTAGTAGAGTGCTGTATGGATGGGTAAATGAGGACACAGATTGTGTTGTAAAGAGATTTGAGTATCTTGATAAGAGGAAAGGCGATATATAAGTACAGTCCATTTACATGAATTTTCTACTCTTGCTTTTCTTGTGTGACTGCAAGAAACAAAATATTGTCTAAAACATTCCCTGGCTTTAATCCACATAGTGGCTGAAAGAAATACTTAAACACAGTCACCACTTTCAGTCTTTTGGGGCCACTTTCCTGCAAATTTTATGTGTCCAACCCACGTGACTCAAAGGGTGTAATTACCCTGTAAGCGTGTCATCAAGTCCTGGAGAAGCCAGTTAATGACCCATTTGCTAAAGCAGAGAAACATTTAAATAATGCAGAATAGTGGCCGCCCAAAGTCTGAATGTGTGACGACTGAGACTTAAAGAGACCTTGAACCAGTTTGACATGACTGTCAATGAGGAAAAGGCCCAGCATCGGAGGAGGGGGCATGTCAAAGAGACCATCTTTGCACCAACATAACTGGTTGGTTCCATTTTCGAGTAAGCTGTTGGAGGAAGAATCAATTTTATGTTTTGTGTTTCCTTGATTGACGAAGCCTTCTGGATGGAAGGTGAAAGGTTTCAGCACAAAAAAAAGAAACTGTCCAGATGACCTGACTGAAAATTGTTGGAGACCTTGACAGTGGGTTTTTTTGTATGTGCGTGTTTTTTTATATGTTGCTTCTTCCTATAAAACAAGATTTCTGCACAAAACCAGCATTTTTCAGTACATCTCAGAAAGTAGTCATTTAGATTCATAAAAGTATGCACAATTGACATTTTCCTCAGTTTTCTATATTCTGGAAAATAAAAAATAAAAATGATGTGAAAAATTGTTGGAGCAGGCCAGTAAATTGCAGATAATGAATGTTTGGTTTGATGGGTCACTTGGCTCAGGTAGCTCTATGGTTAGACCACTCCAAACAGGAACGAGACAACCACTGCCAACGTAATTGTCTGCAAAAGTCAAAGCACTCAAACAAGGAGTCATATATTTGTTGAAAAACTAAAGTATTGTTCTCCTTTCAGCCTGAAATATGACAAAAACTGAAAGCTTTGATGAAAACAAACTGTCATAATATCTTCAAAGGCTGTGGAAATTTCCAATGTGAGAAAGAGAAACACAAGTAATTCAAAGTAGATGGAAACTTCAGATACTTTTTGGTGCAAATAAAAAAAAAAAAAACTTTTGTTTGAGAGTCAGATATGAGTTCAAAATTACATAAAACAACTTATGGCCTAGCAGTCGTCAAGGCATGCATATAGACTGAAATCATTTTATGATGAGAAATGTTGGAGTTTTGCTCAAAGCCTAAAAATAACATTATGTATATTCTCATGCAATATCAAAAGATGCCACACTCAGAGCTTGTGTAGTTAAAACAACTAAATACACTTGTAAGATATCCACTGAACTCATACACGTCAAATTAAAATCACATCTTGACAGTCTAACTTTATCCTTAACCTTAAAACTTCAGTCTAATGATAAAACTAAAATCCAGACCATGAATGCACAATACTGGATGTGATCCCTTTGAGCCAAATAACAGCAGAGGAGCTCTTAAAACTGCCCCATAAATACTGAATAAAAGTCATCTCAGGCTGGTTCTCAAAAAGATAGGAGGAAAATAAGACACACTCACAGTTGCCTCTATTTGTCATCTTTCACTGAGAGCTGCTATTTATTTGCAGAAGCGGGATAGCAAGAAATTCCTTCATTATCGATGCCTGCTTGCATGCTCCGTAAACGTGGTGTCCGGTGTCAATCAATAAAAGAAAATGAATTGTGTTACCTCAGATGCAGGGAGCCTGAGAGAAATGCATCATGTGTTCAACTGCTGAATTTCAGTGCACAGCGTGGTCTACATTTTTCTATTTCGCCTTCCTTGTGCAGCGGCAGCACACCCAGTCTTGAGATGTTAACTGAAGGTATTCTGTTTATGTGGACAAAAACTCAGAAGCTCTGCTGCTCATGTTTAATGGAATCTAAATGATTTAGATGCTTGATAAAGAGCTTTTTCCTTCTGCAGCACAGCTGAGAGTTGTGTGCATCCTTGAGGCAGTGAAGGAAATATTCAGACCTGATGTATTGGCTAAACAAAGCTGCAGGTCTGATCTTAAATGCTGCTCCTCCTGTGGCGTTTTGCCCCTGCAGAGCCGGGAGACGCGCATGCATTTCTCTCTTAGCTTGATTTCTATTGTGGGTGGAAAGGATTTCATCACAATGTTTTTCTCAAAGCCATATCCATGCAAATGACTGGATTTATCTCTGGGCACGAATACACAGCTGGTGACTTGTGAACGTTGGCAATGTTAGGGCTCATGGCATACACAGTCCACCACCAGGTGCTCAGAGAGAGGAAATGGTTCCCATGTGAACATCTAACACAGAAACATGAACTTAAAACTAATATGTCAAGGCACAACACACATCTCTTGAAACATAAAACAAAAAAGATGAAAAACAATTTTTTTAAAACATACTTGTCTGGCTAGCCATTAGCCTAGTCTGAATGAAGACATGGCGCAGTTGGTAAAGCTGCCACCTCTCAGCGAGAAGGTCACTGGAACGCATCCGAATCGGGGGACCATTCTGGGTGGAGGTTGCATGTTCTCTCCGTGCATGCGTGGGTTCTCTCCAGGTTTTCTCCCACAGGACAACTCTAAATTGTCCCTAGGTGTGAGTGAGAGAGTGAATGTTTGTCTCATTTGTCTCTATGTGTCCAGGGTGTATCCTGCCTCTCACACAGTTACTGCTGCATGTGGGCACCTGTGGCCCCCGTGACCTGAAAAAGATGACGCGAGTAAAGATAATGGATGGATAAAGACATTTGCCTCTTCCTCCATACTCCATGCTCCATTATAATAAGCTGTAACTATTTGACAGATGACTTGAAAGATGACCAGACTATCCCTTTAGACTGTCACTAGAATACGTCTGCAACGATGAAAAATCCAGAGCAGTTTGTGTGCCTCAGAATATCTCCACAGTTGTGGAGCATGTGAAGGAGTGAACTTCAGTCTCAGGAGTGGACCCGTGTATATGTGACAACATGATTAATGTGGTGCCCCCCCACACACACACCCCTTCTGTGTTAGTCCATCCTTGTGGCTCACACATCTAGATAATGAGGAAACCGTGCTCACCAGCTGAAACGTCTCCCGCCCCTTCCTCCCCACAAACCGTCTCTGTGCTCATGCCCTCTGGTTTAGCCAGAAGTTTCTTCAAGTAGGATTTGCCATCATGGTTCCCCTCATTAGTGGACCCAGCAGGATTTTAAGGGTTGGCGGAGGTGCACGTGCTCGCAGCAGCCTGAGGAAGTCATCGCTGACAGAGGAACTTTACGAGTGGCAAGAATGGGTGGAAGACCTGCTGTGGTGCCGTTAACACCCGCAGTCATTAACCCTTTGGCTTCTCTCTGACCATCAGCAGCTGCCACTTTGGAAGAGCTCACTTATCTTCATTAAAGGAGTAGTTCATATCTTTAAGAGGGAGGTTTAGTGGAAAGTTTATGAATAATTAGCATATTGTTGCAGATAGATTTTTGATTAAATTACATTTGGAAAAATTATTTTAATTCTGACTGAATTAACAAGACAACTGCTAGTCTGGGTGGGATCAAGACCAACTTGGATCGCTTTCGTCCTAAAATGAGTCCAATCACAATGTTTTATTGTTGTGCAATTAAAAATTCTATTTGATGATCCTTCACATTGCTGTTAATTTTCTATTAAATAGTTTGTCTGGAGCAGGCTGCAGTGGAACGGCTACAGCTAGCAGCTGCTGCTACTATTTGTGCTTGCTAATAATCATTAACTTCTATCACCATGTAAAGTAAAATTTACAGCAATGTAAAAGTTTATAAAATAGTGTATGACATTTTTGAAAGCTGAGATATTTGTCTTCCATCCTATTCAGAATAGTCATTCGGTCATCAATCCAGTCAAAATTAATTTATGTTGTTCAAAGAATTATCTACCACAGGTAAGATATTATTTATTCATAACATTTCCACAGAATGACAGTTCAAAAGATCTGAATTATTGCTTTAAATTTGACAATTCAACTGGGAAACACAGCTGAAGTTAAACAGAAAAATATTTGCTTTTCTTCAGCCACAAATTGTTTAAAAGCAGAACACAATGAGTTACAATTTATATGTTGACAAACCATTAACGGTTCATTCTGTGTTTAATTGACTATCAGTCAGTTCCCCAAATGCATCTACATTTTATCCATTTGTAATCAACAGCTCCTAAGTTTTTAAAATGCCATCTAAATGTTTAACCCCTTCATTCCTGTTATCCTGAAGTTAGTGATGAGCTCAGCTCAGAGCTCAGTCGTCCTCCAGTCATATCATGTAGTTTTTATTGTACGTTTTTCTGCATTACTGTGATAAATCACCTGAACTAAAAACCCATTAAAGGCTAGAAAATCCACAGTCTGAAGAAAACATCACAGCATCAAATGTTCCTCAGTCTGAAATGTTGTTAGGGAAATTTTCTTGCAGCGTCTTTCTTTGAAGCCTGATCAAGTCGTATCGGTTTACGTGAGCTGGCATCATCTCCAGTCACCGTTTCATCAGCCTCGATGCAAATGATGTTTGTGTGATGACATTCGCCTGAACAGCCTCTCTTTGAGAACGTGTGAAGGAAACAGGGCAAGACACAGATGCTGTTTGGGCCCATTTCACACTCGCTGTTCATGCCAGAAGGGCTTTGAGTGTGTGAGCGTTCAGACTGGAAGTGTGAACTAAACACGCTGCGCGTCAGTGTCCTTTCCAAACCACGTCTCTTCTAAGTGGGCCGTTAATGACTACTGGTGTCCATCTGTGGGCTTCAAAAGAAGACATGAAGTATTTTACAACTGAAGCACATGAATACACGTCACACTTACTAGTAACAAAGATTGATTTGGGGTTTAGAAGAAAAAATAGGCACTTAGCTGAGATGTTGTACGTTCATTCATTCGTTTTATATAACAGCTTTGTCCTGTTCAGGATTGTAAGGGGAGGGATGTTGAAGCCCATCAAAGCTGGGGGCTGCATCCTGGACAGGTCCATTAAAGGGCCACAAACACAAGAGAGGCAGCCATACACACACACACACACACATACTTAAGGTCAACTGTAAATCACTAACTAACCTAACATGCCTGGGTTTGGACTGAGGAAGAAATGATCCTTGAGGAAGTCCGTGCATGCACAAGAAAACTCCACGCACACTTTGTACTCAGACTGCAGGCTTACTTGAAGTTCCTTGAGTTTCCAAAAGCAGAATGGGAGGAAGATCTTTCATTTATCAGGCTCCTCTCTTGTGGAACCAACTTCCAGTTTCTGTCTGTGCGGCTGACACATTGTCCAGTTTTAAGACTGGGCTTAGGATTTTCCTTTTTGATAAATCCTATAGTTAGTCAGCTTAGTTTCCTGACCTATACCTTATCCATTGCTGCTATAACCTTAGACTACTGGAGAACAAATTGACTTCATGTCATCAAATGAACAGTTACAAATACATACAAATGAATAGTTTGTATTTGTAATTATTCTTTCTTAACATGCGATTTCTGTATTTTTGTCTTTCTTCCTAGAGAAAACCTGATGGCCTCCATCTTGGACCTGCCATTGTGTATCTATTCCTCCTTCCTGTTCTCTCAAACCCAGCCAGTCGAAGCAGACGGCCGCTTGTCCTGGGCCTGGTTCTGCTGGAGGTTTCTTCCTCATTTGGGAATTTTTATGTTCCACTGTCGCCTCTGTGCTTGCTTAGGATGGGAAACTGCGATGAGGTGAAAACTCAAAGCAGTCTGTTGGTTCCTTGGATAAATAATGTTATTAACTGACTTTATATGTATGTGAATGTTTCTGTGCCTGAGATGACTTACGTTGTGACTTGGTGCTATATAAATAAACTGAATTGAATAATTTATTACCAACTGTGCAGTTCCATGAGATTTCCAAACACACCTTTGACAGTGTTGTGGATTTACAAATTTGAGGCAAACCTGTATCACCTGAGCTCATCTCATTTTCCACATTTCAGATCCAAACCAGCAGCACGAGACGGTTGATGCTCTCAGACAGAGATCTCCAACCCTGATCCTGCACCGTCCTAGATGTTTCCCCACTTCAATACACCTGATTGAAATCAATGAGTCATGGAAGGCTTCAGCTCAGTTTGATGACATTCTGAGTGGGTAGTTCAATTATCAGAATGAGGTGTGTTGAAACAGGGAAACAGATAAAGCATGCAGGACAGTGGGCTACGAGGACCAGGGGACTTCTGCTCTAAAAGTTATTGAGATGACAAAATGGGGAGAACCAAGATGGTTGGTTTGTTGTGTCAGCTTGAAAAGCTTATTTTAGGTTGTTGATGTAAGAATGTGTGACAGAACAGTGTAGTCCTCATTGATTTGCTGCAAGTTTAGGTAAACTTACATAAATCTAGAATTTTTTTTTTGTTGTATTTGAACTTTCACAACTTATTTAAATACCAGAAAACTATCAATTATTTGAGCTAGCTCTTTCTGAAATTTCCCAGATATTTTCTGTCTGCAGAACAATAACAAAAATATGTCAAAAATATTAAGGTACTGTCATAGCTCTGCTCTCTGTCAGCTCCTCTGTCATGCTGCACACTCAGTAATTACTCAACTCATGTCACCTGTCACCGCTCATTATCCCACAGCTCCACCACCTGGTCCAGTCAGTACTTAAGCTCACTCATTCCTCTCAGTCTGGGCCAGATTCTCTATCCTGTCTCATCAGCAGTAGACTTTCCAGCATTCCATTGATTGACTCATCACGTTCATGACCCTTGCCTTGACCACGACCACGCTTTTGCCTCAGCCCTCGTCTGCTTTTGCTCATCTGATCAGGTACCGACTCATGCTCTTGTTTTTTTACTCTCTTTTTGGATCACGTACTGGATACTTCTGCTGAACAACTGACTTCACGGTATGAACTCTGCCTTTCCCTTCTGACTGTTTTTTGGATCACGGATTAAAGGTCAAGCTCATTCTGTATCACGGACTTATCCTTACCCCTGAATCTGATTCCCACAGATTCATTTCCCCAATTAGTCTCTTTCCCCCTGCATCTACTAACCTTTATCTTTTAGTTGCAAGCCTGTTGGACTCCGTTCCAGTGGACCTTAACATCAGTTCTACTTCTACTGGCAGCCCGCCACTACAACACTACCCAATCACGAACTACCAATCAGAAGATCGGAACCAGCCCAGAACCGGACCTACTCCAGAGTTTTACTTTATTTTACAATAAATCTTTTAACCCTCTCAGTGGTTGTTGTTGTTGTTTGCGATCCGGCCTCTGGTTCATGACAGGTACGTGCCAAATATTTTTTGTCTTTGTGCTAAAATGTACAACTATATTTGTTTGGCCATTAGAGAGAGGTCACTGTGATGAGAGACACTTGTATCTGTAATCAAATAAACCTTTCCTTTATGGAGTTCAAATTATAACACATTTATTTAGATTTTTTTAATTTTAGGTCAAATTCAAGACAAAAAACAGGACAATGGTGTGCATTTATTAACAACAACTTTGAGCAAATATATAAAATATATTTTTCTTTACATGTAAAATCTTTTAGAATAACATCAAGCAAGCACAAATTCTCATGAAATATTTAAAAAATAGCTGAAAAAAAAAAAAAAAAAACTGCTAGCAATATCTGGATTAACACAATATTTATTTTTTATTTTTTCATTGACCCTTTATTTATCCAGGTAGTCTCATTGAGCCACGAGAACTCGTGGGGGTTGAGGGCCTTGCTCCGGGGCCCAGAGTGGGGTGAATGAGGGTGGAGGGAGGTGTGGGTGCTTCACCTTTTCCACCCACATTTTGATGTTGATGGTACCGGGAGGTGAACCTGCGACTTTCTGATCACAAGCCCGTCTTCTAACCTCTGCGCCACCACTCCCCCATTATGTCATTATTTAGTAAAAGTTATCTTTTGGTGCGACATGAGCTCATTTTCATAGATATGCAGAGCATTAGAAACAGAACTGCCGTCTCCCCTCCTCTGCAGAATGTCTGCGTCACTATGTGCCTATGTGCAGGGTGGTTTTTTTCAATTTCAGGTTCTCTCTCCTCGGCCAAGGAGTGAGAGTTTGATAGGATTTTTTTTTTTTTTGCCTCCAAATCCTATACATGTGTCACTTTCATTATTTTTGTCCGTCTAAACAGATCTCACTTGTAAATGAGTCTTCAAAGCTCACTGTGATATATCTATGTAAATAAAGGTTGAATGAATGAATGAAATTAGAAACAGAAATGAACACTTTAACTTTGGTTATACTACAGGGCTGCACATCTTCAGAAAGCTTCTGAAGATGTTTCAGCCTGTTGAGAAAAAAATAATAACAGCCAAAATCGTAATTCTCCACTTTGTCAGTTATATTTGATAAAATGGGACAGCTAAAACAGTTAAAATATATATTTTTGCTTTCAACTTTGTTTCTTTATTTGAGTATACCACAGACAATCAACTAATAAGTTATTATAAGCATGTCTCATTTATGACAGATTTATAATTTGAACAATAACCTCCTTTTAAGACGTCTCTGATCAAGTATTGATGATTTGCTGGGTTTTTAATTAAAGTTTAGTTGTTTTGATTTTCCCACATTATCTGGATTTAAACCAGTTCAACCAACAGCAACAAACCTGAGTTAGCCTTTTGGTTTTTTTATTTATTGTTGTTTGGACTGAGTAGATAGATTAAATGTGCTTTAAAGTATTTTGTCACTTGTTCTAAAAGAAGACCACTCCCTGTGGGTTGAACCCATAAAGAAAGAGCCTTTAGATCCTGACCTCAATCATCTTCACTAAATGTCTCATCCTCACCCTGAGCCCAAAGCTCAACCCTCACACAACCATTAAAGGAATCTGTTGTACACACCAAAAGCTACTGGAAAAAACAATTACAACAGCTTCTTTGTTCTCACATCCAACGAACATCAGAATGACAAGAAAATGTGCAAGGTTTAATATTACTCACATATTTTTATTATTATTATTTAGCAACTGGCTGTGATTTTCTCCCGTTTAGCCACTGCTTGGTTCAGTACCAAAACTAGTTGTTTGAGGGATGATGTTAGTTTGAGCTAACTTAGCAGCAGCTTATTGTTTAATTTAAGCAGCTGTGTGTTGTCATGAGGTGGGATGAATCCCAGTTTTCATTCCAGTAAAGACCGAGAGGCAGGCGGCATTCTGTTGTTTTCAGCACAACGTTGTGTTTGATCAGAGCTTGTGCTCATTTCACATCTGGAAGGCTGAGAAACATGTCTAAACACTCATCTGCACACTCATACACACACATGCAGTTTATTCCAAGACATGCATTGCACCTTTTACTTCAAGCTGAACGTTTAAGTCGAAATGCCAAAGCTCCTAAACAACCAGAACTAATCCTTCACCCTCGAAGTCATTCATCCAAAGGTCAAAGATTTTCTCACGTTCTGACAATAATAAAACTCAAACAGGATCTCACAAGAACAGGTTTTTCTTTTAGACACATTCACAGGTAAAACCAGAGGTCTTCAAGAATGTCAAACACACACGATAACAGCTAAGGCCCATAATGTAAAGAGCAGAACCAAAAAGGACTAAAAGTTTATTGGTGAGTTTAAAACGAGCTTATTTGATGCTGCTGGACAGAACCAGATGTTTATTTCTTTGTTCTTCTGAATCGAGCCTTCCTGGTATAAGAAAGTGATCTCCTGCTGGGTTGAGGTTTATATTTTGTCTTTGTCTTTATTTTTCAAATCTGCTCTGTCCTGCAGAGCCAGAGTCCATCAGAGGTCCGGATCATTTAGTTTACACTCACTGAGCAGATCAGCAGTTTATCACAGAGATCTATGGGCCAAACAACCACACTCACTTCTAAAGTCTAATTTTCAACAATTAAATGACGGAAGAAAGTTGTTTATGAGGAATAAAACTAATAAAAAACTCCACATAGTAAGGTCTGCACAGCTGAGACTTCAATTAAAGATCATGTTTCTTCATCAATTGTCAACAATCTGCCTCCAAACTCAATTTTTGACATCTCTAAGTGTATTCATTTCACTGCAGATATCAAATTCCCCTTTCAACTGACATGCTTTGCATCATTTTCTTCTATTGATTTGCAGCAATATTGTATTGTGACAGTAAAACCTGCGCGCTATGATTTTCCTTTCTTGCTTTTGCATCCAGAGGGAAACAACAAATGAAAAACGTGCTATAAATTGCTGCGGATTTAATGATCTGGGGGGGAGAACTGAAGCAGAGGAAGGGAGCGACACGGGGAGTGGGATGAATCTGCAGCAAATTTTTTAAAAGAAATAATATCTTCACAGTCCAATTAAGAGCAAGAATTGATCCCACAGCTCTTAAAGCACCCACCGCCAAAATGTAATGTCAAGGGGGTGGATCCGCCCTTCTACGGCTTCTGCCACGAGGTTATATAACAACTGGAGCATCACTCACACACAAGTGAAGACACTCAGGCACAAGCAGCTGAAAGCCACTGATTTGCTGTGACCAAGAAAATGATCAACTTAACGAGCACCTATGGAGAAGATGACAGATCCTTCTGCTTGGCACAGGTGCCCCGTCGTCCATCAACGTATTGATGGAGGCATTTCGAAAGGGCACCACACCTCATGGCTGAAATGATAGCAGTGTTTTCATTCATCATTGCATTAATATATATACAAGAGACAGCACAGGCGCAGTAAGTTCAGAGCCTTTGCACCCCATCGAGTTAGCCAGAGGAGCAAAGGAAAGGGGGAGAATAATGATGAGATTCACCCCTCAAGTAAAGATGCTTCCTTTGTGTCACGCATGCCCTTGCATAATTTCACCCTTACCTGATAGCACATGCAGTGGGTGTGTGTTGATGTGTGTGTGAGCTCAGAGGTGTTGCAGCACCAGTAACAGCTGTGCTGGAAGAGACAGGCGTGGCAGTGTTGTTACAGGGATTCAATCTGTCAGGAACGCTGAATGATGACCCCCCACACGTTTGAAATCCCATTCACACACAAGGCTTCAATCCCAGAAACAAAAAGAGGCATCTGTGTGAGGCTCCGGGCATAAATTTTGAGCTAAATGAGGCCCATCGACAGTGAGGAAGTCATTTTGTGTGTGTGTGTTTGTGTGGCTTTGCTTTTGTTACCTTGTAAGGCCAATTTTTCCAATTTATACTACATTGTGAGGACCAGCTGGTCCTTATGGGGCCCAAAGCCTGGGCCCTATAAAAAGTAACGTTGGTGGGTTTGGTTTAGGGTAAAGGTCAAGTTTAGACTAAAAGAAATTAATAAAAAATGAATGGAAGTCAATGCAAAGTCCCTGTAAAGATAGAAAGACAAACATGTGTGTGTGTGGGGGGGGGGGGGGGGGGGGGGGGGGGGGGGGGCTACATTAACTCAGAGGCCAGAGCTCTTCAAAGAGCATCCCACCTCCAACGACGTATGTGGAATACACTTGGGTTCTGTTTCCACATCAAAAAGACCAAACAGAAATAAAAAGCAGGAGAGGACTGGTTTCCAGGCAGAGCTGCAGTCTTCTGTGAGTGAGTTAGTGTAAAAATAAATATGCAAATGCACAAGAGTCTGTTTCTTGTTTGGGTGATTGTTTGAGTTGAAGCACGGAGGTGAACACGCTCCATCCATCCTCTGGGCTCGAGCAGCAACAGGAGAGCTGACTGGGAACACTCCAAGGACATACTGCCCCCTCTTGGACAGTATTAGATCATAAAAGGTAATTTCATCAAGATGAGGCTCACTGTTTGTAATCCTTCCTCTGTTTTTCTACTAAAGCAGAAAGTCTCATCTCAGTGACTCATAATCCAAGATTTGTAACCGTAGAAGCTCAGGAAAATGGCACCTCCTCCATTTCTTCTTTCCTGCATGAAATAACAAGCAGTATCTAACCAGGGTCTGGAGCAAATGTTTGCTCCAAAAGAGAAAATTGACCTCAGAGCCAATCTGCAATTTCACAAGATGTTTGTCTCAGAGTAAGGACTCTCAGCTACTACCACATCAAATGTTAGCTCAGTATCTGTAAACCTGACTTAGCCTTTTGGTACTTTTAGATAGCATTTTTGTGCTTTTAGCTTTTGTTACTGTTTTGCTATTTTTAACATTTCCATTCCTTTTTGCTACTTTTGCTTTTAGTTAGCCTTGTGCTACTTTTAGCTTGTTTTGCTACTTTAAATTTTAGTTAGCAGTTTTATACTTTTAGCTAACCATTTGCTACTTTTAGGTTTAATTTAGTCTTTTGTTACTTTTAGCTACCTTTTGGCTACTTTTCACTAACCTTTTGCTAATTTAGCTAACATTTTAATGCTTTTAGGTTTAATTTAGCCTTTTGTTACTTTTAGCTACCTTTTGGCTACTTTTCGCTAAGACTTTTGCTAAGTTTAGCAAGTATTTTGCCAAGTTTAGCTAACATTTAGCTACTTTTAGGTTTAATTTAGCCTTTTGTTACTTTTAGCTACCTTTTGTCTATTTTTCACTAACTTTTTGCTAATTTTAGCTAACATTTAGCTGCTTTTAGCTATTCTTTTGCTATATTTAGCTTTAAAGTAGTATTAGCTTCAACAACTGGTTGTGATGCATTTTTTCTTGTTTGAAACAGATTTTATTATAGCAGACAAAAGCCTAAATTTGTGCATAAACGCAGCTTTAGAAACAAAGGTGCGCACAATGTTTTATGGAATTAGAAAACGACCCAACTTCAGTCAGACAGGTTGAGATCATTCCAGGGTCGAGGCTCTCACCTCAGCGTGCAGCATTTCTCTTTGTTACAATGTTTGCCCTGTCCCTTTGCAGAGTGTCACTCTGAGGGATTTTTAGCTCTTTTTTCCTGCTCCGAACCACAGACGGATGTATTCTTTGTTCAAACAAATTATTCTCTCTCCTCAGCAAATATCTGGCAGCAGAGCTGAGGTTAATGACAAACCGTGTACAGAAAGTTGGACACGCTCCAATCAGCAGCGACCACGCAGATAAAACACAACAAGCCAGGATGATCTGAAACATGCTCCTGAATTCCTAAAGGAAATATACATAATGAAATATTTTACTGGATGTGATCTCTGCTGCCTGGCTCAGTTAGTTTAAAAAAAGCTGAGGCCCTGGAGCATTCTGGGAGTAAAACTTCAGTAAAATAGTTTTTAATTAAATTTTATTGTTATTATGAACTAATCCAGACCTCTGAGGGCTTCTTTCTCTGCATTGTTATTCTGCTTTTGTTCCCTGTATAAGATAACTTCATATTTTTTCACTTATTTAACTTTAGACAACTACAATTTTTTTATATTCAAGCTTAAGGTCACAAATAAGCACCCTAATGGCCAATTATTATCAACATTCACCTGTATTGCATACACAGGCTAACAGAAAGTTTTAGACTGAAAACAGGTTGTGTTTAAACCCACAAATGGGTTGTCAAGTCTTGATTTATGATGCAATATATCTATAGAAAAACTCATATTTGTTCATCAAATTACATTGAAAACGATACAGTTGCAAGAATATCAGTATATAAAACTATATTGTGACCAAAATGGAAAAAAAATAATGTAGATGGTCAGGGAGGACTCGGATTGAGTTTACTTGTTTGCTCTTTGACCTCTTACAGGCAACATGTGGCTACAGAGAGTCGGAGCGAAGCAGCCTTTAAATGATGTCTGATGATGCTCAGTGTCCGGAGAAATGCTGCAGCTTGTCATAGTTGCAGGAATTAATGTGTATAAATGAACTCAGTCACAAGCCATTAAGCCTCCCATGGTCTTTTGTAAATGGGCCCTTCCTTGCTTCATCATATTTCTTTCCATAAAATCCAATCTGAGCTGTGTGAGCCTCGACAAAATGGCCTGTGGCGCTTCTAATAACCTTGTCAGCTTTATTACATTTATTGCCGGCTTTCATCAAATGAGCGACGTGCTTATTCCTTGATGTGATTACAAAGTGCTGCAGAGATGAGGGCCAGTGTATAATGTTTTCTAAAAATCAGATAGGCTTCCTCACTTATTTTAGCTGAGCGGTGCTTCTTGTCTTTCCTTCCCTCCCGAGTGTTTTTAAAACATGCCACTCAACAAATAAGAGTTTTCACATTATTTGAGGTGAATTTCACCAGTCCTTTTGACTCAGGAGCTAATTTCTTTGGAGAATGGCTCAGAGGAAAGTGCCCATTGATGAGGAGAATAATAAGATTTAGCTAGTGCTCCACTTGGTATTCAGTTTAATAAACCTCTCCAATCAGTATGCAGGAGGGCTGTTACAGGAGGACAAGCTGTCTGTGAGAGTATTTTTCACCCTTTCCTAATTATTTGTCATTTTATTTTCTCTGGGGTCATGCATATTGTAATAGCCCTCTAAACACACCTCGAGTTACGTCAGAAAGCTCAGCCCTGCCGTGTTGTGCTTTAGTCTCCCTGCAGGAACAATGTATGATGATAATGAGCTCTCTGAGCTCTGGGCAGGTGTTTTAATGCTTCAGCACTGAAAAAAAAAAAACGAGCATCCAATTTTTTATGCTCTTCTTACAGGAATGAAGCAACCAAACCCTCCTGTTCTCTAACAAATACCTTTTTTAATTGTAAAAGCAAAGGGAACAGTCATGTTTATGCTTGTGTCTAGGTGTGTGTTTGTGTGTGTGTTTGTTAGCAAAATACCTCATGAGCTGCTGGTCAAATTGTGCATACTTTTTTGGAAAGCAATCAATGAATGTACATTTTCAACTGATTTGCATTTGGAGTCACCCAATTCAAGATGGCTGCCAAAGCCAAACGGTCTTAGAGTACACAAGAAAGGTTACAATTCAATTAATATGACAGATACTGAGCTGATGTTTGGTGTGTTTATAGATGGGAGACATTCAATACTCTAAGAGCTACTTGTTGGGCTTAAAACTGTAGCATTAACTGTTGGAGTCAACCCTGTTTGTCTGTTAGCAAAATATCCCATGAACCATAAGAAAAACTTAAATGAAACTTTTGTAAAATAACCATTGAATCAGTCTAATTTAAGATGGCCGCCACAGCTAATTCACCTTAGCCATCACAAAAAGACAACTTAAAAGCTAACTAAAAACTAAAAAATATCAAATAAATAGAAGCTAAATGCAGCCCAATTGCAGCAAATGTCAAAAGTAGCAAAACACTAGCTAAAAGTAATTAAAAGGTTAGGTTGAAGTAGCAGAATAGCTAAAAGCTATGGCAAAAACCAGAACAACAGCTGAAAACTGCTTTATGTTGAAGCAGATCTCAAAGAGAGTTTTTGAAGGATTTTGAAGAGAACCAATGTATTTTGATGTGGGAAATATTTGTAAATAGTTTAATATTTAAAAGAAGTATAAAAACGAATAAAAAGTTGTGGCACCTGTCCCATGAATGAGCTGAAATAAAATAGTACACAGTCTGCAGAAGTTGTTAGCAAACAAACAAACAAAAGTGTTAAAACTAAATCTAAAAAACAAGTTTTGTTTTGACATCTCCTCTGCCTCCAGAGGAAAATGCTCGATCTTTCAGACATTACATCTCAGACGAGCAGAATGCAGAAACAAGGCGTGTCTCCTTTTCAAATTAACTTTGACAACTTTTTTTTATCTACACGGCACCATCTTCTCTCCATCAGCAGCAGCTCCTGAGCTGCAGAGCCATCAGATCCCTGTTGGACTTCATGAGGAGCAGCGGTGCTGAAGCTGCTTGTTACCAGCTCTGACTGCAGGATGAGGAGCACACACCGTGACACACTCTCTAAGCTGCTCCTGTCAACCTCCAGCCGAAGTCGTCAGCACAAACCAGACATGGCAGCAGTAGTGACAAATGAAACAGAGATTTGTTGTTCGGGGTGCTGGATGAGGAGGCTTACCAGCTCTCTGCGTGGAAAAGAAAAATTGAGGAGCCGTCGTCTGCAAAACAGGAGGAAGGTTCGAGCCTGATGGCTCTGAACGTTACCGAAGAACTTGTTTGTCTAAATATCTCAAGAACCACTGGATGGATTAACGTTTGGAGTCAGTTCAAATCAAGATGCTACAACAGCTGATCAACATTAACAAACAAACCTATAACTCAAATTTACAGATTTTGAACTCAAACATGGAGGTAGCTGAGAGTCATCCCCACCTGACACTCGCATGGGCCTTTAACCTGACTGGTTCTAGCGGTGTCCAGTTACCTCCCAGCAGGTGTTTTCAGGAGGCAGACCGTATGTGACGTCACTGTGACGTGGAGGGTTGAGGCGCTGTCCCAGGTGCTGAATCCTGATCAGTCTTCAGGTGTGAAGCCGCTTCAGGCTTTAGATGAAGACGGAACTGTCTCTTCTGGACTTCTTTAGTGTGTGAAACAAACTTTTCTCCCCTCCGCTCCTCCTCCTCCTCCTCTCCAGCATCATGGACCTCCTTCCCGCCCAGGAGGCCGCCAAAATCTACCACACCAACTACGTGAGGAACTCCCGCGCCATTGGCGTCATGTGGGCCGTGTTCACCATCTGCTTCGCCATCATCACGGTGGTGGTGTTCATCCAGCCCTACTGGATCGGGGACAGTGTGAACACCCCGCAGGCGGGCTACTTCGGCCTCTTCCACTACTGCATAGGGAACGCGCTCACCTCGGAGCTCACGTGCAAGGGCAGCGTGTTCGACTTCAACTCCATCCCCTCCCCCGCCTTCAGGACCGCTATGTTCTTCGTGGGCACCGCCATGCTGCTGGTGGTGGGCACCATGGTGGGCTTCAGCATGTTCTTCTTCTGCAACGCGGGCAACGTGTACAAGATCTGCGCGTGGATGCAGCTGGCCGCGGGTCAGGGGCTTCATTCTGGACCAGTTCTTAAATAATCCTTTATTAAACATGTGATGGTTGTAGTTAGTCACAAATGATCAAGCTGGATATTGAACAGGGTTGAAACTGGAAAGATTAGTTGAATGCATATCGCCCGCCGCCTTTAATTTTATTGTTTGACACTATGTGAAGACAATACATATGGATGTCCCGCTCAAAATATGTGCTGTGAAGGACTCTCAGCTACTACCACATAAAATATTAGCTCTGAAGTTCAGCTGTTTTTGTGTTTTTCTTAAGATCAGCTGTAGCGGCCATCTTGAGTTAAAAGTTAATCAGCTGTAAATATAGGCTAAATCAAATGATCACTTTCTGCAAGATCAATTAAAATTTGTTGAGTGGCTCATGCGATATTTTGCTAACAAGCTCACACAGAAGTGGGCAAAAGCAATATTGTCCACTTTTGCCTTTCATTGGGGATAATTATATTTTAAATATATCAGCAGTGGTTTGTAAAGAATTCTTATGAATTGTAATATTCTGATGGTTTTGATGATACAAAGCAGAAATGCATTCATAATTTTCAGCACATTGTCGAGGATGAACTTAAAGGTCACATCTATTGAAAAATGTTGCTGCTTGTCCATTTCTGAGATGCTAAAGTGAGCGTGAGCTGCTTCAGGTGTTTTTTTAATGTGATGTGTGATCTAACTGGAGGAAGTCATGGTGGGATCAGGTGTCAGCACACCGTCTGACACCTCCGATGGAGGATCGCTTACATGAAACATGATCAGGTGTCAGGGAGCTGGTAAACTAACCAGCCAAGCCAAAGATCTGGGTTTAACATTCAGGAGCTTGTATAGCAGCACCTCATCCAGCTGGGCAGCAGTCATCTGAATCATAAATATGAATAAAATGTGAGGAAAATATGAAAGGGAGAAAAGAAAAATGCTAATTAACACAACTAAAAATCAAAATAACTTGCATGGAAGCAAAATAATTAAAAATAAGTGTGCAGGGACTGAACTCGGGTCTCCTGTAGTTTAGAGCTTTCTGCATCATGCAGGGCTCAAATAAACTCACATGAAAGACTTTGAAACTGTTTTAAATGCACTTGATGCAACCAGGGCTCAAATCTGCAAGACCGCAGCACTGACCGCCGAGCTACTGCTGCCCCTGATCCTTAGGGAAAATTACTGCTTTTTGATTATTATTAAAGATTTTATGGACCAGATGCAATGAGCTTCCAACAGATGTGGCCCACAGCCCACCAGTTGGTGATCACTGCTATAGGAGATGCATCACGACTGGTTTTAAGATGTACAGAGGTTTGATGGGTGTAATTAAAGGATATGCTAATTATGTTGCATTAAGGCGGGAACAGTTTTCCAATGATTTTTCATAAACTTGTCAGTTAACAGGGCTGTGTAAAGATTTATATCCACCTCCTCCACTGGAAGAGCTTCCTCTGGAATTATTTCTGATCTTTGAAGTGCACAAGAGAACTCATTCAGTGTCTGCGTCCGTCCTTCTGCAGGCGTGTTGATGGGGATGGGCTGCATGATCTACCCGGACGGCTGGGACTCCACCCAGGTGAAGACGATGTGTGGTCAGAGGACGGACAAGTACAGCCTGGGGAACTGCACCGTGCGCTGGGCCTACATCCTGGCCATCATCAGCATCCTGGACTCTGTCCTCCTCGCTCTACTGTCCTTCACCCTTGGCAACCGGCAGGACAGTCTGCTGCCAGAGGACTTCCAGATTGAGGGAGCAGGTGAGGGAGCAGCTTTTCATTTCGTTGAACCGTGTTAGGATTATGTCGGATGTAGATGTGACAGTCAGCAAATGTTTCCCTCGTGCTTTTCCAGGACATAACTTTGAAGAGAACGAAAACGTTTTCATTTTTTAACATTTACAACAATCTGATCATTCCTTTTACTTCCGACAATTCAGGCTAACTCTGTCATTTAAACAACTGTTGAGCTAAAGTCTGTGTGGTAGTAGCTGAGAGTCACCTCCATGATATTCTCTGACCGCAAACACAGCTCACAAGATTTCATAAAATCGCACGACATCACACATAAGGTCACTTACAGGCTTTGACCAAAACATTTAAAAGTATTTTAGATTAAATACCACTGAATTTCCCAGCATCGACCACTTTATGCATATTTTTCATTATCTCCACAGAAATGTAACTGAATCAATTTATAATAAAGCACAACTCATCAATGAATAACCATGAACAATCAGCACATAATTTTAGATATATTGTTGCCACGAATTAGACTAAACGAGTTTTACAACTAACTTCTATTAATTGCAGTTGTTTATAAAAACCTGATTCAAAACCAGACAATTCACTGCTTAGCATTCTTTGTAGGATTGCATATCACCCACCACTGTTTATGCCCAAGACCTATGGTTGATAGGTAGAGGGGCAGTTGAACAATCTCCTGCGATAATAGATCACTCTTTATTAATGACTCTCAGCTTCCAACACACTAAACTTTGATTATTTTGAGTTAACATCCTTCCCTGGGATCATGGGACATTTAGCAAATGCTTCACACACAAAAACATGATCACCACTTTGCCTTCAGAAGGGGGCAATCACTTATGATTGGATGTTTGCTGCTCCACATTTTTGCAGGCAGCTGAAATGTGGAGCAACAAACTACACTGAAGCTACACTGCCTGGCCCCCGCAAAAAAGTCGCCACCAAAAAAAAGGTCACACTAAAATTTTGTTGGACCGCCTTTAGCTTCGATTACAGCATGCATTTGCTGTGGCGTTGTTTCGCTTCTGCAATGTCACAAGATCTTTTTCCATCCAGTGTTGCATTCATTTTTTTTACCAAGATCTTGCATTGATGACTCGGCACCAGGCATGATGGATGCATCACTTCACCTGCCTCTCTTCTTACCCTGATGCGCCCATCACTGTGGAACAGAGTAAATCTGGACTCATCAGACCACATGACCTTCTTCCATTGCTCCAGAGTCCAATCTTTATGCTTCCTAGCAAATTGAAGCCTTTTTTCCAGTTAGCTTCACTGATTAGTGGTTTTCTTAAGGATACACGGCTGTTCAGTCCCAGTCCCTTGAGTTCCTTCACATTGTGCGTGTGGAAATGCTCTTACTTTCACCATTAAACATAGCCCCGAGTGCTACTGTTCTTTTTCTTCCATCCAAGTTCACCAAACGTTTAAGTGATCGCCGAGCACGATCATTCAGGGGTTTTTTCCGGTCACATTTCTTCCTAGAAGACGATGGGTCCCCACTATCCTTCCAGTTTTTAATAATGTGTTGGACAGTTCTTAACGCAGTTTTAGTAGTTTCTACAAACGTTTCCTCAGCTTGATGCCAATGATTTGATCCTTCTCAAACAGACTGACATCTTTTCCACAACCAAGCATCGTCTTTCATCATTGTTTAAGAAATGAGAAGTAACTCGTTACATCAGTTGGGGTTAAATAACTTGTTGCCAGCTGAAAGATAATCGTCCATGCAGTAATTGTCCAATAGGAGGCTCGTACCCATTTGCTTAGTTAAATCAGGTGGCAACTCTTTTTTTTTTTTTGGCCAGGCAGTGTATTTCTCATTTTATTTTTGTACTGATTTAACAGTCGAACAGAAGCTGTTAAAAGTCATAATGTCCAGAAAAATAGTTTTAACTGCTCATTTTTGTCCTCTTCCCCCAGAAAACTGATGAACACATGGACTTCCAACAGCCCAGCTTCACGAAGACGCAGCACCAATTTAAGCGATTGAAAATTTTCCACATTTTCCCAAAGTTTGATTATTTTTATCTTCTCACAAGCAGCTTTCTCCATGTGTCTCTAAATAAATGAACTCAGCCATGATCATGTACTGAATGATCTGTTTTATTGTATGGTGTCGTACAGGTCTTTAATCGTTACCCCACACAATGTCTACCTTTTTTTTATTTTTTCCTTCAATGTGACACTAATGCAAAGTTTTGTTTTCATCTTTAGGTCTGGACAGACAACATAGCTTACTTTAATATGATCAGTTTGGTACACCATTATATTAACATCAGATCTCACCAACTCTATGGTTAAAAACAGACATTATTATTATTGAACAGGTGGCCGTACATACAACTGAGCTCAAACATCTTTCATACGCTTTATTAAAACACAGCTAACCCAGCTAATTTTTTTTTAATTTTAGCTAAGATATAAGATTTGTTAAAAACTGTACATACCTGTAATATACATAAAGGCAAATTCTTTGGTACAGATATATACAGTTTATTTTTTTCTCCTTCCAGTTGGGCTTAACATTTTGTCTCGTTGAAACCTTTTACTACTACATACCTGAATTGAAATAGGTGTATGAGAATGCCAGCCTCCCATGAAATATCTCATTTATTATTAACAAACCCACTAAATACCAGGTGACGACGGGTTTGTTAGCCTAAATATGACCTACTTCGTGACCGTGTCAGTACAACTCTAGAGAGAAATGCTATGGGTTACCAGTCAGTGTAAATGTCAGCCCAGTGTGCAACTTCCTAAGCCTACGTTACAAGTACAAAACACCACATGTGTGATATGAAATAATGCATAAAAAGAAACAATACTAGTGAAAATATTGGTGGAAAAAGTGTCTTTTTAAGGGGACGAAAATTAAGAGGCTACATATATCCTTGAATTGTTGTAGTTTTAGTGCAGGAGTGTAACAAACAAGGATGAGTCTCCAGCAGCTAAGTGACAAGTTTCCTTTTGGGGGTGACGAGAGAACAGCAGCTGGACATGACCACAAATTATACAAATCCACTGGATTTCTGATGTCATTACACCGAGGGAAGAACAAGTAAACCGAAAGCAAATGTACACAGAAGCAACAGCTCAATAAATGGAACATAAACAAGAAACAAAAAGAAATAAATATTAATCTGATATGCCCAAAATGGAAAAGTGATCTGTTGCAGTCTTGAGGAAATGAGGGAAGGGGGGAGGTGCAATGGCGGAAGGTGTCCACTAGAGGGAGAGCCAGGGGTGGCGCAAGCACTCCGCAGCAGTGGCTCTTTTCTCAGGAACCAGCTCCAGCATGGGAAGGAGGAAGTCGGTGAAGCACTCCGCCTCTTCGCGGGACCACTCGTACTTCTCCACCAGCACCTCTAGCAAGCCCCACGGCTTCAGCTTGGTGATGTGTTTCAAATCACCTGCAACACAAACCAAACATACAATCCTGCCTCAGAGCCACACAGGAGATAACACAAAACATGGCATTCATGCTATTATTATTATTATACTAATTTTACATTTACCTGCTTCTAAAATGATGTAACCGTTATAATTATCCAACCTAAGCATTAGCATTTGAGCTGGCAAAAATCTCTAGTCTTGACTTCTGTTTTTACCTTTCTTGGTGAAAAAATCCTTGGAATATTTGCCGTTCATTATGAGTTTGCGTGGGACACTCCCCAGCAGCTCAATGATCAGCGCTATGTGGTCTACACAGCAGTGGGTTGCAGGGAAAAGAAGACAACATATTGATCAGACCGTGACCCAGACACAGGCCCACTCTGGGTGTTTGGATGGAAGGATAAAGGTGGAGCTGACAGCACATAGTTGTAGACAGAAACTTTATAAACAGAACCAGACATAAGAACTCTTTCCTGCTCTGAATAAAGAGTTAGAAGGCACAATTTTAACAGCAACCAACGAGGCACAAGACTGTCTTATTAGTGGTGAGCTATTTGAAGAGCTAGGGGAATACGTCATTTTCAACAAAAAGTTTCTTCACTCACAGCAGAGTGATCAGTTTTTCCTAATCAAAGCTCATGTGGCATCAATTGTTCCTCTTTCATCTCCCCTCCAAATTTGTAGTATAGTCAATTTTTACATGTCAGTATGCAAGTTTTAGCAAAACTATCAGCCTTGGAAAACAGTTTTAATTCATAAGACTGAATCATTGTCACCCGTCGCCAAAGACAAAAAGCAATGTATCTGCCTGTGTGTGTATTTGTTTGTATGTAGCAACTAGTGGTCCTTAAAAATATGAATCGCTGGACAAATTGTGGTGGCAGGAAGGGTGTAGTGCTGTGGTAGGGCAGCCGACTCAGGACAGGTCTTAATGCTCATACGATGTGTTGTTCTTGAGAAAGACACCCACTTCCTACCAGCTCCCCAGGCACTTAACCAGCTGCTCCACTCGGGTGTAGCTTGTGTGTGATGGGTTAAATGTACTGGAAGAACAAGAAAACCTTGAACATTTGGGGTCAAACCATTTCAAGACGATCATCACAACTAATCAACAAAAGGTCAACACAAAAAAGCTATAACTCAGTTAATTTTACGGATACTGGCCTACAATTTTGATCTGGTAGTAGCTGAGAGTCATTCACAACAACGCCTGAGTGCGTTATCTCACAATACTGCATGAGACTGAGCAAACCATTATTTTAAAGGTTTGCCCAAAGTACTCATCATTTCTCATCATAAGATGATCTTAGTTTAAAATTATGGGATGAAAGGCCGCAGACCTTCCTTCAATGAATGCTAACCTTTAATTAAAAACAATTTATTTATTTTTGTAGCATATTTACAAAAGATAACTTTTATTACAAATGAAGGTGAAAAAGATTTGTTGGATAATTAGTAATGTCTGCATTCTACAACCTGAGATAATCAGTCACGAGTCTGACATTCATTTTGCAGGTCAGAGGCTAAGAAGTTGGGAAGACTACTGTCAGACTGCCAAATACATTGGAATAATCGTTTTTTAATTAATTCATTTGTAAAATGCTATATTTTTGGTAAATTATTTGTTACCTTTAACTTCTATGGAGCAAAAAGATCACGAGTCACCTTAAAAAGGATCAAAAAAGTTTAAAGCACAACCCAAACCATCTGGAAACATCTAAAGATCATGAGCCTTCCACAGAGTTTTGGCACTACAGACACCTAAATCAATGTCTGTATTTTAAACAGAGCCATCAGCCATCACGCTGTCAGGATCCTTCATCCTCCCATCCACCTCTCCCAGGGTGAGCCACACACAGAGGGGTGGCATACCTCTCTTATTGAAGTATTCCTGAGAGTATTTCCCACACAGCGCATAGTGGCGAGGAATTTTGCCAAGCAACTCAATCACGAGAGCAAGATGGTCTGGAAATGAGGCACATCACAGGAAGAAGGAAGAGACAGGAAGCAACAAGGAAACAGTTTGGAGAGGAGATGAGATAAGGGTGGTGCAACAAATCTTATTAGAAACAATGGATGATGATAGTCTTATATGATGTGAAGCAAAGTTATGAAAAGCCAGTTTATATTTAGAATGTCAAAAACTATTCTATTAGATAAGTACAGGTCATAAAATTTTAGATAAGGTAAAGGAAAAATGGCTCCAACACAGCATTCAAAAGCGTTACATGTCCTATTCTGAGATAAGCTGTAGTAAACGTGTCAGACAACAGATGAAGCGGCAATCTAAAAACACGAGCACATGAATGAGGTAATGTTCTGTTTAAAAAAGACCAATTCACAGCTGCCTGAAGCCTGCACATAAGTACATACCTGATGTACGAGCAGAATCAAATCAGTACACAATGTTTAAGCAAAGCAGCACGCTGACATTTACGTTAGGACCAAGACATGAGAGGAAACATGGAGTTAGCGATGAGGACATGAGGAAAGACCAGTGAGGAAGTGAAAAGATGGCCCCATTTCCAGGGAAGTAAAAAAGTGATTTGATGTGTTAGGAAATAAACCCAGGAATGTTTGCACGATACATCACAGGATTAAGAAACATTCTTTTTAAATTAGAGACCATCTGAAATCACTGTAATGACCTGCCTCATTTAAAGGTTAATACTGTGAACATCTATGTACAGTGCAGAGCTACTGTTGAAGCTGCACAATAGTGACACAGTGAACAGGTGAAATAAGTTAATTCACAAAAATAAAAACAAACGCACACCAAATAAACACAGTGAAAGTTTTAACAGAAGCAATTATTATTAAAAGTCCATTACTAAGACTAAATATCTCTTGAGTGAAGCACACATTTCAAGTGCAGCCAAATGTAGCAACTACCAACAATCCTGTGTAAACGAACAAATCAAAAAGCAGAGGGACAGGAAGAAAATGAGCCAACAATACCTTCATCCCTGGAATAATCTTCTCCAGAATGTGGCTCAAACAAGTAGTCACCAGTAGAGAGTTCAAAGGCCTTTAGAAAAAACAATCTACATCAGGACAGACATCAAACTATATGCAAGTAAAGCAGTCCAACCGCTGGTAATGTTAAACAGTTTTTTCTAAGTTTGCTGGAATGCAATATTTTAAAGAAAGTGACAATGGTACTAATAAATCCATGTTGAAGCATTTGTTAAAAATTAATTGGGTCAAACTCATAAAATACACACTACGCTGAAACTCTTCCTGCGGCTTCATTGCATTGTAAATATTTGGACTACAGCTGAGCACAAGAACACATTTTAGATAAAATTTATGAAAGGTTCATGACATTATGGGCATTTTACAAAATCATTACTCCCATCTAGAGACTTGCGTCTACACTGCCTGAAATTCTCCACCAGTCACATTGTGTTCGAGTGGAAGTCTGAACCATTTCACTGAATTAAACGTGTGTAATCTGTCTTAAGACACTAACTCAGGTCAATTCTGGGGTCAACAGTGGCAAAAAAAAAGTATAAATAAAAAGCTCAAAACAAGTTTGAAGTTATTCTTATACCTCACATGTATTACAAATACTGATAGCAGTATTTATAAAAGGTATGAGCTACTAACTATGACACAGACAAAAACGTGTAAAATGCAATTTGTAGTCTGTTAAGAAAATCTAAATAGATTAAATAAAGCCCTATGTGATTAAATTAATTTTAAAAAATTGCAACTTGACTTTTAAATAAAGTTATAAACACATTTTAAATGGCTGATGTTTTCAAATTTGCTGATTTTTTATTTATTTTTTTGTATTATTATTAATTTGAAGGGGAAAAGCTGTTTGGAATAGAAATCTTATCAGAAACTTTTTGACGTAAAACTAAATAAAATAAAATAACATTTTGTTATTTATCCTGGGGCAACATTTAAAAAAAAAAATGCCACTCAAAAGCATTCAGTGGTTTTCACATTTTTATTTCTTTCTATTTGTTTTTTATGTTGATGTGAATTAATTACCGGTAACTAACTTTAAATATTAGTTTTACAACAGCGACCATTTTTTTACCGTCTCAATTGTATAACGGGCATCTAAACAATAATCTGTTGCATAACCCATCAAAAACTAGAGACACTTTCTACCCATGTTGCATCAGTTCTTTGTAAATTGAAAGTTAATAGGAAATTCAACAACATTTTCAGTTTCCTCTCTTACAGAAAGTGGTTGGACTTCTTATGGATGCACTCTGGTAGCGTTACAATAATGTAGAACACTTGAGCAGTTATCAGTGCGGAGTCTCACCATGCAGGCTGTGCTCCATATGTCGGCTGGTGTGTTGTATCCAGAACCAATGAGAACCTCTAAAGACCGGTACTGTCGCGTCTGGATGTCTTCTGTAAAGTGCTTGTGCTTAAAAAGACAAAGACAAAAAAAAAAGACAAAAATAACAAATCCTAACAACAAAATTTACTTTTTCCACTGTAAAAATATATATTTTATGAGCGAGAAGAAAAAAGCATGAGAAATATATTTCGAAGCTGATTATTCTGAAAGGTTTATTAAACGCTGAGCTAAAACCAATGCAGCATAAACAAAAAAAATGCCCAAGCAGTTTATTGATGTTAGTATTCAGATAATATATAGCTGCAAGGCTGGGAAATCCCTCGTCATTAGCTACTCACCACCCAGCATGCATTTCCCAAATCTGCAATCTTGACCTTGATCTTGTCTGAATTTATTGGGTCGAGAGGGTTAACCAGCAGAGATCCTGCAGTTAACTTGCCTACATCAGAAAAGAAAAACAGGTAAGAGAAAAAACAATAAAAAGGCACAAAATTTTCATTATTTCAGCCACACAGCTGATGACTTCCTTCATTTTAAAGTGGCACAAATGGAGCATACAACATTTTGCACATATACCGATTTTAAAAGACTGACCATTTCTCAGGCTCTCTGGGATTCCATGACACTCAGTCTCATCTTCCTCCTGCAAAATACTTTGCTCCAGCTCTCCATCCTCCAGCCCATCAGGAAGACGTCTTTCAGTAACTTCACTGCCGTGAGCCCCACTGTCTTCAGTCTCGGGGTCTGGCCCATTGAAATCCGTAGAGTCCACGCCGTTGCACAGAGGGTAGATGAGGGACTCTTTATGTTGTTCCTCTGGAGACTCTGCGTTGCCATTGTGTTGGTCTTCATTCCTAAACTTGGGCTGCCTCTGCTCCACCTCTGCGTTGCCGTTACAGTTGGTCTCTGACAGCTCGTCTGGTCCCAGTCTCATGTAATTTTCATTTACACCATCTGAAATGTTTGGGAAAGGGTAAACTACATAAGACACTGCTGTCTTCATTCTGTGGCAGCCCTTTAACAAACAGCCATGGAAATTCAAGAAACGGCATTCTTAAACATTAACCACTTAATAAGCTCCAGGACAATCAGCGATGTTACTGATATTTATTACACAAGTGACTGAGGTTTGTTTACAAGCTTTCAGTACTAACGTCACAAAACATGATCTACCATAAATAGATGTGTGAACCCAAAGCAGTCGAATAAAAAACAAAATACTTTTCATCTTTACCCATAAACCCTGAGAGGTTCTTACCTACGGTTTCCTTGTTTTCTAGCTCCTGAAGAGACACTTGTCTGAGAGGAGCACAAGCTCGCCCCTTTGGAGACTGTGGGTCATTTTCTTCCTCATCGTCCACTCGAGTCTCTGTGGTCTTTTCCATCTCTTCCAGGTCCATAATGCACTTTTCTAGCAGCTCTGCCTGACGCTTCTGTTTCTTTTTTAACTTCTTCTTCTTGTTTTTTGACATTTTCACAGTCTAAAAGAGATGTAACAGAGGAGAAAATGAAAGAAACAGAAAGTGGTAAGTTGAATATTTGTTCTATTTCATCCCTCCTGACCGCCAGAGGGCGGTGCTGAAAGCACTGAATGTTCCCTTTGCGCATGCGCTGATTCGAGTAATAATACCAACGGAGTCACAGGTGTGACACGGATGACCAATCAGAGGCTATATAGCCTGACGTCATCCGCTGCTCTGCTCCCATTTTCTTCTCGCGCGCGGTTCAATTCAGGGCTTCAGCCCTTTGGACCTTTTCTGAACTTTTTACCGTCGTCGGAAGCTCGACTGCCCGTCTGCGGGAGTAGCGTGTTCGCCCTCCTAGGGCTGCGACGGTTTAACCCTGTTCAAAGGTATTTCTGCTGTTTTGTTGGGAACTACGGCGGTTTCCGCCTCTCCCAAATTACTGCGTCTGACTACTATGTGTGTGATTCAACACCGGTGAGTAGTTTTCCTTATATTTCGCCGTTGGTTAGCGGTAGCGTTCGCTCCGCTCACGCTTGTTGGGAGACCTCCAACCGCGTGGTCGGCTGGACTGTGCTCCGACGTTGTTTATGACTACTATGTGTGTGATTTAACACTGGTGAGTAGTGGTTTTTTGCTTATATTTTGCTGTTGGTTAGCGGTAGCGTTCGCTCCGCTCCTGTTTACTGGAGGCCTCCAACCGCGTGGTCGGTTGGACCGTGCTCCGAAGTTTGTTTATTACGTAGCCAGCTGAGTTCCTGGCCTTGTTTTATTTGGTGAAGGCGAGTGTTCTCACCCCCTCAATTGTCCTCTTACCAGCTGAGCTAGTGGTGCTAGCCTCTCTGAGTTCTAACCTTGTTTTCATTGGTGAAGGCGAGTGTTCTCACCC
>NC_056508.1:32316316-32330311 GCF_014905685.2 Nematolebias whitei | reverse complement strand
TAATTGGTGAAGGCGAGTGTTCTCACCCCCTCTCCCAATTGTCCTCTTACCAGCTGATCTAGCGGTGCTAGCCTCTCTGAGTTTGGCCTTGTTTTGATTGGTGAAGGCGAGCGTTCGTGCCCCCTCTCCCAATTGTCGTCTTTTACCAGCTGAGCTAGTGGTGCTAGCCTCTCTGAATATATTGGGCATAGCTGGGTAAGGAGCATGGACGGCTCTCACTGCTGTACAGTCTGTGGAGCCATGCTCCAGACAGATGACGGTCACGATCTGTGTCCTGCCTGCCTTGGACATGACCATCTGGTGGATGCCCTGTCAGAGAACCCCTGCATGAATTGCAGCTTCATGTCGCATGTTGTGAGGGTGGCCCGGCTGGCCCAGTTTCGCCCCAAACTCGGCAATGACCTCCGGCCTTCTGGGCAGGAGGCTCCACCTAGGCGCTCGGAGTGCCGGACTGAGGCCGCAGTCTCTGTGGCCCCTCCTGGGAAGAAGCGAGCCAGGTCTGATAGGGGCCTCTCCGCAAGGGTGGAGCAGCTCTCCGCTGAATTAGCGGAGATGAAGTCCCTTTTTCAGGTACGCCAACTGGGAACTGAACCAGTGGCAGCAACTGGACTCTCCTCCCCACCCATGCCTGAACTGGCTGTGGAGGAAGATGTGCTATCCTTGGCTGCCTCTGCCTCTCACTTTTTAGGTGAGGAGGACGGGCGTTCATCTCGAGTCTCAGAGACAGCTTCACTCTCTTCTTCTCGGAGTGCAGTTAGTGGGTCGGGTGACGGCTCGATGCAGGACGTCATGCGTATGGCCCTGAGACAACTGCAGCTGGACGTCCCGCAACCAAAGGCGTCCACCCCTGGAAGTGCCTTCTTCAGGCGCGGACTGACCCCTCCTTCCTTTTCTGTCCCTCAATCAGAGGAGTTCCTGAGGGAGTTGCATGGTTGCTGGCGGGACCCCAAAGCCTTTGCGCGCCTCTCTGCAGATGGCAGGGTGTTGGCGGCTATGCATGAGCCGGCTGCAGCAGGCTTGGATCGCATGCCAGCGATAGAACCTGCTGTTGCCTCTCTCATCGTGTCACCAGAAGAAGCTCTGCGCAGTCATGTTCGGTACCCACGAGCTCAGTGTCATGTCACAGATTAATTCCTCTGCAGAGCCTATGCCGCCGGAGCGCGTGCTGGCCGCCTAGGTAATTCCTTGGCACACCTAATGCTTGCCCTCTCCGCGTCCCTTCAGGGGACTAGTGGTGCGACAGCAGCAATGGGCTTTAACGATGCAGCGCTTCAGGCCTTTGCACTAATGACGAGGGAGCTTGGGCGTGTGATGTCCTCCTTGGTCCAAGCTCGCCGACAGGTCTGGTTGGCGCAGTCAGCATTGACTGAGCCATGCCGTAGAGCCCTCCGTAATGTCCCAGTGGTGCCGGGGGAGTTGTTCGGTTCGGCTGCCTTGGAAGCACTGGAACGGACTGTCCAGGCACGACAGAGAAGGCAGCAATTTTCGAGCCTTAGCAGGCCAATGCCCCCTCCACCTCCTCGGCATCCAAGGCGCCTGTCGGCTGGCTCCAGCATGCAGCCGCCGCCTGGAGGTCATAACCGGCCGGGTGGGCCTTACCCTCATGCGGTTCAGCAAAGGCCCAGCAGGAGCTTTTGTGGGTTGGTCCACCGACCAGCTGGGCAGGCTCGGATCAGGGACTCTGGCTGCCGCCCGGGGCCGTGGAGGGAGACGGTGATGCCATCAGGCCGACCGTCGGATATTTCTCCCACCAGCAGCTCAGCTATTGGGTTGCTCACGCCGTGGACCCATGGGTGGTTGCTACTCTGACCCATGGTTACTGGCTACAGTTCCGACGGCGGCCTCGTATCTCATGCCGGGTCAAGATGACTGTAATTGCCGACCCGGTGAAAGCTCAAGCACTAGACTAGGAACTTTCCGCCCTCCTGGCCAAGGGCGCAATAGAGGCAGTGGACCCTCTGCAACAACCCAGGGGCTATTACTCGACTTACTTCCTTGTGCAAAAGAGGACGGGCGGGTTTCGTCCCATTTTAGACCTGAGGGGACTCAACCAGTACCTAAAGGAGCTGCCCTTCCACATGCTCACAACAGCAGAAGTCCTTTAAGCTGTCATGAGGGAAGAACGGTTCACGTCTGTAGACCTGAAGGATGCATATTTTCATGTGCCTATTGCGGCAGAACATCGCCGCTTTCTCAGGTTTGCCTATCGGGGTCACCACTGGCAGTTCCGGGTACTCCCATTCGGGCTCTCTCTCTCCCCAAGGGTGTTCACTCGGTGCGTGAAGGCAGCCCTCTCTCCTCTGCAGGCCTGCGGAGTGAAGATTCTGCCGTACTTAGACGATTGGATTCTCTGCGCCCCGTCTCAGGCCTGTGCCTTTCACGACACAAACCGCCTGCTCGCTCATATGTCCCAGTTGGGCCTCAATGTCAACCTGGAGAAGAGCTGCCTGATCCCTTCCCAGACGACCACCTTTCTTGGGGTGGTTCTGGATTCATCTTCCATGAGAGCTCGCCCATCCGCTCAAAGGGTGGCCGGCATACTCCAGCTGGTCAATCGGTTCAGGCTGGGCAGGCAGCTCCCCTATGTTGCCTTCCTGCAACTACTCGGCAAGCTGACATCAGTCACTCGGGTGGTGCCCTTAGGCCTGCTGTCACTTCGCCCCTTGCAGAGGTGGCTCAACAGCTTTCGCCTGGATGCCAGGCTGCACAGGCATCGCAAGCTCGCAGTGACGTGGTCATGTCTTCATGCCTTGACTCCATGGAGGGCCGGAGATTATTTGTCCAGGGGTGTCCCCATGGGAGTGGTATTGTGTCGCAGGGAAGTGATCACGACAGATGCCAGCTCCATGGGATGGGGGGCTGTATGGCAACGCAGAGCGGTTCAGGGCCGCTGGGGTCAAAGAGACCATTCCAAGCATATAAATGTGCTGGAGCTGCGTGCAGTGCACTTGGCACTCAGGCACTTCCTGCCTCACCTGGAAGGGAGGCATGTACTTGTTCGGTCAGACAACACCTCTGTTGTCTACCACATCAACCATCAGGGGGGCACCAGGTCAGCACAACTTCTGAGTGTCCAGAGAGCTCCTGGAATGGGCCTCTCCTCGCCTGTCCACCCTGCGGGCAGCGTACTTGCCAGGGCGACACAATCAGGTCGCAGATTTTCTCTCCCGCCAACAGTCCCCTCCGGGAGAGTGGTCCCTCCACAGCGACATAGTGCTGATGATCTGGGACCGTTTTGGACAGGCAGACATAGACCTGTTTGCGACGGAAGAGTCGACTCAGTGTCCCCTATGGTACTCTCTTACGGGGGCGTCGGGTGCGCTAGGCCAGGACGCATTGGCTCATCCTTGGCCAAGGGTCCTTCTATATGCCTTTCCACCCCTTTCTCTAATTTGGCCAACCCTTCAGAGAGTCCTCAAGGAGGGCCACAGGATGCTGCTGGTGGCTCCGTATTGGCCAGCACGACCATGGTTCCCACTGCTACGAAGTCTATGTCAGGGCGTCCCATGGTGTCTTCCAACCAGAAGGGACTTGCTGTCTCAGTTGGGGGGACTGATATGGCACCCCAATCCTCAACGTCTTCGGCTGTGGGTGTGGCCACTGCAAGGCTAGGACAGCAGCTGACTAGAGTTTCGAGCCCCGTCAGACGCACTATCCTGGGCGCCAGGGCACCCTCTACTTGTCAGCAGTACGAAAACAGGTGGCGCCTGTTTTCCCAATGGTGTTCTGATCACAACAAGGATCCAGTCTCCTGTACAATACCCACCATTCTGGAGTTTCTCCAGTCTCTACTTGGTAAGGGTCGCTGTCCTTCGACGCTTAAAGTTTATGTAGCAGCAATATCATCTAATCACGCTGGCATTGATGGCTGTACGGTAGGGAGCCATAATCTAGTCTCTCTTTTTCTGCGTGGTGCCCGTAGGTCACACCCGCCGACAGCTCCACGAGCACCAGGTTGGGACCTTCCCTTGGTTCTCGAAGCTCTGTGCCGTCCTCCTTTCGAGCCTCTGTCGCAGGCGGACCTCAAGTGGCTTTCATGTAAGACGGCTTTTTTGTTGGCTATTACCTCAGCAAAGAGGGTCAGCGAGCTACATGCTCTCTCAATCAGCCCCTCATGTCGCAGGTGGGGCCCTGAGGGCTCGTGTGTTACCTTGTGGCCAAACATTGCATTCGTACCAAAGGTGTTATCTCACTCTCACTCCAACCAACCGTTGAGGCTGGCACGTTTTCAGCCTGCGCCTGGTGAGGGGTCTGCATTATTGTGCCCGGTGAGGGCACTGGAGGCATACGTTGCAGCTACTGCCGTGATAAGACATTCAGACCAGCTGTTTGTGTGTTTTGGAGGCCCTAGGTTAGGCTGTCCTCTTTCCAAACAGCGCCTCTCCCACTGGATCGTGGACGTCATCTGCCATGCCTATGCTGCAGGGCCCGGCCCCCTGCCGGTCGGCTTGAAGGCTCACTCTACCAGGAGCGTCTCCGCTTCCTGGGCTGCCCTGAGAGGGGTTCCGCTGGAAGCAATATGTGCTGCTGCATCATGGGCTTCCCCAAGCACGTTCACCAGATTTTATAGAGTTAACGTGGCCACCCCTCATCCCCTGGGCCAGGTTCTTCTACAAGGGTCCTCTGGGCCTCCTCAGTGAGGTAGGTGTTTAGGATTCCTTGTGACATTGTTGGTATTAGTCATTCAGTGCTTTCAGCACCGCCCTCTGGCGGTCAGGAGGGATGAAATAGAACGAAAGTTACGTATGTAACTACGGTTCTATGAATCCCGGATGACCGCCAGAGCTTCTCCGTCACTCAGAATCCTTGCGTTCCGCGAGAAGATTCTGTAGGAGCACAGCAGCGGATGACGTCGGGCTATATAGCCTCTGATTGGTCATCCGTGTCACACCTGTGACTCCGTTGGTATTATTACTCGAATCAGCGCATGCGCGAAGGGAACATTCAGTGCTTTCAGCACCGCCCTCTGACGGTCATCCGGGATTCATAGAACCGTAGTTACATACGTAACTTTCGTTTTAAAAGTAAATGTCAGACACTTGTGCAATAGATGAAAAAACAAACCTGTTTTGGAGCTGGTGCTGTGCTTACTGCAAAAGGAACAATAAATGAGGAAAAACTTTTCACAATAGGTATTTACATGGGATTTGTGTGTGTGTGTCGCAGTCATACTTGCTGAACCAGAAGGAGGCGGCGCCCCAGCCCGCTGCCACTCGGTGGCCTCAGCTGCAAGTTTTCGAACGTAAGGCTCATCAACGCTCATCAGGATGTTTTCTGGTTTAATATCTGTGTGGATGATCTCACACTTTGTGTGCAGGTAGTCCAGGCCTTGGAGAACCTCAAAAACAAATAAACGAAAAAAGTAAGTAGTCAGTTTTAAGAACATTAAAAAAAAAAAAAAAAAATGTTTTAAAACATTCACATAATGCTGATGCAGCCCGTCATTACAAAGATAGTCTTTTTGAATGTCTAAGTACAGATGAGTTTTAACCTATATTTGTTGCAGCATTCCTATTGATGCAGCTGAAGCAAGATAAAACAAAGAACCTTACAATAAGAGAAGCGGGTGCAGCGACACAAAGAAAAATGTGCAACAATTAAAAATATAGGCATATATCAATGTTTGTGTAATTACTCTCACTACAAGGAGACAAAAGATCCTCGTTGCAAGTTAGGATTGACAATTCAAAGCAAACTGAGCTCACTTAATTCAAACCTTCCGTTTCTTATTTTGTATTTACACACGATTTATTATGAAATAAAAAGCTGATGAATGTGTCTGAAGGGACACAAGTCAAAGCAGTGTAAACAAATATAATAAGCTATGCTATTAATCAATAGTCAGCAAGTCTATATAAGCATAACACATTTTTAACAGGATATATAGTCTTTCACTTTAAAGTGACTGGGTGAGTTACTTGTTCTAATCAGCCTAACACTGCTTCCTTGAAAACACTTTGTTACAGTCAGTCTGCGTGACAAGATTGCCTTACAGTTTATGTGTTCGATTATATCAGCCTGTTCTGCCCTGACTGGTTTCCAGCCTTCACACAGCCTGGAGGCTACGTAGCTCTCACAATTGTAACAACTGAGTCATCGGCTTTAAAAAAGGTGAGACCAAGGGGCTTGAGTTACCTGTCTAATGATGCTCTTCACACAGGGCAGCGGCAGCCCTTGGTAATTGGACTTTATTATCCATTTTAATAAGTGATGCCCCAACACCTCAAACACCATGCAGACGTCTGAAGATCAGTAGTTAAGTCCATAATGCACTTTCAATAAAATTAAATTGAAAACACAACTGAGAAAACAATTTAGGAGACAGGTCATTCAGCTACATGGAGGTGGAGTATTAGTTATACTGAAGAGAAGGACTCTCATATTACAGCTGCAGCTATCCCTATTATTCATGGGATCTTAGTCAGTCAGAGTGTTGCAATAGGCTGAGGTCTGTTTAGGCCACACAAGTTTCCATTTACTACACTGATCACCTGATTTTTACCTTTATAGCAACTCTCAACAATAGAAAAGATAAGCTACTCTTTTCTGTCATTTTTTGGAATCAAACATTTCGTTGTTCGTTTGGGAGATGATTTAAGTTCAAATCTCAAGCAAGAAAAATAAAATGACAAAGGTTTTGTTGATATTTAGCCGTGAAGGATACGAGTTCCGTTGACACCAGAGATCTTGAAGTCGTCTAGCAGCTGAACCACCATCTCCCGGTTGGGATCGTTTGGGTCTGAGTTTCTTACCTGAACATGAAGAAAAGTCGTTAAGAAATCAAAACTACCAGAATTTATATTTCCTTATGGGACATTGCACCAGAACTAATTTAGCAAACATTTAAATTCATGCAAACTGTAACACAGTGTGTGTATTTGCTTATTTACACACTTTAAAGTTTTACTTTTCAAAAGTTCAATAAGGCTGATATTAAAATTAAATTATCATACAGATCCAGGATTTGGGATGCTGTTTTGTGGGACTCCATTCTTTAGAAATCAATTTAACTAATGCCACCGGTACGTTTGTTGATTAGATGTTATACTTCATCAATTATATCTTAAGATCTATGTAAAAGATAACTACTTACAGATTTCAACAGTTTTATCTCATCAACTGCTGTCTCTGTGTAGTGTTCTGCACTCTTCACCACTTTCATTGCAACAAACCTCTTAGCTCTGCAACAACAAAGCATGTCATGTTTGCCAACAGGAAGCAACATTCAAGATCATATCACAACAGTAAATGTGCAAGCTGCGATCATACGGTTTGTGCAATAAAGGTCCTAGAGAAGGAAAGAGCACAGTTAAAATATGTTCTCAAATTGTTTTTCGTACTGTATGTCCCAGGCGAGCCACACGGTTGAAAAGTGTCCCCAGCCCAGTTTACGGATCACATGGTATTTCCCGTTGTAAAGGTCTCCTACTTTAACGTGGTGGTATCCACCTAGAAGACAAGAACATGCACACCCTTTAGACAGAGACTGGTTTTGTTTGTTACACAGTAACTAGTGAAACTTTTTTTTTACAAATAAAATGTTATGTCAGAATCTTTACACCTCAACTTCTCCAAATGAGATAAACTGTCGTAACTGTCCCCAGGAAAATAATGCAATATTTCCATTACATTGTTCAGGCTGGTTATTCAGAGTAAATTCATCCCACTGTGCATGTGACAGAAAGACTCACCTTTGCAGTAGTCATTGGGATCCTCCTGCTCCTCATCGTCAGAGCCGAGAATCTCAGGTTCATCGGGTTCCTGAGGTGAGGTTTCTTGTTGAGGCTGTGGTCGAGCGCGAACATTTGCTGGTTGTCTGGTGGGCAAACAAGACAGGCATCACTTAGAACAGAGTCCTTTAGATAATAAACTTTACAGGTCCAGTTTTATTTATTAAACCCTTTTTGTCGATTTTGGGTTGCAGCGAGCAAACTGATGAAAGCTGTGGAAATTGTTTTCTGCTTGATTCCTGACTCAACCTGAGCTCAACCCCGCAGCCTCAGGACTAGGAGACTGCAAAACCGACCACTGAGCTACTGCAGCATTTTTACTTTAACACATGGTACCATTTAAGAAATTTCACAAAATTGTATCAGAAGCCAAATTAATAATTACAAAGTTTAAGACAATTTAGATAGCGCAAAATGCATTACAGTAATAAAATAGTTTTGTGTTACAAGTCACTGTTCTAAAAATAAACCAATAAGTTAAAGTCAAGATGCATTATATACAACAACACATTGATTAAATGGTGCAAAGTTAGCCACACACATTTACAAACTGATCCAATCGCATAAAAAACTAAATCTTGAAAATCAAACTCAGCACAAGAAGAAACCAATGTAATCCTTAAAGAAGCAGCAGCACTTGGCATTATTAATAAAGGGAAGCTCTACAGGCCAGAAACCAGATCTCTGAACCAGTCACAGGTTCATTTGAATTATGTTTCCTGGAAATAAACGGAGTTTCAGAATCGCTGCTATAAGTGTCATAAGCAAAGGATGGAAAGATCCGTGATGGTTTGACTGATTTAGAACTATGATTTATTTTAACAAGTTAAACTTTAGAAGAACATTAAACTGATTTGACTTGCAGATAAAAGTCAACATTATGAGAATATTCTTTATATTTAGCAACAAAACTGTGATATTTAAAAATGATTTTTTTTTTAAATAAAAAGTAAACGAACTATGAAAAAACATTGGCTGGCCCTTAGAATATAACTATTTGCTGAAACCAACATTAAATGCATAACTTGAAACAAAAACCAAAATGAAGAACTGTACATTAGGAAGGTCAGAAGGTAAGAGCAGTCACACCTTCTCATCAAAGTGTGACAAACAAATGACAAAAGAATGGGTCAAAACACAGACGCACATAATCTTTAGCAGTCGGTTTCACCAAAACTAGACGTTTATCTTTGTTCACCAGGACATTTTTTCCTCCATATAAAGAGCAAAAGCCAAGGCTGATCAGAAATGACGCAAACAAAGACAGCCTTTAACTCAGTGCCACATACAGTAGTCCCTCAGCCACCTGCAAGCGTTCTTGGCAACGCCCACTTCTTCTCTCTGCACGGAGAACAGCTGATCAGCTGCAGGAGGAAGCGTATCCTGCAGTGTGGGCTGCACAAAGGTGCAGCAGGTGCTAAATAATTTTAAACTATTTATTTTAAATTTAAAAAATCCATGCCAATCGTGCGGCTCATCCATCAATCAGCCAATTTTGTGTCATGTCCAATCTTATTTTGAAAGACTGCAATAGAGCGAGTCCGCAAAAAAACGAACCGCGAAGTAGCGAGGGACTACTGTAATTTGCACGCTAATGCGAGCGGAGTCAGGCTTGGAGCCGACCCCAAAACTAACAAACTGGGATTTACTCAAAGCATGCAACAAAAATACAGAAAAACAAGGCGCCAAAAGTGAAAAAGAAATAAATCTGCAGCAGCATTGTCCTATTGGCAGAGTGGTTCTGATGACAGTGAGGTTTCTCTTAGCAACATGGTCCCGTTGGCACCATGGTACTGTTAACGGTGTGGTTCGGTAGCGGTGTGGTCTTGTTAGCAGCGTTAGCAGGTCTTGTTAGCAGGTCTCGTCAGCAGCTTGATGGTAATAATGATCGCAGCAGCTGCCTCCCCGACTGCCCTCCAGAAACAGGTTTGGCAGTTAAGGTCCATTCAGTGATTCAGTGATTCATCATTGAAATAAATAAATATGCAACTCAGCTTCAAACAAATTATTAGTCCTTTCATTAACATAAATACTTACAGATCCTTCAATATGTTAAATCAACAGCAATCAAATATGAGTTGATGTTGCTTAAGGCTTCATTTAGTCATGCAGACTACAACAGTGCTTGTGATTAATTCCCCTCAGAGAAAACACTTATGCAAGGATGTATTTATTGTGGTAATGCTAAGTCCATCAATTAAAACAACGTTCAAGTCCTTAAAGCACAGTACTGTCATATTTTCATTATTAGTCAATTGACAATAACACACAACTATTTAGTTGCTGTCAAACGTACCAGCAGTAAAAAAAATAAACACCAGTAAATAAAAAAGAAAAAGATGTAATTATAACTGTTATTATTAATTTTTGCGAATATTCAGCAATTAAAGTAACCATATTGGCATCTTAATCATCAGAATTTACCCTTAGAGTAAAAATGTTGCTGATTTTAGAACAAAAGTTTATCATATCTTGCTGAATGTGTGTGAGAAAAACTCAGTTATTCAAAACTAAACACAAAATCCTTGCAGTTCCAGTTTTCATCATCATTTCTTTTTGCTAAGAAAAATAAATCTAACCAGCAGAACAGCTATGCTGTTAAGCATAACAGCAGAGGATGGGATTAGTTGAACAAAATCAAATAAAAAAAAAAAAGCAATTTAATCAGATTACACACCACAGCTTAAACAGTTTTAAGCAAAGGAATTTCTCATTTTAGTTTAAATAATGTAGAAAACAACTAGGTTAATATTCAGAAAACCAGGCAGTAGGACATTTTAGACAGCGGATAACAAACTGTACACACACTGGCAATGTGGCAAATTGATCAGTGAGTCCGAACCTGTGAGACACTAATGATTTCAGCAGAGTTGCAAGATCTTATTAGCACAGACTGTAAGGAGATAGATATAGATATAGATATATATATATATATATATATCGTTAACACCGCTGTCTCACTATTAGATAAATTATACAACATATTGTGTGTGTATATGGTTAAAAATGTTAATAATTTAAAAATGATAAAACTATTATCATGAACCACAGTAGAATTGCAGGAATATTTCATCTTTACAATAACAGAGTTAGCCGAGAGCAACTAGAATGATGAAAGTTAGGAGGGTGCTTGTGTGTGGGGGAGGGGGGGTCAACATGCTTCAGGGGAAATAAAGTTCAGTACTGTTTAAATTTATGAAAGGAATCACAAGTTTTGCTTTTTTATTTCTATCCTAAAAGGACACACAATGTCTCAGCTGTGATGAAGTTGTCCACCTCCAAGCTGATTCAGAGGGGAAGAAAAATTACAAGAGAGAGATAACAAAAACATTTTGAACAGACAAAAGACAGACTGTTGAGCTCAGACTGGCCAAACACAAAGTTTCATGTTATTTTCCTTTTCAGTACCGCAGTCTTAGAATCTTTTCTTCTACTTAAAAAACAGAAGTTTGTAATCAATGCACAAATATCCTGAACTGTATTACCAGTAAATACAATACAAGTTAGCAAAATGTTCTTTCAAAATTTGCAGGTGTAAGTAAGCATTTACACAAGCTCAAAAGCTATGGGTGGAAGATAATTCACACACACCTTTTTTAACCAACAGGTTCTGCAAAACACTTTCTCAATCACTCTTAACTCACACTCATTCTATGCATTGTGCACACTATAAAGAGTGCTTTTATATCTCTCATGCACCAATAAGCTTATCGGGAAGCAGTGGGGGGTTCTGTGGCTTGCCTAAGGACACTTAGGCATGCTGCAGGTGCTGAGTGACTGAACTCACTACTCTCCAATTAGAAGATGACCTCCCTCCCAGTACTTGGATGCATCACAAACAACGATGAGTCCGGCTACAGGCAGGAGGTGGAACACCTGGAGAGCTGGTGCAGGAAGAACAATCTTCACATCAATGTGAAGAAGACAAGAAGATGGTCGTGGATTTCAGATAGAGCAGATATACCTACACCCACACCCAGAACATATGTAGTGGAAGTGGTCTCCAGCTACAAGTACTTGGTTGTGCACCTGAATGACAATCTCACCTGGGGCAACCACACTACCAGCCTGATCAAGAAAGCTCATCAGAGACTCTACTTCTTCAGGCAGCTGAGGCGAGCTGGTCTGTGAAGCTGTCCTCACCTCCTTCTACAGGTGTGCAGTGGAGAGCATCCTGTGCTCCAGCATCAACGTGTGGCATGGAGGCTGCACAGCTGCAGAAAGAAAAGCTTTGCAGAGCGTGGTGAAGGCTGCACAGAAGACTGTTGGAGTCAGCCTCCCCACTATAACAGACATATACACCTCCAGATGCAGGAAGAGGGACACCTCCATCATGAAGGACCCCACTCACCCAGCACACACACTTTTTGCTCCACTCCCCTCAGGAAGGAGGTTGAGGAGCATTAAGTGAACAGCTTCGACCCTGAAGCTGTTAAGACTCATGAATATCTAATCAGGAAAATCACTGTAAAAAATAAAAAAAAAAATCTAATAATCACTGTAATTCCACTTTAATTGGTGAAATGTAACTTATATGTGCTGTTGATAATCCATGCTGCTGATCTCATGCTGCTGTAGTCATTCATACCCATCTGCTCACCATGGATTCATGTTCGGGCTATTGTTGTTACGCTGTACTGTTTGTGTACATCTTGTATCTTTTGGTGTGCCATTTGGCATTCATTTACCGTATATCTTAGATCATTATATACGGTTTCTTTTTACACTTTATATTTTTGCTATTATTGGGTGTAACTGGGAACCTGTGTACATAATTGCATTCCACATCATGTATGACATGTGATGAAAACAATAAAATTGACTTGAACTTTAACTATGAATGGCGCAAACTGCCCCCAAAGCCATTTGTTAGTGCACGTATGAAGAATGCACATATTTTCATAGAAATCCTAGAAGAAATAAATGATACACTATGTATTTTCATGTTTGCATGCATTCGCTCATTGTAACCACACATACTACCTGACCTGTCAATAGGTAACAGCATTTATTAAAAAGGTAAATATTTTCAACTGATAAAAATTTTCAGTGGAAACCAAGAAAGTTGAGGTCACTATCAAATAATTTCCTAAATTGTGCTAAAATGTCATAACATTGTGTACTTCATGTAACTGGAAGTCCAAGTGCTCCTCTATACATGCTCAGCTCATTAAACATATTTATTTTGACTCATTATTAGAATGCCATAAGGATGTGGCAGTTTGAGCCATGGTCAGAGTGTCAGTATTTCTAGGAGTGCATTTTTCCTTGAAACATCATGCTTCAGTGAGCCGATGTGGGCTACTTCATTCTCTAGATTTAAATATAGCACAGGCTGTTACACAACACTCCGGAGGATGTTAGTGGTGCAGCCATGATTAGTAGATTATTAGATACACCAAAACAATCAGTTCTAGTGATAGATGTTTCAGTTGCTTATTTTCAGTTTTGAAAGACTCAACACAATACTGCAATATTTTCAAATTATAGTAGGGCATTAACTAATTAGGAACAGAACAATGCACTGTCAGTGCAGAAACCTTACACATATTTTACCAAAACAATCGCATTTAAAAACAACTATGGAAGGCTATGGAAGCCCACCCAAGATCAAACTCCAGTAAGATTGGCTCTTAGATAGGTTTGTCTTATGAAATGTTCATCTTTAGATCGTGCACACACACAGTACAAGCATGCGGTGTTAAGGCCCTTGTCAACTTCACTTGCAACCAACAAACATTAAAACTTAAGGAACCAACACCCTTTAACTCAACACAGCTGACACACAAGCAAACAGAGTCCATTCTGCACAACACTGAACCAAGAGTCTGAAATGGATATAAAAACTCACTTTTTGTTGGTCTTTTTCGCCTTCACCCTCTTCTTCCTGGCCTGGAGTGCCAGAACTGAAAAGAACCCGGAGGCAAATTATGTTGCTATTGTTGAGATTTTATTTGTATTTTACAGCTGACACTCATGACAACAATAAGCATGAATCTTAAGACTTAAACCTATTTATAATTAATTTCACAGACAGTAAATCAGAGCATTTTGAGGTGAAATGTGTCGTTTCTGTGGTTACCAGCAGTTAAATTGTATTTGAGGCACCTGTATTACGTCTCCCCTTGTCTGAGCCCCGTTAACATCACTAAGCTACACACCTTCTTATTGGCAACCGCTCCTCTACAACAGTATGGCATGAAGCTATCTATTACCATTATATATATATATATATATATATATATATATATATATATATATATAT
>NC_056508.1:32270440-32316306 GCF_014905685.2 Nematolebias whitei | reverse complement strand
ATATATATATATATATATATATATATATATATATATATATATATATAGATAGATAGATATGTGTGTGTGTGTGTGTCAGTGCTTTAAAAATAGAAAGAGCTACAAAGCTGAACGTATTGCGTTAATCCTGACAAAGGCTAATGCTAATAAGCTAATGTCTTGCAGAGCTAACATAGCTCGTTCTAGCGCCGCAGTGCGTGACATTATCGCCGAATAAATCTTTACGCCTTAATAACTGCAGCTTGGCTAAATGTTAACGTTTGTGACAGCGAGGGGACATCAACCACACTTGAACAAACATTACTGTCTGCTGGGTGTCGCGTAAAGATTTACCTTTTCTCTCCATGTCGGCCGGATTCGTAGCCTAGCGGTTAGCTACTCCGCCAGTGATCGAATGTTCCACGCATGCGCATTGGATTATCGAGCCAAAGTGGATCTTCCATCAGTGACGTTTATGCCGGAGCATCAATTCAATTCAGTTTTATTTATATTGCGCTAAGTCACAACATAAGTTGTCGTAGGGCACTGAACAGAAATATTCATATATAAAAATAAGTTAACAGAAACATTCATATTTAAAAATAACGTTTTATCTGAGCATAAAGCCACCTTTATGGACTGACGCATGAAGTTGCAAAAACTGAACTTGCCTGCTGAATATTTAAGATGACGTCACTGAATGGAGAAAAAAAATACTACACTGTGCAAAAGCCTCAAGGTTGTTCCTTAATTCTTCGTATTTTTTCGCTTGCTATGCAGTGCTTCTAAAAACATTTGTTCAGGACCACTGATTAAAGTCTTGTTGTACATATTAGCTATATGTTGCAACTGTCAAAACATAGAGCTAAATACTGGTAAGTCAAAACTACCACTAATCTATATTTACTATCAAAGAAAACCTTTAAATAATCAGAAAAAGAATAGAGTTCTCTTAAAATGGATCTTTATTAAAGACTGGGGATTGCAGTTAACTTGCAGGACCCAAAATAGCTTAAGGGGTCTTCTGGCTGTTGCTCATAAATGCCACCTTCAAACAGTATAAATACAAATCCATCTTTGACACAGTTAAGCAGTTTTGTCTCTTTTATACAGTAAATTGTAGCAGAACACTTAAAATCTCTGTAAACGATCATCACACAAGTGAAAACAAATGTACAAGGGAACATCGATTTCCTAACCAAAAAACAGTTGTTGTTTTTTTTAAGGCACAAATGTTTAAATATGAGCAGAGCATGTGTTCGTAAATGTTTCCCTTTTCTCCAAAGCATCTTTGACTAGCAGAAACTCAGAATTTACAGAGTTTAACAATACATTTAAATTTTAAACATGTGTGAAAGTTTATTCAAATTTAGTTGATGGGCTCATAAATTCATAGTCAAAAACAGACATGTCTTAAATCTTTAAAAAAATTAATTCACTGCTGACCATTTAAAACCATAAAAAAATTTAATTCAACAGGATTTTTAAAAATTTAAATGAAATCAATGCTGTTTGTGACAACTTAGCCAGGAGGCTGACAAACTAGCATATTCATAAACAAAAGTGTATTTATAAATTACTAAACGAAAAATTCAAAACACACACACACACAAGCACAACTATAGGTCCAGGTGGTTCAGCATCACAGTGATGAGTCAAATTCTACTCCGTTTAGAAATGTGAAAAATATAAAATCATTATAGGCAGTTGGCAGAAAGTGACATTCTCCAGCAATAGACCATCATCAATAGTGGTTTATAAATAAAAATTATATAAAGCTGGTCCAGTTGTTCGTCCTGTGCTGGAAATTATCTCCTTACAGTTGATCACTGGCCATATTTCTGTAATAAAAACAGTGTTTGACAGGCAGTATGATGGGTGCCTGAAAGTTTGGACACTAATGCACATGGTAAAAGGCTGTGGGTGAAGCAGGTGGCTCGTCTCACTACTCGATCTCATCTTCATAAAAGACAGGTGGCTCAAAACTACACATCTCCTCATAGGTTAGGCCTGCAAGAAAGAAAGAAAAAAAGTTATGAAATTGAAACAAGACACAGGACTACTTTGCTAACCAAGGAATCTAGTATTAATTTAAAAAAATGTAAAAGTACAAACGACATACGTTTCCACTCTTCAATCTCTAGCTCTCGGCTCTCAAAGCTCTGGTCCAGTGGTTTACACACAGGCTCATCGTCTGGGTCGTGATACTGAGCAAAGTACGGATGAGTCAGAGCCTGAGCAGCCGTTATCCTCTTGTCTGTATCCAGAACCAGCATCTTCTCCAGAAGATCCACAGCTGAAAATGAAAAGGCCAGCATGTCAGTCTATTAATCACTGTCTACTTTCTGATCAAATTGTTTTTTCTTTGTAGTACCTATTGGGTTGGCACCAACAAATACATCTGAAAAGTTCCTCTTGGGCGTGCGTGGTAAAGAGTTGATATAAGTCCTGGCCTAGAAAAATACACCAATACATAAAATCAAATGTTGGAGCAAAACTAGCACAGACATGCAACAACAAACTTGTTTTATTACCAACATAAAACCATTGCTGCGGTGAAAATACGTCTGAGTAATGCAGAGACCAAGAACCCCTCAAGAAACAAACCCCCTAATGACAAAAACTATTGGAAACCTCAGAACAATTCAGTTACTATACAAAAACAAACAAAAAAATGTTTTGATAAAACCTGTGGTCATTTTTTCTAATAAATTTAAAAGTATAAAAAGAAATTTACATGTATACAAAAAATAATTTGAAGCATGTACAAAACAGAAAGAAACCCAGAGGAAATAATCTTCAAATGGAAAACCTTGTTGGTAAACTACAGAACAAAATAATTAAGCCAACTGGGAAGTGGATATTTTTAATTTTAGCCACAAACTGAGTGCTGTACTTCCAAAAGAAAGAACGAAAGGAAATGTTACGATCGTGTGCTGCAAGCATGTGAGACACATCACTGCAGTAGTTAATCTGGAGCTCATGCCTGTGGGCATAACAGGATTTGTGTTCTTTGCTTACCATGACATTAACCCTTTAATTGTTCACAGAATACAAAGTTAAACTCACTTTGGTCCAGTCTTGGTTCAAATACTGATTTTGTTACTCAAAGGATGAAAATACTGTAGCTGATGCTGGAGCTTCTTCTCTTTCACAAACTATTTAGTTTGTGAAAGAGAAGAAGCTCCAGCATCAGCAAGTTAATCAGTTGTTCATGAATTTAAAAAAGAATCCTGGATCTAAAATGGTTTTTATTGTTGAAATACTGTCAACATCCCATCCATTATCTTTACCAACTTCTTCCTTTTCGGGTCATGGGGGTCACTGGTGCCCATATCCAGCAGTCACTGTGTGAGAGGCGGGGGACACCCTGAACAGGTCTCCAGTCCATCACAGGGACACATGGAGACAAACAACCATTCACTCTCTCACTCACACCTAGGGACAATTTAGAGTTACCAATCAGCCTAACATGCATGTTTTTGGTCTGTGGGAGGAAACCCAGAGAAAACCCACACATGCACAGAGAAAACATGCAAACTCCACCCAGAAAGGCCCCAGCCAGGATTTGATCCGACAACGTTCTCGCTGAGAGACGGTAGCTCTTTCAACTGCGCCACCGTGCCATCTGCCCACTCAACAATAGTGAAACTAAAATACTGATGGCAAAGAACAGGGCAGCAAAGTGTCTGACATCGCCAACTTCTTGGTCCTTCCAAAGAAAGCAGCTGTGGGTCATTCTCACCTCATGGCTGGGCATCCTGTTAATTAGAGTTGCAGGGGGTGTTCCTGTCAGACGCATTATCTGCTGAAGCTGGTTTATATCTACAAAGCTGGTGTCAAGGGGAGTATAGCAACAGAGCAAAGTTGGTTAAGAAGGTTTTTTTCTCAACCTAACATTATGTGGCCAAATATTTGGTGCACTACAATGTTGTGATGAGAAATAAACTAAGCTTGGAAGAAAATGTGTTAAAAGTTAAAGGTATTGTGAGAATTGGAACACAGAAAAACAGTCCATGTGTCAAAATAATCTCACAGCAAACCCTTCATTCACTCAAAGAGGCAGCGAGCAAGTCTTAAACCCACAGGGCTGAAATGTGGGAAAACGTGCCAGCATTCAGAACACAGACCCGCCAAGTCGATGCACAGCAAAGTGGAAAGTTTGGAGCAGAAGGGAAAAACCTTGCATGGATTTGTGAACTCACAGACTCTGAAGAGATTTTCGCCACAAGCTCTGGCCCTGGAATTCCGATGAGCCTCATGATTAACTTCAACTGATCAATGTCTACCAGCAGCCGGTAAAGGAAGACCAGATGTCGGATAACGGAAAATTTAAACTAACCTCATTTTTAAACCTGCATCAGTTTAAAAAAAAAACTAACATGTTTGACATTCAGCTACATTAAGTTTACACACCACTCAGGGAGGACAAAGAATTTGAAATATAGCCTGCAGAGAAGAAGAAAAAAAGAATTTAGTGACTTTCACAAGAAAAGCAGATGAGAAACAAGTTCAGACATTAACCTAAAAACACTGCCAAGAGGAAAAAAGAAACGGCTAAGTTCAGACATAGAGGGGCACAGCCTCATTAAAAAAAAAAAAACACAGAAGTGCAAAGAGAAAATGGACCTGAACCAGTGATATCAGACAGGATAGAAGTGGAAATGTTATTGTAAAGGTTATGAGTCAGTCTGGAAAAGATTAGAAACATGTCCCATCACTGTTTCATTTCAAATGAAGATGCCTTTGTGCTGGCAGAAACATCACACACCAGCACCTCTCCAACAATGTGAATATCTGCTCCATCTGCTCCATTTGTAGTCCAGTTTGTGCAAGAAACCTCACAAGCTTTTCAGTCTGTGCAGATTCTGAACTCTCAATGGAAAGGATACGGTCTGTGCCAGGAAACAGAGGTCTTCCAGTTAGAAGTTCTGCCATGATACAGCCCACTGACCAGATATCCACTGAAGCAAAGAAGCAGAACACAAACATGAAACTTTTCAAAGTTTTCTCCTAATAAACAATGACTTATGCCACCTACCTGTCATGTTGTAATGCATCCAGTTCAACATGATTTCTGGGGCACGATACCAGCGAGTGGCCACATAGCCCGTCATCTCGTCATCGGTGTGTCGTGCCAAGCCAAAGTCCAAAATCTGGATGGGGTTTGTTTTAAAAAGCAGCATTGTTATGAAAACATTAAAAACTGAAAAATGATTTGGGATGAAAATTGGGCTTTAAACTTCATCAGTTCACCGACCTTCAGTTCACAGTCTTCATTCACTGCCAGGTTGCTCGGTTTCAAATCCTGCCAGCAGGAAAGAATTGGGTGAGACATACAGCAGCTGGTGAGGCAGTAAGCATTTCCATTTATTCTTAAAATCACACGAATGGAAACAAATATTTTCTTTAGCCTAAACTAAAAATAATTCATTAACATTTTGTGCAGTGTAAATCACTTTCCTGCGTAATCAATAAAGTTCTATCTAATCTTACTTGCAGCTTAATATTTGTACAAGTCTGAGTCAGTCAAATAGAAAGCTCAATAATCATGATGCAAACTTCCCCTGGATGAGGATCAAAAACAAAATAACATTTGTCAAATAATTTTCAAACACTTACTCGATGAATGATTTCTGCTGAGTGGATGTACTGCAAAAAAATAAAGAAAATACAAGATTTTCCATCAGTTTGGATTAATTCACAACAAAAGTCATATTAAGTGTACATTGTGTAAGTGTACATTAAGTGTAGAACCACTAGACTGAGGAACAGCTTCTACCCTGAGGCTGTTAGACTCATGAATCTCTAACTAGAATAATCACTGTGAAAAACCATATGTTGCTGCTGATCTGTTTCATGTTGCTGCTGATCTGTTTCATGTTGCTGCTGATCTGTTTCAATGTTGATGTGTTCATGCGTGCACATCTGCTCACAGACTCATGTTCATGTTTGTGCTGATGTTCAATGTTTTATGTTATGAGTGCTTAGGGTATATTTAGTTGATGTTTTTCTTAGTTCATATCTTAGATGTTATTACTGTTTTTCTTATACATTTTATTGTTGGATGTAACTGGGACCCTGTGTACATAATTTCGCTCCACCACATGTACCACGAGGTGCGAATGACAATAAAGAAACTCTGACTCTGACATATGTCAAACCTAATTTATATCACTTGAATATTAGGACAGATGTAAAGGACTTTCAATTTTGTTTTTTAAACTAATTTTAAAAATCTGATAATATTTTCATGGTGGTTCACAGCTGGTAAAAAAGGCTCTGTCTAAAACTAAGACTGCTTAAGAACTGTAAGAACATCAGATAGCCATGTAGACGAGTAAATACCCTACGTATTTACAACATTTTGAGAAGTTACATCGTTAAATTTTTAACCGTATGTCCTATTTTAGTGCAATTATTTTGTTCTTTTAGAAAATCCAGTTTTATTTGTATCAAGTCCATATTGTTGTTGCAGCAAAAACGTTATTTTCCCATCAAGTTTTATACAACACTAAAATAAACTTTTTTTAGAATCATAATGTCCTAACTTATTGACCCACAGAAGAGTCATCCTATCGTTTCACTGTGAAGGGGGGAGGAGGAACAGAAGCAGCAGCTTTAGTAAACATCATCTGAAACTTCACACAACATAAAGCCGGTCAGTAAACAGTGAAAGAAGACGCACATTGGAATTTGCACATAAAACAAAGAAGTGAAACTGAACTCTCGGCTACAAAGATGTTCATAGAGGTTACAAAAGTACTGCGAGCATAAAACGTTAGAACCTGAGGGACTGGTTGGTCCTGCTGCAAACACAGAAGGTACCAGAAACACTGTAAGTTTATTAGTAAGCTGTCAGGTTGTGTGCCTGAAAGTTTTTTTAAAAAATGTTGAACATAAAAAATATAAATAGCTCAATTAATACGCTTATATTCCAAATTCTGTAAAACAAACCAAAAAAACAAAAACAAATCCTAAACCTCTGGTATCCCCCCAAAAAAGTAGAAAGTAGGGCCTTTTAACATATAATAATTAATATATAATACATGAAATATTAATATATTAATATTAGCTAGCTTAACTTCTTCTCTTTTGTTTTTAAATTTACATTTCCATGCTGACTTGGGCCTTGCCCACAAGGAAACGGTTATTGTCTTTTAGAGAAATGTAAGAAATAAAATATTTATGACATGACTAAGCATAGTGAACTTTGCCAGGTTTTTTTTTTTTCAGCAAGACGGAAGAGACTTCAGTATTCTATTTTTTTCTTCATTAACGATATATGACAATGATAATCTTTGCATGCAGCTGTATACAAAAATATTATGAAGTGCATTTGTTATAAAATGTGCTCACAAAATAACCTTACCTTTAATCCTCTGAGGATTTGATATATGAGGAACTGCACGTGGTCGTCTGTAAGTTTCTGACATTTCACAATGTTGTTGAGATCTGCTCCCATTAGGTGAGTCACAAGATATCTACCAACCATAAAACACTGCCATCAGAGTTTAAACAGGCAAAAATCACAGGAAAAGGCAATAATTCCACAATTCATGAAGTCAGGTGGGTTTAAAATAAACATATTTGCTCTTTAAAATAATTTTTCCCGAGGTTGTTTGCAGCCTGCAGCTTATTTCCCTTATGGCTGTGAATGCTTAAACTGGTTTTGCAGCCACTTTTATTTTGGCGTCCCTCTGGAGGCACTAAAAAGGTCAAACCCTTCACAAATGGAATGTCATTTAACAAACACACCAGATAAACAAGCTTAATGTTACTGCATCAGTGAATAAATCAACTCTAATCCCAGAGCTGTTTAAAATGCCCAAACAGCACTTCCAGAAGGCAGCAGGAGCAGGATGCCGGAGAGGCGATATCAGAGCCAAAACTCACACAGCCATGTGCTGCTTCGTCGATCTGTTGCTCAACAAATATCCAATTCATGAATATACTCTATTCTCACAGAGTGCAGAGAACAAGGGCTTAAAATAGAACTTGTCCATGCTTCAACTTGGTCTCAGCAGCGCACACAACGACTGACGCCGAAAAGTTCAGCCGCCTTGGGAAAAAAAGGAAAATAAATAGTGACCTCTGTTTTCCACTCTCCTGTAGAAACAGGTTCATGGCAGCAGCATAGAGGAGGAAAAGAATTCAAGCACCTAATATTTAAAGTGGTTTTTGTAGAACTGTGCAAATCCCGCTAATTTGTTTATTCAGTCTTACTCCCTCTCTTTTACTTCCCATAAGAGACCACAAGTGTGACCTTGTATTTACCTTCAGTCAGGCAAGCTAATCTTAGTGGAAGGTGAGGCGAGCCAACAACTCTGCAAAAATAACCAGACTACAACACTGCTGCACAAGAAAAATCTTAAACATAAACAGACAAATTAAAGTGGATGAAGGAGGCAAGCTTTTGTTTTTTAATATTTAAAATGTGCACGAAGCAGTGTTTCAAGCACCCAGTAAGAATTTAAATGTTATTCTCTTTGCCTAAATGACTTTTTAAACATGAATATTTTCCAAGATACGAGTGAGAATGACAAGAGAAAACCTTCAACACAATATTCTGAACAGCAGTTCCAGCTCTTACCGGCAGGGACTTTTGTCAAAGTTGGCTTTAAAGTATTATTTTGGCTCATTTGATTATGTTATACAGGAGTGCTGCAAACACACCAAGACTTGAACATGATTTTGCTTTCCCTAATCAACATTTTTTAGCAATATCAGAAATTTGTGGAACAATCAGATATATGGGCTATTAGTGTGTTACAGGTTTTGTTCGTTCTGAAGCTTTGCTTTGATGTGGAAGTCAGATTTCTGCTGAATAACTGGAGTGGAACCAAGAGATAAAACAAGTTAGTTCACCGATGATGACTAATTTATTTTATTTTTTTTCACATTTTGTCCTCTGTTAATGGCTCCACTTGGCCTATACTCACTACAGCTCAGTATTCAATATTTGAGCAGCATCACGTTTGATGGCTCTACGATGTTAGATTTCTTTTTGGAGGTCTGCATGCAAGCCCATCAGTGTCAATGAACCACTCCAGACCACCATGCAACCATATCTGGAACCTACACTTATGCATGGACCCTGGTCAGACCTCAGTGAATACAAATATGCTTTTTCACAGTTTTTATGTATCAAAACAATGTGTGAGAAATAATCATAAAACTAGACAAATTTATAACTAGACTAACTTGCTTCTTTCATGCAAGATGTATGATGTAAATTATAATTATAAACTTGCATAAACTGAATCACCAGAGGGCTTTAAAAAGGCCCCTATATTAGTGTACTTAAGCCAAACAAGACAAATGATGCGTGACCACACAGAGACGGTCAGCAAATGGGTGCATCACACTTAAAATGTTTCTGTAGCTGCCAGTGATGGATGCTGCCGACTGTCCCAAAATATTTGTTTTGGTCACAACCAGTAACCTCACAAGAGGGCTTGTCTTCTTATTTATCGTCTCTAACTTAATAATCTACACAGAAAATGCCAACTTTGATGAATTTACATTACTGTTTATTCTTCCATAACCTAATTAAAATGATCCAAGAGACAAGCATGTCAGGATGTGAAGTACTGTCGGTTCAGAAACACTCCTTGGGAAATTAAAAACGCTCACAAACTGCCTACAAACTCAAAAAAGTACACAAGAGAAATCAAGCTCTAGAACAAGAAGTTATAGCTGAATTGCACTTGCAAAAGTTGCTTTGACAGTGTTTACCAGAAAAAATCAGTACAGTGTCACACATTATGATCCAGAAGAGCTAGAATTAGTCTATTTTAACTGCGAGTGGCTTAAAACATATTCGTCAAGTGTCCTGTGAAAAATGACAAACTGATGCTGATGCACAGAAAAGAAAAGTCTTACATTTCAGTTCGCACGGGAGGATATTACATCCGAGGATTAAGTTGCCATCAACTGCTCACATCCTCTTTTAACAATTTTCAACATCAACAATTATCAACTGCAGGAGCGACGATATGTTTCACAAAGACAGAATTTAAGAAACAAGGAAGGAAGCTGGTGATAAAACAACTCTATTAGCTGTCACAGTAAATGAATAAGAGTGGACTCTTTAAAAATGTACCAGTGTGTTAGAACTGCTGGCCCAGTTCCAGGTGTTTTCCAGTCCAGTTTGAACCATCTGCTGCTGATAAACTAGACGCTACCTTACTATTACTGTTTTCAAGTGATGGTGTACTGTAGCTGTATTGAAGCAAAATAAATTAAAGTGATTATTTTCAAACTCAACTCAACTCACACGTCTTTGAATTCCTTCAGAGAAGTAGCAGGGGTGAAAACATCTAAGAGGCCAATGACCTGCAAAAACACAGAAAACACAGTCACAAAAAACTGAAATGTGAAGATTTAAAAGCAAAGAATAGGACTGAATAAATATTTGTTTTTTAAGCTTGTTTACATTCAGGAAAAACAAAAAGAAGAGAAGTGAGCTCACTCACATTTTCATGCTTCATGTGTTTAAGCAACCGCAGCTCTCGATATGTTCTTTTGGCATGGATGAAGGACTGAAATGGACGAGAGAGCTTCTTTACAGCCACCTGACAACCCATCATGTTGTCATATGCAGAACTGTAAAAAGAATAAACATGACTCGCTGATAATATGCAAACATGCTGTGATCCAGTTTGTACTTGACAAACATCAAAACCTACAAGTGGTGAACGACTTTGGAAAAAAAGTGTTTTGTTTTTGGGGGGTTTAGCAGGCTTGTGTCCCTTGTGCTGATTAAATTTAAGCATTTTATTTGCTTAGAAAAGGCTGAGTCTGCTCTCAAAACAAAACCAGACATGGCAAGCCAAACTAAATGCAGTGACCAGGGCCATATCAGCAGAAAAAGTCGTCTCTCAGCAGAGTGGGAGCAGCCTCTGGCCTCTGAGGGCTGACAGTCTGAACAGAAAACACTTCCTGCTCAGCAGCTCACCTGTCACAGCTGATGGACAACTTACTGGGATCAGAAACCAATATATACTGGGATCAACAAACATCTCCATGTTTACAGTCCTAAATTATTTCTGAACATTTTCCTTTAAACTCAGCAGACATTGTCATCACAAAGAAGTGGCTAAGCAAAATTCATTAGGATTCAGTCTTTGAGAAGGTATCAGCATTTCATGAGATACATGAGGAATGCTGCTGGTGACACACATCTGCAAACTTGTTTGTGTACATTTATTACGAAGTTGTTCACATTTATAAACTCGCCTCCATGAGAAAAAATATTTGCTAATTGTTCATTGCATCATATAAAAGTGAACCAATGACAAACCAGGATAAATTAACATACAAGTCAGATATAAATGGACTGATAAGTGTTTTTTTATGTTTCTGCTGTAGTAAATCATAGGGTGATTTTATCTTCTCTGGCTAGAAGTTAGACACTAGCATATGCACCTCTTCATAGCATCTAGAAAACTCAATCAGCTCAAAGTGAATGCTGCTTTAGAAACTTCCAGATTATTTCAATCAGTTATAAATTTAAAATCTTCTTTCCTTCTCGGAAATTCCTTTTACAAGCACTTTTGTCATCTTACTTTCTGCCCGAGTCCTTTTTGTACAGAAATATGAAATGCATATTTGCTTCAAAAGGTGCCACTTGAGTAATGTTCAGCCAAGCACATCAAACTATTAAAACAAGACTTCTGGAAAAAGATGGTGTGGGTTTACGAACTGCTTTGATATGGCATCTTATGACTAAAACTTAACAGTGTCAATTAGTTATAAGAATTGGTAATCAGATAAGCAATAATACGTGACTGCTTCTGTCTACATTTAAATGTATAAAACACTAAATGTCATGCTTTCTGATGGCAATTTACCAGAATGATTATATAAAATATCTATTCAGAATCAATGGATTTCAAAACATCATGTATGATGTAACTTTTACAGGCAACTTTTAGGCAACAATATGCAAATTTTTAATTTGCTTTTAGAGAGGAAAAAAAAATCAATATAAATGACTAATCTGACCATAAACAGATTATCCTGCTGTCTGGTCACAGCACATCTGTTTGCTTCCATTTGCAAAACAAACATCTGCTACCTTGTCTTCCAGAGATGTTTTGTCTAGATCTTATCAGCACAAAGTATTTAGTCCAAAAAAAGACAAAGCAGGTTTTTTTTCCTTCTTTCAGGAAAAAAAAAAAAAAAAAATCTACCCTTTCACTCAAAGCCTTGTTAACAAAGGGAGATAAATCAGGAGCAGAGTCCTTTTCTCTCTCACTTAAAGGAATGTGTGCTGCACATTTGCTGAGTAATTAGAGTCCACTCACTGTGGAGGTCCTTAAGTAACCAGCAGTCTTAAATTTATCCATTTTAAAGTGCGCAAAAAGGCTTGAATGAAGCAGAAAACTACCGTACTTTTTACTGCTTAAGACTCACTTAAGTTTAGGATACTTCCAGTAAATACAAGACGCTTCCAGGCTAAATCAAAAACAGTCAGAAATCAGACACTTTGAACGGTTGGGTAACACGACTGCCCTCAACCGTCGAGCTAACCTAAGTTTAGCTTCTCTGCAGCACCAGGCCTCGCCTCAATGAATGGAGGTAGTTAGGAGACAACACGTACACAAAACTTTACTTTAAGTTTTTTATTTACCAAACGGTTCCGTATGCGCCAGAGCCCACCGGGGACAACTTTTGGTACCGCTCCGGAACTTCCCATATCGTCTTGTTGACCTCCTGTCGGTAAAACTTTGGTCTTTCTTTCTGCGACATTTTTCTTGCAGAACCAACCGTCGACCACCAACAATACTATCCGCCCAGAGCACTGTTCTGCTCCTCCCGAACAAAGAGGAACAACGCTAAAGGTGTGACGTTCGCTGGAGAACTTCACGCAATGCTTTCTTCTTCGGGCTGCTTCCTCGGAAAGGAAAAAAGTTGCAGAATCACCGCCAGCTGTGTGCCTAACTTTCGACTCCTCACGTTACTTGTTCCTCCTCGGGTCCTGAAAGTTCGCAGACGCTCGGTGAAGTCTCGCGAGAACAAGTCGCTGAGTGACGAGAAAAGAAAACAATGCTGCATTCAAATACAACCGGATAAAATGGTATTTATACAATATTATGAAATCGAAAACAAGTGGCATCTACAAAAAATACTTATCATAATTAGGAAAATCACAAAATATTATAGCAACATAAACGGTTTTACAATATTTAAATGTGTAAACTGTATAACAAAATTATTAAAATTAGTAAATATGACATTATTTGGAATTTTAAATATTAAATGAAAGATCTTACCAAGAGTCACTGAAAGCAGCATTATGTTGTACATTTTGTCATGAATTCTTTTTTATTGAAAAGGTTTTTAACTCACAATAAAGAATACTCTTAAATTCATGTAAGGCTCAGCAAAAAAAAACAAAAAAAAAACACAACAAGACAAATGTAATTCACATAATGTTAAAGCATGTTATGAGCCTGAATTCTAATGCTGGCTTAACAAGCAGAGGCGCTTGCTAAAACAAAATAAATAAAATAGGGAGGGGGGGGGGGGGGGATCATGATTTTTGTTATGAAAATGCACACAGTTTTATACATAAAAAAATGTAACTCAGTTCATACTTGGATTATTTTCAATCCCACCCATCCCTTCCCCACAGCAAATCCCCCATGAGGACACTTTGCAGTACAGTAGCAAATTGGGCAGTCTGGTATGGGACAAATAATACTACAAATGAAATGTCCAGTGTTTGTTTGAACTGCCTCAGTAAGGCTACCATAAAAAATGAAGTCTGCTCTATCTCTATATTCAGACTCCTGAAAGATTGCCAGACCTGAGCAGACATTTAAAACTATAAAACTAAAGACTTCCTCTCCACTCAGTGATTGGGTGATTATCTGGTTGGAGCATCAGCAGTCTTCCTCCTCGTGTTGGTGGCGTGAAGATGACTTGAGGGGAACCGAGTCAAATCCATCTGATGTTCTCTGCAAACACAATCATAATGTTATGAAGTGAAGCAGTTCAACGAGACGCTGAATGAAAGGGCGACTAACCTCTCGTGAGAAAGACTTAATTTTCTTGAAGAAGGACTTATGGGTGAGATCCATGAGGTCGTCCTCTGCATCCTCTCCCTCCATTATTGCACAGCTGTCTGCCGTGGGTAGCTCACACTCTTTACCTCCAGAGCTCATCATCAATCTGGAGTACTTATACTCCAGTCTAACAAAGGGATGACAAGACTTGGTCATGAACCGTATCAGCTGAGATCCCTGAACCCAACAGTGCTTTGATAAACATTGACGGAAACGTAAAGCTTCTTAGTCTCACTTGCGTGTCCTTTTCCAAAAGTAACAGCTGATACTGATGAGCAGCAGGGCAGCAAATGCGCCGATGGAGACGCCAAACTTGAGCCAAAAATCCAGAGTCACGCATGCGCTGACTGTTTGTGCTGGTAGTGATTCTCCTCCGTAACACTGGAGAGGCTGCTGCCACACATAGGTGGTTCTCTGATGGCACAAATAATAAGGCCCACATGGGTTTCATATCACACTCCATGTAGATAAAACATATTCCTTGTGGCTAAACTGCTGCACAGAATAAGAATGCTTTTTTTTTTCATTGTGTGCTTTCATTTTATTTAACACGAGTTAAACGTGATAGATTTGTGGAGCTCAGGGGGTAAAAGAGTATTTGTCAGCAGCACTACCTGTATTCCCTGGATGCAAGCACTGACGATCTCTCTGTAGTGATCTTTGGTGCAGAGTGGACATGCATGCTGGCTCTGCCACAGGAAATGGAAACTACAGCCATCGCATGTCCCCTCAGAACAGTTGCTGTCAAGAAAAACAAGGTCAGAGAGATGATCGCACGCTGAAAGTTAATCTCCACTGAGCCCCGTTTTACTGTAGCTCAGCTTCTGTGAGCTTAACGTGACATATGTTGGTAAACAACGTGGCTGTTTCACACAATCATCGCATATAAATAAAAGATCAACAGCTGGGAGTTGAGTTACTGAGTGCAGTACCTTGGATGTGTGATGTAATCTTTAGCCGTGACTGTGGGGTTGCATCTTAATCTGATGGTGGCCGACCTGCCTCGTTTACAAGCTTGAGTTGCATCGTTTGACCTAAAACACATTACAGCATTAAAAACATTACATTTTATGTCACAGTGAAAAGTCTTCTCAATGTTTGTTTTTTAATTCTCAAGACATTGAATTAATGATTGAACCTGTATCAAACATTAAGCTGTAAATGTGTGTTTTAGAAACATGTAGAAATCTTAAAGACTCAATAACGTAAATGAATAACAGCTGTCTTATTTACCTGTAATAGAATATGACATCTGGCAGCTGAGGGGAAGCTGGAGGGAACAGCCATGATGGAGATGTTACACCTTCCAGAGTTGTGTCAGTGGTCACACCTTTAGAGAAAAAGACACACAACGTTAATACAACAATCTGTTTTAATAACAAAGTTATGCTGCTTGGGTGCTTTGCTGTGGAATTATATTATCTATAGAAATTTTAGTTCATCCAAACATAATCCCGACACCTTTTCTAAATGTTTATAGTTTTTTACAGACATCTACAGAAACATAAGGTCAAAACTGAAGTTTAACCCTTTGATGCTAGCAGGTTTTTGAGCCTGCAACATTTTTAACTCAAACCCTTTCATAAATATGGCGCCAAAGACCGAAGCATTGAAGAAAGAAGAATATGTTTTCTTGTTTTGAGACATCTCTGTTTAAGAAAATACAATATTATTAACAGAATGACTAAGAGACTGGAGATAACACTGACACAAAAATGTCAAATATCAGGTGAGATATTTGGTGGCTTCCTGTTTCCTTCAGCATCTTATCGCCACCTACTGACCCATTACTCAAACGCAGTGATGCTGACTCAAAAACAATAAATACGTTTTTTTCGCATGCAGACAAAAAAATGTAATATTGAAACTTAAGGAAATGTAGTGCCTCGAATTAAAACGTTTTAATCCAGGCTACAGAATCTTCATCTTGTCCAGATGTGGTCATTTTTTAATAGAAGGACAAATATTGAACGAGTGTCTGTTTCTTCCATCAGTGTATAGCTGCAGATTAGGTTTACCTATGAGTGAGTCCCCGATGACAAAAGGCTGGGAGGACACCATGCTCTGACTCCTGATGTCAGAAGGTACCACCACAGACTGACAGATGTAACCTTTGACCACTTTTCCGTTCTCCGTCACATTGTCCACACAGGAGGCTGGCATGTGTCTCTGTAAGGGGGACACGGTGAGGGGATTCGCACATGAAACATAATTTTACAAACAAAGCAACACCTTCAAGATCCCTTTCTCACCTCCGTCCCACACAGACCCAAATTAAAGTGATGAAAATACCGCAGGCCTTTGTTGGTGAAGCGAGGGCTGCTGCGAAAGCCGGTGACATTGGACAGGGGAGAGAAATCGTAGCTGAGCAGGACCCCTCCCTTCGTCTGAACGTCCACTTTACAGTCACTGAGACAAGTTGTGAAGGCCTGCAGGTCAAAGGTCAGAGTTTCATCATTTACATGCTCGTCAGTTTCTCTCTCCTGCGATGGAAGTAAGCCTGCTGTCTCACGGTGAGAAGTCTTTACAAAGAGAGCGTCTTTAAAACAGTTCGCCTTTTTAGGATGGTAGGACTTTGTTTGTTCAGAGTATGAATGGTGACATGATAGACGATGTTTTTCTATCAGCTGCTCTCTTCTGCAGCGGGTGCCACAGTGCACAAACTCACGCAAAAGATTTGGTAGTTGTTGTACGTCGGACCTCACTGACCTACACAAGGCGAGGTCAGTGAATGAGGCCAGGCTGATTCTGGCAGATCCTGATCATCCTCTCCATGGTGAGTTCAAGTTGCTTCCATCTGGACGCAGGTATCTGCTGCCCAGATGTCGGACGAACAGACTAAAAAAACTCATTCATCCCTGTAGTGATCAGGCTTTTCAACGAACAATGATGATTTCAAGTATTGTTATTTTAATGTCTTGTCTAGTATGGATGTTTTGTGTGACTACTGACTGTGAAACAATTTGCCCCTTGGGGATAATGAACCTGGGCTCGAATCTGCAGGTTATGAGACAGCAGCACTGACCACCGAGCTACCAGAACAATCATTTAATATAAGATAAAACTCATAATTTAAAAATTGCTTCTCCATATACTAAGAAATGTATGTTGTGTTCTTAAATGCTGTATATGTTTGTTTGCAACATTCTAAGTGTATCTTATCAAAAGGTTTCCAAACCACAAACTGGCAAAAACAACAAAGGTGAAACCTAAATAACAGAGTGCGTCAAACCCGATTATTTCAATGAGAGTTTTTTTGTTTTCTGTGAAATTCAGCTTCTTACTTTGTTTCTTTTTGTGTTGGGGCCACACTGGATGCAAGCAGACTTTCCAACTGGCTGACTGGCCCGGACGTAGGTGTTTGGAGGGCAACTTTTACACACTCCTGTGGCTTCGACCATGTAGTGTCCTGGAGGGCAGGGAACGCAGGTGGAGTCAGCCTTAGTGGACATCAGGGCGCAGCGGCGGCACTGCGAGGCCACACCTCCAACCACATTAGTGATGTGGATGGAGTAGATCTTTGCAGCATCAGCGCTGTATCTCCTCGTCTGATGGAGGACAGGAAACAAGAGTGCTCAGTGTCCACACAGCTCAAGATTGCCATCTAGAGTGCAGAGTTTATTCAGAGATTCAAAACCACAGTTGTACTAGAGAAACACCAGCAAAACAGTTGTTTTAATAACAGTTTAAAGTTATTTCGATTAGATAAAAATAGATGACAGCGATAAGTATGTTTTGTCTTCGTGGACTTTTATAAACTATTTTGTGTCCAGAGTTGTTCTTATAAACCAGTTTTGTAGGCATAAACATTATAATTACAGTATCGCTTTATGTAGTAATTATAATTATTAGGGATGCATGATATTATCAGCATGGTATCGGTATTGGCTGATATTAGAGATAAAGTTAAATATCGGACATCGGCCATTCCGTCAAAATAACTCACCGATATAAAAGGTGCTGTTTATACACACACACCACACACACACACACATACACCACACACACACATACATACATACATACACACATTTACATACATACACACACACATACATACAAACACACATATACATACACACACATACATACATACATACATATATATATACATATATATATACATACACATATGAAAGGCATAAAATTTAACATATAAATTTGACATTAAACATAATCCAAGTTGAAGCGTTACATCGTTTTCAGCCCCCTTTTTGGCATCTGTATTTGGTAGCAGGCCAAATTGACAAAGACCATGCAGAATAATGTAGTATTTTAATTACACAGCAGAGAAAGATATGTAGTCTCTGTAAGTAGGTCTAGGAAAAAAAATATTGGTATTGCTATCGGTTATCAGCCAAATAAGTTAACATATTGGCATATCGGATATCGACCAAAAATCCAATATCGTGCATCTCTAAAAATTATTTAATGGCTATAATTTTTTGCCTTCTTTGAAAACCATTTTCATCTCTCTACACATAATTTTTAACTTCATTGCAATATCTTCTATGAAATTCATTACATATGCACAAAACAATGAGACTTTTTTGCATAAACTATGAATCAAAGTTTACTCTAATATTGTTTTATATTCAAATTCAATTCAAAAATACTTTATTAATCCCAAAGGGAAAGTAAATGTTGTAACTCATTATCCTTGTTTCATTAAGAGATTTTATAGATACTGATGGCTGTAGGCAGGAAGGATCTCTTGTAAAGGTCCGTCCCACAGCGGACCCGAAGAAACTGGCTGCAGATGTTGTACGATTAAAAAAGAAGAAAAAGTTCCAAAATAGAATGTTTTTTTCATATCTACCCACTCCAAAAAATGTATAATTTAGTTTGTGTGTAAAATTAAACTGATGATGTACGCCACAAAAAAAAAAAAAAAAAGCACTGAACATGAAAATAATTCTTAGAATGATGAAGAAAAACAATGTAAACCACATCATGTACCACTGACAACAAGTTGTGGCCTAAGTTACAGGAGAAGACAAGTAAATCTGACTGAGATGGTTTTAAAGTAACAAATCATCTGTGATGGTGAATGTATGACGTTCCTCACCATGTTGTATTTCTCAGTCCGTTGAAACAGCCAGCTGAAGCTGACTGTGTAGTTGTTTTGGATCAGGTACGAGTACGACTGCTTCCTGTTGGTAGCCTTCCACTCCTCCACCACATCGCCAAACCAGCTATTATAACCCTGAACAAAAAACCTCTCACCTCAGTAATCTATACCAAATCAAGCTCACGATGAAGCTCTGCAACATACACATCTTATTTATGACCATAAAGTAAAAAAAAAAAAACATTTTCTCTTACCGCCTTGAAATAAAACTTGCAGTCAGCTGAACACACAGTCTCAAAGATAAAGGTGATGCGGGAGAGTTCCCTCACTTCTGTATCTTTGACCGTGGTCTCAGCCCTTAAACAACCAAAAGACATTTTATTCAACTTTCATCTCAAATATACATCCGTTACTTCTGGGCAGATAATGAACAAAAACTTATGTTTAAGTGTGTTCAGGAAAATCTTCACCTGTATCCAGGAACAGTGAACGTGAGCGTCTGGTAGTCAGTATCCAGATCCCCTGGGGGGGTGTAGACATACTCTCCAGCCACCTCCCATGCTGTCATTACAATAATAATAATGATAAAAACAAGAGACACCTAATCCTTTCAAACATATTTTTGCATGTTGAAATGTGTTTTGTGGCTCTACTGTGTTTCTGTTTGGAGAAAAGCCAATAAACTGAACTCTGCTGCCTGTTCCATCCCACCAGGTGGTGTCTCACCTGTGCGTCGGTTGTAGTTGCTGAACTCGTGACGGATAATGAAGCTCTTCATGTTGGACGGCATCGTGTTCCACCATTTGTACTCAAAGCCCAGCATCGGTTCGGTGCCAACAGGGCACGTAGCACAAACTACGAGTAAACAATATCACACTGTCAGACAATACTGTGCAAACAAATGTTATGTTACAACATGCAGACATTGTTAGGACATGTTACTAGAAACTGTTGGTTTTATTATGTGACAATATTCATGCAAGCAAACACAGAAGAAAATTGCAAGAATTGTATAATTTCAAGACTCCATCAAATGTAAATATTTCACTCATTTTAAATGTTTCCTTTTGTTTAAATCCAGTCTAAAACAAGGTTTACACGGAACCAAACTATCTCCATTTCCTTCACAAGACCTGTGCACAATATGATGACCAGGATATAAATGTATGTGCTCGTTTAAAAAATAAAAATCTTCCTTTGTTTAAAAATGCACACAATTGTGTCCAATAGCTTTTGTAGGCTTGCAGTTTAAATGACTTAGAGATGATTTTTATATATTACAACAATGTATTTTTCTTTCATATCATTTAATTGATCTGAATTGCAGATCAGTTCCTCCAAATCCGAGGCCGTGGTCTTGAGCCGGAAAAGGGTAGAGTGCCCTCTCCGGGTCAGGGAGGAGGTCCTGCCCCAAGTGAAGGAGTTCAAGTATCTTGAGGTCTTGTTCACGAATGAGGGAAAAATGGAAAGAGAGATTGATAGGCGGATAGGTGCAGCGTCTGCAATGAAGCGGGCGCTGTACCGGTCTGTCGTGGTGAAGAGAGAGCTGAGACAATAGGCGAAGCTCTCAATTTACCGATCAATCTACAAACCGGATTCCAAAAAAGTTGGGACACTAAACAAATTGTGAATAAAAACTGAATGCAATGATGTGGAGATAGCAAATGTCAATATTTTATTCATAATATAACATAGATGACAGATCAAAAGTTTAATCTGAGTAAATGTAACATTTTAAAGGAAAAATATGTTGATTCAAAATTTCACAGTGTCAACAAATCCCCAAAAAGTTGGGACAAGTAGCAATAAGTGGCTGGAAAAAGGAAATTGAGCATATAACAAACAGCTGGAAGACCAATTAACACTAATTAGGTCAATTGACAACATGATTGGGTATAAAAATAATTTCTCAGAGTGTCAGTGTCTCTCAGAAGCCAAGATGGTAAGAGGATCACCAATTCCACCATTGTTGCGCAGAAAGATAGTGCAGCAATACCAGAATGGTGTTACCCAGCGTAAAATAGCAAAGACTTTTAAGTTATCATCATCAACTGTGCATAACATCGTCAAAAGATTCAGAGAATCTGGAACAATCGCTGTGCGTAAGGGTCAAGGCCGTAAAACTCTACTGGCTGCTCGTGATCTCCGGGCCCTTAAATGTCACTGCACCTCAAACAGGAATGCCACTGTCAAGGAAATAACAGAATGGGCTCAGGAATACTTCCAGAAAGCATCATCAGTGAACACAATCCACCGTGCCATCCGCCGTTGCCAGCTGAAACTCTACAGTGCAAAGAGGAAGCCATTTCTAAGCAAGCTCCACAAGCTCAGACGTTTGCAATGGGCCAGGGGTCATTTAAAATGGAGTGTGGTAAAATGGAAGGCTGTTCTGTGGTCAGATGAGTCACGATTTGAAGTTCTTTATGGAACACTGGGACACCATGTCATCCGAACCAGAGAGGACAAGGATAGCCCAAGTTGTTATCAAAGCTCCGTTCAGAAGCCTGCATCACTGACGGTATGGGGTTGCATGAGCGCTTGTGGCATGGGCAGCTTGCATGTCTGGAAAGGCACCATTAATGCAGAGAACTATGTTCAGGTTCTAGAACAACATATGCTCCCATCTAGACGTCATCTCTTTCAGGGAAGACCCTGCATTTTTCAACACGATAATGCCAGACCACATTCTACAGCAATCACAACATCATGGCTACGTAGGAGAAGGATCCGGGTACTGAAATGGCCAGACTGCAGTCCAGATCTTTCACCTGTAGAGAACATTTGGCGCATCATAAAGAGGAAGGTGCGACAAAGAAGGCCCAAGACGATTGAACAGAGGCCTGTATTAGACATGAATGGGAGAGCATTCCTATTTCTAAACTTGAGAAACTGGTCTCCTCTGTCCCCAGACGTCTGTTGAATGTTGTAAGAAGAAGGGGGGATGCCACACAGTGGTAAAAATGGACTTGTCCCAACTTTTTTGGGATTTGTTGACGCCATGAAATTAGGAAACAACAGATTTTTCCTTAAAATGATACATTCTCTCAGTTTAAACTTTTGATCTGTGATTTGTGTTCTATTCTGAATAAAATATTAGATGTTAGCACCTCCACATCATTGCATTCAGTTTTTATTCACAATTTGTTTAGTGTCCCAACTTTTTTGGAATCCGGTTTGTACGTTCCTACCCTCATCTATGGTCATGAGCTTTGGGTTGTGACCGAAAGAACAAGATCTCGGATGCAAGCGGCCAAAATGAGTTTTCTCTGCAGGGCGTCTGGGCTCTCACTTAGAGATAGGGTGAGAAGCTCGATCATCTGGGAAGGACTCAGAGTAGAGCCGCTGCTTCTCCACGTCGAGAGGAGCCAATTGAGGTGGCTCGGGCATCTGTTTAGGATGCCTCCTGGACGCCTCCCTGGTGAGGTGTTCCGGACACGTCCCACCAGGAGGAGGCCCAGAGGAAGACCCAGGACACGCTGGAGGGACTATGTTTCTCGGCTGGCCTGGGAACACCTCGGGATTCCACCGGAGGAGCTGGACCAAGTGGCTGGGGAGAGGGAAGTCTGGGCCTCCCTACTTAGGCTGTTACCCCCACGACCCGACCCCGGATAAGTGGAAGAAAATGGATGGATGGATCATTTAATTTGAGTTCTTCTGGTGCAAAACTATAACTTTAAATTGATTGTGTGAATGTTGACTTAGCGTTCAAGCGGGTTACATGTTCCTTGGTTCTTCCATATTTTTATTTCAATCAAAGTATTTCAGTATACTTTGTGCAATTCTGTGTGTTATAACTTTTAGTGTTTTAAACTTTTAGACTTGTTGAATTTTACTCTACTTACAAATAATCCTCAAAGAAAAAGATTTAGAAATGTTAAAAATGTAGTTTTATCTTCCTCAGCATATTTGTCCTGTTATTGTTTTCATATAGGCTTTCAGCTATTGTCTTGCTAATTTAGGCGTTTAGCTATGTTTTTGGATATTTTAACTTTCAAGTTCAAGTTTCTTTATTGTCATTCACATCACATGCGGTACATGAGATGGAACGAAATTGTGTACTCAGGGTCCCAGTTACATTCAAAAATAGCAAAAATATAGAGTCTGAAAAGAAACAGTATATAAGGATCTACACTAAGCTAAACAACACTAATGCTTTGCTAATGGTTGATCGCTACATTTTTCCCAATTTTAGTTTTTAAGTATTGTTTTGCTGATTTACAATTTTAGCTATGGTTTTAATAGTTTTAAAATGTAGCAAATGTTTAGTTGATTTAGCTGCAGTTTTTGCTTGTTTTAGCTACTGTTTTACTGATTTTAGCTTCTGTTCTGCTTGTTTTACTAATTCAGTTTCATTTTTCATCTAATTTCAGCAAATTCACTCATCTCTCAGCATCCACAGTTATCTACTTTGACATGATTTAATATTTAGAGTCCCATAATTTAGAAAAAAAAAAGTCATGTTTGTTTCACAGTAAAGTTTATCAGAGACTGAGATGGACAGAGGAAAAGAACAGTAATGATTCTGTACCTGTGCCATTTGAGTAGGAATCGTTACTGCAGGGCTCACAGGCTGAGGTGCTGTTAGCAAAGAAGCCGGGGTTACAGGGCGGGCAGGACTGCTTCTCTCCTGAGGCTGGAAGCTTCACTGCCCCTTCGATGGTTTCACTGCAGATCTTAGGTTGGATCCACTTGTACATGAGCTGAGTCTGAAACACACGAGTTAGTCACTCTACAACCCAATCAGTCAGGTAATCTACAATCAGAATCTTAATAGTTACAAATATTGAGTGCAAGACTGTGCAACAACAAAAAAAAACTTTTTACTGGTTGTTTTTTCTTTTAAACAGCTCTTTTTAAAATACCTTTCCCTCAGAGTCACAGGGCGTGTGGGTGTAAAAGTAGTCACTGTGTGTACATGCAGGCCTTGGTTCGCAGATCCCTGAACCGGGTACTGGTGACGCAGAAAAACAAGAACAGATGTGAGGGAAAGCACATTAAGATTTAGTGATAACCACTTTGGTACTAAATGTCCTGCTTTGCACACTGACTGCCCTGTACATGTGTGCAGCTGCTACGCTCAAACGTGACTGAAGGTTTGCAAGGAAATGCAGGTGGGCATACCAGCGTATTTGTCTTTTTCACACTCGTGGCAAACAGTGGCACCCTTGTTGGAGTAGGTGTCAGCAGGACAGGGGGTGCAGCGGGGAGATCCTGGCTTTGTGCTGTGGGTGCCGGGTTTACAGTGGAAACACTCAGATGTGTAGGACACCCCTGCAAGAAGCTCACCAATCAGCATTTAATGACTGGAAAAATGTTTTTTCTTCAAACATACAGTGTGAATGCTGAGGGCTGAATGGTGTTGCTGAAATCCTGAAACTGAGAAGTTGGACCTAAAACTAGCTTAAAGCTAAAAGGAGCAAAAACCTAGCAAAAACCTACAAGTATCCAAGCTAAAAGTATCCAAAGTTAGCTAAAAGATAAAAGTAGCAAAAGACTAGATCAGGGGTCTGCAACCTGCAGCTCTGGGGCCACATGGGGCTCTTTGGTCCCTGTGCAGCAGCTCTTTCAAGCTTTGAACAAAACTGAATTTTATTGGTTGTTATACAAACAGCAAAAAGGACTAGTTTTAGCTGTTTTCCTGTTGTTTTGTTTGCAAATATGTGAATACTGGAACATGTACAAGGCGTAAAACATACTCACTTCGCTTTATGCTTTATTTCTATACTTAATTAATTTTTATACAATAAAAAAAATTACATAGGTCTGCATAGTTCATACCAGTAGTTTTTATTCATTAAAAAAACTACCCCACCCCCTTCTCTCTTTCTTGACAAAAATGTGTTGTTGTTTTTTTTTCACTAATCTTAAATGGTAAAAATATCAATAAATGTTAAAAATCATTACCAGCGGATATTTTTAGCTAGCCTAGCGGCCATCAAAGCCCCCTCCAACAAACCTAAAGTGGCCCACGAGCCTTCGGTTGATAACCACAGTTGTAGCAAGTTGTTGCGGCTCTGATCACTTTTAATTTAGAGAACGAAGGCGTAAAAATGTTTCTTTTGATAGTAAAGGTTGCAGACCCCTGGGCTAGATAAAAACTACAAATATGAAAAGGTTAGCAAAACATGATTATTTTTGTTGAACAGTAAACATAGTAAAGGCTAGCTAAAAGCTAAAAGCAACAATAGACTAACTGAAAGCTAAAAGTTGCAACACACTATCTTAAAGTCAAAGGAAGCAAAATGCAAATTAAAACATAAAAGTATCAAAAGGCTAAAAAGTTTAGCTAGAATGCAGAATTAGCAAAAGGTTACTTAAAAGTAGCAGAACAATAACAAAAACCTAAAAACTGTATAAAAAATAGTTCGATAAAGCAGATTTCAAAGAGAACAATGTTTCTGAAGGAATAAGAGATCTCGATGCATGTCTAGGAGGAAAAAACATTAATAAAATTGAATAGTTAAAAATTCTATGAAAGTTACAAAACCAGGAAATGGGTGTTACAACCCATAGCACCCATTTCCTGATTGAGCTGACTGTTTTTATATATGCACGGCTAAAACAGCACTAATGTTGCAGAAGTGGTTAGTCTGCAGAAATTATACAGAGAATAAAAAAACACAGGGGAAAATAACATGAATCAACATTCAAACAAATTACAGACACAGGGAGTCTCATGTTTTGAGACCGACACACAAAGCAGGCTTTACTGTACCTGAGACCTGAACGTTTCTTAGCAGCACTGGTTTGGCAGCACTGCTCAGATCATACGCTGTGGTTCTCCAGTACAGAACATTGTTGCCTTTTCTCAGCTGCACCTGCACAGAGGCAATGTGAACCAAAGGACAGAGCTCTCCATCAAACCTTTCCAGTTAATGGCCTTAATGACATGTACTGAAACACTGAAGGACAAACTTTGTGTTGGCTCCAGCTGTTTTCTGAAATCCTCATCCACCGGCTCTCAGAGTCCGTTGACTGGCACTGGTCATTCTGAACCTGCAAGAAGGAGAATAAATACGTTTACTGACTAATCCTCCAGTGTTTGCCTGCAACAACCACACAATAACTGCACGTACAAAGAATTCAAAGTAGATGCTGTTGTCAGGGTAGAAATACTCAAATGCCGCAGCTCCAGTTTTTTTCAGGTTCACAGCATAAGACAGCGTCGCGGTGCACTCGTCTGTGTTTGAAGCTACGTAGTCGCCTTTTGGTGTCCAGGTGGAGCTGCAGAAACATTGTAAAAACACTTTAATGAGCCTCTTGAAAGGGGAAAACAGCTAAGTTTTACTTTTCACTAACTTAGAGCAGTCTGAAATGGCCTTGCCCTCTCTTGTCACCTTCCCATGAGTGACAAAACCAGTTGGCAGATTGTCCCACTCGTCAAAGGCCACGCTGGTGCCCAAAGAGTAGGTGCCCGCTGCACAGTTCTGGCACTGCTGCGTCTGCATGTTGAGGAACTCGCCCTCACCGCAGGAGAAGGCTAAACACGAGAAGAAAGCAAGAGCCAAAACCATTAAAGCTTCAGGAAGGGTTACCCTAGAGCTGGGGTCTGCAACCTGCGGCTCTGGAGCCACATGCGGCTCGTTGGTTCCTCTGCAGCGGCTCTGAGTTTTAACCCAAACTAACATAAAACTGGTTTATTGGTTGTTGTACCAACAAGAAATGGCTAGTTTTAGCAGTTTTCCTGTCATTTCTTTTGCCAACATGAGAATGATAGTACTAAGGAGTAAAACTTGACTACATCATGCTAGTAGTTTGTTAGCCACTTCTTTTATCTTACGGTGTGATCTTTAAATCAAATCCACCAAATGTTTTGAGGATGAGGGGGGAACCTTTAGTGCTGAGAAGAAATATGGTGAGTCAACTTGATGACAATAAAAATTAAAGACAAAAAACAAAGTCAAAGTAAATGGAAGTATTTATTTTCATTTAAAAAATTAAATTACATATCCAACAATTTGGCTTAATTTTTAAAATTTTATGCTTTATTATTTCATAATAGGATACTTTATTAATTGTTTCCACAATTAAAAACAAAACTCACACAAGCCTGCATACTGGTGTTTGAATTTTTAGAAAACTGGTAAAAAAAAAAAAAATCTTCTTCTTTACATAAATCCAGTCTTTTCTTTTGTCCTAAAATATAAAAATATCAATAAATACTATTAATAATTTGATATTTTAGTTTTATGATATCACACCTACTGGCTGGAAAAGCCCCCTCCAACAGGCTATGAAGTGGGCCATGGGCCACCAGTTGATATTCACAGTTTTAGCAGGTTTTGCAGCTCCAGACATTTTATTTAGTGTGTAAAAGGGCAGAAATGCCTCTTTTGATCATAAAGGTTGCAGACCCCTGTTCTAGAGTGCATCTGGTATTGCTTGATTGAAAGCATAACCTTTCATTGAGATAACTACAGCAGAAGGTAATAAGATGAAACAAGGGGACACTTACTGCACTGAGTCCCTCTGACTGGGTCTGGGAGGCCTGTGCACGTGTCGGCTTTGTTGGGAATTGCCACTCTCCATCTTGACTCGAGTACGTCACACTCAGTGTACTCAAAGTGATAATCTGACTGCAGGAGCAAAACGCAGCTGTGAGTGTCACACGGGCAGAGAGTAAGGTGCATGTACGCAAACATGTTAGACAAAGTGGAATGATGCATGAACTACAACAAAAACAAACATGGAAATAATTAAGTTTGCAAAGTGATGCCATGCAAATAGAATCAGCATGCATTCAAAAAGAACAGAAAACGTAAAAGCTCATTTTAAAACACTGAAACACTGTGGAAATATAGATCACTGGGTCATTTTACAGTTGTGGCATACCAGCTCCTAACCAGGCCAGCCTCTTTAGTAAACAAAAGGTGAGGCTAATATTTGCCAAGGAGGCCTTTTCAACTGTTCGCACTCATCAAGGATATGCTGCGGTTCTTCTGCGGGATGTTTATTAAGACCGGGAAAGAAACGCTGATCTGCTCAGACCTTCAGTAAACATTTAATTTCAGTGCTATCACAGACTGCAGGAGAACATGTGTGTGATGCGCTTGCTGTGGTGCAATTTGAAAAAAAAAAGGCATAATAAAAGGTTTGATCCCGTTTGAAACAATCTAATATTTATATGCTTGCTATAATCGTTTGATTTAGTTTTGCAGTCAACAGCAAGACGTAATATTCAATGGAAGATCAGTAGGCAGTCTAATCCAGGCCCACACACAGGCTGGTGGGATTAATAGTTAACAGAAACGCAGCAGCAGCACTCCTGTGGGGAAAACAGAAAGATCACCGGAGACGAGAGATGAATGCGAGTTTGAGTCTGATGTAAAAATGCAGTGAATTGGAGATGCACCTAATCACCGTCTTTAAACAAACATGTGGAAACCAAGGCAACGGGACATCCCGACAGCTGGGGCCTCATGGTCAGAAACACTCACATGGAAACAGAATCACCTGCTGGGAACGCTACCTCAGCTCCGCTAATCTTACAGCTCCTCGCACTACATGTTCCAAAGGAAAAGTAAGCTGATAAAAAAAACGGTCTGAGGTTTTTATCAAACAGGACAGCTGTTATGCAAAGTGAAAGCAGATGTACAGTAGGTGGGTGAGGTGAGCACAGAGTGATGCAACATATGGAGGTGTAAGGGTCTCATAACTGTGACATCAATGCTGGAACTCAATTCAAACTAGGAAAATGTGTTTCTTGAAGATGAAGATGGTAATAAATACTTGACATTTTGATCGTTATTCTTTAAATATACATTTGCCACGCTCACAGCTTGAACAGGTTTCTTGACAAACATTTCTTAAACGTCATAATTACTGTATTCTTCCATGAAAACTCATGAGCAAATACTGTGAGCAAACACCAGCAAATACTGTCTCAATTGGAAAGTTAAACACTTTGCGTGATATTTAATAGTGTTTGTTTCTGCTGGCATTTCATCCACAAGTGTATAAGCAATTTATGACTCGTGCACAACTTTTCAGCTTCTGTTCCACCAAATGATTGTTGGAGAAACAAGAGCAAGATAACACAATGCCTCCATAACAATTTTAAAGCAATTTACACCAATTATTTAATCTATTTTAAGAGTTGTAACAAATTGTACATGTGCATTTAGCCCGTTTCCCACAGTGGGGTCCGGACTAAAAAGGAACCGAACTACGGTTAGTATTTCTAATGATAGCAGTGTTTGACAATCACATAAATCTTCTCACCTCCTTGCACATGGGAAGATCTGCAGATGTGCGTGCAAAAAGCAGCCAGAGTAGAAGAGTGCAGGGAGCACACAGGCTCAGGTGTCTCAGGCCTCCATGCATCACAGAGCTCTGCTGGTGCTGAAATGATGGAGACAGAGGAGCAGAGAGCTGACCTGAGCCCTCAGGTGCTGCAGAGGGCGGAGCTTATCACTCAACTGTGAGCAAAATCCTGGCAGGCTATTTGCTGTTTTATTGGTCTGACCACTTTTTATTATTTATCTGCCTGACTAACTCTTACTGCCGCTACTTAAGATTGTAATCAGTGTTTAGACTTGGGAAAGAACTAATCTTAACTACACATGAAAACACATTTCAGCCACATTTTAGTTTTGCTTATGAGGTGCTAATCATAATTTTGTAGCTCTGTGGTCAGTGTGGCGGACATGAGGTTGTGGGTTCAAGTCCGTGTTGCATCAGGAAGGGCATCAGGAGTAAAACAATTGCCAAATCTTTTATATGAGTTTGCTTGCTGTGACCTCTAAAGAAAGGAGCAGTCGAAAAGAAAGTTTTATCATGACGTGGATGTTCTAATTCATAATACGAGTGCACATCTATAAAATGCTAAGTTATGATTATAAAATAGTATTGCATGATTATCAGATGTAAAGACATATATTTGAGATAATACCTGTATAAAGAAGCAAAAGGCATAATAGTGTGAATGCTTACTTAGCATTCACACTATTGCGATCCTATTGCCACTTCTAAATTCTTCCGTACATTTTTCTGCATTTTTCTCGTTCCATAATTTTTGTGCCCTTTCAACAAATCATATATCAAAACGTTCAGCTCTTTTAGGACAATCCTATGACTTTTGGTATTGGTGCAACTTTAGCTTTTTGAAATATTTAGCCTTTTCTGCCACTTTTTTCTCATAGAAAATGAATTGAGCTCATTTTACCTCCTTCAAATCTTTAGATCCGTTTTCAACCTTTTACTGCTCCTTTCACATTTTGTTCCGCTTCAGCTTCTTTCAGCTTCCTTGTGCAAATTTCAACATGGTTTCAGCTGTTTTGTGCTCCTCTGATTCTTTCTGCTAACTACATTTTTGTGCTTCTTCTAACTTCTGTTAATTTCAGCTTGTCATGGTTCTTTCAGCATTTTTCTGCTATTCCAGCTGTTATTTAGCCATTTCAGCTAACTCCACATTTTTAGCTCATTTCAGCTTCCATTTCCTTCTAGCAATTTAAACTTCTGCCTTTTCAGCTATTTTTTTGTGCAAATTTCAGCTTTTTTAGCTAATTAGTAATTAGCTTATTTCTGCTTATTTAAACCTGATTAACCAAATGTGTTTTCTTCTGCTAATTGAGGTTTGTTCTTCCATTTCAGCATGTTTTAGCTAATTTCAGCAAGTTCTTCTGCAATTTTTGCAGGAAATGCATTTTTTCTAGTATTTAATATTTGTAAAACGCTAATTTTTTAACAACAGTTACTACACAGTTAGCACCTGTGATAATCTTTAATAGGTGTGTGTAGCTATTTTTTATGCCATCGAATTGCCCCTTGAGATAGAATAAAATAATCTGAATTGAGTTTAACTGTGATTGGTACTGAGGTGAACAGAAAGCAACATTTATTGCTTGCCTCCTGAAGTGATGGAAGGGGTTGAGCAGAAAGTAATCACACACCTCTTCACCCCCCCCCCCCCCCCCCCACCCCCACCCACCACCACGTCCCCCACACACACACACACTTTCAGGTTAAAAAGTTACTTTGAGGGCTTTGGTAAAATTTGAACACAAACTCAATACAAGAATAACGAGCATATGAACAGATATGAGCAGTTTTATACATACAGTATAATGATGTCTGTGTTGCTGATGAAATCAAGAAGTTTTTTTCTGACAATCAATCAATCAAACTTTATTTATAGAGCCCTTTCCAGCAGCCAAAAGGTGCACAAAGTGCTGCACAATACAGAAGTTAAAAAACAAACGAGAATAAAAAATCAGCCAGTTAAAAACAAAAACAATTAAAACAAAGCAAGATTGTCAAAGACCTACTAGGTATTAAAAGCCTGCCTGAATAAAAAGGTTATAAGATTAGATTTAAAATGCTCCATGTCAGTGATGGAGCGCAAGTCCTGAGGTAGCTGGTTCCAGAGTCTGTGTGTAACAACCGAAAAGCCGGGTCACCCCATCGTTTGTAGTTGGACTATGGGACAGAGACAATTACATCAACTATTAACACAAAGAGAAAAGAGTGGATTTATAGGTTTATTTTTTAACACTTTATTTATTAAAAGCCCAATAACATATTTTGATGGTCCAAGTTAACAGAATTATGTAATAAAACCGTGCAATATACATACAAGTTTAAAATTCAATGCATGACTTTGAATTTTAAACAAAACCCTTGTCTAAAACGTAATCCTGTAACTTGATACTGTGTCTTATTGTTATTCCCAGACAAAGTTTCAGTGCAAATACTACAAACCAGTTTCAACAAAGAAACTGGAGCTTTTGGAGGCTTCACCTTTTTAACAGTTTAGTCAGATGAGGAAAACCGGGATCTTTGCAGCCATTTAAAACTTCATATAGAAAAATAATAACTGAATATATTTGTAAAATCAACAATTCAATTCTGTTTTGCTACAAATTTAAATGTGATAACAAAACTTTAACTTTCCTCTAAATAAATGTTTTGTTGTTGGTAAATGTAGGTAAGTACGCTGGTCGTTAAGTGGATTGACAGAAAATTTTAAAGTACATGTACTTATGAACATGGCAACATCAGGTTTGAGTTGTGTATTCTAGCGTTAGGCAGCATCCTCAATACTCTGTTGGAAATTTAAAATAAGGTATATTGAAAAATGTATAAAAATAAGTTTTGAGTATATGCTTCATGACACTTGTACAATTTCAACCAGAAAACGTCAGAATGTTTAAACAAGTTATGATTTGTGCTCATGCTTACATTTACCTTCCTGTTCCGAATATATTTGTCCCCCATCACAAAGCAAAAAAGGGGGATTGGAAACTCTCTCCATCTGTGCATGTCGTTAGCTCGATAACTTGGAAAAAAAAGTCTGGTACTGACTTCCATTTTGGTGTGGCATTGCATCTAGACATAAGAAAGATTTCTTGTAAAAACTGGGTTGCCATGTCAAAATCTAAGATGGCCACAACCACATATATATAAACCCTGTGAGCTCGATAACTTAAAAAATAAGCAATGGGCCAACTTATTTTTTGGTGTAGCTGCATTTAGGAATAGAAGGAAATGATGCTTTCGTTTTTGTTTAGTTTCCTCAAATGACTGTGGTGACCCAAGCTTAATCTAAGGTAGCCAAGGCCACCACTGGCCACCACTGGCCACCCCCTGGCTCCGCCATTGCACCTGGTGACGTAAAATTGTACCCTTCGCTCGCCAGGTTCCATGACTCTGTGCCACCTCACCAAAAAAAAAAAAAAACTACCCCACTTCTACACATATTGTTCCTACCTACATTAATACCTTGCACCAAAAATATTAAAGTTTACTTGCATTCCCTATTCAATTCCTATTAAAAAAAAAAAAGTTATATTCAAATCTTTTAGCGAGGGGGTACATAGGCCTACTGCTCGTTTATTACATGTAATGCAATTAATTAAGTCTTGTAAATCTAAAACTGTGCGTATAATTTTTCAGGGAATGTGCAAAGCATGTTAAAAAAAACAAGTCACGTGACCCAAAAAGAGGAACCCTGGAGACACAGTCACTGCAGCCAGCACCCGACCCCATCAGGTAGCGTTGCCAGCATCCACTTTAGAGTCAACAGAAAGACCACTGTCAGAAAATCTGTTGTTCTGTCCTCAGTCTCAGATTCAAAACGACAGTCTCGACTTCCAGCTGACGACCGTCTACTCTACGACCACAAAAAAGATGCCTTCTGTAGCAAGAACCAAATGCTGTGCCAGAAGGAAACCGTCTGCAAGCACCAAACGTGGGCGTTTTGGGATGTGGTTCAGGCGGTACTTCAGGTTGTTTTAACGTTACTCCGCACAAAAAGGGAAATGTTAGAGAAGGAAATGCTGGAAAAGGAGCGAGAGGATGACATCAGAGTATGGGTCGACCCAAAGAGGACAATCCACATTTTTAAATGACGAGTAAAGTTTGGTTCAAGTTTTAAAAACATTCATCATTATTAGAACAGATACTCGTGCACAGAAAACGATCAGCCAGTTGTAATCTGATCTTAAATCCACTGTCTATGGGAGATAACACCTGGAGTGAGTCATGTATATGTTTCCTCCACAGGTCTTTCCAAACTAAAGCTGCTTCAAAATGTTGCTGCCAACCTGAAGTCCTGGAAATAAACCAGTTTAAGCCGTTATTGTTCTGCTGGTGTCTTTTAAATGTCAATACCCCTATTTTCTTCAGTTATGTATTGATATTTAAATTTATGAGTTTATGCTCTGGCTTTTCTCTGGAGAAAACGTTGAACGAAAGCGTCCCCATCCCATTGGTTGGGAGGAAGCATGTAAGAACCGTTATGGACAAAAAGAATAGTCATCTTCTCAGCATACTGAAGATTCTGCAGAAGCTGCAAAGAAAAGAAAAAATAAAAACTACAAGTTCAGAGGGAAAAAACACAACATTAACAAGAAGATACACAGTTAGCCATAAAGCGCATACCCGGTACTAAAATCTTATTTACTCTAAACATGTTTAGTTACACATCCACTTGTTTAGTTTCTGCCTCTAACATAAACAGCTCACAGAAACAAGAAGCAACACTGTAAAACGCTGCCATGCTTTGATATTATCTCAACACTCGCATTAGACATGACACTTACTTTAGGTGTGATGAAAAAGTACTGAGAAGTAGTTTCTTTGCAGGCTGTGCGAACCACAATGTCAAAAACTCTCCTCTCGTTTACAGGATCCATTCCCTGGGAGAAAAAATAAATAAAAACTAAGACCACAGCGGAGTTATCTAATTACTGTATTTTTCTCTGTATAAGTCACGTGTTTTTTGCAAAATTTGCATGCCCTGCGACTTACAGGCCAAAGTGACGTATTTATGTTTTTTTTTCCCATATTTATAAACTAATTTTTGGCTGAGATATGACTGTTTTCATTCATTCTGAAAAATTTGAGCACTACCATTTTTCAGCCGCTAGATGGCACTCGAGTAGCAACGCAGCCATTGTATCATGTAATAGGTAAAAGTGGCTATAATGACAAATTCTAAAAAGTTCAAGACAAAAACAACTGGACTTAATTTATTATACTTTACTTTATACTTTGTTTTTGTCTTGAACTTTTTTGATTTTACCATGTCCTGGATAACTGAGAATCTTCACCAGCTATTAATGACACAATCGTCTTGCCACAGTCTGCCACCTTCGTTCTGCTCGCTGCTTGGAGTAACCGTCAAATCAGCTGCATTTCACTGCCCCAGCGAAATGCAGCTAATTTGACCATTAAAGTACATTTATTAAGTAAAAGTTCAACTGAGACACATCTTTGCTATAATTTCGAGCAAACAAATAATTGTTTTAGGTGCTTTTCTTGTTAAATTTAGAAGAAACGTGCAGCGTTCCTCCTTTTTTCTTCTGCGCAGTCTGCGCGGAGCACCGAGGCAGCGAATACTTTTGAAATACAGCTAATTTGATTGTTAAAGTCCTTTTATTAAGCAAACGTTAGACTGAGACACACCTTTACTCTAAAGTCGAGCAAACAAACAATTGTTTTTAGGTGTTTATCTTGTTTAAATTCGAAGAAATGAACAGCGGCTCGTCCCACTGTGCATGCCCGATTCCGGGTTTTGAAATACAGCTGATTTGACCATCAAAGTGCATTTATTAAGTAAAGCAAACAAATAATTGTTTTTAAGTGTTAATATTGTTAAATTCTTGTTAAAGTCCTCCCATGTACGCCCCAGCGACCGTCAATTGGCAGCCAATTGATTTTTGGCACAACACTGGCCCACATTTCCAGGTTGTCAGCGGTGACGCATAATAGATGCAACGTATACAGCGAAGCAACACATGTATGGATTTTTCCACTTTATTAGACATATTTGGACTGATGCGACTTATACGGTGGAGTGACATTTACGGCGGAAAATACGGTATGCGGGCAGTTGTTGGTGTATAAACGCTTGGAGACATGTAGGTAGAAAAATAAATATATTTTTAATTAAAAGCCTGCCCTTCCTTAAAGGACTGCACGCCACTCGCCACCTCTAATGCCAGTTTCAGACTTAAAAGATTTGCCCCAGTCTTAAACAAAAGCATAAATAATGCCTTCATTAAGCTTTCATACCTGGTTGATCTCGTCCACCACTCTAAAGGGGCAGCGATTGAGCTCCTGTAAGGCCATCAGGTAAAGCATGGTGGAAACGCTGCGCTCTCCTCCGCTCTGATGGTGCGCAGTCAGCTCGTGGAGCTGAGTGCTGCTGTGGAACTTCACTCGAATGCGGATCCCATACTTGTCATACTCCTCCTGAAAGGCAGCAGGGCCATGGCAAACATGTTTGTAACAAATTAAAAACTGATTCGAGAATGCTTAAAGTCAACGACGATGGTGGTTGATCGATCTGAAATGCTGTTTTATAAAATACTTAAATATAATCAGAACCTTCATATCAATAATTTAAAACCAGGCGTAGAAGCACAACACTGTTTACATGATCGCTCTTATTTTAGATTCACCAAAGAATTTATAGTTAAAAAAATTAATCTTGCTTTTTTTAATTATTTGTTAGGCTAGTTTGAAAAAAAAGAGCTATGAGTTTCTTTAAAGAATAAATGGCAGGAGTTATTAATGTTTAAACAAACCATGCGCCTGGATGTACCTCATTCTCTGAGTGCAAATCGACCTCTCCTACACACTGCATGGAGCGAAAGAAATCACTGAACTTGTCATTGATCTGTTCAATCAGCTGCTTCAGAGGGTTCAGCCAGCGTTCTTTAGCCTGCGACAGACACAACAAAGAAAAAAATAAAATAAAATTTAATACACAGGAGCCAATTTAGCACAAAGAAGATGACAGAAACACTTCAGAAGAACTACCGCAGTAAAATAAGCATGCACCTCTGATATGTTCTGTCTGTAGGTGTTGAGGGCGTCGGTCTTTTTCTTATGCTCGTTCTCAAGATGTTTGATTTCCTGCTCTCTCCTGTTGTACTCTTCAACAACCTGCAAGGTCAAGACCATAAGCAGGACAAATACTTGGCAAATTTGCAGGAAAAAAAGGGAACTTTTTTAAGATTACTGAACCAGTTACAACAAAAGATGATTTTTTTTCTAGTTTAAAGTTACTTATTGTTCTGGGAAGAAAAAAAAAAGATGTTCTTCAGCTCTTACATTTTCGCTGAGACCAGTGAAGCACTCAGCTCTGGACCGCTCCTCATTTAGCATGGCATCAACATCGTCTAGTGTGTCAGGTAGTTTGGTGAAGGCCTGCATGAATAAATCAAGAACTATAAAACTCAAGAGGCCTCAGCAACAATTATCTTAAATCTGTGGCCAGAGATGTAAAAAAGGAGAGTGAACACTGACTTTACGGAGGTCCTCAGGTAACACCGCGTCTGGCTGCATCTTGCAGATGGACTTTGCTCTCCTCAGCAGACCTTTGCATTGTTCTGTCAGCTGCACCTTCCGTTGCTCCAGACGGCTGCACTTTTGCTGTAATAACACAGGAAGCGTTAGCAAAAAAAAAACAATGAAGTCCTGAGAGCTACGAATTCAACACTGTCTCAGCTATCGTATGACTGTTTGTATGCAAAATCCTTACATCCATCATCTTCAGCTCAGAGGCACCTTCTCTACAGTCATTCTCGAGCTTGGTCTTCTCTGCTGTTAACCCCACTGTCTCCAAAGCCAGATACACTTTCTCCATTGTCAGATTGGCTCTCAGCTGCAGATGATAAGACAAAAAAAACAAAGAGTACAGCACAAAGACAACGGGACAACAATGAAACATTTCACATAGAAATAGATTGTAATATCAAGAAAAAAAACTGTCCCTAAAGAGTATTTTTTATTGTTTTTAATGCAATGAATGCAGAGAATGTTCAGGTTTTAGTTTGAAGTTTTATTTTCCATACCTTCATCTGAGCCACAAATGCAGTGACTATGGTCACCTTCTGGAAATTGACAGCTTTAATTTTCTCTTTAGTTTCCTCTTCAATCTTCTTCAGGTCTATGGCGCTGTGCTCCATCTGCCTCAAACTAAACATATGAGAAGAAAGGCTTGGGTCATTTTATAAAGTCTGAGTTAACCAAACTTAAATAGATCATCTAATACAGGGGTCTGCAAACTTTACGATCAAGAGCCATTTTACGCTTTCGTTCACTAAATTAAAAGTGATCAGAGCCGCAACAACCTGCTACAACTGTGATTATCAACTGGTGGCCCATGGGCCACTTTAGGTTTGTTGGAGGGGGCTTTTGTGGCCATTAGGGGTGACATTATAAATATTAAAAAAAAACTAATAATTTATATTTTTACAATTTAAGACAAATGAAAAGACCAGATAATTGTTGGGGGGTGGGGGGTAGTTTTCTAATTAATAAAAACTATGAACTATGCAGAACTACGTTTTTTTTTTATTGTGGAAAAAAAATTAAGTATAGAAATAAAGTTAAAGTGAGTATGTTTTACTCATTGTACATGTTCCAATATTCACATATTTGCAAAAGAAATTACAGGAAAACTGCTAAAACGAATACTTTTTGTCGTTTGTATAACAACCAATAAAATTCAGTTTTATGTTAGTTTTGGTCAAAGCTTGAAAGCGCCGCTCCGGAGGAACCAAAGAATCGCATGTAGCTCCAGAGCTGCAGATTGCAGATCCCTGATCTAATATTTAAGTAGGTAAATGCACCAGTATTTAAAGAGGAAAAAAATCCTACTTATGAGACTTTCTGATGTTGTGCCAAAGGCTTACCTGTCTTGTTTAGTGCTGATTTTCTGCTCCAGTTGTCTCTTTCTCCCCTTTATTTCAGAAAGTCTCTTCTTCTCTGACAACAGTTCATTTTCACGGCGGTCCAGTGCAGTGGCTTCTTTCTGCAGGGCCTTCATCCGTTCGCTGATGTCTCGCAGCTTTACCTCGCAGGCCTGGTTGAAGCAAAAATAGGCAACTTGACTCTCGCCTCAGCTAAACTCTAGAAACCCTAAATTACAATACATACCTAAACATACCAAGGTCCCATGTGTTCAAATTAATGACAGAAGCTAAAGAAAAGTGTTTTGATTTTGCTTCTAGATTAGTTTTATTACCTGCAGCTGCTGCTCCAGCTGCCGTTTCTTCTCAGCATCCACAGTGATTGTGAGGTACTGAGACTGAAGCACTGCAGAGTTACTGGTGCTTATTTTGTTGGAATAAAACGACCGTTTTACTTGATACTTCTCATCTGTTGTGTATAACACCTTGATGTAGGGTTCCTCAATCACCTGGGGGTGGGGAGAGAAACATCAGCTGACAAGTAAAAATAAACTTTCAAAAATGAAAGTTAAACAAAAACTCATCTTTAAAAAAATGACACACACTTGCAATTTTAGCTTTAATAAATTATGGAAAATATCTTAAATTTAGGAGTTGTTTAATCCCATTCAGTGACTATTCATAAATCAGGCTGATATAGCTGGTATCATCTACTACAGAAAAAAATCCATTTCAAAGAGCATCCTTTTTCTCCGTTTCTTTATAGAAACGTTAATGCGCGTAACAACAGGAACGTACCGTTTTAATCAAGGCTTTGGTTTGGTCATTGCCCACCGGCACATCGTGCACCCTGTACTGAAAACAGAGGTAACTCATCACCTCTTCAGGAGCATCAAACATCTCCCGGAGGTAAGAGAAGAACCCAAAACGACTGCAGAGAGAAGACAAAAAATGTAACAGGGAGCATTAAAACAATGCAAGGAAAAATAAAGGAATCAAGTTCACCAACATCAACTTGTTTTTCTTGTTGGTTGTTCGTTTATCTTAATGAACAGAACGGTGCATTAAAAAGGTCAAAATTCAGACTAAGATGTTAACTGCTGATCTGACCAATAAGGCCAACACCACTGAATCAGCCACCATTTTGCTTGGTCTTTAGCATATTAAAGCTTTTCATTTCATTTACAGAACAGGACAAACGATAAAATCTTATCAGACTTTATAATATACTGTACACACCAGGGCTGTTCAACTACAGGGGGTCACAGTTACTGAAAACCATGAGCTCAGGGGCCAGACATCCAGTGGTTATTGTCATTAAGTTAGTTTGTTTAATGGTTTAAAATCTAGTTCATTTAAAATGAACTCATTGGTGGGCCGAACTGAGTTCATCCGTAGGCCTAATTTGGCCCCCGGGCTGCCAGTTGAATAGCCCTGGTATACACCATGTACAGCCAAGTGGTAAGATGCAATGTTGTGTTTGAAAGCTTGAGCGAGAGAAAGAAACTGTCACACACAGGTCATTAGTGGGACACAGTCACAGACATACCTGGTGCTCTTAGACAACTTTAAAGGTAAAATCAGAGTTAATGTTTTAAATCAGACTGAAATGTTCAAGAGCAGGACAGTTTTTCTGCAAGAGATAGCGTGATGTTTCGTCTGAAGGACTGAAAGGTCAGCTTCTATTTCTGAGCCATCTGATAAAAAAAAAAAATGAACAGAAAAACATGCAGAAAACTAATACTGTATAAAATAATAAAAACTTTTTGGTAAAATGTGTTGCATGTATAAAATATTCTAAACTAGTTTCCAGATACAGAAATGCATTTCATTCTCACCTCAGTGATTCAATATTTCTTGAAGGCGTTCGTTTGGAACACGACTCCGCCGGAGCGGAGATGGAGTTGACTTTTAAGTTCAACTTGTCACGAACCTAAGCATAAAAAGACACCATCTTTATTTAACTTAAACAGTTTGTATAATGTAAATATAACATAAACTGTCTGTCCTCCAAAAAGCTGGACACCACCCTGACCTCAGTCATGAACTTCTCCATGTCGTCTTTCCTCTGGAAGACAAACGCTCGCAGGTCGTGGAAAGAGATGTGGTTCTCCACATACTTCGCAAAACGATGATCCTTCACATTAATCTGTGGCAAAAAGGCAGAGCTACCATTAGGACAATTTATATTTAGGGGGGAAATAAATGTGTTCAGGTGTTTCATCAACAATCAGTCCTGAGACACGAATTCCCTCTAATTAAAAAAAATTAAAATAAAGAAGGAAGATTCTTTATTTAACTGTCTTGTGATGTAAATATGTAATTATTTAGGTAGTTTTATTTCATCTATTTTAGCATTTATATACCATTAATTGTTTTTAAATGGCTACAAAAGTCAAAGCATGGCCGTTTCTAGGATGACATATTTAACATTTGTTTTAATAAGGCTGACCATTTTTGTCAGACTTGTCCGTCAGTGGGACTCACCACCAACATCATGGGCTCGTGGACGTTCCCTATAAAGAGTTGTCTGTTGTCTCTGAGCCACTGGAGGGCAGTGTGCGTGTCTCTGTGGCGACCTCGAAGCCTCTCCTCTTTGGCATTCATCATGTTGTTCATGTCACTGAGCTTCTTCTTCAACACTGAAAATAAAAAAACTGAATTTAGTACACCTAGCAGTATCTTAAATTATTATCTATGCTGAGTTTTGTTGGTGGTAAAATGGATAAAACTAACTTGTGGACTCAGCTGTGACATTGTCCTTCTCCCTGCGCAGGTCGGCCCTCTCTCCCTCCATCTTTGCTCTCTCCTGCTGAATTCCCCTGAGCTCCACATTAACAGCATTAATCTGTGGAGTCACATCCGGCTGGTCGCTAATTTTGTCCAGCTCTGCCTTCAGGTCTTCGATGGTTCGTCTGGTGTTGGTGATTCGCTTCTGGTGGTCTTCCTCCTCCATCTGCTTCAGCCTCAGTGTCTGTTTAATGTCGTCAATCTGTAGAGAACAGGTCCTCATTTATTGTGAACTTCTGGCAGCCACATATAATCTTACATCGTGAACATGGTTTAAGTGTTTTCAGCTCAGACATGTGTACATTTTTCTCCTCCTCTCTGATCGATCAGCCCCACCTCTTTGTTTTTGCGATCCAGCTGATCTTGTTTCTGTTTGCACTTGAGTGAGGCTTCTTTGATAGCAGCGGTCTGAAACGCAACAAGCTCATCTTAATGACAGTAATCAGAAAAACACACAGAATCCAACCTACAGTGAAAAAGTAGAATGGCTTACGTCATGCTATGTTGAGAATGAGAATTGATGCGAGTTACAGCTGTTTTGGTCAAACCTAGTAAAGAACATTATCAAAGATCTTATGTATGAAGTAGGGATGAGTCTCAGCTACTACCACACCAAATTTTAGCTCATATGTAAAACTGACTGAGCTCTAGTCATTTTTGTGTATGCTAACCTCAGCTATGGTGGCCATCCTGATTTAAAATGACTTCAAAAGTTAATTAGTTGTAGCTGTGCCTCTAATGATTACTTTGAGTTTATTTTAAATCCATCCACAGATTCATGAGGTATTTTGTAGAGACAGGAAAACACACTTACAGACAAGGGCAAAAAAAAAAAAAACATTATCTGCCTTTCAGGCAATAAATATCTCACTGACATGTAATATGAACTTGAAATAGTTAAACTGGAATAAAAGCCTTTAAATAAAAAATATTATTGAAAACATATATATATATATATATATATATAATATATATATTTAGTAAAAAATGTCCATTTGTGCTTCAATTTGTGTCTTCAACCCCCTGCTTTAAAACCAGACACATCAGGGAGGATCATTGTTCAGTTTGTTACCTTAGCCTTCATTTGTGCCTCGGTGGGCTTCAGTTGGTCATCAATCTGCTGGATCTTCGTGAGCATGGGTGCTTGCGCCTGCTTCAGGATAGAAAGCTGCTTCTTGGCCTCCTCACGCTCTTTTTTCACACCTTCAAGTTCTTTACGTGTGGTCTCGTACTCCTGAGATTCAGTGGAAAGAATTAAGAATGCATGCTTGTATACTTTCTTCTTCTTGTGCACAGCATCCCAGGTCAGCAACTCACCACCCACGGTTTCTTCTTCTCCAGCAGCTCGATGACGTCCAGATGCCTCTTCTTTTCATAGTACCGATTCACATCATGCTTGTTCCTCTCATTCCTCTGCTTGGCCTTTTCCAGGAAGCTCGCCTTTTCCTTCAAATCGTTCTACAGAGAAACATCAAGTCAAAAACACAAGATTTCCCTTTACATTCCTTCCAACACCAAAAACTTGTCAATATTATACAGTGAAATTTTAATTGTGATTTATGAACAAAATCAAAAATCTAGTAACAATGATGACTGCCTTTCAGTTTAGATGCTGTCAGGAGTTGTCCAAACAGATTCAAAAAAGGAAAAGTTCTTGTCACTTTACCTCCAGTTCTCGTTCTTTGGTGCGGAAGTTTTTTAGCTCACAGTGGTACTCATACATTTCTGGTGGTCCAACGGACTTCTCAGTTGCCTCAAGCAACTCAATTTTAGACATTTTAGCAAATTCTCCAACTTTCTCCTGTCACGAAAAACACACCAAACAAAGGAAAAGGAGCAACACATTGTGAATTACAATCGAATTCATTATGCTTACGTGAAGCACTGGGAATGCATGTTACGGTATTTCTTAGCGCCTTTCAAGATACCTAAGGACACTTTATAATATTAAAAACAATACAGTATAAAATTAAAATAAAAAGCACATACTAAAATTTAAAAACAAGCAGAAATGATTAAGTAATTAGAGTGAGAAGTGTAACTTGAACAGATGGGTTTTGAGTGATTCGAAGGAAGGAAGAGTCAATATTGCAGATGTCTGGAGAACGAGAGTTCCTGAGTTGGAGAGCAGAGTGGAAAAAAGCTCTGTTTCCCATGGTGCTGAGGCAGACGAAGGGCACAGTGAGGTGGATAGAAGAGGAAGAACAGGGGGCGTGGGAATGGATGGTGACGTGCAGATCGGACAGATAAGGAGGGGTGAGGTTGTGGATGGCCTTGAATGTGTACAGGAGGATTTAAAAGTGAATTCTAAACATGATCGGAAGCCAGCGTTACACGACAGCTGCACAGACGTACCTGAGGCAGGAACTGGCACAGGTTGCTGACTTGGATATGCAGAGCTTTGACCTCCTCCTCCACAATTTTCTGGCTGCAGTGTTTCCCATTAAGCATCCAAAGGGACTGATTGTTCTCCACATGGATTTCTCGATTAATGATCACATTACCACCATTTTTGTGCCTATAACAATAAAAAAACGATCCAATAAATACAAAAATTTCTAACATCATTACTATTATTTATCTGATTTGCAGAGAAAAAAACATTTTAGCTGTTGAGTAATGTAATTTTTTAATACTTGAGTTGCTTCATAAACAATTTTCAAACCACGAAATACAAAATGATGTCTTAGTAAAAGTGACGGTAAATATAATCTATTTTTGATCACTTACAGTTCGATCTCAATGAAACCTTTATGGCAGCCACGTTTGACATAGAGCCCAACCTACAGAAAAATAAAAGTTGTACTAATAATCATGATCAGAAATTTAAAAAGTTCAGTCTTTTATATGAATTCTAGGGTTTTGTTGAGAAATGGTGTAAATAAATAAAAAGTAACATTTTATGTTTTTATTAATGTACAATTAAACATAAAATTTGTAGTGCTTTTTTATTTTTGAAGCAAGAAATTGAACAGTTGTTGTAATGTGCAGCTTTGTCTCTAGATAATAATAAATCCCAAAAAATAGGCAAAATATTTGAACTTTTTCCATTTCATCTTTATTTTTTTTTAATAAAAATCCAATTATGTTCCTTTCCTGAATGTTATTAGTAGTAATCAAGCCCAGGATGAGTTCATGAACTTGCGGTTGTGTGTCACTGATGTTTACCTTGTCTCCTCTCCCCAGAATAGCCGTCTTCCCAGCCAGACCCAGACAGATGGCACACACAATGCTGGACTTTCCAGTCCCATTGGCACCAACAATCATGTTCAGATTGGGTCCAGGATACACCACAGAGTAGTCATATGTCCTGTCAGTGGACAGAGTAGACATTTAATATTTTCTGCTGAGTTTTAAAGCACAAGTGCCACTTCAAGCAGCACATAAATGAATGTTGCTAAAGTGATGGTAGCTCAATATTAAATTTATTGGATGCATCAGGATCCAAGACTTCAATTTGTACATTTGTATTGAAATCTCATTTGATTAAAGGCCGTTGAGCATTCAGCTCCTCTTCAGGTCTAGCTGGATTTGAACAAAAAGCAAAGAGGGAGTGAGGTTTTTAATGATTTGATAATTACCTCTGAAGTATCGTGCAAACACAAAAAGGTTCCTAAATTAATCAAAAGAACCAGTACCATGTCGACATATAACAGACAACTTGGAAAAAATGTTTTGTGTTGAATCTTTAGTATTACAAACTGTGTCACCATTAGACAATTTGTTCCAATTTATTAAATTAAATGTAGCACAAACCAAATACATGACCATGTGTGTGTTTGGGGGATTGTTTGTTCTTTTGAGCTGACTTCTGCTGTCTTCCACTTTCCTTTTTTATACACAATTTACCAACGTGACGGTCTGGATTGGTCTCAAAATTAATAAAAACAACAAAAACTACATTTTATTTTTATGCCGTTACTAAAATGGCAGAAATTACACAATAACTTCACGGGATCTCAATTAAAAAGGGTTCAGATCTGTGATATGACAGCTCCAGATTTAACTGTTTACTTGTGGTTGTTAGCATACTGCCGTTGAGCCATTGAAACATGCTAGCTTCTGTTGACAAACTGCAGGTTTATGTTTAAAAATGTCAGCGCTTATGATACAATAACAAATACTGTAGCATATATAAACATGGCATGAAGCATGCTATGGCCTTCTGACATGTTTACCAGTGTTGTTGTGCTTTGGAAGAAGACGCAACTAACTTACAGGAACAAACAAACTTACAGGAAGTTTTTCATCGCGATGCGATGTACGGAACCCTCAACAAACCGATCACGTTCTTCGGAACATTTGGGCTGACCGTCCCTGAAAATGTTCGCAATGCTCGAGGTGGTTTGTGAGCTGTTCATGATTTGACTAAGTCGCTGTCTTTTTCTGGGCTCCGCCATGAGTGACAAGATTGTTGCACACCAAGAAGAAAAAAGTATAATAAAAAAACAACGATATGAGAAATGCTACAGCGTTAATAGGCTCGTTTAGTGATCTCGCGCTCTTCACTGAGAAAAGAAAGAGAAGTGATTGGACGAAAGAGGTCACGTGGGTATAAAACGCCAAACACATACTAACGTTTAATATCGCGAGAATTTGATCTGAGCGAGGGCTCGAAGCTGGTTGCTTTAATTTTCTAACAAAAATCAAGTGTAGTCATGAATACATTAAATGATTCATTAATGATATATATATAAATATATATATACATATATATACAAATATATATACATAAATATATATCCATATATATCCATATATATATATATATATATATATAAATACATAGCAACCAGCTTCGAGCCCTCG
>NC_056508.1:32268642-32270040 GCF_014905685.2 Nematolebias whitei | reverse complement strand
ATATATACACATATATACAAACCGGATTCTAAAAAGTTGGGACACTAAACAAATTGTGAATAAAAACTGAATGCAATGATGTGGAGATGGCAAATGTCAATATTTTATTCGTAATAGAACATAGATGACAGATCAAAAATTTAATCTGAGTAAATGTAACATTTTAAAGGAAAAATGTTGATTCAAAATTTCACAGTGTCAACAAATCCCAAAAAAGTTGGGACAAGTAGCAATAAGTGGCTGGAAAAAGGAAATTGTGCATATAACAAACTGCTGGAAAACCAATTAACACTAATTAGGTCAATTGACAACATGATTGGGTATAAAAAGAGCTTCTCAGCGTGTCAGTGTCTCTCAGAAGCCAAGATGGTAAGAGGATCACCAATTCCACCATTGTCGCGCAGATAGATAGTGCAGCAATACCAGAATGGTGTTACCCAGCGTAAAATAGCAAAGACTTTTAAGTTATCATCATCAACCGTGCATAACATCATCAAAAGATTCAGAGAATCTGGAACAATCGGTGTGGGTAAGGGTCAAGGCCATAAAACTCTAATGGATGCTCGTGATCTCCGGGCCCTTAAACGTCACTGCACCTCAAACAGGAATGCCACTGTCAAGGAAATAACAGAATGGGCTCAGGAATACTTCCAGAAAGCATTGTCAGTGAACACAATCCACCGTGCCATCCGCCGTTGCCAGCTGAAACTCTACAGTGCAAAGAGGAAGCCATTTCTAAGCAAGCTCCACAAGCTCAGACGTTTGCACTGGGCCAGGGATCATTTAATCCGGGTACTGAAATGGCCAGACTGCAGTCCAGATCTTTCACCTATACAGAACATTTGGCGCATCATAAAAAGGAAGGTGCGACAAAGAAGGCCCAAGACGATTGAACAGTTAGAGGCCTGTATTAGACATGAATGGGAGAGCATTCCTATTTCTAAACTTGAGAAACTGGTCTCCTCTGTCCCCAGACGTCTGTTGAGTGTTGTAAGAAGAAGGGGGGATGTCACACAGTGGTAAAAATGGATTTGTCCCAACTTTTTTGGGATTTGTTGACGCCATGAAATTTGGAAACAACATTTTTCCCTTAAAATGATACATTCTCTCAGTTTAAACTTTTGATCTGTGATTTGTGTTCTATTCTGAATAAAATATTAGATGTTGGCACCTCCACATCATTGCATTCAGTTTTTATTCACAATTTTAGTGTCCCAACTATTTTGAAATCCGGTTTGTATATATATATACACATATAAACATACATATATACACATATACATATATGCATACATACATATATGTATACATATATACACATATATATACATACATATATATATATACATACATATATACATACATACATATATATATATATATATACATACATATATA
>NC_056508.1:32267731-32268542 GCF_014905685.2 Nematolebias whitei | reverse complement strand
ATATATATATATATATATATATATATATATAAAAACAAGGAAAAAAAGCCTAATGACCCTCAGTTGGGAGGGGAGTGAGTTTCATCTGCATGTGACTCTCAGAGAGAGAATCTGTTACATAAATAAGAGTTTAAAAGTTTGTAACTATACTTCCAGTTTTGAACAATGACGTCTTGTATGGGAAGCAATATGCTAAAAAAAAATCTACCAATGTCCAGTTTTATTCTGAATTTTACTGAACTAGTCTGAACACTGTTCAGTGAGGAAATTTTTAACGGTCAAACGTTTTAAACACGATGACGTCACAGGGCTTCTTTTCTGCTGTGGTTAGATCAGAATCGCCTCTTTACTCATTGTCCACACAGGTGAAGCTTAAAGGCGAACCTCAAGCTGACCCAGAACTAGTATATCTGATCAATTCATCACTTCTGACCACAGCACGAAGCGTGGAGGCCCTGGAGCTCGTTTTTCGCCAGCTGCTCATCGCTGTCCACCTTTAGCGGAAGCTCGCGAGCGCTTTTCCTATCATCTCCGATCAGAGCAGAGCCGAACTCTGACCGGATCAAATAAGATCACTGTGTAGGTTTTTACAAAGATATACACTCACTCCAGAAACAAACACACAATCACTCTACATTCACTCCCACAAACGCTCTCCGTTCACACATTCACGCTCACAAACACGCCTTTGCGAATACAGACTTCCGGCTTTGCATAAAAGTAAGTGCGCGTTGAATCATGGGATATTTAAGGGTCTTAAAAAGTAAAGTGCTGCCCTCGTGTGGCCATTGATGAAATTGTTCATTACTGA
>NC_056508.1:32257722-32267721 GCF_014905685.2 Nematolebias whitei | reverse complement strand
GATTGCCCTGACAATACCGATAACGAAATGCTCACCTTTAATTAGTTTTATATATATATATATATATATATATATATATATATGTATGTATGAGCTTTACACAGTGCTGCACTTTTCAGTTACACTTAAAAAAAGTCAATTTAATCAGATTTTCTGCTCAAGCCCAGTGTGAATGCTGAGTGCTGATGAATATTCTGCTGAGGTTTGTTGAAGGAGCCAAAACTGAATTTATAAATCAGTCAATCCAAAGAAGCTAAAATTAGGAAAACTTTAACCAAAAGCTAAAACTAGTACCGGTAAATTACCGGTACTAGTTTTAGTTACTAAAGTCGAAACTAGCAAAACAGTAGCTAAAAGTTTTAACATCACCTTACAACCAAGCTGTTTTTTGTTAGTTTTTTTGTTACATCTTTTAAATACAGTTTTATTTTCACTTGTTATTCGCAATTTTTAGGCATCCTTTATGGTTGTCTTTTGTTGTCTTTGTTGTCCTCTGTTGTCATCACTCTTTGTTTAAAAAAACAAGCCTCTCTTATAAATGAGTCCCCGAGGCTCAATGAAATAACTAGCATAAGGTTAGTTAATAGCTAAAACTAATAAAACAGCAGCTACTAGCTAAATGTAGCAAAGTAGTAGCTAAAAGTCAATATTAGTAAAACAAAAGCTAAAACATAAAATTTGGGCAAAAAAATATAAAAACTACAATAAGCTGAACAATTAGCTAAAGAATGCTTAAAGCCCAAATTAGCAAAATGGTGATGAAAAAGACAAGATAAAACAGTAGCTGGAAGTTAAAATTAGCAAGCAATAGCTGAAGCTATAATTAAAAATATATATAGCTAAAGCTACAATTAGCAAAAAGTAGCTAAATTAAAAAAATTGCAAAACAATAGCTTATAGCTAAAACCGGCAGAACAATAGCTAAAATGTTAATTTTGAAAAAAAAGCAGTGCTAAAAGTAAAGATTGAAAAAAACAGTAGGAAAAAGCTAAATCTCAAAGAATGATAGCTACAAGCTAAAACTAGCAAAACCGTCACTGAAAACCAAAATAATTATACAGTAGTAATAGCTTAAAGGTAAAATAAGCAAAACTAAGAAAAAGACAAACTTAGCAAAAGCCAAGGTTTGTAAATGGTAACCAAAATTAGGAAAAGCGGTAGTTGTAAGTTAAAATAAAAAAATAAAAAAACAGCCAAACAGTAACTTCCCACTAACATTAGCAAAACATTAGGTACAAGACTGGTAAAACAGTAGCTGAACGCTTATTTTAATAATAAAAAATGTATTAATAATAAAAGTAGAGCTAAAATTAAAAATAAAAACCAAGCAAGTACCGGTATACAATTCAATTCAATTCAAAAATACTTTATTAATCCCAAAGGGAAATTATTTATTGTTGTAACTCGTTATCCTCATTTCATTAAGAGATGTTATAGATGCTGATGGCTGTAGGTAGGAAGGATCTCTTGTAAAGGTCCATCCCACAGTGGATCCTAAGAAACTGGCTGCAGATGCCGTCCGATCCGTCCACTCAGACTCAGCTGGCCTCTCTGTTCCCCCGGGCTGTAGGACCGCTCGAATGCCGGGCAGAACTCCTCCCAGAGCAATGGCCACTCCTCCCAGCAGCCTGCCGAGCTCCTCGTCCCTGCGGACAGCCAACTGTAGGTGCCGAGGGACGATCCTGTCCTTCCGCTGTCATGAGCCATGTTTCCTTCTAGTTCCAGGATCTCAGTGGTCAGGCACTCGATCACAGCTGGCAGGTAGATGAGAATGCATCCACAGAACATCCTTTTCAACTCATTTGAGATTTGGGGCTGTAGTTGAGATATAATTTGAGCTTTTGGGATGTTAATCAGCTGCTGTTGGTTGTAGAAAACTGTCTTGTTGCCATGGTTACGCATCATAACAAATGTCCAAAACTAAAAAAGTTTCAGTAAAAATCCTTCCAGCTGCACAGCATCTGATACCAGAGGAAACAATCATCCAAAAAATGTGATTTACATCCAGAAAAAGAGGAGTTAAAGTTTCCAAAAGCAAAATCTCAGAATGAAAGTAACAGAGCTGCTTGAACATGCAGCCACCTTGAGCGGCGCAATTCTAAAACAGAATTAATTCTAATTCAGAATACTGAGTTAGATTTTAAAGAGCACAAAAATTTTCAAGGCTATGAAGAATGTCTACTAATTTTAATCCTGCAAAAAAATGAAATAAAGTTGTAAAGTCCCAATGACATTAGTTATTCAATTCAATTCAATATACTTTATTGATCCCCAAGGGGAAATTTCATTTCAGTACATCCTGCCGACAATTGACATGGGGGGGGGGGGGGGGGATACATTTTTTTAGGACTGCCGCTTAGAGCCGTTAGTTAGAAAACCACAAAGGCAGCCATTATGTCCCAAACAAGCTGAACGTTTTGATATAAATGGTTAAAATAGCAGGCAGCATGGTGGCGCAACTGGTAGAGCTGCTGCCTCTCAGCGAGCAGGTTCCTGGTTCAAACCCCGGTCCAGGGGCCTTTCTGGGTGGAGTTTGCATGTTCTCTCTGTGCATGCGTGGGTTTTCTCCGGGTACTCCAGTTTCCTCCCGCAGACCAAAAACATGCATGTTAGGCTGATTGGTAACTCTAAATTGTCCCTAGGTGTGAGTGAGAGAGTGAATGGTTGTTTGTCTCGTTTGTCTCTATGTGGCCCTGTGATGGACTTGCGACCCGTCCAGGGTGTACCCCGCCCCTCGCACAGTGATTGCTGGACATGGGCACCAGTGACCCCCGTGACCCAAAATGGAATAAACGGGTAACGATAATGGATGGATGGATGGTTAAAATAGCTTAAAGGTATGCTGAAGTAGAAATCTAAACAATGTAAAAAAAAAAATTAATAAAGCTTTAAACAGACAAACCATTGTGTTAATGCTGACTCAGCATTAAAAAAAATGTAAATTTGTATGCCTCTTTTCTGATTGTCTATTGTTGTCGTAGTTTTCCACTGTTGTCATCACTCTTTGTTAAAATCAGGTCTCTCTTGTAAACGAGTCTCCGAGACTCAATGAGATTAATCGGTTCAAGTAAAGGTTGAATGAATGAAAAAACACATTAACAGAGTGATTAGTAAAGTAACATAAGCAAAGTATAACTGTAAAACTGTCATTACATCTGAATACTTAAACTATAAAATAAACTAACTTATTTAAATATTGCAGACATTTTTTATAATGTTGCTTTTCCAATTGTGCTAGCAAAATAATTTACACCATTTACAGTCAGTGAGAACAGACTTATAACACTTTAAATAAAAAGAAAATCTGGTTCAAAAAAACATTAGCATAAAGTGATTTTTAGATTGATTCTATGATCCTTTTAAAAGTTTTGTTTAAACAACAACTAGTGCATTTCAAATGTATCAATCACGAAAAAACAGTTCTTTTTTTTTTTTTTTTAATTGTACGCAAATGTGAAGCTTTTGCTCAGAGAGCAGACGACTACAGTGCCTTGTCCATTTAAAGCTATTTACGTCTGCAGTGATTAACTAATTTAGCATTAATGCCATGTGGGGGTTGTGAGGTAATCTTGAATGGCGTAATGAGATTTCTACTACCACCTCTGACCACTGCCATAGCACATCCAGTCTGCGTGAGTCCCTCGTCAACAGCAACATGGTGACCTTGAGTGGAGCAGAAGAAACAGACAGACTGAGTGAGAACATGTGATTTCTCCAGCAATGGACTGAGACAGGAGCACACACAGGACACAGACAGTGGACCTCCACCGTCCTGCCATGGAGGGCTCAGCTGTAAGAAAAGTGAGTTATTGCTGGTTGTTTCTGCTGCTTATAGCAGAGTGAGAGGTTTAGAGGCCTTTAGCTGACTTTTTGTGAGCTCAGTGAGCTTACAGTCCGGATTTATCATGATGTGTGTTTGGACACTTTAATTCATTTCAGTTTATTTATACAGCACCAAGTCACAGCAGAAGTCCTCTCAGGGCACTGAACAGAAACATTCATATATATAAAAAGTAAGTTAATAACATTAATTATCTTTGGATGCCTATTCATTTTATAAAGCTGGGACAAGCTGCGTTTTCTGAATAGTAAGTAAGTTTTTTTCAGCTGCTCCGTTCTTCACGAGTCGGCACAGTGAGCAAACTCGCATGAAAGATTTGGCAATTTGTTTCCCAAAGGATACCCTTCCTGACGCAGCCTGGGCTTGAACCCGCAACCTCAAGATTAGAAGACCGCAGCACTGACCACCAAGCTACCACAGCCCGGGTTTCTGAATAAATAAAGTACGGTCTCTCTTACCTCCTAAACTCACTTTGGTTAGAACTGTGGTGTCTGACAGTTAAAAAATACAAACTTTATCCCTTTGTTTTACCTCATAATATTCAAATGTTCTCTTGATTCTTTTATTTACTCTTGAACTGGTTGAGCTTCACGTTGAATGTTTTAAAACACTAACATAAAGTGTTAAAACTGCCACATCAAAGATTGAAAAGCTCTTAGATATTATAAAAAATTGTATAATCTGCAGACTGGGGTAATCACAGACCAATGCTGACATGAAACATGGGAAACGTGTTCATGTAAGAATCAAACACTTTATGAACTAAAACCAAATAAATTTCGTGCTGATGATTTGCAACATGTGATTTTCAGCTATAGACAAGGATTCGGAGCGTGCACACTTTCAAATTTTCTCTGTAATCCACCTGAGTCCTGCAGGTCTTCACTGGAACAATGCTTGGATCAGGTCAGACACCTGACGGCTCAAATTTCCTGCAGGTTTCTGGCGAGGGACAGGATGTGGAGGCTTACTGTACGCCCCTTGCAGAAACCGTGAAAAGGTTCCAATCCCCAGAGACAAAGCCGGAGGATCCTAAAGCTCGGCTATTGGATAGTTTTTGACAGAAGCTTTTTTTTTTTTTTAACAGAGAAAGTACTCATCTCCCTGGACTTTGACCATGTACCATCTGCTGCTGCCGTTGTGGGATTCTTTACTCCAGGTTCTCTGGTTTCACTGGGTGCTGTAATGGTCTCTGGCTGACTGTGTCACAGAAGGAAGTCGTGTTTTCATTCCATGTTGTTTTGTTCAAAGCGAAACGCGTTAACAATATGTAATCTCTTTTTATTCAAGTAGAGTTGCATCCTTTGCCAAAGACTGCCACAGTCAGGTCAAACCTGCGTGAGTCTTCGAGGACGTCTGTTATGTCACCTTTGTAAACACAGATCGCCTGCTTAAGCAGCACGTCAGGCACTGTCACTTTTAACCTTTGTCTAAATATAACCTTTGTCTAAGGAGATGATCAAAACGGAGGTAATTCAACAAACCAGTTCTGGTTAATCAGAGGCATGTTTGGCTTGAATATAAAATTGTTTCATGGAGGAATAACCGACTTATATATATTTTTTTGTTTGTTTTTTGTCACAAATTCACAGAAACCTGGATATGGACCTGCTAAAAAAGGTATCAGAAAGCGCAGGTGCTTACTGTAAATCAAGCTACATTCAGCAGATAAAACAATAACAAATAAAGGAGACAAAAGTTCGATGCAACAACTGTAATTTTAATCCTCTTCCTCCTCATTTTCCTTAGACACCCCTGTAGGCCACCTGCCTGTGTCTCGTAACGCTGCAGCAGACTCCAGCGGTGCTGAAATCAACCAACCTAAAAAACTCAACGGTTCCTCAGCAGAGACGCCGAGCTACCAGAATCTGCACCGGGAGCTGCTGCTGAGCCATAAACGGTTGGTCCAACACTGAGTGCACCTGGCTTTATGTCAGCCAGACACAGAGACTGGATGAAGTCGTCGTGTCTGTGTTCGGAGCCTAACTGTAGCCCTGGCTGCCTGCTCAGGGGCCTGCTGCTGGAGGAGAAACCAGAGCTGAAGCGAGTTCTGGAGCAGCGCAGACTGGAGCTGCACAAGGAGGAGGAGATGGCCCGACGGAGGCCTTCAGATCTGGAGACGGAGCTCCGCAAGAGGCAGCAGAAGCTGCAAGAGGTCTGAAATTTAATCCACTTAAAGAGTTAAACACTCAGAAAATCATGTTGTACTGAAATCTAGGTGGAAATACATAACACAGGCATAAAAGTACTGGGTAAATAGTTGTTTCAGGGTACGTAACGGGTACATACTTATGGGGATCAGGATGTATTATGTATTTCTTACCATATATTTGGTACTTACAGGGTACATAGCTGGTACTTACCAGCTGTGTACCTGGTGCTTACAAGCTAAGTATCTGCTACTTAACAGATACATACCTGCTACTTACAGGGAATGCACTTAGTACTTACAAGCTACAAACCTGATATTTAGTGGATACGTACCTGTTACGTGATTTGCACCTGTATTTACAGGGCACATGCCTAGTATGTTTATGATGTTTAATTTGTACGCACCAGATTTTGTTTTTTTCATTCAACCTTTATTTAGACAGGTAAATCCCATTGAGCCTCGAGGACTCATTTACAAGAGACCTGATTTCAACAAAGAGTGATGACAACAATGGACAACAGCGACAACAATAGACAGTTATTAAAAGGCATACAGATTTTTAAAAAAAATTTACAGATAAGATGGCAAAAAAAGTATCAAAAACAGTTAGATTATAAGGCAAATAAAATATATATTGGTAAATACTTGGTATGTACACACTCAGTACATAAATAAGTACTAGGAACTTACAGGTACATATTTAGTACCAGGTACATACCTGGTACCAGTGACGTGCGGTGAGGTTTGTGACAGGTGTGGCACTGACTCGTCTGGAATCGGATGCTCACACATGAACCCAGGTTTCGACTGAAAATCGAGTTTAGAAAAATGCTTTAGTTTTGAGATATGATCTTCCATGTTGTCTAAACAAATTTAAACGAGTGTACAGTTTGCTTCACCCCCACCCCTCTGCGAAACAGAAGAACGCACAGCGACTGCACCTGCTTCATTGTCCCTATGGGGCAGCACTGCCCCCTATTGGTGTGGCAAGGTACTTTCTGCCTCACCCTGTGTATTTTCACTGTGCAGTTATGACCAGTGAGAAAGAAGAAATATGTCACACACATTCCTTCAATAGATTAGACAGACTGTAGAACATCAGCATGTGTAGCACGTGTGTAATCAAACATGCATATTGGCATATAAAGAGAGACAGCAATGGGCATGCTCCAACCGCTTACTTCATATATTGTACATGACACAGCGCCCCCAGAGGTGAACCACAGCACTACACTGCCTCACCCGAGTCACCCCACATTTCTTCCATGTGTTTGAACAGGCAATATTTTTTTAGTATCCCACATCGCCTTACAATCCATTTTAATACAATTTTCTTTCACTTGTTTTTCTCAATTTGTGCTTCCTTTCATGATTGTCCATTGTTGTCATCTTTCTTTGTTGAAATCAGGTCTCTCTTGTAAATGAGTCCCGTGGCTCAATGGGATTAACCTGTATAAATAAAGGTTGAATGAATGTGTAAATTCCATGATTTTGACCATTGAAGTGTTGAAATAATTCAGAAAACAGTATTATAAAACTGTTTTATAGAACACTTAAGTGGTCAAATGTATTTTCTCTTATCATTGTAGTATTTTACTTGTCATGATCACAAGTGAGGCACTGCCTCCCCTGACTGCACATCACTACATGGTACATACCTGGTACTTGCATGGTACTTCCTAGGTATGTACCTGGTATTTTCAGTGTACGTTTTTTATAACGTACAAGGTTTTTACTTAATATGTACCAGGTATGCATACCTGGTACATAATAAGTAAGAACCAGGAACTTATAGGGTAAGTACATACGGTAGTACTTATCTGGTGCATACCTGATTAAATTATGTATTGCTTCCTAAATTTCTATAGCAACAATTTGTGAACATTAATAAAAATTCCAAGAGTTTTTCCCCTTCAGTTGTCAGAAGTTTGAATTTCTAAACAGAGAGGACATAAACTCCCCGTGTTTTTAGATTTATTGTGATGCTGGATGTGAGCCTATTTACTGATTTGCCATTTCCTTTTCCAGTATGAGCAGGAAGAGATAAGACAGCGGGAGAACGAACAGAAGATCCCAGAGTTTGTCCGGGTCAGGGACAAACTGAGGCGCACACAGACTTTTGAGCAGCCCTGAGTCGCTCCCATCAGCCGGTGCAGCCTCTCACCATTGTGGCCCTAAAACCGTTCTGCTCTGCCTACTGAGCTACACAACCAAACGCACCAGAGACAACAACCTGTAGCTCCTGACAGTTTCTCTAGAAATTATTATGGATTCATGCACGCAGACAAAAACGTAATCCATATTTAGAAACGTCTTCTTAAAACTTCTGTTTCTGGTGAGGAAATGAAGTGCTCAGTTATTTTACTTTGTCAGTAGTTTAGTAAAAGCAACAGTGTTCAAACTGGTTATTTCTTGTGTTTTGATGCAACTGTACCTGCTGATTGTTTTGTTTCTTCCTAAAGGAGAATGAAACGAAAGTCTCACTTAATGTAATTACTGCTGACAGACACATTTTCACTGTTTTGTATTAATAGAAATCTCCCTACAACTTTACAACAACAAACAAAAAAAAATACACATTTGTTTACCTGTTTCTCTCTTGACTTTTGATTGCCAGTGTGTCTCTGTGTGGTGGAAATAAAAGGCTTTATGGGAGTGACGTGTTGCTGCAATGGGTTCAATTCAAACCGTGGGGGGTGGCAGCAGCAGAGTTGATTTGCAGGCAGCTCCCCTCCCAGAGGACTCTCACGGTTCTTTCACATGGATATGGGACTTTGTTTAATTAGCTAATCTTTTCATTCCATCACGGGTCGAAAGGAGAAAAAGGACAGGCCATCTGGTGGAGCTTTTTAGCCCAGGGCCTGGTAAAGGCACTGCAGACATTTGGGAAAGTCACAGAAACCACCAGCTGAAGGCTGAGCTGCTTCAGAGTGATATCAGGTTATTTTGGCAATATTTCATATAGATACACACAGGCAACAACACAAGATAACAGAAAATTATTATTACAAGTAGATCAAACTGTAAGATGTTGCTGCATCAAAATAAAAATAAAAAGTCTATTGGCAGTCAATGCATAAACCTGTAGTATCCCTATTACTATCCTGGAGCTTTATAATATGCCAAAACATGAGGCTGGCTCAGTAATAGTGTGGCATGACCTTTGGGATTGATATGTTGCAGAAAATGGGCAAAAAAAAATATATATATATATATATAAAAAAAAGAAATGTGAGAAAAAATGAGAGATCAATGGAAATTTGTTGAAACACATGAGAAAACCCATCCTTTGTTGCTCTAAGGCTCAGACTTCCCAGTAGAAACATTGCTCAAGCATTTCACAGAAAGTTAGATTTTAGATGTCTAAACCGGCACTCTAATACTTATTATAGTTTTAACAGTCATAATTAATGTTTATGAGGTATGTTGAGCAGCAGGCACCTTTCAAAAATGATTTGCAAAATGATCGTCTGTCTATATTTATAATAAGCTCATCGCTTATTTTAAAGGTGCTTGCAGCATAGTTGTCAGATAATTCTTGTAAAGTACAGAGAACATTCCCAAAATGAAATTAGATAACAAACCTTTTAATGGAAAAAGCACCCCAGCAGTCCTCTGTCTCGTAATCCTTTCATGCCACACTTACAGGATAAAGTATGATCAAGACAGCTAAATATTAATCATGCAAAGCATGAACAATGAATTTACACTAGAATGAATTTACGTAATTGTAATTATGTATGCTAGTCACTGGTATTGGTTTCTCTGTAAATTACATGTTAGTGATGATGTTTGTGACAAAAGACAAGCTGAGGATTTTTGTTTTTTTAGACAAAAAGTCATTACTGTCCAAAGTATTATTAGGTTCCGTTATCACAAATTCAATCGAGACTTTTCATAACTGTGTTTAAAAAAACGTGGGTGTGTGTACCTTGTTTTTCGTTCCCTTATCACTCGCCTATATATATATATATATATCCATATATATATATATATATATATATAT
>NC_056508.1:32256314-32257322 GCF_014905685.2 Nematolebias whitei | reverse complement strand
ATAATTTATTTATTTATAATTTTATTTTCGTTTTTTTTTTATTTTTTCTCGCCTTTGCCTCTGAAGCACCCCCTCTTCTTTTGTGCATCTTTTCAAATTAAAAGCCCCCCTCCCACAGCCAGGCGCGTGCTGTGTGAGCGTGCCTGAAAAGTTAGCGGGGTCGGACTAAACCATTTTTACAACCCGAGGGGTGTAATTTCTAGCAGAAAACACATGAAGTTGTCCAAATTATTCATATAGTAAAATATTGATTCAAGAAAGCATGAGTATACCGATAAATATAAAAAATTGTATCAGTAAATACAGAGTAATGTAATGCTCATAAGTATTTTAATGATTTAAGAAAATAGTCCTCCCCTCGTTGAGTAAATGGAGTCGTCTGAAACAGATGTCTGTTGGCTCCTCTGAGTCACATCTGACCGGAGAAAGTTACAAGTTGCCTCGGAAAGGATGCGGTAGAGGAGGACAACTCAAACCGTAAGGTTTGTTAAAATGTTTTCTGTAATTAACGAACTCAATATCGCAACTGTAGAAAAAATAGTTTAGAGCAGGTGACGTTTATTGTTGTCAAAATAATTCACATAAACGTGTTAACTGTTAGCAAAACCGAGTGGGTTTCGCTAACAATTTATTTATATGTTATGGTATATTAAACATTTTTATGGTTATATTAAAACATTACCTACTATAAGTCTTCATTGTGCCAAATAAGTTACTAAAATGTGCAAATAACACTCACGAAGCAATTGTTGCTTTAGGTATTTTACCATATTGATATTCCTGCTAATCTTTGAAGCAGTTTTGACCAAAAAACTCCCACGTCGTGTATAATTATCATTTTTAGCTCTACAACAAGCAAAAACGACATCAACATTTAATTTACTAGTGACCCTTTTTCATTTTAGACCTAAATAAACTTAATTGCGTTGAGCTTCAAAAGTTGTGTGTATGCGTATGTGTGTATATATATATATATATATATATATATATATATATATATATATATAT
>NC_056508.1:32201869-32256304 GCF_014905685.2 Nematolebias whitei | reverse complement strand
ATATATATATATATATATATATATATATATATATATATATATATATAATATATGATATACATACTGTATATACACTACTAAACTGTCTATAGAAGCAGCATCAAATGATGATCTGCTCCCTAAAACAGGTCTCTCTTGAAAATGAGTTCTCGTGGCTCAATGAGACTACCTGTATAAATAAAGGGTAAATGAAAAAAAAAATTAAAAAAGAGTTTTGAAGGATAATTTAATCACAGGTGAGTAGTGAGCACAGGTGGAAGGACTTTTGTGGGGCAACAGGCAATTTTCCGTGTTCACAGTGGCTGAATAAACATAATCTCCGGTGTTGACAGACGTGAAGTGTTACTGAAGATGGCACCTCTGAGTTTTTATTACCCCTGGATCCCCTGGCTCTTCGGTTTTTCTTCAAGGGAACGCGCTGTACCCACATCCTGCCAGTGGTCTGAACTGACCATCCTTCAGAGGCTTCAGGAACGATAATTCAGAGAAACATTCTGGTTCGATCCTGGCCAGCCTTACAGCCTCAGGAAAACAATAGAGCCAATTCCTTCATGTCATTGGGCTGTGACAGAGCTGGCCTGTCTGGCCAACATATGGCATTCAGTGACTGGGAGCAGGCTGTCATAATGCTTACTATTATCTCTGCATTGTCTCTGTTGGAAAACTATGGCTTTTATGATACACAACTATCCTGATATTGATAAAAGTTGGTCAAGCGAAGAGGCTGATAGGGTTTTAAAGTTTCTGATTTTTAGATATTTACAGACTTTTAACTTTGTTTTTCTTCCCTGTGAATTTCTAAACTCAGCACTTCTTAAGGCAATGAGCTCTCTCCAGTGACGTTCCTTGTAATACAACACCTCTTTTTTTTTCTTCTGCTCTCCCCTCATTGATTGATGCACTTTTCCCCCAGCAGTCAATATTGGAGTGGATCCTTTTTGCTGAATGGATTTTGGCTTTTCATCAGCCTCTGAAAAACAACATGCTTAAAAGTTGTTCGGTTTCTTCCATAGTATCAGCATTCAGCATTGAATCTTAATTACAGGGTTCGAGCAGGGCCCTGGTCTGGTTTCAGGCAGCCTTCACTGTTCCCTCGGTGAAGCTGGTCCCCGTTGGTAATTCCAGGGCCAACCACAGTGGTAATGAGCACGGAGGTGGTGGCTGCAGTCCAGGAATATGCAGCTCCAAAGACTCATGGGAAAGGGTGGTGGGGGAAGTCTGGGAGACAGTAAATTTACATCATAATGTCTAGTCATAAACATCAACTTCCATAGATGTTACACAGTCACAGTCCAGTGAGCTGTGAGGATGGGTGGTACAGTCATCTTTGAGTCATTTTTAGAGATGATCACGCTCTTCCCTTCATTAAGATGCTTGTTTGACATCAGTCTGCTCCGCTGGGTGGAGACAGTGCTATCAGCAGCCATGCCCTCAGGACATGGACTACACATCCCATCACACTCAATCCAGAAAATTTGTGTTCTTGGCTCTACACTCCCACAACTTCAGGTTTGTATGAAAGTAATGACAAATGGCATTAGTGTTTTGGCAATAAGCTGCAACTCCAAATGAGAGTTTACACCAAACCCACCCACTCACTCACTCAGCCTAAACCTCCAACCACAGACTCTTGTGAAAGTTTTCACACACTTATGGCGTGTAAGTGGGTAAATCCCACAGCACTCTTGCCTGTGGCTGGATTAATGTAGGCGTCTTTAGTTTTACATTGCAGCGATGTGGAGCCATGTGTCTCAGTACAGCAGGCTCCAACCTTGCACGCTTAAGTCTCAGTCAGCCCTACTCCTTTTTCTTCTTTTTCTGCCTCTCGGTGCAGCTTCGTCTCAGAAACTGGCCTAATAACGCTGCTCAAGCTTGAGTTGTCAGCAGATCTTGCGCCCACAGCACATTTCTGAGGCCAGTTGGTTGATACAGGCCTTTTGTTGCAGAGTTGTTTTACTGACTCAAGCTGCTCAGCTTAGCCTCATTGTGATAGTGTCTGCTCATAGCTGTGTCAGTTCACATGAGCTATTGTGCTGAATGAGTCAGACCTATAGGATACATGATAATATCCTGTCAGAGGAGGTTCTCATTCACATGGGCTTTGAGTCCTCCTCATCTCAGCAGGAAAACGCCTGATATCAATCTCGAAACGCAGCAGCTGAGTCAGGAACTGCGAGTTTATGCTTTTAAGAAACATAATTTTGCTTCACTTTTTATTCCTGAACAAAAAACACCACACTGAAAGTTTGGTTTTGGTTAGCTCACCACCAAAGGTGAAGACGATAATATTTTTGCTCATCCTATTTAAGATGGGAGCTAAAGCTAAACATTATAAGAAAACACAAAAAAATGACTATAAGCAAATTTTTTACAGCTACTGAGCTCAGATTTGGTGTAGTAGTAGCTGGGAGTCCTTCTCAACACATCCTTGGAGCACAACACATTGTGCCACATCTTTGCTGAAAGCCTTGACATTAGTTGTTAGGGTCAACCTTGTTGATTATCTCATGAAGCACTGGACTGATTTTAATCAACATAGGCTAACAAAAAAAAAAAGACTAATTCAGAGGAATGTACAAATACTGAGGTTAGATTTGGTGGGGTAGTAGCTGAGAGTAATTCTCAACACATATTTTAGATGCCAACAAACAACACAAGATCTTGCAATATTACATGAGATCGCACATAACACCATTAGAAGACGGCGGGTGATATGCATTCTTTAAAGGAAAGCTAGATCTTTAATTTACTTGGTATTTACAAAGTACATGGGAGGTGTTTTATACTTTTTGCAAGAAAAAAATTAATCAGAAAAAAAACTTGATAGTGTTGATTATTGCTTCTTGCTGTTGTTTCCCTCTGCAGCTTATTGTCAGTGACTTGTTATCTAAACAGCAACAACAGAGTGAGGCCCTTAAACATAAGCAGTGCTCGTGTTATGCTAGAGTCAGCAGGGACCTTGTGACGTGACGCCGCGTGGACAAGCCCAGCATTGAGACATTCTTTCACTTCAAAGCCCCCAGAGGACTCTCTGGACACTGGTTGAATAGAGGCAGAGGGGGGAGAACAGGTGCAGTCCACGAGTGGGGGTCATTCCCGCTGCCATCTGCTTTCTTTTCTGGGGTCGTTTTTTTTTTTTAATGCCCTCTTGATACGCCTCATGGCGACACGCTCCCCTGGCCAGCCGCCTCGTGCCCCGTTACCATGGCACCACAATTCAGATTAACCCCCCGCACATGTGCCGAGTCAGCCACGGGGGTCTGCGTCTTTTGTGATTGAGCATGGAAGAGAAAATAAGGAGGAGGGGGAGGAGGGAGATCCAGACCTGCATGGATAAGGGTGTAAAAAGAACACCCGCCAGTCATTCACTTTTGTTAAGTAAAGCAACAGAGGGAGAGTGAATAAAGCCATGTGGCAGGAAAAACAGAGAAAAGCCTTCATTTAAGAAAAAACATGACATTTTGCTTGTTTGGAGTAACTTTACCTATTCTGACAGGTCGTTTAGAAAACTTGTGAGCAGTCAAGATGACGGCCATCGAGAGTAAAGAGGAGATCAGCGACACAGACAGTGGCATCATTATCCACTCTGGTAAGGAAAGCACAAACAAAATCCTTATAATGAGTGTTTATCTGATTCAAATCATGTCACAATCAAGGCTGCAAACCAACATCAAGGCACATAAACACTGATTATAGCTTAGCCTAAAGTGAATTTAAAATTTTGAAGATACAAATTTTACATCAGTGTCTTCCAACTAACAGTAAATTGAGCATAAACACAAAAGAGAGCACCACTCTTAACTTAGTTTACTAAAAATGTTCTGTAGTAATATAGCATGAACTTCCCCGTCCTTTCAATGGATTAAAAAATATATATATTTAGAAGGAAATGTCTTTTTAATCAACATTATTAATACATCAGTTAAGAATCAACTACAAATGCTAAAAGAAAATATCAAAAAAGTCACAGGAAAACAAACCTTAAGAACAAAAACTTCTTCAGAAATTACAATGTTAACATATTTTAATCTAAAACAACGTAATTTTCAGACATTAGCTTATAAATGAGTCGGTGTAGATAATAAGCTTATTTTTAAGTATACTGAACAAAAAAATATAAACACAACCGTTTTGTTTTTGCTCCTATTTTTCATGAGCTGAACTCAAAGATCTAAGACTTTTTCTACACAAAAGGCCTTTTTCTCAAATATTGTTCACCGATGTGTGTAAATCTGTGTTAGTGAGCACTTCTCCTTTGCAGAGATAATCCATCCACCTCACAGGTGTGGCATATCAAGATGTTGAATAGACAGCACGATTATTGCACAGGTGGGCCTTAGGCTGACCACAATAAAAGGCCACCTTAAAATGTGCAGTTTTATAATGCACAGTACAAGTTTTGAGGGAGCGTATATTTGGCATGCTGACCGCAGGAATGTTCTTGTTCAAAGAATTTGGCAAAACATCCAGCCGGCCTCACAACCACAGACCACGTTACTACACCAGCCCCCGTGTTAGTTGTCCATAACATACGTTGCCCATACCATAACCCCACCGCCACCATGAGCCACTTGATTCACAATGCTGACGTCAGCAAACTGCTCACCTACATGACACCATACATGCAGTCTGCCATCTGCCCTGTACGGTGAAAACAGTGGTTCAACTGTGAAGAGAACAATTCTCCAGCGTGCCATACACCATCGAATGTGAGCATTTACCCACTCAAGTCGGTTACAACAACGAACTGCAGTCAGATGAAGACAAGGGTACGCAGATGAGCTTTCCTGAAACGTGTTTCTGAAAGTTTGTGCAGAAATTCTTTGGTTATGCAAATAGATTACTGCAGCAGCTGTGTGGGTGGCTAGCCTCAGATGATCTTCAAGGTGAAGATGCTGGATGTGGAGGTCCTGGACTGGTGTGGTTACATGTGGTCTGGGGTTGTGAGGCCAATTGGATGTACTGCCAAATTCTCTGAAACACCTTTGGAGACGGCTATGGTAGAAAAATAAACAATCAATTCACGGACAACAGCTCTGGTGGATATTCCTGCACTCAGCATGCCAACTGCACGCTCCCTCAAAACTTGTGACATCTGTGGCATTGTGCTGTGATCAAACTGCACATTTTAGAGTGGCCTTTTATTGTGGTCAGCCTAAGGCACACCTGTGCAATAATCATGCTGTCTAATCAGCATCTTGAAATGCCACACCTGTGAGGTGGATGGGTTATCTCTGCAAAGGAAAAGTTCTCACCAACACAGATTTACACACATTTGTGAACAATATTTGAGACAAAAAGGCCTTTTGTGTAGAAAAATCTTAGATCTTTGAGTTCAGCTCAGGAAAAATGGAAGCAAAAACAAAAGTGTTGTGTTTATATTTTTGTTCGGTGTTCATATATTCCAGAAACAGCAGGCTCTCAGAGGCAGCTCACATGATAACTCATCCTACAAGCAGGAACAAACAGCAGTGTGAACATCATATAAACATCTGATCTGAATTTACATGAGCTTATGTTTGCAGCAGAAATATAGTGGAACATATTTATATTTCACTTGTTTTTCTTTTTTAATGCCGATAATGCTGATAATGAAAGGTTGTGTGTGTCGATGCAGGTTCAGACAGCCCCACTTCACCGGTGAAGGACCTGACCACCCACACCAGAGCTCTGAAGCTGAAGCACCAGTCTCTGGAGGAGCGTCTGGAGCTCTGTCTGCTGGAGCTCCGAAAACTCTGCATCAAGGAGGCAGTAAGTGACCTCTGCAACACCAGGAAGTTAGGGTTACCAGTTCATTTGGTTTGTAATTGTCTTTTTGTTTTTATTTGGTTTTACAGGAACTGACTGGAACTCTTCCCTCAGACTATCCTCTAATGCCAGACGAGAAGCTACCTCGAGTGCGAAGGAGAATTGGAGCTTCATTCAAACTGGATGAAGAACTGATCCTTCAGGATCAGCAGGTACATCTCCCACCCTAACAGTTTTAATGTGCATAAAGAAAATGATTGATTTATCTAAGTTAAAATTCGTTTTTTTTATAGGATTCAGAATTACAAGCGCTAGAGACTGACTTGGCGGTGCAGCGACAGATTTACGAGGCGGTCCGTAAGCTTTCCCTCGAAGACAACCTCACAAAACCTCAGAAGAAGAACAGGCTGCAGCAGTGTAAAAGAGAAGAGAAGAAAGTGAAGGATCTGCAGGAGGCAGTGTTTCAGCACAGAATCAAGAGTGGGTGCAATTCACCATCTGTCTCCGTCTCAAGCAGCCAAAACAGAGGTGGGTGACTCTGCTGCCCTCTGCAGGCCAATCTGTATAACAGCTGTTCGTGACACTTGACTTCTGTGCAGATATGTGCATGTCTGATGACAGTTCCCTCTCTGATGTGGTTGCTCTGGATGACGGTGAGTTGAAACTTTATTTATACTTTTATCTAAAAACATTTTAAAGTAAACTTTCGGTAGAAAACGTAATAAAAACTCTATAGTGGGAGGAGATTTCAGTGTAAAATTATGAATAAGCTTTAAAGAAAGAAGCTGAGATTTAAATAATTTTCCAGTGCCTAGTTTATATTATTAGTGAATTTTGAGTAAATATTTAAACATACTTGAACTTGAATTATTACTGTTTTATCAGCAGTTTTAGTTTTGACGTTATTTATGTATTTTTATATTGTGTTTTTGTCTGTGTTTTTATCCTTCATAGATTTGGACTCATCATTCCCCCTCTCACCTGCGGTGCTGGTCTCTTCCTGTTCAGACCCCTTCCAGATGTCAGATGAGACACTGCAGTCGTCCCATGACTCCTCAGGGCAGACCGGTGTGGAGTTTGAGCGCTCCCCCATCCAGAACTCTCCATGGAAGGAGTCCAGTCTGGACCAGCCATACCAAAGGGCCACAAAAATTCAGTCTCCCAGCAGAAGCAGGTCCAGGTAGGAGGCAGATGTGTTTCATCAAAACTGTTAGTAAATTAGTTTTTATTTCAAAAATACTTTTAAAAATACAATGGAATTAGAAAGAAAGTATTGTTTTTCTTAATGGAGATGTCAAAACAGAGTAAACATCTGATGTCAGCTGGTTTATGAATACTTCTGCCCACATACTTTAAAATAAGATTTTTTTATTTATTTGATATTTAATAAGTGTTTTAAATACATCAGCTGCTTTGTGATTGTGGTGCCCATCGTTGCTCTTCATGCTTTATTGTGTGCAGTAGTCCAGCAGGAACGCAGGTGTCTGCAGAAAGCTGCAGGATTCCTCTCACTCAGTTTGTCAGGAACTCTGCGTTGCGTCACACTCACTCCACCAGTGCCCCCTCCACCCCAGAGCTGCTGGTTCGCCGACAGTACTCCCAGTCTTTCAGGTTTGCAGAAGAGTCAAGTTGGAAATGGCAAAAAGAGTACAAGAACACGCGTGCAGTGTTTTAAACTTTTTTTAACTTTGTGTTTGAACAGATTTCCCAAAAAAAAGCTGTTTGCTGATGTGGAGCACCTGAGCTCAGGAAGCAGTCGTGGACGAGCCGGGCTGCCTCAACAGCGCTGCATGCCAAACTTCACTGTCCGTTCTCCAGAGTATTCTCCACCACATTCTTACCAGACCAGCTCAGTGGACAGCAGCTCAGGGCACTTGTCCTCCTTCATCTGCTCTCCTGTAAGAGACAGACCCACTGATATCCCTAAGCTCTGCCCCCCACCTTACGGATTTCACTTTGGGGCACAAAAGAAAGAACTCTCCATCTTCTCCGGCCTCCACAAGAGCACAAGTCAGCCTCAGTCCAGCCCTGCCCATGTCAGAACCACACCAAAGGACGATCCCCTCTCCCCACAAGACCTGGACATGGGTAAATGCTTCCTGTCTGCCCCTCCAGTCACTCGCAGACAGCAAAGAAGAGCTTCCTCCCCGAGGAACACCCTAAATCCCCCTCCGCCTTACACTAAACTAGTGCGGACGCCTTCACTGAGAGATTACCCCAACCATGCCGTCAGGATGATGCCCCGAGACATCGTCTCAGAGGAGCTGAAGTCTTGGCATCAGCGGAATCAGCTGCAAAAGTTATGGCCCAACTGTGGAGAACAGCAGAGCTCGCTGAGCGTCACAAGCCCCACTTCACCTCACCTGCCCACATTTGAACAGGTTGGTACCAAACACATGGATGCTGTTCAAAACTGCAGGAACCTTTAATGATGTTTAATAGATTCATGTGCACATTATGACATAAGAGAAGCAAATCAGTTACTTTTTTCATTAATTTTCTAGTTTATACTGAATGAACAGCTATGAGACACAAAGACAACAATCTGATGAACTTTAGGTCTTTTTTGCATTAAACAAAGATCCACATCTGAGTCTAAATGAAATGGGAATTTAATGTTGCCTGTGCTCCTCCTCTTCACTGACTTTCCTGAACACTGGCTTATTGTTTAATGTAAACTTGCTGACATGTAGAGACAGGAAGTGATTGCCTGTTACATTATGTTGGCCTCAGCTCTGCCTTGACAGAAGAAAAACATCCTTTAAAAAGTTGGTCAAACACAGAAACCCATCTGTCCATCCATCTTCTATCGCTTATCCGTATCGTGGAGGCAACAGGTCCAGGAGTGAAACCCAGACATCCCTCTCCCCAGTAACACTTATCCTGTGGGACCCCAAGGCATTCCCAGGCCAGAGAAGATACTCAATCCCATCAGTGTTTTCTGGGTCTTCCCCGGGGCCTCCGGGATGTGTCTGCAAAACCTCTAAAGGGAGGTGTCCAGGAGGCATCCTAATCAGATACCCGAACCACCTCAGCTGACTCCTTCTGATGCAGAGGAGCAGCGACTCTACTCTGAGCTCTTCCCAGATGACAGAGCTCCTCGCCCTATCTCTAAGCCTGAGCCCAGCCACCCTACGAAGGAAGCCCATTTTAGCCGCTTCTATCCAGGATCTTGTTCTTTCGGTCATGATCCAAACCTCATGACCAGAAGTGAGGGTTGGAACAAAGACAGACCAGTGAATTGAGAGTTTTGCCTTTTGACTCAGTTTTCTCTTCACCACGACAGACTGAAGCAACACCCTCATTACTGAGGATGAGGCCCCAATCTGTCGATCCATCTCCCGTTCCATCCTACCATCACTTGTGAACACGACACCCATATCCTTGAACTCCTCCACCTGAGGCAGTCTCTCCCCCAACCCAGAGGGGGCATTCCACCACTATTTATTTTAATATTACAACATATATACATCAGATACTTCACTACTTGACCTATCACATCTCTGCCGTATGAGTGCACATACCGTATGTCCTGAATGAACACGGATGCAACGTGTTTTTGTTTTTTTTACAGGGTTCAGGAAATGTGATCCTCCAGAGAGCTGCAGACGGGACTCCAGTCCAGTGGTTTTTGGCCGAGGATGCTGAAATTGTGAGCCAGGTGTAACCAACACCTCCTCAACATGTTGAATCATTCCTGTTTATTTATGTCTGTATTTATTAAGACTCTGGACTCTCTGTGAGATCAATGATGCGACGCAGGAAAAAACGTAGACCTATTGGTACCAGATTGGTAATTAATTTATAAAATTATGTAAGGTGGTATGCCAGTTTTATTTATTTTAGGTTGTCTCAGTAGACGTAGGTGAGCTGAGGTTTATTTGGTTTCATGGAGGTTTCAAACATTTCAGAGTTTTCTTTGTGGCTGGCGCACATTTTGCACACAAACATCACCTGCAGTAGTTGTCATATAGATTTCCTTATTCTTTAATATAATGTTGACTATTTATTTTATTTTTCCCTTACAACATAGACTTAAAGCTAAGATTTTTATACTTTATTGATATATTGTTTATGTGTTTAGCCTTGATTTTAATTCTGCTGTGTAAGCTCAATTTGAACGTTTGTCACTAACTAATCACTGATCCTTTTGACAGTGGTTTGACTGTTTTCACTGCAGTGTGGGGCTTTCTTACTAACCACTTGATTCTATGAGATTTTATATATTTTTATGTATTTATAATAAACAAAAATACAGCTGCATTTGTTGTTGTTTATTTTAGAGGTTAAAATAGAAGTATTTCAACAACTGAATGTGTTTCATGAAAAAATAATTTTATTTTTATACATGAAGACAAATTTATCCACAGACTGATGATGTAGTCGTAACAGTATATTTTTTTCCAGAAGGACGAGTCAGGACTCAAGCTCTCCTTCATAAAGTTTCCACACGTAATAAATCAGCATTACGACACAGAGAAGCATGAACAGGTTGGTGCAGACGCGTGTCAGTCGGCAGCGGTGCGACCTGAAGGTCAGAGGATGCTGCTTACGCGACGACACACACCTGAACAGGAGCGTGCGTCAGTGTTTGTCAGACAAAATGAGCAGTATTTTTTAGTCCTGTTAAAAAATATACATTTACTCACATGCCCATATAGTTCAGTCGATGGATATTTGCCACCTTTTTTTCCTTTCCTTTATTTGTCGAAGCTGCTTTGGCTTTGTGTCTTTGTCTCAAAGCGCTCAGAGGGGGACTGTGAAGAAGCCAAAAAGACCTACGATTAAAATATGTGCACAGGACAGGCAAAATGACAGCAACAATCATTTTACTGAAGTCTCTTGACTGCAAAACCAACCAAAGTTAAACATTAAACCCAGTGCTTTTATTTTTCTTAAATCTGTGCCATTCTAACCAAAACATTTACTGTAACAAACTTAAAAGGACACGCCTGTGCCAAAATTATACTTTCATAGTTTTCAGTGATACTGACCTACTGAGGGTAGTTAGACATCATATTTGAAGGGGGTTGTGTCTGATGTAACGAGATTACATTATAAAAAAGAAAATTGTTAAAGACTACAGATTGCAGTTGTCGCCATACTTTTTGTTTTGTGTCTTTAATGGCGTCACTTGTGATGCAGCGCTCTCTGGGTTGGGTGTGGGAGAGGGGTCTGGATGAGGATCTTCAGGTGGTTCTACTGGATCTAGCTGCCTAAAAACAAAACACGTTGATGCTAAAATAAGAAGAGTACCGCATACGGCACATTATGCACCCGGTGACAAACGATTATACAGCAATCTATAGCGATGGCCCAGACAAGCACCTTGTAAAACCCTTGACCTTGATCTTAGAGCTAGGCTGATGAAAAGCTTATGCAACGATACAAACGTGTATCAAGTTTTGTTAAATTTTCTTGACCGGATCAGAAGGTTTGGGCAAGAAGAGAAAGTTTACAGATGTGCAGACAGATGTTGACTTCATGATAATCCGCCTTTGACGGGCGTATAAATATAAAACCATACAGTGAAGATTCAACGCATAACTCTGTTGACCTGTCATCTGTTGAGTTGCTGTCTTCTTTAGACACAAAGGAGCAGCTGGAGTCCATACTCAGGGATGGAGACCGGCACTGGGAGGAAGGCTTCTTGGAAGAGGAGGAGGAGGCCCGCTTCTTTGACTCATGCTTTTTCTTCTCCTGCAAATAAAAAAAAACAGGATGCTGTTCATGGTGATGTGAAAATAAAGGAGTTCACCAAAGACATCTCTTCACCTGAGTCTGGCTGGAAATAATTGATGCACTGATTCTTCGACGTAAGGTGCTCTGAAAGACAAACAAACACCTGATTAGAAAGAACTTATGAAGAACATATATTTGAGTTTTGCAAAACTAAATTCCACGCACTTGATTAGAGCCTTTCTTCTTCTCACTTTCCTCTGGGTCTGCAGAAAGATATCCAGCTTCAGTTATATTTCACAAACAGCTGAAGAACAATGCAGGACAGACTGAAGCATGGAACGGACAAGGTACCGGGATGGATGTTTCTGCTGGAGATCATCTGCTGCTGCAGCAACATCTTTTTGGTTTCTTCCAGCTCCGCTTTATTCCTGTCGTGACGCTTCCTCAGACTCTCCACGTGAGCCACCATGAGCTCCACCGTCCGACTCACTCGGGCCTCCTGTTCATGTCAGAACAATTACAAGACGGTTTTAGTACAAGTGGTACAAAGAGATCCAAGTCATTTGTGTGGATAAAACCCAAAACGCCTTGTTGCACCTGATGAACAGCACCGAGCACCTCCGCTGTGTTGGAGATGCGCTCAACTGTCCCTCCAAGGATGTCCAGAGACAACTCCAGCTTTTGCAGGACGTTACTGCGCTGACTGTCCAAACACAGGCCCTTCAGGGTCTGCAAACACACACAAACACACTTCTTAAAGAGCTCCAAGGGGAAGTTTCTAGACTAATCTTAAAATTGGCAAACAGTTATTAATAATTACAAATCAAAACGTTAAAGCGTTTTATCAGAATGGAAAAAATAAACTGAGATAGTCTAGTTACATTAATGATCAGGAGCTTTGAGAAGGCACTTAAACCCAAGTTATGTTTTCTCCATCATTTCTCCAAGATTCTTGTAATGCTCCTTTACTTCATTTAGATAAATATGTGCACGGGCGTAGATTTTAGGAATAATATAAAACAGTGTTCAAAATGACCAGAAAGAAAGCTGCTGCTGTCATTCTGCAGCAACAGAAAGGCAAAAAGAATTCAAAAACCTCCAAAACCATAAAAACATATCCCCTGTTCTGATGAGACAGTGACAATTTCCAACAGTTCATAGGAGTCAAGCCCAGGGGCGCCCCCAAAGGGGAGACGAGGGACTCAATGTGCACCCCTTTAAAAATACTGGCCCCCACTGACAGACCGAATAGTCCTATCCTCCTGAGTCCAAAGCTTTTGTTTGGTGCATATTTTTATTGTCTTAGTTATCTGGAATTAGTTGGACCCAGCGACAGGAGAAAGATGGACAAAATAGCTCCGCCTTCTTTGGATGTTGATAATTAAAGCCACAAAATCCCCCTTTTATTTTTGCAGGTTGTATTTTTGGAACCAGAGTCTGTTCAGTCCTGCCTCCTCCCCCTGCACACATTAAAGCATGGAATAACTAATTGCTAATTACAGCTCAGCAAACTTCCAGAAGCTCTGTAAGAACTGTGTAAATCAACAAGAGTTAGTGCCTAAAAAAATTTAAAAAAATCATTTGAGGTGCATTTTTATTTGATTTGTTTGTTTGTTCAAGTGGAGGGAGGAACCTACAGGTCCTGTTTCAACTTCCTTGTTCCTAACTGGTGTCTAAATTTCCTTAATGGTTGATGGAATGACTTTGTGAACATAAAAGTCAAACATATCTCCTCCTTTGGTCAGGTATTATACGAGTGGGGTATCTGGTGACAGGCAGGGCGTACGTTGATGGACTGGACTTCTTCGAAGCCTGAACTACTTGATCTTCCCAGACCAATGTTGTGCAACCATTAATGGGTGGTACCGGCAATGTCACCTCAAGATTATCAGCGACCCTCATCTGGCCACCCCTTTGAAAAGCTTCTGCTTTCAAAACAAAATGGTAAGTATCATAAGTACCAGCTCATTAAAACAGAGCGGTCCGTCCTCGCGTGTCATACCTCCAGGGTCTCCCGGCCTCGGGTCAGCTCCAGCTGGATGTTTTCCTCAGCCAGGTTGCGGGCGTGCTCCTCTGCCTGCAGCCTCTGCTTCAGGGTGTACTGATCACAGCGAAAGGCCAGGGTGATCTGTGAGAAGGCCTTCTGGAAGCAAGAACACGTGTCTACACCCAGATGTTGACTCGGAGTTTATCATTCAAGTCATTTTTATTAAACAGTCCAACTAAAGATTCTTAATACTGCGTGTACTGGATGAAGTCAAATTTAACAGACTAGAAAAAGAAAATTATTAGTTAAGCAGTAATGAACACATGAAAAACTTACCTCCAAGTCATGTTCTGACAAATCCACACTGTCAACAAACAAGTTGTTTCAAATTTTCGATGTTCATACAAAATATCTTATATTTATATATATTTAATGCTGAGCATGATGTGCTGCACCTGTTGAGGCCCACACGCTCTATGATGGACAGCTCGCTCCAGTTTGTGACAGGCAGCTCCTCCTGAATGGTTTCTATTAAAACACGTGAATCCAGTTAGATTTTAGATGCTGATGTGGCTTTTTATGACAGTTTGTTCTGTTTTTACCTCCCTCGCTGTCTTCACTGTCCTGCATGGTGGGTAAGTTCAGCTGCTTGGTCGTGCGTCAGGATGGAAATCCCTCAGAAGCAACGTAGGGGCATTACATATAAACATGGGAACAGGTGAGGCAGCGGGTAGATTATTTGACTCACCTCTGTGCTCATCACAGCGTCATTCAGTGAGCGTATCCATCCAGAATAATCCATTTCATTCAAATTATTACATTTCTCAGGTTCTCTTTCTTCACAGTGAGATTTTCATTTAGGTTTAAATAAAATATTCCCACAAGTTTGGTTTTGGTTCACTCTTCCCTCGGCCTCTCTCCTGAGAATAGATAATCTCATTAAGAGATCCAGTCAAACCAGAGTGGAACCCAAAAGGCTCATGGGAAGTTGTGTTTTATCTACTAATGGAACCACATTGTTACCTGTCTGCCCTGCAAAATCCAGCAAACCAAACTACAGGGTTAGATTATTTTGAACTTCATCTTCTCATAAACAGGACAAAGCAGCAATGTTTGTCTTGTTACTGAAATATTTAATGAACCACTGGATAAAATTTAGTAAGTTATTAGACGAATCGCTCCAGCCGATCAACTTTTGGACCCCAATCCAAGATGGTCGCCACAGACAAGGGACCTTAGAGAACATGAAGCTACAAAATAAATCAATTTAATAACTGTGGTGCCAAAACTTGATGTGGTTGTAGCTGAGTCTGTCACAGTTTATGATCCAACTCTGCTTAATTCTTTTTAGCATCAACTGTTGGGAGTCAACCTAATTTGCAGATTATCTCATGAGCCACTTAAATTTTGACTAATGGGGTTTAATTCAAGATGGCCACCAGTTATAAACATTAGCAAACACTGAATGAGCTAGAACTCACGTTTTAGAGCTAAAATTTAATGTGGTCATCATTTAATACATAATCTGATCTCAACATCTGGCAACGTTGTGAAAAAGCATTTTACAGTATTTTCAAGGTTTAACAAAAACATCTAAAATGTAATTGTTCAACTTTGTCCAAAACTCAAACATGAAAGCTGACTTGTGATAAACATTACTTCAGGGAAGATTAAGCTCTTATTTATCCAAACATCCAATTCAGCGAGGAACATTTAGATCAAATTAAGATTTAATTTATTTTTTAAAAATTAAGTTAAAAGGCCAGAAAGCGGAAGAGGAATATTGATTTTTAAGGGGTCAAAGCAACCACTGAAACCAACAACTCCTGGAGTAAAAAAAATTCTGAGGTTTTAGTTTGAATTAATTTTTCATTCAACCCTTTTAATACTTTCATGTTTTGTTTTTTAAGATCGAACATCTAAAAAATTTCCTTCAGGAACATTTAAGGTTTACACTTTTAAACATACTAAATTTAATTGATTAAAAAAAAAAAAAAAAATCTACATCAGTTTTAGGAGGAAGTTAAAATAATTTTAATACGCTTAATATTTAGTTGCATTAGCAGAATCAAGAAAACAACCAGGACAGACACGATTTGAAAAGTCTGATTTTCTCATCCATCAGTCTGCCCATGGGGTACATCAGGCCTCAGCATACACAACGGTGTGCGTTATCCAGAATCTGTGACCAAACGAAGCTTCTTTTGAAGCCTTGGAACACTGATCCAAAAAAAAATAAAAAAAAAATAAAAAATTGAAGCAACGTGACAAACGATCCAGAGAAATCAATTTAGGAGCTTCTCTTCTTTTATTAACAAAAACACATTTAATAGAGGCGTTGGGGTTTGCCCATGGTGCTCTTGATGTAGAGGGCACGCACGTTCTGCCAGTTCTTCTTCAGAAGAGACACCAGGAAGTTGACAGACAAGTGGATGTTGTAAACAAGTTCATCCTCGGTCATCTTCACGTGTCCGACAGCCACGGCCAGACAGAGCACCTACAACAAAAACAGCACGAGTTCTTAACAAACAAAAAAAAAGTACACAACATAAGAAGAACATTTTAATGACCAAACTAACCTTTTTCATCTGGAACTTGATTGTGGATTTGACTTCATCCACCTTTGTGTTCATGTTCTCGTTGTGGGTGAGCAGGGAGGGGAACTTGCCAGCCTTGTTCAGTCCAGGGCCCAGGATACGGGGGATCTGCTTGATCAGAGACTCTGAGGCCAGGAAGGCATCGTACTTCTTGGCTGGAAGAACAAAAACCGTTAAGTTGGAGATGCCTCGTTTTCTCGTTAGCGCCGATCTCATTCGCCTCGCAGGTTGAATTTCTTACCGAGCTTCTTGACCAACTTCTTGTTCTTGTTGAGCTTCTTCAGAGCCTCGATGTCCATGTGAGGAATCTCAGCAGCTTTGGCCTCATCGCAATGTTGCTGGTCTCCCAGAACACACACGGAGAACTTGGGCCTGGGGAGAGTCTTCAGCCTGCATTAAAAAAAAAAAAAAAAAAAAAAAAAAGTTGGCCACTTTTTAAACTCGAGCATTTGTCTGCATAAACAAAAAAAAAGCACAAGGTTGTATTAATATGCATACCTTGACAGAAACAATTTTGAACATTGCACCGCTTTAAAACTAATGCTTAATATGTCCTGGTGTTCTGCTTAATATACAAAAAGATGCCACTTCCAGATGAACCCTCTGATTTTAATGTGTAAGAGAAGATTCTTACCCATACCACCACAGCGGTCGGCGTCCAGCGGACCTCTTTGTTAAAGTAAAATTGGTCGGCTTGTGGACATGAGCCCAGCAGCTCAGTCACACAAAGCCTCCCCTCATGTTTTAAGACCCAGGGTAGGGGTCCGCCTGCTTTGCCATCACCAGCCGAAGCCGAGTGGGTTCAGTCAGACTACCCAGAATACTTTTCCTTGTCCGTTTCCATTCTGCCAGGACTAAGGTTTTCGTCTTTCTTTCTAAATACATGGACAATTAAATTCTCGGCCAGGGCTGGAAACAAGCAAGGAAAAGGTTGGGTGAAACAGTGAAATGTCGAACCTGACGGTGCCGGAGAAACGCTTGTCCTTCTGGGGATCATAGTTTTTAAGGCTGATCTGCAGCTCCACAGTCTCCACAAACCTATTAACAAGCAACACCATTATTACAGATTTAACATCCAGAGAACTTAAGTCAGGTTCAACTCTTTGTTTGTACTCACTTCCTTGGCTTGGCCACAGAGCCCTGCAGGACCTCCCTCACGGCTTCATACAGCGTATCCCTGGAAACCTTGCTGTACAATAAAATAATAAATATAGTTAATACTACTAAAGTTAACCTACGACACAGAAACGTCCCTTAAAACAAGTCTTGATAGCTGCTATATGATTACGTAGTAAAGCTCAGTTTAACACGTTACACCATGTAAAATTCACTTTAATGTAATCTAGCATCTATATTATAACTATAAAGAAGACGACTGATAAATTAAATAGGTTTTAAAACTATGGATGGGAACGGATTACATTTAGAAAAGGTAGCGCCGGTTCCTCCGCGACAAGCTAATCTAAACCGGTCCCATGCTAAACAGCTAACTTCAACTATCTCCTCAAAAGCAAATAAATGACAAAACCCTTACAACAATGTCAGACTAAGTGTTCATAAGACAGCTGTACATGAGCGTGAACATGTCAAAAGTCGGTGTTTTAACAGAGTTATTCAGTAAATTGGGTCCAACCTCATTTTAGCTGTTCGTCCGCGCCGTCGTGCTACGCTGAAAAGGACGTACAGCCGGAAGTTACGCCAAATAAAGGCGTGCTACGTCATTCAATTTTTTTTAAATATCTTTATTTACACAAGGGTGTTTACAGTGGTTTTCGTCAGATGAAAATGAGTACTGGTATTTTAATCCCTTACTGTAGCAGTTGTGTTAAATTATCTGGACAGTGCAAGAATATTAATCTTATATATAACGTACAAAGTTTTAAATCATCTTAATTTCCTTTGCACTTTGCTTTTAAGGAGCTATTGTCATATTTAAAAATGGTCTTGAGATTTGTATTTTCTCAAGTTCTTTTAAAGTTTTTCTTAGGACTTTGGCTGATTTTAACTCATTTTCTCTGCATTATTTGTACCTGACTTGACTACACCAACACAATGTGTTTAAAAAGAATGGGGACAAGTTGACAAGAAAAAGTGAAAAAAGTATTCAGCTTTAAAAAAAAAATTGAGTTAATGACTGACGTCTGAAAGTAAGCTATTTGTAAAGTTAAAAAATGTAGCAAACACCTGTTTGAGAAACACATGATTCTTTTAGTTGATTTTTTTTAAATTAGTCAAACGTCGTAAAAATTAGAAACGAAGTATTGAGCAAGACCACTTTACAGGGAATTTTAGCTAAAGACATAATATCACACACATAAACAATGTGTATATATTATTTTAATGAGGAATGACTCTTTATGAATGTGTAGAAAGTTTAGTTTTATTATTGCCCTTTGTTTAAATAAACAAATACAAGGACTAGGCTTGTAAATTAATCTTTGGTAAGGTGCTTTAGCCTTGGTTAGTCAAATTAAACCGTGGCATTGTTTTAATATGCAACCTTGTTTTGTGTGCAGTCCTTGTAAAATACATTTAAAGTAAACAGGAGGTAAAACTTTTTAAATGACTTCAATATTTATCACATTATTCATGTAAAACTGGCTTCTGCAAATTTTCCATACTGATGCTCTAAAACAGTGAAGTAAAAAAAAAGACTACCATAGATTCTCCTCAGAATCATAATGGAGTACTGTAATAGTACATAAATAATACTGTAATAAAATGATCATACTTTAAAGATTTATCATGTTAGTTACCTCCAGTTATCTTCACAAATTTCACAGTACAAAAAAATCAAGTACAAAAATCTGAGGCTCAGCATTTCTGTTGAAAATCTTCTGCAGTTGCACAGACTATGCCATTTATTGCAAACCTATTCAAGTAAATAAAGAAGTCTATGGAATCTGAACCCCAATAAACAATATAAAAATATATATTTATATATATTACCATCTTTGTGTGGCACATCCAGAGCATCACATAATAAATATGACAGCAAATAACTTTCAAGTGAATGACTTTAAGCAGTGCACAGATTATACTAAAAACAGAAACATGCCCTGTTCGACAAGTTGGATGACTTTATTTTCAGTAAGATTATTGACACTCAGTAAATTAAAATATCATGTATGTAAGATCCTTTTTAAAGCAGCTTGAAGTGACTTCTTTAGGAACGTCTCGTTTACATCTAGGCAGCTTGTCAGGGAGTGTTTGTGCGCAGCAGTAATCTGGAGAAAAAAAATTGTTTATTCATAAATGGAATCATAAATTCTATTTTCATTACTTATCTACTGTGTTGGACGTCACTTTACCGACTTACATGGCTGCTGTATTTGGTGAGGACTGTCAGCATCATTTTGGCAAACTTCATAGATTTTGTGACGTGAGGACTCTGACTGACGAGCTGCTTCATGAACTGTGTGAAAACCTCTTCATTCAAGTCAGCCTAGCAGGGGAAACGGATAAAAGTGCTGTCAACTTGTTGAGTGATTGCTGTGGTTAAACATTTCACAATAATGAACTTACCTTTGAGTCTAGCAAGCTGTGGATAATGGAGAGCACAGCTTCACTCCAAGAAACTCTGAAAGTCATTCTGAGAAAGAAAGAAAACAGGTTTTGTGATTTTTTTTTGTTTGTTTCACGTTTGAAGCTTTTTTTTTTTTTTAGGTGCAAATAGAAGATAATGTACTAGTCTTACTGTAAAACTAGCAGTTTGTAGTGGGAATCCAGACAACTTTCTATGAGTCTGTTCAGTAGCTCTGCCTGCGGGAGCCCTGAAAACAAAACAAAGTCCACATTGGATCAACAAATGCTGGGGCCAAAGACTGAGCCAAAAGGTTCTTGACCTGACTTTGATTAACAGCAAAATATCAGTCCTGTTAATGTGTACTTGAACAATGACGCTAAACTCTAACCAGCTGGATCTCTGACCGACAGACGGATGCAACATAGGAGCTGCGCAGAGTTTATCGCTTACAAATTTATTTTGAAAGCTTGCGCAAGATTTATTTAAAAGCCCAGACTTGACGGTGTTCTGCAATATTTATGATTAGTTTAATTGGACACATTAAAAAAAAGTTAGTTGTTTATATTATGATGCAGCTCAGTCAGAAAGGTTTTGCTGCACATTGCCTCACCTATGGTCTTGTCTTCCAGCACTGGACAGATTACAGCATGACATATAGGTCTGGGATAGTGGCTACATAGAGATGTTGCTGCTGTCACCAGACATCTGGAAGCAGGCTCTGACAGGGACAGAACCTGCAAGTAAAAAAAATAGACTTTCAGTATCAAACACTTCAAAGAAGTTTGCATGCATCAAGTGATGTACCTTCTCCAGCAGGAGGCTCCTGCAGAGAGTTGCTGCTGTACTGTAGCTTAGGTCAGGAGACAGAGACAAAATACTGTTGCACAGTTTAGGCAAAGAGTGTTCGGGTAATTCAGGCAAATTCAGCATGCTGCATAATATCTCCACCTGAACAAGACAGGAAACATTGTGTAAAGGAAGGATACTCAATTTGGTTAATTAATATCTGGTTATATTTGTAAACAATAAGACAAAAAAGCAGGCAATACTTGGCTAGAGTCACATTCATTCAGCACTTTAAATGCATCTGTAGAGGTTTCATCCCACTGTAAAAAAATAAAAGATACAGTTGCATTAAATGTTACATTCAGCCTGTGCTGTGCACGCCAAAAGGTACACTTACCTCTTTTTGACTTTCCAGTAATTCTTTTATGTGAAGAAAAGAGGCCTGAACAAAGAAAATCAAGAAATCAAGTCTGATACAGTGATTTATCCATTTAAAACAGCATATTGTTTATTTTGCAATTTTTTTTTTTTTTTTTTTTTTTGCACGTTTACAGAGAAAGCTCCTTCTTTGTTTACCCTCAGGTTTTCAGGCAGGTTGCCCTGTGGACTGTTTGGTGCAGGACTTCCTGCGGGAGCAGCACCTTCAGATCCTTCCCATGCATCACGCTTCACATCTTTATCTTCCAACTCAACAAGCTTGTCATCCCAGATAGTCCACTTTGTCCGTTTACTCTGCTGCCTTGTTTCGTCATCATCAGCATCCTCTAAATGAACAAAGCTGACCCGCCTTTTCTTTTGTGTGCTCACCTCAGATACATCAGATATGATCTGAGATTCAGATTTGACTATTTGATCATTAAAGCACTGAGCCCACCCTCCTTTCTCACTACAACCGACCACACCATCTATCAGCCCTTTCAGTTTTTGGCTGCAATCTTTGGTGCACAGAGGCTCATCGTGATGGAGTGCCAGTTTTCTTTCCAGCTGTCTACTCAAAGCTGTCACCCAAGGGTCCACATAGGAGTCCTTACTGAGACATTTGAGCAGATGGAGAATAGCGGTCCCAGGAAGAACAGAGTGAACCAGATAGACGAAGGTCAGCAGGTTCTGTTTGAACAGTGTTGAAAACAAGCACACCATTGGTTTACTAGAAGAGATAAAGAAAATCAAAATAAATGGGTATTTATTAGTGTAGGTTTAAAATAAAAAATAATTTTACTGTCTGTAAATGTTCATTACTTTAATATTAAAATTTAAGCATGTTGCAGGTTTAAGCTTTTTATTCAGTATTTTTTTTTTTACTTTTGTGCAAGTTGCTCTTAATTTATATAGGCTAAAAATAATGGCAGTGATGAGTAAATACTGCAGTCAAACTCTGCGTTATTTTTAAAAGTTTGAGATTAAAACAATTAAAATTAATTACTGACAGCAAAACATCTAAGAAACAGCTTATACAAGACACAGTTTATTACTAAACGGCTCTATTAGGAACTAAATGCAAACTATAACCACTAATAACGATGAACAGTATTCACACGTGACTAGAAACCGAGCAGTCGAGCCAAGGTGAGCATGAGCCGTCTCCATAGCAACAGCCAGGCGTCAATCAATGCGCCATTAAAGACATAAAAACAGACAGTAAACTCAAAACCGCTACAAAAAACAGAACTGTTAGTAGCCAGAGTTGTGTACTTACATGACGAGTGGTTCATTTTCTGCCTCTGGACGAGTTACTTCGTCCTGACACAGAGTTTGTAAGAGATTAACCAGCGACAGCTCGGGGTTCGCCCGCTGCTGCTTGTGGAAGGCTGTAAGCGCTTTCTGGGTCCCGGAGATTCCGGACATCAGAGCCCGAACCAGCAGCCTCGACTGCCCGTCAAACCGACTCAAAAACATGCCAGAATAAACTAAAGGCTAGCACATAAGATGTTGCAGTTCCTTTCACCTCTAAGCTCCGAACGCGCCAGTTTTTACATTCTTGCACAAAGTCCTGTGAGCTGCGTGCTGCCCCCTGCCGACCAGGAGGACCCGTCAACAGTTTTTGTGGGAACCCTCTCAGCGAGGAGGTCTTTAAATATGCTGGTGAAGATTCTCAGTCATCCAGGACATGATGAATTCAAAAAGCGTTCAATACAAAAACAACTGGACTTTATTTGTAACAGATGACGTTTCGCTCCTCATCCGAGGAGCTTTCTCAATTCAAAGAGCAGAGAGTGAGAGATTCAGGTTATAAGGCTGAGTGAGATAAGACACACATGTAGATTGGCAATTCACACCTAAACAACATTAACAGTAAGAGTCTTTTGTTCCTCTAATTCACAGACGAGGCCCCTCTGTTCCCATCAGGTGTGAAAACTGGCTGGGGATCTGTTTTAAAGTTGCATTATAGGTTTTTGAAAGTGGAAATCTGAGGCCTCCTCCTCTGTTAAGAGACGGCTTTTCCCTTTTTACATAAATTGCTTCCTTCACCCCCCTCTCAAACCATCTGTGTTCTCGGTCCAAAATGTGCACATTTTGGTCCTCAAAAGAGTGTCCCTTATCTGTGAGATGGAGGTGAACAGCTGAGTCTTGTCCAGAGGAGCTGGCTCTCCTGTGTTGAGCCATGCGTCTGTGAAGAGGCTGTTTAGTTTCTCCAATGTAGAGGTCTGGACAGTCCTCGCTGCACTGGACCGCATACACTACACCACTCTGTTTGTGTATGGGTGTTTTGTCCTTAGGGTGGACCAGCCTCTGTCTGAGAGTCCTGCTGGGTTTGAAATGTACTGGGATCTTGTGTTTGTTGAAGATCCTTCTGAATTTCTCTTGATACTCCAGCAACATAAGGGATGACAATGTTTTTACGTCTGCTGTTCTCCTTTTTCTGTTTGTTGGTGTGTTTTGTAGATTTCCTCACTGACTTGACAAAAGCCCAGTTAGGATATCCACGTTTGAAGAGCTTCTTGAATGTGTTTCCGTTCCTTTTCCTTACCTTCTGTCTTCGTGGGGACGCATTCGGCCCGATGTTGTAAAGTTCTGATGACAGAGTTTGTGTTCCAGTGGATGGTGGGAGTCAAACAGAAGATACTGGTCTGTGTGGGTTGGTTTTCTGTAAACTTCAATGTTGAGGCTGTCCTCTCTCTCCATCTGAACCAAACAGTCCAAAAAAGGCAGTTTGTTGTCGTTTGCATCCTCTCGGGTGAACTTGATGTTATCGACCGAGTTAATGTGTCTGGTGAACGCTTCTATTTCCTTAGCCTGGTCTTTAAATCGAATCAGGGCCGGGGGATCTTTCTGGGTGGAGTTTGCATGTTCTCTCCATGCATGTGTGGATTTTCTCTGGGTACTCCCGCTTCCTCCCACAGACCTAAAACTTGCATGTTAGACTGATTGATAACTAAATTGTCCCTAAGTGTGAGAGTGAATGGTTGTTTGTGGCCCTGTGATGGACTGTAGACCTGCCCAGGGTGTCCATCTCCCCCATGGCAATAGCTGGATATGGGCACCACAGCACCAGTGACCCAAAAGTAGAAGTGGGTAAAGATAATGGATGGAATTTGTATTATTTCAAAGTTCATGCTCAATCATCCAGGTACAAAATGGTCAATCAGGTCATCTGGACAATTTCTTCCCACCATCACAGACATTTACACCTCTAGATGCAGGAAGAGGGCCATCTGCATCGTGAAGGACCCCGCTCACCCAGCACACACTTTTTGCCCTACTCCCCTCAGGAAGTAGGTTAAGGAGCATTAAATGTAAAACCACTAGACTGAGGAACAGCTTCTATCCTGAGGCTGTTAGACTCATGAATCTCTAACCAGAATAATCACTGTAAAAAAAAAAATCACATGTTGCCATGTTCATCTACTCACAGACTCACATTCAGCATATTGATTTTATGCTACTAGTGTTTAGCTTATTTTTAGTTGTTTTTCTTAGATCTTGTAACATTTTCTTTTACATTTTGTTGGATGTAACTGGGAGCCTGTGTACATAATTTCGTTCCACACGAGGTGCGAACAACAAAGAGACGCATTTTTTTTGTGGAAAGATGTTTCATCCTCCATCTAGAGGGCTTCATCGGTCTGAGGAGTCCCAAGTAAACGGTTTTCTCCACTAAGCAGCGCACTCCTTTAATGGAATAACCAGTTTGTTGATGATAAGATGGTTTCTCTGGCTGGGCTGCCTGCCTGTGAGAAGTTGACAAAGTGGTTCAAGACAACAAGGTTCCTGCTCGATCACATCTTCCACAAAAAAAGAAACGGTCCAGATGACCTGATTGACCATTATTGGAATTTGTATTACTACTTCAAAAACAGATGAAAAGAAGCCCTTTGGCTAATTAAAAACAAGATGATCGAGTAAACTCAAGGTAAACTTTAGTTGTATTTAAAAACAGAAAAATGTTACCAGTATACCGGTAAATAATTTTTAAGACACTCCTTTTAAGCATGTGCATAAATGATTCACCATCAATCATGATTAGCGTCTAAACTACAAGTTTCACAAAGATTAAATAATTTCCCATCCTCAATGATCAGAAGGGAATCCAAGACAAGGGTGTGAATAATCGAGTGCCATTTTGGACCCTCATCTTAAAAAACTTGGGCCACATAATGTTCAGAACCATCAAAACCAGTCTGTGTGGAATGCCTAGTTTTATGACATCAAAAAAGCTAAACCAAGGACATAAAATATAAAAACTTTAAAAGGATAACCAATTCAATTCAGTTATTTATATAGCGCCATGTCACACCAGAAGTCGTCTCGGGACACTGAACAGAACCAGCACACTGTACAGGCATGGTTTGCCAAGCAAGGACTTTAAAATTCTCTCACACACATAAAATAAAGTACAAGACACATTCAGTGAAACAAACATTTATTTTCAGTGTACAACTTTTTAATTTTTTTAAAAAATGGAATAAAATTTAACATTTCACATTCTTGCCGAAAACTAGGCCAGGTCAATCATTTGAGGGAGATTTACCTGCACTACAGATGAGCAAGAAAGGGCGCAGTACACTTTCGTTGGCGTTTTAGGCAATTAAAACCACCATCCACAAAAACACTTTAAAATTTTTCAAAATTGTCCCAGGTTACAAGAACACAAGCTCAAATTAATCACTCAAATGTGTAGACTGCACTAAGAGGAGAAAACAAGAAGCCAAGCCGTCGGGAGGGAATGTGAACCCCAATGAAAGACGAAAGTGAATGTTGAAAAGATCAGTGGAAGGAATGAATGACAGATGTTTAATCTGGGAAAGTCCGACCACAAGCTGTGGAAAGTCAGAATACACACATTTCTTCAAATTCAAGCACAAAACTTCAGATTATGTTTTCTCTCAGTGCAAGAATGGTTCACAATGTGATCAATGCAAAAACCTACATCTATTTGGAACTCTGGACCATAGGCTGATAGATGCTTCTGCTCGACAAGACTGCTCACAAATGATGTAATATACATATATAGTCATTCCAAAAGGACACGTCAAAAACACAGCCAGATCACCCAAAGCCAGTTATTTTACTTACAGCTTCAATCAGTGCTTCAGTCACTGAAAATAATACAATGGCTCAGAACTCACATTCTGTTTAGTTAAAAGTGAAAGTCCTCGTCGTCTGAATCATCACTACCAAGAAGGGTCATAGCTAGGAGAAATCCGAGTAGATCAACACCGTTTTCATATTCGTCATCGAAATAATCATCGTCGTCGTCCGAGAAATACTGTGATTAGGAGAAAAATAAAAAAAATACACCGATATGTTGAGTACTTCTGAGGTAAGAACTTTCATCCGTTTTAAAAATGACAACTCTTACCGAAAACTCAACTCGATTTGGATTTTTGACATGACGATAGAGACAGTCCGTTTTGAAGGGACAGTATCCGAATCGGTCATAGCTGCTGCATCTTTTCTCACTGGAAATAACAGTGAGGAACCAGTCAGAAGCTTAAATATACATGAAGATCTTTTCTTTTGAAACTTCACTCCATCTTGAGAACAAAAGAAAAGTACATTGTAATCGCATATTGTGATCTGTGCTTCACTACTCTTCAAAATAGGCTGACAGCTCTGTTTGTTTGTATAAACTTAAAAAAGAAGAAGAAAGAAAAAGAGATTTACTGGTCAAAGTATCCAATTTTGATTTTCAAATTTAAAATTTAAATGTCAATTAAAATCAATGGACCAAAAACTTCAAATATTGTTGAGTGTTGAATGAAACCCTAAAGGGGAATAAATAAGGTGGGCTTAAAAAAACAAAACAAAAAAAAACCTGTTAGGTCATCCAGTTACTTAATTGACTGGTTTCATTCAATCTTTATTTATACAGGTTAGTTCCATGGAGCTTGGAGGACTTAATTGACCGGTGAAATCTAACAATGCAAAATAAGGGGTCATTTCAAAACTGCCTCTTGGTAGGATCAATAGCTTCAACAGCACTGACCAAAACAAACAGATCATTTACACTGCTGTCAGTCACTGACCTGAATTTCTTCCTGAATGCAACAACTGCACTCTCCTTTGCTGGTCCTTCAACCCACACTTTGCTTGGCATGTAAAACGCAGACTTCACTCTGCACTGGGGGCATGCCCTAAAAGTTAAACCGGAGAACAGGGGTGAAAGGTTAATTTTATATGATTTGTTGACTTGACCTTTGTTTATAGCAGAAACCCACCTTACAACATCAGAGCCAATGTGTTTAGTCTTCCGCCAGGTTGAGATGCACTTTAAACAGAAGGGATGGTTGCAGTTTGGCAAAAGCCCAAATATATGCTCCTTCGCGTTTTCCTTTTCATAAACTGTTTCCATGCAGATTCCACAGATCACATCTTTACTCTGCAGGAAGGCCTCAGTTTTCTCTTCACTTTTGTTACTGGAAGCTGCTGCAGCAGCAGCTCCACCCTCCTGTGGCTCAGATTCAGTGGAACCCTTGGCATAAAAAAATAAATAAATAAACCATGGAGAATTCTAGGTTCTTCAGCCTAGTTCAGTTCATTGACCTATGACCTGTAGAGCAACCATATTTAAGACTTAAAATTAGAACCAAACCTCCTCTATCCTCGGACAGGCACTTGCTCGAGCAATTCCTGAACGCTGGCCAGACTCCGGGTTGGTTCTTTCCCCTGGGAGATATACGGTAACAAGATTGTAAGTTGTGTCAAGTCTCGACTGCAAGGGAAAAAACAAAAACCAATACACCAGTACCTGGTGACTGCTCCTTTGCATTATCATGTGGCAGGCGTCGAGCGTTGCACTGAAAACGTGAGGCGTTAACAGTCGGCTCTGATCCACTGCATTCCTGCCTGGAAGTGACAGTGTGCAGGAAAGCTGGTTCTGACCCTCTTCTGTCAGAGGGCGGGTGGACCATATGGGAAGAGACGGCAGGCACTGAACCCCTTCTACCTGAAGCAGCTGCTCCAGCATTAGGTTGAATATGGAGATACCTGGTTGTTGAAGAAAAAAAAAAAAAATTTAAATATGCAAAAACCTTACAATAAATACAATTAAAATATTTACTCTCTTTCCTCCCTTCTCTTCTTACCTGCAGCTCTCGCCATACCAACATTCACCTTTCTGAAAGTATCTGCATATTTGGGGTTGTATTATGGTCATCTCGTGTCTGTAAAAACATCTGGAACCAAATCTGCATGAGCCATTTAGGAAATGCCTGTAAAAAAAAACAAAAAAAAAAAACAAAAAAAAAACTGTATCCAAATTCTTGTCAGTTTTTAACATTCATGAATGTTTACATTTTTAAAGTAGAATAAGTCCATAGGCGTGATGAAAGTGTGACCATTTCTAAAAAGGTAACACTCCTTTACTTTACATGGGTCAGGTTTTATGTAGGGGAAAATTTGTCAAGGTTTCAACTTTGTAAATACAAGAAAAATAATAATCAAATAAATGAAAAAAATATATTAAAAAATTCTCAAAAAAAGATGGTTTGAGAGGGGGTGAAGGTAGCCATTTATGTAAAATGAGAGAAACAATCTTTAATAGAGGTCTCAGATTTTAACTTTCAAAAACTTATAATGCAGCTCTGATACCCAGCCATTTTCACACCTATTGGGAATTTTATTTCATTTCAGAAAGCAGTCTGCTCCTCAAATAGTGTTAAATTATTATTTTTATATACATTTGAATTCAACCCTTATTTATACAGGTTAATCCCACTGAGCCTCTGGGACTCTTCTACAAGAGAGACCTGAAAATGTTCCTGCTCAGTACCCTGAGATGACTTCTGTTGCGACTTGGCGCTATATAAATGAATTTTCATCCACGTCACCAGAGTGGCTCCTCTGTATCTCAGACTAACAAAGATGAACTCCTATTGTGAGGAGGGATCGGACAATCTGTATTTAGCTTAGCTCAGCTTTAGAGCTTGTACCCCACAGAAAGTTCCTTGGATGAGAAGTGAAACGGCTTTGTTTACAAGTCCAGTTGTTTTTGTCTTGAACTTTTTTTTAATTCATTCAACCTTTATTTAAGCAGGTAAGTTAGTCTCATCGAGCCACGAGGACTCATTTACAAGAGAGACCTGGATTTTAACAAAGTGATGACAACAGTGAGACATTCACAAATGATTCATATAAATGTTTTTTTTATTATTATTTACAATTGAAAACAAAATGATAATTAAAAAGGAGAAAGAAACATGGCAACAACAACAAAAAAAAAAAAACGGTAGAAAAATCTAACAAGGTTATTATGTCAAAGCCTTTGGACAGATTCTTTGTTGAAATGTTTCATTTTTTTACACAAGACTTCACATGATCTAGATATTCACATGTAAAAGGAGGACCATCATCCTATATGGTTGTTTAAAATGACAAAAAAAGAAGCAAGTACTGGTCTGTGTGGTGAACCAGACCGATGGTCGATGTACATCTCTTTTAAACCACATATTGAAACCTTGAACTGGAAATAAAACTGGGTTTCTTTTTCAGAAACAGATCTTGCTTAACACTGAATGCCAGAAATCGCCTTGTAGCCACCATCTTCCCACCGACCAGTGACTATGGTGACATTTACATGAATGTCCCTGCCAGCTCCTTGCAGATGTTGAATGCCGTAACTGGTTGTAACTTCCGTACCCATCACGGCATTCGCTACTCATTGGTCAGTCGGTCGTCATCATCTACACGTAGGCTCTCACTGGTTCAGTTTCATCTATAAACCCCTCCTTGGTCGAGAAGGGGGTCTCTGCAGACCAAAAGTGGGCGTTTCTGGCGAATAGGCGTTTACGGGCGGCGAACACTGATTGGCTAACAGTATTTAATAGGCGTTTGTCGGCGGCGAACACTGATTGGCTGTGGGTAACCCTCAAAGTCACTAGGATTTTTGATGAGGTAACGTTTCTTTGCGATGTTTGACAAATAAATATGATTTATTGTACTTATAAAGCATGTTATGTTTTCACTTATGCATTTTATTGAAGTACGTTTATTGTAGGTCACGACAGTTTCGACCGTTCTCTCGTTGTTGTTGTAACGCACTGAGGTAAAGTGAACCTCCACAGCAGCTCTCACTGTGCACGTTTACAACAACTGGGTGTTGCTTTTCAAAATAAAAGCTGAAAATAAAAGTTCTTAATACTTGAAAAATAAATATTTAAAAGCTGAGTATAACTGAAAAATATGAAAAACAAATAAATAAAAGTTATTAGCTGAAAAATAAATAAATAAAAGCTGTTAATTATATCTATGTCTTTCTGCCATGTCAGGGACCACTCTCACTTCAGACTGACTCTAGAAGACCCCAAGATGTTGCTCAACAATGTTGACCAACATCTGATGTTGACTTTCAAAATAAATCACCTCCAAAGTTTAACATAGTTCATAGTAATAGTCAAAAGTTGCTGATCTTGTTGCAACATGAGTTAACACGAACATGAGTGTAAATTGTCAATGATTCAATAATGAGTAATAACTTATTCAATAAAAAGTCTGTAATTTGTCAATAATAGTCAATAATTCATTCAAGAATAGATTATGTGTGTTTGGTATGGCTCAGTGGCTAAAATGGGTTGGATGTTAGCGAAATTACTTAATTTTCAATTACCTGAATGTACAAATTCCTTCATTTATAGTTAAACTTTAGGAAATCAACTTTTTTTTCCTTGTGAAAAAAATATCAAAATTAACTTTAAAATCCAATCCAGGATTAAGTAACAACTAGCAACACCCTAACTGTACTATGTTCTGTGTTTCCAACAGATGCTACAATGACTTTTAAAAATGGATGTCCCAATAAACACAATAAAAAAAATTCAATGATGCATCAAATGTTGTCTGAGTATGTTTTAAGGTAATAACAAATGTGAAATCTGGAAAACAAAGAGAATTCCTGAATCTGTCTTGTGTGCTTTGATGTGTACATAAGTTTATTGGAGGTCCTGAAACAACTTTTCTGAGAACACAAAGATTTTTATTTTACCTTTGGCCAAGATGTCAGTTTGAAATCAGGCTGCATACTGCAAAACCAAGAGCTTTTTTAAGACGGTCTTCATTTGTATTGTTTTGTCAACTAAGCTAAATGTAATTTCTAAAATATGGATAAATCTGATCTCATCATGCAGCATAAGCAACTGGGTATAGGTGTGAGGGCCAAAAGTCTGGGTATGTACTGACTCCTAAATGTGCTTGTTTTCTACTGAAACATGGAGTAGGGTTGACCTTTAAAATGTGAGACAGCTGAGGAAGTTAACCAGTAAACAGAAATACCTGCTCCAGTTGCAGAAATCTGACAGAAACTGAGAATCACTCATCTGTAGTGACTGCAGGTTGAACAAGACAATGTGAAGTTAAAGGAAACATCCTTTGTCCCAAGGCCAGTTTAAGTATCATTAATATTTTTCTTTCTTTATGAATCGATTGTAACTTTGTTCACATTTTTCAACAACCAAAATGGAATTTGTTTTTTAATGTTATGGCTAGGTATTAAAAAAAACCCCTAACATTTAGCTCTCCCCACTACCCAGTTATGTTGCTCTTATTTTGAAATGTAACCGGAAGTTCTGTGTTAAGAGAGTCGAAAAAAGAAGTTATGGAGACGCCGCGGCAGTATACTGGAGCGATGTCGAACCGAGACGCCGCTAATGTCGAACCGGTTAACACCATAGACATAATATGCCTGTGGTTAACACAGTCTGCCAATAACGCCTTGTTTTTAGACATCATGTGTCTGTGGTTACAGCATTTTATCGTTCAGCCTTTTTTTTTCTATCGTTCAGCCTTTTTTTTTCTATCGTCCAATCAGATGTGGCCGTCCAGACACGCCCATTTTTCTATCGTCCAATCAGATGTGGCCGTCCAGACACGCCCATTTTTCTATCGTCCAATCAGATCCGGCCGGCCAGAAACGCCCATTTTCCTATCGTCCAATCAGATATGACCGCCCAGATACACCCACTTTCCTATAGTCCAATCAGATATGAGCGCCCAGATACGCCTTCCGAATTTGCCTGCAGAGACCCCTTCTTGCCTTGGTCTGCTACCTTCTTATATCTCCTCCCATATGTCACACTGTCAGTGCAGTTACAGCGTGCGCTCTCAGGCCATCATTACCCAAGCATTTTTCTACTCGGACCTGAAACACCTTGCAACAGGAAATGAAGTTGTCCACCATGATCTCTTTAAAAGGAGTTTCAAACAGTTGATAATGGCAATAGAAAAATCAAAGCAAATATGTTCTTGTTTTTAGTATTTCACCGTTTTACGGCACCCTGATTTATTGTTTTATACACTACTCTTAACAGCATTTTTAACGTCATTGTTAACTGTTATTTTAGTCTGTACTTTATATGTTCTGTCTGGAACAAGTCCCTCTTGTAAATGGTCCTCGTGGCTTAACGAGGCTTGCCTAAGTAAAGGTTGAATAAAAAAAAATTAAAAAAAAAGTGGAGAAACGTTTCAACGAAGAATCCGTCCAGATGACCTGACTTAACCTTGTTAGCCCTTTTACTAATTTGAATCGTCACTTTTTAAGTTTTGATTCGCCATGTTAGCCTTCTTACAAACAGCCGATTTAAAGTTGTTTTGGTTTTCTTGTGAAGGGTAGGCCTGGTTGTTTAGCAAAATGGTGCTAAAATGCTATTCAGGCGGCGGTTGGTCGGTCGACCGTTTAGTAAAATTCTAAAATGTGCTAAAAATCTAGTTAGCAGCATCGTATTCAGTTTACCTTAACCTAATGACAAGGTTTTACTTGCTACCAGCCCTCGTTGTCCTTTTATTCAACCTTAGTTTATCACGTGGTTCCCAGCGTGCTCAACGAACACCAGCTCAAAATGTTATCATTTACTTCAGCCTTTTCATCGTCGTAATGCTCGAATTCAAAAGTAGCACGTAGTCGCTTAACTGTGCGTTACTTATCAACATGTTGCCCGCTGTTTGCTAGTTTTCTTACCTACAAATAGTCCCACTGCGAGCCGAGTCCATCCTCTCTGTTTTGAACGAGCCGCCGCGGAAAATCTCAGTGCTAACTAAATAGCCAACAGCTGTAGCCATCAAGTAATTACCATGGCGACTGACCAATAGAAATAGAGATAGGACGTTCCTGCGTCGGGAACGCGAGGCTATTGGTCGTTGGGTGCGTCAGTCAGACCGCAACGTGATGACGACACATACGCCTGACCAACCGCAAACCGATACGAATTTCAAAATGAGGAAAAACAAAAACAAAAAAAATCGACACGCACGTGACAAAATGAGAAAAAAATAAAAACACCGTCATTAATTCTAGTTTATAAATCACTAAACCAGAACTGACGATGGGTTACATGTTACAATAAACAATACTTCAAAGTTCTTATACGTTTTTGCCGACAAGTATCTGAAGAAGCAATCGCTCGCTCTTACGTAGAGGTAGCTTTATTACACTTTCTGGTGTAATTTCATGCTTTATATAGTCACACAAATTGCTAGCTTGGCACACTGTCAGCCAATTGATGCAATGTGCAAATTTATCAGGGATTAAGGCAAAATAGGGCTAAGGATTTGATAAATGAGAGATAAAAGTAGTAGAGGATGGGGATAAAAACAAAATAAACCACCACAATTCATGTGGGTTTGAATAACAGTAAGTGGCTGTAACACAAATCACACACAAAAGTAATGGTATTCTTGGATTGTGTATATCTTAAACACTTCATACCAGATGTTGCATAAAAATTCTCTATCAATATAATGGCTCTTTATGCTGGTTAACTGCAGGATCTGCTGCACCATTGAAATAAAAAAATAATCCTGTAGGGAAAGGTTTGTTGGTTTTCTTCATGACATGTTTGGTAGCACCTAAACTAAACAGGCAAACATGTAAAAAACCACAAACTTAACCCATGAAATGAGACAAATCATGATTTAACCTTACAATATAAATCAACAATAACAAATAACTGGTAACATAATCACAAAGAAATGTACTTACAATAACCAAAGAATGAAGAATGAGAAGTTACTGTATTCTGAAAAAATAAAAATACAATAATAAAGAAAAATAACAAGCACGCTGTCCCTTGTACTTCGTGAGTCTTGTTTATAGTGTCAGCTTCAGGAGACAAATCTTGTATTGTACAGTTCAACAGTTATCACTTGGGTGGATGGCTTTAAGACAAAACCTAAATAACTTGGATCTCACATTTATTGACAAACAGAAATACTATTGCACAGACACTTGTGTTGGGAGAGCTCTACACTGCTGGAGCCAGCCCAGTTTGTGTTCTTCAAACTAAATGGCAGAGTGGAGGTCACTGATGACGAAGATGATAATTAAAATGTTGTAAACAAATACCAATTTGTGCATCTTCAGCTTGAAAAAAAAAAAGCCTGAGAAGAAAACAATCACTCATCAATCTGGCAGAAAAAAAAAATAATAATCTGGCTTTGCCACAGGTGTAAGATTATGAAACGCTTTCCCTTTGCAGCAAAACACACAGCTGCAGCGTGTGAGGAGAAGCTCTCTCTGAACGCTGCTCTGGGGTCAGCGCTGCTATGAGGATGAAACAAGAGCAGCCTCTGTAAGAAAACAGATCACTCTTCCTGTTAGGTGACCGTTGTGGGAAACTAAGGCTTGCAGCAAATGATTCCAGATGCTCACACACACACACATACGCACACCACTGTGCTGAGGGTAATGCTGATACTGTGAAGACTTTACTGATTTGATAGCCCTAGGAAATGATTTCATTTCATCTTTGTGTTTAAAATCCACTCCATACGAGGAAAACAGTGCTTGAATTGAACGCAGCGTGTTGTAATAACTCTAGATTTTGTCTGTAACAGTATTGCTAAAAACAAACAAAAAAAAAAAAAACAGTAAAATAAAACAAGTCTTTGCTGAAGATTTCTAATACATGTCTTTGTAGATCTCCTGTAGTAGAGGGTGGAGCGAGGTCTCCGACTCAGTCTTTTTGATCTTTTGGACAAGTTGAGCATTCTCAGTGACCAGCTGACGCAGATCAGCCATTTTCTGAAGCAGCTTGGGGAAGAGGTAGACAGAGTCAGAGTGGTTCGCTTGGAGGTGGAGGTCCAGGGCCTGGAGGATGTTGTCCTGACTTTGCTCCACCTGCTTCACGTTCATAAGTCCGGGGCGATCTAGAGAAACGAGAAGACATCTTGGAATAACTCACCATTAACACTAATCTACCTGGCAGAGATAATCCAACAGCAGGAAAACTTTTGAAGTGATATTCCTTTATTACTGTGGTTATTTGAAGAACTTATGAGCTGCTGGATAATTGTTAGCGGTTCCTGTTTAGGGAACAAATCACAGTTAAGACTAGTTTAGAGTATTTGTGAGACACGGCTTTGCAATCCAATCTTGCACATCAATTGTGTTGCAAGTGACCGTGAACTATGCTGAAATACAGTCTTCACTGTAAATAACTGTTAGATGCAAAAAGTGACATGATGTTAAAAAAAAAAGGCAAAAAAGCATTCGAGAAAATGCAAAAATTATAATTTTAAATGTTTTAGATGATGAAACATTTGTTCATGTTTTGGTCCCTTCTGAGCTTCAGTGGTTTTCTCAACGATTCTATAAATCTCTGACAGCTGTCTACTGCAGATAAGACGCTGTCATCTCACAAGTGATTCACACAATCACACTTAAAAATAAAGATATATTTTAAAATAGCTTTCATTTTTCATTTACAAATGTGAAAACAAAATATAAAAATGCTTGACTTTTATTTTTTTTAATCAACATAATCTTTTCTAGTGTCTATTGTGGACTTGTTTCAAATAATAACACAGATACTTGCTGAACAAACACAGGATAATTCTCTCAAGCACATGTTAACAGTAGCCACACAAAAAAACTTTCTGCTCTGCAGAATTGTCTCATTTTTGCCATCTAAAAATTATTTTTTAGTGTCATTTATTACACACATTTTCACCAACCAAAACACTGAAATTACATCATTTGCTACAAGTTTGGACGCGACCCTAGAGCAGATGATCACACGATGACAGCCTCGGAGAGGCAGTGTGTGGAAGTTGAGTGGGCTCTAAACTGAGGATGACAAAGCAGCTAACCTCAATAAGGCTCTTTGTTGACTCTGGGACAATCGTCTCTCTTACGTTTTAGCAACATATGCAACAGCCCAGTTGATATTTGGCACCGAAGTGAAACGGCAGAGGCACCAATGAAAAGTGAGGCAAGGTTAAGGGCTAAATCACGATTAAGTCTTGTAAAAATCCCAACGCTAACATCACCATCACTGAAAATGTGCTCTCATCGTCAGTTTATACTTGGATATAGATAATGGTAACATAATTTGTTGAGTGTGAAAAGAAGATCTATTGTGATTTTCAGCTTAAATGAGACAAATAAGATTACTACCTAAGCTAGTTAAGACCTCAGTAAGAAAGATTTAAAACTTACATGGGTGGTAATTAAGTCTTTAATAGTGTGCACAGAAAGTAAACTCTGCATAGTTCACCCATAAAGCCCCAAGTCTCACCTCCACAGAGAATAATGGCAGCAACAAACAAGGCCAGGTCACTGTCGTCCAACTCCAGAGCGTTGAACTTCACAGCAAACTCAAACTTGGGCTCCATGATCTCACTGAATGGCTTCCTTAAGCTGCGAAGGAACTCCCTGGTTACAAAGCCTTTGCCATTGGCTACCAAAAGTCCATCTTTGTTCATGAGAGACGGCAGCATGGCAAAAATAGCCTCGTGGACTCCGTACTTCAGCAACGTTACCTGCAGAGAGCACACAGACAGGTGTTTGTTTGTGCCTTGGAACAGCCAGCTGTGGTAGAACACAGTTAGGAGACAGTGACTCACCTGGTCATTAAGGTAGAGGTCCACAAACCCCGGAATGCACTTGGCAAACTCTGTGAGCTCTCGCACAGTCTCCACTGTAGTGCACTGACAGCGGTAGAACACATGAACTCCTATCTCCTTGGTCAGGGGTGCACCTGGGACTAACTGGCTCCATACTAGCCCACTTTCTGCTTTCCAGAGCGTGTCCACGTCGTAGATCACGAATGGCTGACACAAGGACAAAAATAACTTGAAAAACCAGCTGTGACTGAAAAGACATAACTAGGGTGTGGCTGCAAGGACATTTTACCATAAAACATAAAAGGGTGTCTGTACTAAATATAAGAAAAATGTATTTACACTGAAAAACTCACCTACCCGGTTATTATTGTGAAATTTGGCCAACCTGGACAAGAATACCAACTGATCTGACATCTTTGAGTATTTTGTTTGATAGCTATAGCTATTCAGTCCAGCCCTATTTATAAACCACTTTTAAGTGATAGTTGTTATTTGAATGCCAAAAGATTCAGAATTTTTTAATTTAGAAATAAGTGCATCAATTCTCATGTATAGAGCATTCCAGCTTATGATCAAGAACAAATATTTTAGTATAAAGTTAAAGGTCTCAATGTGCCATTAAAGAGTGTAACAGAACCTAATATATGCAACTCATGAGTAAGAAAACGTTTCATTTTTAAAGTAAAATCACGAAATAAGTCAAAATAACATGATTATAATATTAGCATATTTAACATTTGGTTCATTATTATTATTCATTGATAATACCGTAATTATTACTAATTTTACACTTTTGATAGACGCATCAATGTCTTTCGTTTGTGTCGAGACCTGAATACATCAATTAAAATACAGAGAAATTTTTAAAAGTCATAAATTGAAGTTGAAAGTGTTTAAAATTAAAGATAAGTATTTTTATAATCTAAACATTTAGTTTTTAATTCAATTAAGGAACATTAATCAACTGTTGAGCAATAAATTTAATAATTAAATTTTTTATATTTATTGTTTTATGCAGTTACAGTATGTTTATATAATATACTGAACAAGTTTGTGTTTTGATGTCAGAAAATGCAACATTTAGTTTAAAAGTTTAGTTAGAAAAGTCAGAATTATCGGAATAGACAGATGCAACATCCACTAAAAATGGTGGAAAACTACTTTGGTGGTGCAAAACCCTAAAGATAAAAACAATGAAGGAACTGATGGATCAGTGTTTTGACATTTTGCGTTTCAGTTTCATGTATTGTATAAAAAAGTAAAACATACAGAGGTGCTGCTGGTTTTGCCTGTCAGGATGCTTCGGGCCCTCTTTTTGGTCATGCTGAGGTTCTTCAGGTAGGCCGTGTTAACTTGTTTGGCCAACGTCTTCAGGTCCGAGCCGCCTGGTTTGCTGACGTTCAGCTCCTCTGCGAGCAGGCCTGCCACCAGCTTCTTCCTCTCCGCCTCAGGCATGCGTCCGTATCGGATCGCTGCGCAAACGCACACAGACACAGGACGTGTTTTGAGTAGACGTTCCCAAAACAATTCCGTCATGATATCTGGTTTTGTTTAAAATAATAATAATAATAATAAAATCCCAAGTGAGCAGCATTAACAATACAGTTTATGATTATGAGAATAATTTTGTACCAGAATATGTAAAAGGACATTAGAATTGACTTTAAAGAGCACAGTAGTTCACTTCACATTTATGAAACTTTACAAACCCACTTCCATACCAGCACAAGTCTTGTGAAAATCATTACTCTCAACTTTAAAGAATAATTTGAGAAGATAAAACAAAAACATCTTAAACTCACCATCATGAGACATTCCTAAAGACAGGCACTTTTGGAAGCGACAATATTGGCACTTGTTGCGATTCTTCTTCTGTATTTTGCAGGAACGCTCGCAGAGGTCGTACGCCAGCTTCATCCTCACAGTCCGCCGGAAAAAGCCCTAAATGAGAAACAACGCAACAGGTCGAACGACTGTGCCGTGCAAAACATAGCCAGTATCAAACTTTTGAATCTCGCAAAGATTTTGTGATGCGATGCGGCAGCTGCGTTACCTTGCAACCTTCGCAGGCGTGCACTCCGTAGTGGAAACCTGAGGCTTTATCCCCACACACTTTACACTCCACACTGATACCAGCACCTGAGTTATCTTCTTTGCCGAGACGCAGCTGTTCAGACAGTGAAGGCGATGAAGTCTGGGAAAGGTCTGCATTTAAAGTTAATAAAAAAACAAGCAGAAATATTAATAATAGCACATCTAGTGAGTGTCTAAATTAAACTTTCTTTCTTTACCCGTGTAGCTGGATGCTGCACTGTCGTTCTTCTTGTTATGATTGTTTTCCTCATCTTGACCCTCTCGTTGCCTTTTCTTCTGATCCCCTCTCAGGCCTTTGGTAGGAAGCACTTCCTCCTCCTCCTCCTTGGCCTCCTCATCCCTGCTTTCCGGACTCTTTAACCCTTGCAGGTCTGTCAGCTTCGACACCGTCCCCGCACAGCTGTTTGAGCATTCGGTCTTCACTTTCGGCGGCGTCCACTTGACATCCGCCTCATCTCGAGGAGAAGCAGGCGCGCTGTAGCCATTTACGTTGTCGTCCTGCTCGGTGGCAGTTTGCTGAAACCGTTCCATGGTTCCTGTTGAAGCTGACTCAGCAGATCATCTCCTGTCACGTTGCCATCGTAGCTCGATTTTCTAAAAGGAAAGTTATTCGTACGAACATTAAAATAGCTATATGCACTTACCATGTGTACTATATAGAGAGCTAGAATGAACAGCTGCTAACACTTAAGAGGCTCCAAGTGTCTGCATATCGTATAGCTCTCCATTGTATCCAGCGTAAGAGTGGTTAACAGTCCGATTTCAACATTTCAAAACACACAGCATAGCCAAAACAGTTCTCAACGTCTATTTATTGTCGCATAACATGCGGGTAAAAACCTTTATACTGTGCTGTTAAGAATTAGTTTGGTTTTATCTGAGGAAAGAGCCTTCAATAATGTTTTACTAGGTGTTTGTTTGGGTGCCCTCTCAGTCACTGAATTACTTCTGTTTTGTTTGAGCAGCCTGTAAATGTCCTTGATAGTAAAAGAGTTACAACATGCGCAGTCATGTCTAGATTTCTTTTTACTGCCCAGCAATTGGAAGATGAGCAGGGACCTCACACAGTTAAGAATCCTAAGAGCCAGCTATCAAAAGTAATAAAGGAATACAATAATGTAACTGTACAGGCTCCATTTGGAGGAAATTCAAAACCTATAAAATTAATTGAATTATATGCGCTATATGGCCAAGTTGGTAGAGCTGCTGCCTCTCGGCGAGAAGGCCGTCGGTTCAAATCCCAGCCGGGACCTTTCTAGGTGGAGTTTGCACGTTCTCTCCGTGCATGCGTGGGTTTTCTTCGGGTACTCTGATTTCCTTCCACAGACCAAAAACATGCATGTTGGGCTGACTGGTAACTCTAAATTGGCCCTAGGCAAAGTGACAGTGACATTAGCGATGTTTACATGGACATAACTAATCGGATTAAACAGCCATTCGGAATAAAAACGCGTCATGTAAACGCCCCATTCGGATCATTTTTTTGTTGATTCAGCTCGATCCGAAAGAATTTTTAATCAGAATGAGACGGGTGGTTTATGCTGATCCACATATTTCCACCTGGCTAGATGCTAATAATATTAGCATGTTGGAGAAGCAAAACTGGTCGGTGAGTGACAACATTTCTACTAGAAACTTTGAAAGAGCTCAAAATGATCTGTATTACCTGTAGCTCAGTCAGGGAGTGCAGTAACGTCTCCACCGTCATTAAAACCTGTCGCGGGTCCATTTTGGACGCTCAGGTTTGTTTACGTTCATCCCGGAAGTAAACCGGAAGCAGAACTTCTTCTTCAGTGTTTTCTTTAAGGAGAGTTTACCACTCTGCACATGTCAGTACTTCTGTTCAGAATAAAAGCCCGCTGCATGTAAACGCTCGTCGTGAACGGATTGTGTCCATGTAAACGATACATTTGAGTTATTTAATGTGAAAACATTGAAATCCGGTCAAAGAATTTTGTACATGTAAACATAGCTATTGTCTCATTTGTCTCTATGTGTCCCTGAAATGGACTTGCGACCTGTCCAGGGTGTCCCCCACCTCTCGCACTGTGACTGCTGGCCTGCAACCCTAACAGGAAGAAGCGGGTAAAGATAACGGATGGATGGTAGATAATACATGCACTTTTTTGGAGTCTAAATATACTTTTAATTTAACAAAACAATTTACAATTTACTTTAATTGCTTCACTAAAATAAACACAGAATTATCAACCCTGAAAAGAACTCGCACACCTATAAACAAGTAGAAGAGCATTAGTGCTAAAACAATATGTAAAACAACTAAATTGTTTGCTACATTAAGCTGGTTGAAGCAGCTGCTGCTCCATCTTCATTTTCTTAAAGTAACTGATAAATCTACATGACTGAAAACAAACTTTTTAAAAGTTAAAAACCAGTTGGCAGCTGAACACAGCTTATCAGTAAAAACATACCGGCTGTCAAGCACAGTGGTGGAGGGCTGATGGTTCGGGCACCTTGCAGTCATGTACTGCTCTGTGGAACAACAAAGTCTACAGTCAATTCTCTTTCTGGAGTACATTTCTATTTAAAGGTTTAGGCTTTTGTATTTGTAAATCATAACAGAACCCTTAATTAACGTAGTCAAATTTTGGATTTTATTTATGTTGACTCATTGACAACAATCTGAAAAACATCATGCGAGCATCTTATCGGACACAATGAACAGATGAACTCGTTCTCGAGCTTAAAACTTGTTTTGTCTGCTGGACTAAATTAAGGATTCACTTCAGTCACTTTGGTGTCATGCCATTAAGGTGATATAATATATTTTCCATCTCTCTAACGTCTGAAATGACCTTTTAACAGAAACTAATAAGCGCATGTAAAATCAGGCACCAAAAATTCTCAGATTGAGTCAACTATTTCCAGTACTGAAGTGCAGCATTTTGGTCCTTTACACCTGCTTTTTATTGACTTTTATATGCAAACATGTCTATAAATTAGTTTTACTGGCAACTTGGGAGCATATAGATACAAGGCTTTCAAAGCTAGAAACACATATTTCATCTGTGCAAGTATAAATGTTATGCACAACATGTATATGTGAAGCTGTGATAGACTTATGCTGTGATAAATACCTGCACATTAGTCACCTTGTAATTAACCATTATGTGTGTGTTTTGTTGGGGAGCTGTGGGCCGAACGTCCGTACATTCCAGAATAAAATACTCTCGACTTGACTACCCAGACCTCATCTTCTATCACTTATCCATAATCAAGTCGCGGAGGCAACAGGTCCAGGAGAGAAACCCAGACATCTCTCTCCCCAGCAACACTTTCTAGCTCGTCCTGAGGGACCCCAAGGCATTCCCAGGCCAGAGAAGATGCTCAATCCCTTCAGCATTTTCTGGGCTTTCCCCAGGGCCTCCTACCAGTGGGACGTGCCCAGAAAACCTCCAAAGGAAGGTGTCCAGGAGGCATCCTAATCAGATGCCTGAATCACCTAAGCTGGTTCCTTTCGATGTGGAGGAGCAGTGGCTCTACTCCAAGCTCCCCCCGGATGATGGAGCTCCTCAACCTATATCCAAGGCTGAGTCCAGCCACCTTATGAAGGAAGCCCATTTCGGTCTCTTGTATCCGGGATCTTGTTCTTTCACTCATGATCCATACCTCATGAAGTTAGGTGAGGGTTAGAACAAAAACAAACCAGTAAATCAAGAGGTTTGCCTTTCGACTCAGCCCCTTCTTCACCACGACGGACTGAAGCAGTGCCCTCATTACTGATGAGGCCCCGATCTGTCGATCCATCTCCCGCTCCATCCTACCATCACTCCTGAACAAGACACCCAGAAATGTGACTCCTCCACCTGAGGCAAAGTCTCCTCCCCCTGACCACCTGGAGGAGGCACTCCACCCACTTCAGGTTGGGAACCATGGCCTCAGACTAGGAAGTGACTCTCACTCCAGGCTCTTCACACTCAACTGTGAACGGTTCCAGAGCACGCTGAAGGTCTTGGCCTCAAGACGCCAACAGAACCACATCATCTGCATAAAACAGAGATGAGACCCTGAGGTTCCCAAACCAGACATCCTCCTCTCCCCGACTGCATCTCGAGATGCTGTCTATGAACGCCACAAACAGGATCGGAGACTAGGGACAGCCCTGGTGGAGTTCAACCTATGCTGAGAATGAGACTGACTTTTGTGTCAAGGATGCAGACACGGCTCTTGCTTAAATACAAGGACCGGATAGCTCTTAAAAGCAACACTGCACAGACGATAAATCTAATTTGATTAAATGTTAAGGAAAAGTAAGCATGAATCCATCTAGACCACAATGCACTGCAAAATTCTGACCCGAGCGTGGAATAGTAACTGTAAAAAGGTCAGTTAAAAGTTTCTGACTGGTTGTGGATATTTGAGCTTGTGTGCTGCAGGAACAAGACCCTCAGTACTTGTTGTTTGTGGAAGCTGTGAGTCTCCTTGTTGGTTGCTGTCGGAGGACAGGGTGCATGCACTGTGTACACACTGAGCAGCACTGATGGCAGGCGGAGGCGGTGGAGCAGAGGGCTTTAAGGCTGGAAGTAAGGGGGGGAGGTTAATATTTTTTTATTTTATTTTACTCCCCCCCCCCGCCCCCTTTCCCCCCTGTTCTGGATTAATCCGCCCTTGTTGACGAGTCGTGAAAAACAACCAGTTTGTGCTCGTTAGAAATGCGTCTCAAAGGTGAACGGCGTCGGTTTCGAGGAACAAACCAGCGGGTGTCAGGAGAGCTGAGACCGGTCCAACAAACAACCTGTCACACCGGTTCTCGGAAGTCCCTGCTAACTTACCGAGTCACTAAAGGGACTGTAACTGGATACGAACTTTTGGGAAATTAACCCAATCCAACCCTACACACTTTATCTGAAGTCAAACTTTTTAAAAATGTTCTCTTAGAGCCAGACAAGCCTGTCACAGCGGACCCAGAGCCGAGCTGCTCCTCCTGCCTAACCTTGATTTTGACTGCCATTAGCATTAGCTGCTAGCGTAGCTCACGTTCCCGACAGTTTCTCTAAATAACTGATAGATGGCGGCCAGGTTCTCTTACCTCCCCCCCAGTAGCGCCGCTGGACCGAGGGACGTTTCCGCCACCACGACCCGCTGGAAACACACCAGCAACAGTCCCGTCCGAGATCGATCGGCTGTTGACAAGTTGTTGAACTCACCGACAGGCTAACAACAGGAGCTAACGTCAGACAGCTAACTCACAGAAACTTACAGAGCCGGGCCTTCGTGTGACAAGCGGGTCGGTGAAAACGGGGAGCATTTAATCCTGCTACCTGTTTACCACCACATCACATGCAAATAAACAAAGTTACCAGGCCCCCTCCGTCTCGACTCTGTTCATGGCTTTGCTTTACTCTGCTTTGCTTTGCTTCACTCCTCCTTCTCCTCCGCCTCCTCCTGTCACATGTCGGGACACAGAAACGGCTTGAGCAAGCCAAAAAGTGACCCCTTTCGTGCGCACGCACACAATCACAAGCGAGGGGAATTTCGGTTCTTTTCTAAGATTCGAGTTATTTGTCTCTGTTCAGCTAAAAGAAAAAGAAAAATAACCTCGATTAATGTTACTGACTCCTTGCACTCAATCAGGGCTCACGAATCCAAGGTCCTACGATATTCTCTGGCAAACTGCAGCTAACTCAGTTAGTGGACTCACTGTAAAAAAAAAACAAAAAAAAAACTGAATCGTTTTATAGACCGCATACTCGGCTAAAACTAATCACTGATTCAGATTAAAGACAACTGAAGCGGTGGACTCAGATGAGTCCAATGGCTGATTTGGGAAAAAAACTCACATAAAACACGGATTTCAGATAACTTTGGTCACGATGTGGACTCAGATGAGTCAAGTCTTTGATTTACGTTAAAGACTCGCCTAAAACGCCTCAGACTCAAATGAGTCCAATCACTGATTCTATTTTAAAAACTCATTTTACATGCTGTGGAGTCTGATGAGTCGGTTCATTGACTGAAATAAACTCACCTAAACACTGCAGACACAGATGAGTCTGAAGAGATGTTTAAAAATAGCATATTTTTTTTAAATATTAATATGCATTACCCTTCCAAATGATATACCATACCAGCTATATTTATAGATCACTTTAAACACCTACAGGACCAAAGTGCTGTACACACAACAAAACATTCATAATATATGCAATTAACTGTAATCAATTCATGTTACATCTAACATATATTCCATATTGCATCAGACCATTTCAATATTTAATGCTAGTTAAAGACTGACAATGGTATCAAACATAAAACAATAAGACAAGGCATTACATGTGACAGTAAATATTTTTAAGAGAAACACATTTTTTTTCTCCAGCCTTTTTTAAATTTTATTTTTAATTGAGGTATTCAGAAATTGTATCAAACATATTGTACATTTAGCAAGATATTAAAACGATTGTTGCTGCAGTATTAAATGTTTTAAACAACAAAACAGGTTGTTGTTAGTAGCTCGTTCCTTTTTTTGGTTTAAGGTTTTCCACCAAAAAAATCCATTTGAAGGGCAAGAAAGCTCCTCTACATCACAATGTTTTAAAAAAGGCCAAACTAAATTTAACATCGGTGATTGCACCTTTTTATTCTACTCCTGCTCCTATCGTGTGTACAAAATACACATAATGTAGTTTTTTCCCCCATGTTTTTAGACGGGTTTCTTCATGTGATATGAGAGAGCTCAGCTGGCACATTGAGCTAGTCCCATATTTTTTATATTTCTGCATAAACATACAGTAAATGTTCATAAAAGAGGACGAGGAAACTCCTGCAAACAAATCTGACTAATAAAACAAACATAAAATCTCACAAAGATGAAGTTGCACAGTTCACAAAGTCTACCTAAAATAATGGAGGAGCCAATCTTAAAAGTTTATTTTTAAAATTGAATGTTTAACATATTTATGAGATGTTAAGTTTTGCTTTAAAAGAAAAACAACAAACGGAGGAACGAAACTGCATTAAAAGGACATTCATGGGACAGGAGGCAGGTTGTTGAAACCAGTGCAATAATTTATAGTTCTTAATTTATAATCAATGGTTTAGGTTAAAAAAATACAGTAAATGTGCAGACTGGTTTGAATGCATGTAAACAAGAAGGCATTTTGTTATGTGATGTTATAACGATCTTTGCCTAAATAAGTCGGTGTCATCTTGCAGGTTAGTGGTTAAATTATTTTTAAGTAATATTTTTCTTTGAACGCCTTTTTTTAAATTTTCAAACCTTTGCAACACATCACATGGTAAACATGCCTTCTATCTTTCACCACTTAATTCACATTAATAAAATAAGAAATGCGAGTTTTAGGACATGCCTGGTGGAAAATTTACTTGGAATGTTTATTTATTTATTTTTGTGGTTTAGATTGAAACTTTAGACCACACAACTCTTCACACAGCAAACATCACATGTTAAATCACCTAAAGTTTTTTTTTGTTAAAGCAACTTCTGCAGAAACAGACCAGCCTCAAGCGTTTTTTGAACCGTAATACAAGCTTAGAATGACCTTCTGAAATATTTCTTCTTGAACCCCTGCTGATCTTCTCAAGCAGAAAAACAATTGGGGAAAAGTACAGACTGAGAAAAAAATATATTTAAAAAAATTTGACTTTTAAAATGTTTTTCAGGCAAATGTTCTTTTATAATTTAGATATAACTCAGACACCAGTGAAAACGTAAATTACTTCAGCTGTTCTGTCCAAAAACTTCAAAAAACAGGCCCAAACCATGAAGCGTCTCGTTCTGCAGCGACTCATTGCTAACACACGAGTTAAAACGCCTTTGAGGAAAAGTCTGGTGTATTTAAACTTGTTCTTTAGCTTCAGCCAAGAGGTATTATGAGACTGGGCAATGCTGCAAAAAAAAAAAAAAGATCACATCTGACCTTATTTTAGTTTAGTCGAATTATTCAGTAGTGATAAATTTACCCCCAAGTGAGCATTTTCAAGAAGTCTCGTTTCTTTAAACAATAAGTCTGCACTTGTAACCTCGTGGATTTAGTGCTGCTGAATCAAACATTTAATGCATTAACAGTCACTGATGCAACCTTTCACCACAGGCAGCCCTTACTGGTTTTATTGTTCACCACTGAAGGTGAAGTTTTACAGATATTTCATATAGTTGTCTGTGGTAGTAGCCGAGACTGATCCCCAACACATATTCTGAGAGCAAGATGTTTTATTTTTAAATGTTGACATTTAACTAGTTAAGAGTTATCTGTGATTGTTAGCAAAATATTTCACAAACTGGGTGGATTTTAATGAAACTGTCTGGAAACGGTAACCAGTGGATGTTGATCTACAATGGACCAACTTTTGGAGTCAATCCAATTCAAGATGGCTGCCACAGATAATCACAACTGGCCAACACATAAATGTCTCCAACAGTCAGTTTTACAGATGTTGAGCTGAAATTTGTTGCATTATGAGCCAAGAGTCATTGACAACACATACTTATGTCTCATGATCTTGCATATCACACATTATTTTCAAAGTTTGACTTAATGCAGATTACTTGTGTGTAAACGGGTTAAAAAAAAAGACATTAACCTGAAAGATTTGTTAAAAATAGACCGTACAGCTTTTTTTAAAGGCAGTAATGAATTAAAAAATTTGGACAGCATGTAGTTTGTGCGGTTAGTCAGGGGATGTCTCTGTTGGCTCAGGGCTGAAGAGCGAGAGGCATCAGATTAGTCAGCCGTGACACATTTTATTCTGACAAACTAGACAAACTCAAACTAAAGCAGCTCAGCTTGCCCGCAGAGCCACGTGGGCGTCAACTGCTTCCTGTGTCGGCGTCGCTTTTTCACTTTTGCAGTTAATTTGGACAAAAATTTCATCCGTTTCGTTTTAAATCAGCCATTTGATTTTTCATAAGGTGAAGACTAAATATTTACTCGCATAATTTACCTCATGAAAGATTGTTTTATTTGGTTATGGCATCGATTCACCTTTTCTTTTTTTTTAATTGACAATGTTGTGTGACAGAAACAAGAAGATCTCTCCCCTCTCTTATCGCTGCCTTTTCTGTTAACCAGGAGAAAATGGTGGTAAAACTAATACTGAATGAACTCCACATCAAAAATGTCATACTCCAAACCACACAAGTATTACAAGTTAAACATTTAAACAAGGGCATCTTTGATATTTACAAAGTAACAAAAAGAGCCTCCTGCAATCATAACTCTGTGTTTTTAACAGCTCTTAGCTTCAGGCTGAGGTTTTGTCTCAACAAACCCCCAAACATTAGTTCAACAGAAGAAACAGCAAACAAACAAATAGTCTTAAACTATCACTGTCATTGAAATGAGGTCAGTAATTTCAGTATTCAACAGGGGTGGTAGTACTGTAAACTCATGGTAATGCAGACGTCCTGCTGCTTTCACAATATTCACACATCAGACAGTCGTCTCTTGGTCTTCCTGTTGGAAAACGTCACCAGGATCAAAATTGGAACCTCTCTGATTCATGGTTATTTTAGGGGATGTCCATGTCTCCGTTTGAGGTATGCGAGTGGCGTTTCTCCAAATCGGACCCAGCTCTGCTGTCTACGTTTTCTTTGCTCTCCTCGTTTCGTTGCTGATCCTCGGAGTCCGATCTCTTTCTGAGACGCAGGCCGGGATCTCTCTGTGCCGGGATCTGGAAGGCTGGATAAGAACTTCCCAGAGAGGGTCTTTTCTCTAAACAAGAGAAAAGAAAAGGACACAGCAGCAGTCAATTTAAATGACAGTGAAAAAGCCGTTTGGGCAAGAAGATAAAGTGCTGATGAATAGGCTTAGCATTCCTTCAATGAATGCATATCACTGCTGTTCATACCAGTTATAGACTAAGATCTGAGATATAATATGAATTCTGGTCAAAAATATTGTTTCATTGAATCTCACGCAATGACTCTCAGCTACTACCACTTCCAGTTTTAGCTCAGTATCTGTAAAACTGACTTAGATTTAACTGTGGTTGTTTTGGTTAAGCTGTGGCAGACATCTTGAATTGGTCTGACTGAAAAAAAAAGATAATGAGCTGGAACTTTTAATGATTACTTTCCAAAAGTTCAACTGTATGATGGAGCTTTAGGGCCATGCTAAGAAAAAAAAATTACCGGTACATTACGAACGAGAATAAAGTCATAGAATTACGAGAATAAAGTCGTAAGCGAATAATGTTGAAATATTATGAGAATAAAGTAGAAACGATACAAGAATAAAGTTGTAGTATTATGAGAAAAAAGTAGAAACAATACAAGAATAAAGTCGTAGTATCACGAGAACAAAGCCGTAATATTATAAGAATAAAGTAGAAACAATACGAGAATAAACTTGTAATGGCGTATTGTTTTTGTACTACTAGTGCTTAGTGTATTTTTAGTTAATGTTTTTCTTAGTTCATATCTAAGAGCTTATTACTGTCTTTCTTTTACATTTTATACTTTTGTTGGATGTAACTGGGACCCTGTGTACACAATTTTGTACCACATGTGATGCGAATGACAATAAAGAACCTTGAATCTTGAATAAAGTCGTAATATTATCAGAACTCTGAGATGAAAAAGCAGTCTAACAACTGCAGTAGAATGATGAATGTTGAGGTCGGCAGTACAACAGCAGGGGGTCCAACGCACTGTGGCGTATGGATTCTTATGATAAACTGAATCCGACATTAATGGCTGCATTGATGGGATTTAGTTGTCACATAATGTGGATGGAAGCATATTTCACAAACAGTGACCCAAAAGTGATCGTGGACTACTTCATAAACACAGTGATTCACATTGGAGGCTGTCCACAGCAGGTGCGACCCGACCCAGGACGTATTACGAGTTTATTCTCGTAATATTCCAATTTTATTCTTGTACAACGTTATTCTTGTAATTTTATGACTGTTTTCTCATAATGTAATTTTTTTTCTTAGCGTGGCCCTAATACAAATACCCTAGTACAATTGAATCCATTCAGTGGTTTGAGAAATTATGCTAACAAACACAATGGCTTCCACCCGTTAACGCTAAAGTTGATCAAAATGCTGCACCCTGAGCAGCACTTGGAGAATTCATTGTACATAACTCTCAACTACTACCACACCAAAACTGAGCAGAATATCTGTAAAGTTGTCTAAAATATGACCCTTTTTGTATTTTCTAGTCAGTTTGCTGTGGCGGCCATCTTGAAATGGAGCTAATCAGTTGTAACTAATTATTTTCACACACACATAAACAGACACAGGCAACTACATTGTTGTCCATCTTTACCCTTAGCAAAAACTAACTGACAGATGTATATTTTTGCAAAGGAAAGAACTGTCCAATAGACACATTTCAAGTAAAAACGCAACAAAAATTTTGTATTTGCTCACTTTTTTTATGCCAGCACTTATCAATGTATTAATGGGTAACACAAAACCCAAATAAAGTAAAAATAGAACATAGTATTGGGTTTTAATCTCAAAAAGTTACAGTAGTCCCTCTCTACTTTGTGGTTCATTTTTCGTGGACTCAACTCTATTGCAGTTTTTCAAAGTAACATTGGACATGACACACAATTGTTGATGGATGGATGAGCCGCACAATTGGCATGGATTTTTTATTTAAAATAATTAATTTAAAAAGATTTGGCACCTGTGTGCAGCCCACAGCTGTGGGAGAAGCTTCCTCCTGCAGCTGATCAGCTTATCTCTGCTCTGCACAGAGATCAGCTGATCTCCGTACAGAGCAGAGAAGTGGGCGGGACAGAGAGAGCAGCCAGAGGCAAAGAGCTGAAATCATGACATTCTGTGCTCGTTTAGAGTTTAGAAACATCGTTTAGAATATTGCAAGAGTATATATATATATATATATATATATATATATATATATATATATATATATATATATATTTATATATATATCTACTTCGTGGTTTTTAATTTACTGCGGGGCTTTAGGATACGGATCGAGGGACTACTGTATTATAAGGCTTTCAGTGAACCAAGCTTAAGCTTACATAAATTAAAAATCCGAGCAGCTGAAGTTTTATATTATATTTTTATGGGATTGGCTCTTTATAAGGCAGCACGGTGGCGCAACTGGTAGAGCTGCTGCCTCTCAGTAAGCAGGTCCTTGGTTCAAACCCCGGTCCAGGGGCCTTTCTGGGTGGAGTTTGCATGTTCTCTCCGTGCATGCGTGGGTTTTCTCCGGGTACTCCAGTTTCCTCCCACAGACCAAAAACATGCATGTTAGGCTGATTGGTAACTCTAAATTGTCCCTAGGTGTGAGTAAGAAAGTGAATGGTTGTTTGTCTCGTTTGTCTCTATGCAGCCCTGTGATGGACTTGCGACCCGTCCAGGGTGTACCCCGCCCCTCGCACAGTGATTGCTGGACATGGGCACCGGCGACCCCCGTGACCCAAAATGGAATAAACGGGTAAAGATGTTCCTGTTGAACCTGTTCCCGTAGCTGGCGGACTTCCTCCCGGAGATGATTATTTTCCTCCAGCACTGAATCCACAACTGCAGGGTCTGGACTAGCAGCATAATCGTGATCCTTATGGGTGTCTACACTGGCTGTTGTATTATCTTCCTCCTCGCTGTCCTCTGGAGGTGGTCTTTTCCTTCTCTCCCAAACCGCGGGTCTTGGAGGTGGAAGGGAGTAATTATTCCATTCAAACAAAGCAGGTACAGCTCCCTTTTTTAACATCCGTCTTCCCTTTTCAGATACTGGCTCTTGAATGTCCTCAGGTTTGAAATGCCGACTACAAACGCGGGTGTGAACTTTTAAAGCTAAGTTTTCCCTGCGGATAGCCACGGTCCATTGTCGCCTTAACTCCTCATCGGCAGGAAAATGGAAAAAACTAACTACTCTATTGTACCTACTGGTTAGTGGACACAACGGCACACAACAGAACTGACTTGCAGTGCCAGTAGATCGCAGACGCTTTCCGTTTTGAGTCTTTTTCATGGTTACTACTAGTAGCTTATGCTAAAAACAACTGCAGTGGATAGGAGCCGGAAGTGATGGACCCTTCTGAAATTTTAACGGAAGTACGTCACCACTACCCGTGGCATATAGTCTATTGATGGATGGATGGATGGATGGCACATACCGCCTGGTCCGATCGGTCGCATCAATCTGTTCATCTGGACGTTCCAGTGTTTGACGTTTGTGCTCGCCTGGCGAAGTTTCCTCTGGGCTGCCTGTCAGATGAAAACAAACTCTCTAAGACATCTTCAAGTTGCAAGAAGCAAAAACTGTGAACTAAAAAAAAACAAAATTAATCCTTCTGGGCAGTATCAAGGTATCGCCCGCATTTAAAATTCACCCAAAAAAGCACATATGAAGATGAGTCTTCTGCTGACATTTTATCAGACACACAAAAATGTGCACTTATGTGAAGTTTTGTGAAAAAGCTATAAACAGTTATCATCTTACCTGTTGCAGATAGCTCTTTGAACAACCTGAGTCTGGAGAAAAAGTTTAGTTCAGCTGGGACCGATGAGCAAACAGCTGGGCCAAAACCAAAGTGAACTGCTGCTCTAACCTGAAACACCTCACACCATTTCATGCAAAAACTGTTTTATATACTTTTACTCCACCGTCAAATTAGTTTGAACTGCTTATTCTGGCCGAAACAATAAACGTACCCCAAACTGCACAGGAACTGTGACTGCTAGCTGCTGCTGCCACTATTCATGCTTGCAAATAAACAAATGTAAATATCTGTTAAATACTAAATTAATAACAACTTAAAGCTTTATTCACATAAATTACAATGATATTTTGAGACTTGCGTTGTTTTAAGATAAGAAGAAGTCCACTTTGGCCCAGCTTAGACTCTGTTTATTCCAACTCAGGTTGATCAAAGAGATATCTACAGCAGGTAGGATACTTATTCTTCATAAACTTTCCACAGAACACCACTTCAAAATATCTTGTCATGCCACAGTCACCATTTTTTATTCATTTTATAACGTAATGCCGTTTTAAATGACCCTGTATGTTTTGTTTATTTCTGCTTCTTTATCATTTTATCTTTTATGTATTTTTTAATCTGTTGTTTAACTTTTGTTGTTTTCGTCTGCCTGTTTGTCAGACCTTTTACAGCTGACAAAAACAACAGAAAACACCTCAGCACAATGACTTTATTTCACCCTAAAGAATAAATCTGCAATAAAAACTACAATGAAACCAACAAAAAAATTCCCTGAGCCTTTTAGTTCTCTCTGAACTGGTTCTTATTGCATTCCTTTGTTAAGGACTCTGAGAAATAAAACTCATACAATCAAATAATTTATTAGCAAAACTTGTCTTTTTTGTAGCTATCTGCTCCACAAAGTAAGTGCGTGTGTTGTGTTTGTTCCACCCACCACTACATCCTGATCAACCCTGTGCCGGTTGGCTCGGACCTCCTCCAGCTGCCGCTGCGCCTCGTCCAGAGCCTGAGATTTGCACTCCATTTCCTGCTTCAGCTCCTGCTTTTCCCTCTCCGTCTTCAGAATGTACTCCTCCTGCTCTTCCTGCAGGGCCATCAGCGCCTTCATTTTCTCCTCCTCCTCTGCCAGTAACCTGGGTGCCATAGAAAACACAAATGTGAGACTTGTTTCAACCGATCATCAGAAATTTGTACCTTGAGAAGTGAGTTAGGAGAGTGACACATTAATCTGCAAAACTACAGCGTGCAACAGCTTCCTCTACCAGCAGGTCAACTTCCTCAGGAACTTGACGCAACATGAACTCATCCGTTTGATACCTGCCGTCTGCTCACAGGAACTACGGTATCTACAGCTCAAACCATTGTGAGGAGTGGCTGAATCTACTGTGCAATATCTACCCAGCTTGAGCGTATCGGAAGGCCTCCTCATCCAGTCTGGCTTTAATCTCCTGCTGCAGTGCCTCCTCCAAACGCTTCTGCATCTCCTCCAGTTCTTGGATTCTCTTCCTCTGCTTCTCTGCTTCCTCCTCCTTCAGAGCCATCTCTGCCTGCATGCTGACTCGGGCCTGAAGAAACACAGAAAGAAGCAAACAACTCCCTCTCTTTCCTCTTTTTGAATTTCTCCCCGTTTGCCTCTTACCTTCTCGGCCTCACGAAGCTGAACCTCCAAAGTGCGCTGGAGCTGCTCGTGCTGCTCTCGCCTCCTTTGCTCATCCTGCTCCAGGAGGGCCTGGGCCTGTTTCTGTGCCTCCTTCAAGAGCTCCAGCTCGGCCAGTTTGCACTCCCTTTCCTCCTGTAGGGCTCGAAGCCTCTGCAGCTCCTCCTCTTTGGCCTGTTGCCGTTTCTCTCGCTGCTCGCGCTGTTCACGCCGCTTTAGCTTCAGGTCCTTATGAAGAGACGTTTTCCCCTCCACGTGCAGCCTGATGGCTGTTTGAATAGCTGCGAAGAAGAAGATGTTCAACGTTACAGCAGGAAGACAAAACTTTTAGGATTGTTTAACATTTTAGAAAGCGCGTGGCTGACCTGTAGTCCACTCCTGCCTTTGTTTGGTGTCCGAGGCGCTCATTTCATAAGTCTTAGAAAGTGTTTTCAGACAAAACATGCACCTCTTCCCATCTTTATCAGGCAGCACCTGAATAAACAGCAAACACTCGTTTTATCCATGGATTCAAAAGGCAGTCTTCTTATTATTTAACCTTCAAGATGACTTTATTGTCATCAACATATGTGCATGCATCACAACAATATTGTGTACTTTAGGTCCCAGTTACACCCAAAATAGCAATATATATATATATATATATATATATATATATATATATATATATA
>NC_056508.1:32161684-32201859 GCF_014905685.2 Nematolebias whitei | reverse complement strand
ATATATATATATATATATATATATATATATATATATATATATATACACACAGTGAGGAAAATAAGTATTTGAACAACCTGCAACTTTGCAAGTTCTCCCACTTATAAATCATGAAGGGGTCTGCAATTTTCATCTTAGCTGCATGTCCACAATGAGAGAGATAATCTTTAAAAAAATCTGGAAATCAATATGTATGATTTTTTTAAATAATTTGTGTGATACTGCTGAAAATAAGTATTTGAACACCTGTGACAATCAATGTTAATATTTGGTACAGTAGCCTTTGTTTGCAGTTACAGAGGTCAAAGGTTTCCTGTAGATTTTCACCAGGTGTGCACACACTGCAGCAGAGATTTTGGACCATTCCTCCACACAAATCTTCTCTAGATCAGACAGGTTTCTGGGCTGTTGCTGAGAAACATGGAGTTTGAGCTCCCTCCAAAGATTTTCGATAGGGTTTAGGTCTGGAGACTGGCTAGGTCACTCCAGAACCTTGATATGTTTCTTATGGAGCTACTCCTTGGTTCTCCTGGCTGTGTGCTTCGGGTCATTGTCATGTTGGAAGACCCAGCCACGACACATCTTCAATGCTCTAACTGAGGGAAGGAGGTTGTTCCCCAAAATCTCACAATGCATGGCCCCGGTCATCCTCTCCTATGTTAGGGTCCGTAGTGACCCATTTTAAATTTTAAATCATGATACTGTCTTTTAAATATTTTTTTTTGCATCAAGGCTTTTTGACTTTGTCTGGAACCTTTATTTAAATAAAAAAAATTGTTTGTTTTTTTCACTAAATTTAATTTTTATTTTTTATAGAACAACACGCACTTGCCGCGCTGGGGTCATTTGTGACCCAGTTATGGTATAAGACTATCAACCAATAATCAGTGTCAAAACTGAAATCATAAACACACTGTGACCTCACTAACTTTGTCATACATATGTTAGGGCCTTCTGTTTTTACCTGTTTGGCTACTTCACTGACCAAAACATCCCCATTTATCCGTACTACTTTTATTGATAAGTCCCTCATACTCTGCTCCCAAAAACTGAAAAAGTTCATCCAGCTGTAAATGCAGAGACATGTTGAGGCATGCCCATGTAGAGATAAGCCTACCTGGATAGCCATGCCCATCTTGATATGCAGACCTAGACAGACACACCCACCTGGGTGTGTCTCTACATGGGCATGTAGAGACATGTAGAAACAGACACTCCATTTTACCTAGAGCTTGGCTGCATACCAAAATGAAGAGAAGATTCACAGTACAAGAAGCTCTAGATCACATCCTTGCTGAAAATGATGCAGAGGACACACCTAGTGACACAGATGAGCCAGTTTCTGAGGAGGACAATGCTATTGAATATGAATCAGAGTACACAGACTCGTCGAATGAGGAGGGCACAGGTGCTGAAGCTGCTCCTGTAACTGAAACCTATAAATCCAAAAAGGGTAACATCACTTGGAGTGCGATTCCTCCTGTTTCACATGGCAGGGAAGCTGCTGAAAATGTTATGAAGATGACCCCTGGGATTACAAGGTTTGCTGTGACACGAGTAAGTGACATCAAGACATGCCTTGATTTGTTTATGCCATTGTCACTAAAGAAAGTCATCATTGCTATGACAAACCTCGAAGGGAAAAAAGTTCACGGTGACACTTGGAAGGACATTGATGAGGAGTGCCTGGATGCTTTTATTGGTGTTCTTCTTCTCGCTGGCGTGTACAGATCCAGCAATGAGGCCTTTACTAGTCTCTGGGATGTGTCCACAGGCAGGAGTATTTTCCGCGCAACAATGTCACTTCAGACCTTTCAAATGATCTCAAGAGTCCTCAGATTTGACAACAGAGATACTAGAGCACGGTCTGACAAGCTTGCTCCCATCAAAGACGTCTGGGATAGATGGGTGAAGCTCCTTCCACTGATGTTCAACCCAGGACCAGAGGTGACAGTGGATGAGCGTCTTCTCCCTTTCCGTGGAAAATGCCCCTTCCGGCAATACATGCCCAGTAAGCCAGGCAAATATGGCATAAAAATCTGGGCAGCCTGTGATGCGAAAACCAGCTATGCCTGGAATCTACAGATTTACACAGGCAAACTTGCAGCTGGCATCCCTGAGAAGAATCAAGGAAAACGGGTAATCCTTGATATGACTACTGGACTGCGGGGTCACAATATCACGTGTGACAATTTCTTCACCAGCTATGATCTTGGAGAAGAACTTCTCAAGAGGAAACTTACCATGGTGGGCACAATAAGAAAAAACAAACCTGAGCTGCCCCTTGAAATTTTGTAGGTGAAAGACAGGGCTCCACTGTCTTCAAAATTTGCTTTTACAGAAACCACCAGTGTTGTTTCATACTGTCCCAAAAAGAACCGGAGCGTGGTACTTATATCCACTCTTCACAAAGATGCAGCTGTGTCAACAAGAAGTGACAAAAAGCCTGAAATCATCCTGGACTACAATAAAAACAAAGGAGGAGTGGACACCCTGGACAAGCTGACTGCCACCTACACTTGCCAGCGAATGACCAGGAGATGGCCAATGGTTGTATTTTACAACATCCTAGATGTGTCTGCATACAATGCATTTGTCTTGTGGACCCAGATTGACTTGGGGTGGAACGCCAAAAAAACCCACAAGCGGAGATTGTTCCTTCAGGAGCTAGGAAATTTGTTGATCAAGCCATACATTGAGAGAAGGGAACGGATACCCCGAGACCCAGCCACTGCGAACCTTGTGAGACAGCTCCGGAGCACCACTCCAACTACATCATCAGCTGCACAAAGTGCATCAGTGACAACACGCCCTTCAGGCAGCCGGGCTTCAACATCGACCACACCCACAACTCTATTATTACTTGTTCTGCTTTTTATTTTATATTGGTATTAAAGTTCAATGTTTGAAAAGAAATGTTTCTTCCTTTTTTTTGACGTAAATATACATGGGTCAAAACTTACCCTTAACACTATAAATGTTACTATGGTTAATAATATTAAAATAACAAAATAATAAGACAAATTTATTTTAGAGATGTGTTCTAATACTTCTTAAAAAAACACTGTTTTGAGGGTATTTTGTGGCTGATTTAAGACGGGTCACAACTGACCCGTTCACATCATAAGTGCGTGCAGGATCTCGCCACGCTAGGAAGGTTAATACAGTGCAGTCGTCCTGTCCCATGTGCAGAACCCACCCCCCCCCCCCCCCCCCCCAAAAAAAAAAAAATGAAGGACCCCACCCACCCAGCACACACACTTTTTGCCCCACTCCCCTCAGGAGGGAGGTTGAGGAGCATTGGGTGTGGAACCACTAGACTGAGGAACAGCTTCTACCCTGAGGCTGTTAGACTCATGAATCTCTAGCTAGAATGGTCGCTGTGAAAAACCATATCATGTTGCTGCTGGTCTGTTTCATGTTGCTGCTGATCTGTTTCAATGTTGATGTGTTCATGCGTGCACATCTGCTCACAGACTCATGTTCATGTTTGTGCTGATGTTCAATGTTTTATGTTATGAGTGCTTGGTGTATATTTAGTTTATGTTTTTCTTGGTTCGTGTCTTGGATGTTGTTACTGTTTTTCTTATACATTTTATTGTTGGATGTAACTGGGACCCTGTGTACATAATTTCGCTCCACCACATGTACCACATGAGGTGCGAATGACAATAAAGAAACTCTGACTCTGACTCTGAAAAGCATGATGCTTCCACCCCCATGCTTCACAGTAGGGATGGTGTTTTGGGATGGTACTCATCATTCTTCGTCCTCCAAACACAGCGAGTAGAATTAAGACCAAAAAGTTCTATTTTGGTCTCATCTGATCACAGAACTTTCTCCCATGACTCCTCTGGATCATCCAAATGGTCATGGACAAACTTAAGACGGGTCTGGACGTGTTCTGATTTAAGCAGGGGAACCTTCTGTGCTATGCATGATTTTAAACTATGATGTCTTAGTGTATTACCCACAGTAACCTTGGAACCAGTGGTGCCAGCTCTCTTCAGGTCATTGACCAGCTCCTCCCGTGTAGCTCTGGGCTGATTCCTCACTTAGGATCACTGATGCACTACGAGGTGAGATCTTGCATGAAGCCCCAGTCCGAGGGAGATTCACAGTCATGTTTAGCTTCTTCCATTTTTTAATAATTGCTCTAACAGTTGATCTTTTTTCACCAAGCTGCTTGGCAGTTGCCCCGTAGCCCTTTCCAGCCTTGTGGAGGTCTACAATTTTGTCTCTGGTGTCTTTGGACAGCTCTTTGGTCTTAGCCATGTTAGTAGTTGGAGTGTTACTGATGGTGTGGGGTGGACAGGTGTCTTTATGCAGCTAACGACCTCAAACAAATGCTTCTAATTTAGAATAAGAGGAGTGGAGGTGGACTTTTTAGAGGCGGACTAACAAGTATTTGAGGGCCAGAATTGTTGCTGATTGGCAGGTGTTCAAATACTTATTTGCAGCAATAACACAAATAAATTATTTAAAAATCTTACATTGTGATTTCCAGATTTTTTTTAGATTATGTCTCTCACAGTGGACATGCACCTAAGATGAAAATTCCAGACCCCTACATAATTCGGTGAAATTTCTATATGCAGAAGTTGCCCAATGTGAACTGAAAACATGATGAAATACTAAAACCAAAACATGTGTCTTTTATTGCAACATGACAAGCCTCAGTATTAAAAACTGGGCAGTTAAATGTCAGAGTTTTACAGCTATGGAAAAAACTACCGATATACAAAAAGCCTACTTTTAATTAAAAAAATACACAACAATGAAAATATATAAAGTCTGACTACAAATCATTTAATAAACATACTTCACAGCGTTGGTATAATTCAATTTCAACTTATTTAAAAAACCTGTGTGGACTTAATGTAATTTAAAGAGGATACTAATGTCTTTAAAGAAATATCAATAAACAAGATAAACTTTACCACTAAAGATTTTTATTACTACCTTTAGCACGAGAGAAACAGACTACTTTCTGAAACAACTTTTCTCTATAGCAGAGGTGGATCTAGAACTTTTATGAGTCAGGAAATGTGTGGGAGTCGCATTAAAAAAGAAAAGAATAAGATCCATTTACATTTCTAGATAAAAAAAAAATTTTAAACAACAAAATTTTGTGGACCGCTTAACGGTGAACTCTGTGGGTGAGTTATACTTGTCACCAGTTGATAACTTCTGGCTTCCCATTATCATCCAACAGCATAAAAGGTGGGCAAATGTGTAATTAACTGTTTATCCGTTTGTCTGTCAGTTCAAAATTATCATATGAGCCATTTGGGTGATTTTATTAAAACTTCAGTGTAATCATTGGATTTACATCTGATTAAGATGGCTGCCACAGTTAATCAACCATATCAAACACAACAACGGCTAAATCCAATTTTACAGATTCTGAGCAAAAAAATTGGTGTGGTAGTATCAGAGAGTCATCCACAACACATACTAACAGCACAAACAGACTGCATGAGATCTCTGCTCAACACCCTGGTATCATGTGTAGATGTCAACTTTGTGTTGTTATCAAAATACATCATGTACCACTGAATGGGTTTTATTGAAACTTAGACCATATTGATTGGATGTACGTCTACAACCTACGTTGCCAACCTTTGGAGCAAAACTGATTGAAGATGGCCACCACTGATAGATGACCTTAGCAAACACAAAAATGCCAACAACTCAGTCAATGTGGTTAATACTGAACTAAAATATGGCATGGCTAATAGCTGAGAGTAGTTTCCACAACGTACTCCAAGCACTAACAGATCAAACAAGATCTATGTTTAAAGCGTTAGCTTGTAGGTTAATGAATGACATGCTGTTATCATTTACAAATATATTCCTATTTGTTTTCTTAATTGGACTTGTGACCTGTCCAGGGTGTACCCCGCCCCTCGCACATTGATTGCTGGACATGGGCACCGGCGACCCCCGTGACCCAAAATGGAAGAAGCAGGTAAAAGATAATGGATGGATGAATGTTTTCTTAATTGTCTTATTTCTCACAATATATAAATACAGAACAGTGCAGCTGTAAGAAATGTTTAAAGTTCAAAGACGTCAGAGGCCAGTCAGGTGCAGCAGGGACCGGTGGTCTTCTGATCCTCCTCTGGGTCCAATCATGCTCCAAAGTTAAGAAATCCACATGCAAAACTGACATCTCTACGGTTCAGCCTTGTCATCCCTCAGAATAATTTTCCTGAAGGTATTTCTCAGTTCAAGGAGGAATCCACTTGTTTTTTCAAACAAATGAAGCAAAAATGTTCAGTAATTCTGAACGTTTTAAAGAGTTCCCAACAAAAGCCAAAGATGAACGCTTAAACATCGAGTAATCATGCAGTGGCCCTCTCAGGTTTGTCATAAGGAATTCCCCACCCACTACCATGAAGAAAGGTGTTTTGACTCAGCAAAAGTGCTTGCGTGGGTTTTCTCCGGGTACTCCGGTTTCCTCCCACAGATCAAAAACATGCATGTTAGGTTGTCTTCAGGCCCAGGCTTCCCTTGCAAAAGAGATCTGTGATCTCAGTGGGATTTGCCTGGTTAAATAAAGGTTAATAAATAAAAGAAACCAAATAAATAGGTTAAATTTTACTTAGTGGATGTACTAAAGCAATTATGATTCAGTTTTTACCTCTACGCAGCAATTCCCATCCAGTACTATGTTCCCTTGGCAGTCCTTACGGTCCTCTCCTGTGTAGTAGGACAAGTTGCTGGGCCTCAAAGTGAACCAGCGTTCCTTCCAGTTTCTCCTCAACTGTCCTTTTTTCCACAGATACCCCTGCATGCACCCAAACCAATAAACACATGCTGTCACTGCCTCAAAATGGAGCATTCTGCAACAAACTAGACAAACTGTATCTGCTGCTTGATCGGTCTCTTACCTCTTTGAGAACATCGCCAACTATCTCTCGGTAAACCTCCTCTATAGCCATGCTGATAATGCTCTTATCAATTCCCCGGGTAACCTTCCCAGAGTTCACCATCTCCAGAAAGACCCAGACGGAGATGCCGCTCTGCTGCGCTGAATCCTGGGAGAAGAAGTCCTCAAACTCAACACAGTTAAACTCAACACTCATCGCCATGCATATCTTCTTGAGGAGGTATTCCACCTGCAGAGGACAAGAGGGAGATTAGTTGATCTATTTATACTGCCCGTGTTTGCTGCATGATGCACAAGACAAGAAAGCAACTAAAACCTTTTAATTAGAATAATTTATTAATCCTGTAAAATTTACTTTTTATGAAGGATGCTTTTATGTAAGGCTGCAGCATTTTTACTGCTGAGCTTAATAAAATTATAAAACAAAGTGTTTATTATGCCATTTATCCCAATTTCCCATTATTCTTTAGGGGCTGAGATGGGGTAGAGGCAGGGCAGCTGACTCAGGACCTGATAGTCCCGGGTTCAATCCCCAGCCATTCCCACATGTCCTGGTGTCTCTTAGCAAGACACCCAATCCCCAATTGCTAAAACCCACATAGCTGCCCACTGCTCCACCTGGGTGTATCCCAGGTGCGATGGGTTAAATGCAGAGAACTAATTTTGCCATTGTATGGGAGCATACAACGATGACAACACATAGTGCTTGTCTATTTAAAGATAAAAATAATAAAATCACACCCAACATCATAAACAGCACTTCACATGCGTTGTCTCACTAAATCTCACCATCGACCAACACCGTAACCCTCATTCGAACATCAAATGTCTTGTGAAGTGGTTGGTGTGAAAAAACATATCAAAATAAATCTGGATGACATTTTCTTAAATTATGAGTGTAGACAAAAATACACTGTTCTTGACAGGCTTTCTTTTGGTAGCGGCTGAAAAAAAAAAGCCCAACAGGAAACCAAAACAACTGCTGTAAGTGAGAATCAAGCCCACACGGCTGTACGAAATGAGCGCCGTGTTTCATGGTGGAAAGAAGCTGAACTTTTAGCTGCTGAACTCAGTGGCTGCTCAAGATCCAACTCTATTTTTAGGCCACAGATTACAGACTAGAATCATAGAATTATAGGCAACACTGAAGGAAAATATCAAGAAATATGTAACTAAAATTGGAGAGAAGAGGCAAAATCTAAATCAACTAGAAAAGTTTACATTTTTAAAAAGAATGCAGTGCGAACATGGAGGGTTGAAGGACTGATAAAAATTGTTGATGAAGAAGCAGAACAGAAGCTAAAACAAACAGAATGGTCAAATTTACAATGAAATGAACTGTAGCTAAAAGCTACAATACATAGAAATGTAGCTAAAAGCTAAACTAACAGTGGCTAAAGGCTAAAACCAGCAAAACCATAGCTAAAAGTTTAAATATACAAAACTGTAGTTAAAAACTAAAACAGCTAGAAGGCAACAATTCTGGGAGGTGAGCCGGTCCCAAGAACCATGGAAAAGACCTCAAACACGGGTCAAGCCGGAAATATCCGACCCGCGCTGTGACAGTGGAAAAGAGGCATAAGCGCTAAACCCAACCAAAATGATTAAAACAGTAGCTAAAAGTTAAAACCAGCAAAACATAAGCCAAAACAAAAATTAGAAAACTGGAGCCAAAAACTGAAATGAGCAAATTTGTCATTAAATGCTAATATTAGCAATACACTTGCTAAAGTATGACTAGACTACCAGTACTAATTACACGTGAATAGACTACTGACTAGCTAAAGTCAACAATAAACCAAACCAAAGCTAAATATTAAAGTCAGTAAAATAGTAGCTTAAAGCTTAGCTTCAATTTTAAAGCTCCATTTCAATTAGGAAAAAAGTAAAAAAAATAAAATAAAAATCAACTAATATTTTAAAAAGTATTAAAATTACAAATACCATAAGTCATAGCACACATCTCCTCAACGAGCTGAAGGCTATGATACCCGAATGGTTAAAATAGCTGAACACATGCAAGTACCAGTATTAGTAAAAAAAAAAAAAACTTTGAACAGGACAACAGTAGAGTGAATGCTGAGTCAGCAGTCACAGAACTGAATGGTATTTACATATTCACTGGTTGAACCCACCTCGTCAGGAACCATAACCAAAGGGTACTTGTCTTCAGAGAGAAAATTAAAAAGGCACCAAAGTCGAAAAGCGTCCCGCTCTGGTACAACCGAGTTGCTGCTTTTATCTGGCTGGTAGTTCTTCTTTGCCGTGAGAGTCCAACAGAGCTCGTCTACATTTTCTTTTTTAAAAGAACCCTCCACAACCTAAAGCAACACAAACGCAGGGATTAAATGTAACCGCATGAGTCATTTATGAAGCGTAAAGTTGTGCTGGACCTCACCTTATCCAGGATGTATTTGTTGAGGTAAGGCATATAACCCTGACTGGAAACTGGGCCATCATCATCATCCCTGAAGTGCTCCTCTAAAGCCACCGGATCATGTGGGATACTCAGGACTGTGCAAAGGTTGTGAGACAAAACCTGAAAAATTACAATGAAGACAGATTTTTATTTTAAAGTGAAGTAGAAAGGCAACATTACTAAAACAAAAATGGAAACTTGAGCGCTTTAGGGAACTGAAGTGTTGATTTTCAGCAGTTTCTATGTGCGCACATTACTGTGACAAAAAGGAATGAAAAAAAGTTGTGTGGCCAAAGTCAGAAGAAAACTGAAGATTTTCAAGAAAATAACGGTTAAACATTCTAGGTTAGGCAAAAAGAAAAAGTAATAAAGTCTTACTGATGTAGAGTAGAAACATGGATACATTTACACTCTTTCTAGTCGTCAGCCACATTTAAAAAAGACCCAGTGCTGATCGGAGAGTTAATTCAATTCAATTCAGTTTATTTATATAGCGGCAATTCACAACAAAGTTGTCTCAGGGCACTTTACAGGAACATTCACATACATAGAAAAGCCAATTAGTAAAGTTCTCTATCTAAGGAAGCCAGCAGACTCATTGAATCTTCACTTCGTCAAAGTCTCCCATCCTGAGCAAGCACAAAGGCCACAGTGGAAAGGAAAAACTCCCTTTTAACAGGAAGAAACCTCCAGCAGAACCAGGCTCAGGACAAGCAGCCATCTGCTTCGACCGGCTGGGTTTGAGAGGACAGGAAGGAGAGACAGACGAACACAGAATGGCATGTCCAGGTGCAGGTGTACCTCCTATTGGAAGAAAGACAAAAACACATGTCAAGGACAGAAAAAAACACAAATTCAAAACAGGCTGAGCAGAGTAAGTAGACAGTAGCATAGTGCAGAAATGTGGTCAGTTTGTCCTCCAGCAGTCTAAGCCTATAGCAGCAACTCAGGAAGCCCAAGCCAACCCTAACTATAGGATTTATCAAAAAGGAAAGTCTTAAACCCAGTATTAAAACTGGACAATGTGTCAGCCTTTCAGACAGAAACTGGAAGTTAGTTCCACAAGAGAGGAGCCTGATAACTGAAAGATCTTCCTCCTATTCTACTTTTGGAAACTCTAGGAATCACAAGTAATCCTGCAGTCTGAGAGTGAAGTGCTCCGTTAGGAAAATATGGAACAATAAGATCTGTAATATAAGATGGAGCTAGGTTGTTGAGAACTTTGTAGGTTAGAAGTAATATTTTGAATTCTATTCTGAATTGGGAGCCAATGGAGAGAAGCTAAAACTGGAGAGAGATCTCTCCTATCAACTCTCATTAAAGTTACATTTGACATATTTTGCTAATTATTCTAACAATGTCACAACAAAGCTGGTGTTGATCCAAAGTCTTTATTTTGACCATCACAACTGTGAACTGTTGGTGCCACAAGATCTGAGGCTATCAATTTTGATTTCTTTAAGGGATTTTAAACATTCAATAGAAATATCAAAGCAGCAAATATGTTCTTGTTATTGTATTTTACCTTGTTTTATATCTTGATTTGACTATGTTTATAACTTCTTTTATTTGATTTTAATTGCTTTTTGAATTATTGTGGTCTTTATGTGTTGTGTCTAAAACAGGTCTCACTTGTAAACAAGTCCTCGTGACTCAATGAGACGAACCTGTATAAATAAAGGTTGAAAGAAAAAATGAACTTTTTTTGCATCTCATGTAAGAAAATGTCAAGAAACTTCTGATCTTATAACAAGACAAGCAAAAGAAAAAAAAAATCTCAATTTGTATGCATCCTTTACAGTATGATTGTCTTTGTTGTCCACTGTTGTCATCACTCTTTGTTAAAATCAGGTCTCTCTTGTAAACGAGTCCCCGAGACTCAGTGGGATTAACCTGTATAAATAAAGGTTGAATGAAAAAAAAAAGGTTTGAAAGAGCTCAGTCAACATTTCTGTTACAGCAAAATCCCTAAACAAGGTTTAGATTAGCACAAATAGAATTAAGAAATGATGTGCTTTTAAATGTTTACAGATTTTGTACATTTAAAATAAGAGGAAAATTTCATAAATACGTAGCTGGTCCAGTTCACATGAATATAAATATCCCCTCTGGTGGTTTTTCAGTACTGGTTTAGGATCTTTTTACCCATTCTTTCTGCAAAAGGCTTTCAGTTCTGTGAGATTCTAGAGGTCTTTGACTATATCCAGATTATTTCCCCTTTTATGTAACAATGCAGAGATTAACGGGACACATCAGAAATGTATGTTAATGCAATAAATGCATTGTTACTTAGTTTGGAATTTGTTTTCCTTTTTATTTTTATTTTAACAAAAACTTTATGAAATTCTAGCCTCATTTCATTTAAAATTAAACAATTTGTCTGGATTATATTAACAGGACCCAAGGATGCAGAGCGAGGAAAATAATATTCTTAATGAACAAATCAAAATGGCAGATGTGGCACCAAAACAACAAAAAATAAACTCAAGAAGCAAAATCACAAGGACCACTAAAAGAACCGGCGGAGGGAACAAATGAAATGACAGACTGATGAGAAAGAGCAAACCAAAAAGTAGAGCAGGGGTGATGAGATAAGTGGAGGCAGCTGAGTCTAATGAATATAGGAAACAGGTGTGAATGGTTAACAGAGGGGCAGGACTGACTGAGAAATGAACGCGTAAATGATCATATCAGAACACAGGAAAACAAACTACAAACACAAGAAGTCAAAAAATTAAGGATGTCTAAAAATAAAAATAAAAGGAACTCAGGATCTTGACAGGTCATAGGCTGGATTTCATGGTGAACGAGCTCAGAAAGCTTAATTTAGTTGTTTAAACTGTTACATTGTATTTTTTTATGCTTTACAGTACACTGTTCATGCTTAAAAGTGTGAGAAAATAACTTATTGTGCGGCTGTATATAAATAAAATACAGTTTCTGTTGTGGAAGAAGTGCACAACGTCGTGTGTAATGCGATGTAAGAAACAGGTCCAGATGACTGTTGTGACTTGGCACTATATAAATAAACTGAATTAAATTGAATTAAACAGATGGCACTATTTAACCTTTTTTGTTGTTATCTACGTGGATGATTGAGCTTACAAACCTTTTTTTTCTGAACCATTTTGGCCTTGATGTCCTCAGCCTGTTGATGTGAGTAGCAAGTTGGCCATGTGGCCTAAAACATTTGATGGTTGTACACGATGACTGATTGTTTTGGACGGGTGGGCTCTGTTTGCAAGTGTTAAAAGTCTACTTCTGAGATCCCACAGGAGGTTGGCTTGAAACACAGCAATGTAAGCTACCTATGGGACAGATCTGGTTGGCAGGCTGTAGACTGATGACGGAGAAGAAACGTTTCTCACTTAAAGAAACTGGTCCAGATGACATTAATCTGTTTTGTTGTTGTGCGCATGCTTAATAACTTCCCTCAAAAGGTGCAGTTTTGGTGTTTGTGTTCTAGTCGGCAGTATTTCATGTGGTGAATAGAACGAGGCACAGGAAATTAAGTCAGTACTCATGTCATGTCTCTGGTTCTGTGCTTCCCTTCTATTTATTATTTTTGCAAAAACCTTGCAATGTAAAGTGGAGAGAAGGATTTTATAGCTTGCTCTACATGTAGACAAGTTACTGCTGATGAGAAGTGGACTTGTAAAAATTCAAACGTTCAGTAATTTATTACAATTAAAGAGGTAAATAAAGGATGTGTGCTTTGAGTAGCATTATCACTTTTCCACCGTCTTGTCAGAACCATCTTGAGCTGCCTGCTGCTGTCAGACACCTAGTTTGTGCGTGCTGAGCCATAACCACATCCTGCCTCCAATCTACAGTGCTCTAAAACATCTACCACTTTGTGAGGCCACAGCACACAAACAACCTGCCTGTGAGCATCTCAAACAAAATGTGGTGCCTGAACACAGCCTGCACGCTCATGGGGAGTGAGGGGGGGATAAGCCCAGTCATGAGGCTGAATATTTGTAAGCCAGGAGTGGAGGTGGCTGGAAATGGAGTCTGAGCTACAATAAATGACACAACAGTGAGATCAACAAAAAAGGACAGTGGCTGTATTGAGGCTCTGGGTGCAAGACACAACTATCACCAGCATGTTTCCACTTTGTCCTTGCTCTCAATGTAACAATGTTCATTTGACGTACATGCTGGGAGAGTACTCTATTCAACAGGCTGCTCTCCAGTGCCAGAGGTTTCTTTGCACAACAAGATGGCACATTCGGGCCCAGTGTGAGCAACAGCTCAGAGATGAGGGGTCCCATTCATGCACAAAACTGAGAACAAACTGTTACTCTCGTGCTCTGGCAGGGCAGAGGTGCATATTGTGCTTTCTTTCAGCCGTGTAAGCGTTTTACTCAAACTATGGGGAACAAAATTGTTCCTCGTGGCATTCGCAGATTTAAAAAAAAAAAAAAAAGCATTGCTTGACACAGGAAATGTAGATGATGAGAAGAAGACAGAGTACACACTTATTTCCTGGAGCACACACTCAAATACACAGCGATTAAACAAAAAAGTATTTGGTTGGATTTATTTAGTGCGTTAAGCACCTGAAAGCACTTTTTATCTTCTAAAACGAGGTCAAGTAGGAAATGAGGCAGCACAAGTAAAAGTGTCCATCCTGACATCAGAAGAAAATGTTTCTTCTTGTTACATTGTCCAAGCAGAGGTCCCATCACTTACCTTCAGCTGGGATTTAGACACTTTCCCACTTTTCTCCAGATCCAGGGCTGTAAAACCATACCAGATGGACTTGAGCAGCTCAGACCGCAGGTCCATGTCTGCAGCAGCTTATTTTCTGATTTCCTCTTCTACGTGTCTTCTTCTTCCCTCTGCTGTTGACACGGGTCCCCTGAGTGACAGGCGGACTGGTGTTGTGTTGCAGCTGCAGGGCAAGACTTCAGCTGCTTGTTGGCAGTGACACCTCCTGGACATCATCAGCCACCAGCAGACGAAGGCTCTGGTCCCATAGTCCTGTCTTCCAGTGGTGGGAAGTATTTGCATCCTAGCATAGTAAAACAGAACAATATAATAAAAATGTTGCAGTTAAAACATGTCTTAACTTTTATTGATCAGATGCAAAAACTCTTACTCAATGGGTATATATGGGTTTTATAGGGAGGCTGTTCTCTTTGTTGCACTGTTAAAAAATATGCCTTTTAGCTGGTTACAATTGTTTAAAAGGTGAACACAGCAGAACAAACTTTTTTCTAAAGATTTTTCCTGATATCCAGCGGCAGAAAAAAGAGCAAGAAAGACTGTAATGATAGATACTATGCTAAATCCCCGTCAAACCGTGCACATCCGTCACCATTTCTGTAAAGCAACGTCTAACAAGACAAATCTGGGGGGAAACAAAAAAAAAAAAATCAAAGACTGTGCAGCATTCAGAGAAATATCATGGATATAACAGTAAATTACAATAGAGAAGAGGAACTACATCTAGAATCTATTCAACTCAGCTGAAAACAAAACCCCCAAAATGACTGCAAGACAAAAAAGGAAGCAACAGCATTTACCACTTTGTGTTGAATGTATTAAGCTGCTAAATGAGGATGAGTGAAAACAAACATTCACTTACTGTAGAATGGGTTTGAATAAAAATCACACATTGGTGAGAGATGTGTTCAGTTGTAACCATGTTCAAACATCTGAACTGAAATGTACATTGTCTTTTTAAGTTAGACATTGCATCAGTCTGCAGCCTGTCTGAACTACAATGTGATGTGGTAGGAGCTGACCATTGTCCCCACCACATAGCCTACTTTGATTGCAACATGAGTTTCTATGCTTAACGCTTTGCATTATCTGTTTGAGTCAACCTTAACTGATTGTTAACAAAAACATTTCATAAATCACAGGATGCATTTCAATGAAACTTTCAGGAAGTAAATACTGGTTGTGCCTTCAATGAATTAACTCTAGGAGTTAACCAACAGGAGTGTAGCCACCCCAGCCAGTCAACCTCAGCCTACACAAAAATGGCTGCAACTCGGTGAATCACAAAGGTTTTGTGTGGTAGTAGCTGACAGTCATTAACAACACTTACTTCAAGTGCTAACAGATCATGCGAAATAATGCACGAGCTAACGCATGACGTTATTTTTAACATTTGACCAAAACAGCTCTTTCTCAGCGCAAGATGGTCTTAGTCTAAAACCGGCATGAAATATATATTTGTTCATTAGTCTTTTGAGCTGTATAGCTACTTCTTTTTATATCTTTATGTTTTACTTGTATTTGTGAGCAGTCTTTAAGTGTAACATGCATTGAGCCTAAATGCTTATTCATTCAACCTTTTATTTAGACAGCCTCGTGGACTCATTTACAAGAGAGACCTGTATGACATTGCCACGTTGATTTTTAAAATAAAATAAACATCGTCATTAAATACATGTTTGCTTTCTTATGGGTAAATACAGGGTCTGTACAGTACTAAAACTGAAACTAAATAGCCTCCTTTAACCCTCAGGATATTAGTTAAAGCTTTCCTAAACGTCTCTCAAAATTTGAACTTTTATAATAGCCTTTGTTATGTTTAGCTGTTTGAGGTATCTAGCTGTTATCTTTGTTCTTTTGTATTTGTTGCGTCTCAAACTAATTAGCACTTTAATTAGCTAGCCTCCTTGGCACATATGTTTCATGTTGTACAATTGTTTTTGTCCTGCAAGCATAATATGACTGTAACTTTCCTTTTATTATTTTGTTCAATTTATGCTCCCCCTGGCCATTCATCTCTTCTTGTCATTGTTGTTGTTATTCTGAAATGATGCAAAAAAAGATTGTGTGTGTGTGTGTGTGTGGGGGGGGGGGGGGGGGCCTAATTAGCTAGCTTTCTGTGTTTGGGTCTAACAGGAAGTTAGCTTAGCTTATGCTATAGCTAGAATTAGCTTGTTTGGAGTCAAGTATGCTCTGGGTCATAACTGGTATTTTCCAATTATTACACCCCAAAAAATACAGTTGTGGTTTGTTTCATAAATAAATAACTACTTAAATAAAAAATAAAGCAACTTTACGGACCTACTTTAAAATATCCTGATGCATGCTCAATAATCCAGATAGAAAAATCCAAAAAAGTTCAATCTGGTCCTCTGGAGGTGGAGGCCTCCGGGTTCAACTGTCCCCCTCTTACAATGCTGTGATTGCTAGTATCACTCAGCCCTCTGTGAACAGTAAACAGCCATCAGTGTGCTAATGATCCATTGTTAGGCTGATGGTCCTTCTTGAGCATGTGACCAGCTGGTTTTGGTTGTCAGCAGCAAAACTGGTTGATCAACTCTGAGAAGGTGCTATTTAAGAGACTGAGCTGAACACAGCACCTAAGACTGAGGATGTCTCTCGGATGAGAGACGAAACGTTTCTATATTTTTTTTGCTTTGTTTTTTTGAATGTCCAGAGGACCAGACTGAACTTTTTTGGACTACTTTAAAATAGCACTTTTTGGTGTGTCTTTTTAAGGTTATACATTAGAGAACGTTCATCCAAAGTTCCCTAAGTTGTTGCTAGTTGTAGAAGCTGCTACCAACCTTCAGAAAATGTTTCCAACAGGTGTCCCATTGGAAAAGCTCCATGCTTTTAGGTATGCACCTTAAAATACTTATGTATAGTTATTTCATCCTAGGCATAAAATGCATAACTATATTCATAGCGTTTACAGAAACACACTTTGTCATATTCTACCAACTTGTGCATAAATGTTTTACTTTAGTGACCATAAGTTTTACAAAAACATGTTTTTTCTAAAATAATCTATCTATCTATCTAGCGGCGGCAAAAAACGATCACGTGGTATAACAATTTTTGCGTCGTTGCCATGGAGTTGTTTATGAAAGACCGTCGCTCATTGGTTACACGCAAGTCCTCCTGTGCATTCATTGGTTGATTTGGCTTTTTATTTGGCCAATGGCGTAACGCGCTTTTTACAAACTGAAAGACCAGGAAGTTTACAGTTTCGTTATAAGGTAAGAAAAAAAAAAACTCCTAGTAAACCTAAAGAAACTGAAGTGCGGCATTAACTTTCTTTGAAATATATGACAAGATTTACAGATTGTAGTAATCAAGCCTTTAATATTCATAAAGTTTGTAGAATAAGTAAGGTAAGCTTTCGGTTTTGTAGCGTGTTCGACGATGCAGCTTTCTGTTGTGCAGCGTTAAACCAACTTGTATTTTTGGCCTGTATTACATTTTTCTATGTAGTTTTGAGATATTTTGTCCATGTTTAGTCTTTGTTAACCCTGTGCAGCGTTTCGTGTTGGATCGACATCTCATATTTAATGCCATTTGCTGCTCAAATTTAATCACAAACAGCTCTGGCCTCTAACCCTTTCTCTAGTCGTCAACATGAATTCTCTTCCAGTCCTTCGTAAGCAAACTCTGAACGAAATCCGTAGTAATCTTCAAAGGTAAGTCATTTTAAGCCATTTAAACTACTATTCACCTTTCTCCTACTTGCCTTTGTGTAAAATCTCATTGCTTTTTTGTTGTTGTTGGTCATTTAATGTATTTGTGGAGCATCATAGAAAACTGTCATCTACAGAAAGCCTCTATACATTTATCTACAAACTGATAATCTATAGGTTAAAGGGCATTTATAGTTGATATACAACAGTATTTAAAAAAAAAAAGACAATCACACTTTTGTATTTTGAAATCTGATTGTGAAGTTTGGATGGTTTAAAAACAAACTGAGCCTCGGTGTTTTGTATTCCTTGCAACACACAACAGAGTTGTTCAGAGTGATAACTATACTGTACAGGTGATTTATTATTATTTTTTTCTTTTGCTAATACTAAGTCATATCCCCTTTTGTGGGTGTGTGGGGAGTGTTCAATTAAAGCTGGTGCAAAGCCTCTGCAAAAAAACAGTTAAAAGAAAAGCTTCTGAATTAGAAAGCAGCTGTAATACTTTCTGAAACCTGTCACACTGCAGCTTCTCATATTTGATTACATTTTCTGGACACTATTATCCAATCTTGTTTTTAAATTGGCTAAAAAGATCAATCTGATTTCTATGCAGTCTGGAAAAGTCTAGAAATGGTAGAAGTGGAAAATATAACTTCCTCACTCAGTATTTATTTGTTACATTTGATTTGTTTCTACACAGAATGGATAATGAACAGAACATAAGTCCGGCAGACATGAAGATTTTTAAATGCATCTCTTCATTCCATCTTTCAAACAAAGACTGTGAGAACCAAGTTACAGCAAAATGTGCTCAAAAGCCACTTTTGCAACATGGTAGGAGCAGGATTCCAGTCCTCGCAAAGACTCTTCATCTGCAGACCTCTGAATTTAACCAGTGCTACACCAAGTGGGAGGAAAAACCTTTAGTTGTAAGGGCCTTCATCCTATTCTGTAGATTTCAAAACTGTATTTATGATTTTATTATGCTGTTCTTACATTTTCTGCACTTCTATTTCTACAGCGTAAAGCTAAGACAAAAAGGCAGTCCACCCAGCCTGTACTGTTCAACCATCATCGCAACAAAACACAAAAGGTGGCAGAGATTCACAAACCTTTAACTGATTCACACTCAAAAACTCATGCTGTTCACTCCAACACAAGTGCATGCAATGCAAAACCAAGTAACCCTCAAATTGTGTTAGACGGCAAAGGGAATTCAGTCAGAGGTGTGGATCAGTATCTTGGAAAGACTGTTGAAAATGCGTCTCAGCTGTCAGGGCAGTCAAGGCCATCCAAACCACTAAAGACTTCAGCCACTTTAAACAATCCCTTGTCTTCAGTTTCTGGTAAAACGGTGCAGAATGAAGGTAGTTCTGCACAGTTTGTTCCCGGGGCTGAAGACGCTTTGGATAACATGAACCTGCTCAGTCTCAAAGAGCCTTCCAAGTCATCGCATGCTGAGTTACAGACACTGCAGGACCATTCTTCAAATGGTAATACTTTCAATTTGTTGTTTTCTCTGTACACTCAGAATACCTCTGCTTTATGTACACAGTGGGGAAAATAAGTAATTGGTACTCTGCTGATTTTGCACGTTTTCCCACCAACAAAGACTGAAGAAGTCTATAATTTTTATCGAAGGTACACTTCAATTGAGACAGAATCTTTGAAAAAAAAAAAAAAAAAGGAAAATCACATTGTATGAGTTTTTTTAAATAATTAATTTACATCTTATTGCATGAAATTAGTATTTGCTCACCTACCAAACGGCAAGAATTATGGACCTCACAGACCTGTTTTTTGTTTTTAAGAAGCCCTCTTATTCTGCACTCGTTATTTGTATTAATTGCACCTGGTTGAATTTGTTACCTGTATAAAAGACTCTTGTACACACACTCAATCAATCACGCTCCAACCTCTCCACCATGGCCAAGACCAAAGGGATGTCTTACGGACACCAGGGACAAAATTGTAGACTTGCTCAAGGCTGGGATGGTCTACAGAACAATGGGCAAGCAGCTTGGTGAGAAGAAAACTGTTTGTGCAGATATTAAAAAATGGAAGAAACAAAAGATGACTCAATCTTCCTCTCTGTAGCTCCATGCAAAATGTCTCCTTGTGGGGTAAGAATGATTCTGAGAAGGGTCAGGAATCTGTCCAGAACTCTACTGGAGGACCTGGTCAATGACCTGAAGAGAGCTGGGACCACAGTCTCTAAAGAGGACCATTAGTAACACTACACAGTCATGGTTTAAGATCCTGCAGGGCACGCAAGGTCCCCCTGCTCATGCCAGCACGTGTCCAGGCCCGTTTGAAGTTTGCCAATGACCAGCTATGATCCAGAGGAGGCATGAGAGAAGGTCGTGGTCAGATGAGACCAAAATGGAGCGTTTTGGTATCGACTCCACTCACCGTGTTTGAAGGAAGGATGAGTACAACCCCAAGAATATCGTCTCAGCCGTGAAGCATGGGGGTGGAAACATCGTACTTTGGGGTGCGTTTTGGCGAAGGGGACAGGATGACCGCACCATATTGAAGGGAGATGGATGGGGTCATGCATCGTGAGATTTGGGACAACGAGCTCCTTGCCTCAGTTAGAGATCAGATGATTCCTGTAGTTCTTGAACAAGTTTGCACACATTGCAGCAGGGATTTTGGTCAACTCCTCCATACTGATCTTCACATCTTTCAGGTGTCTGGGTTGTGACTGGACAACATCGAGTTTCAGCTCCCTCCTAGAATTTTCTATTGGGTTCAGGTCTGGAGATTGGCTAGGTCACTTCAGAACCTTGAACTGCTTTTTATGGAGCCACTCCTTAGTTGCGTTGGCCGTGTGTTTCAGGTCATTGTCATGCTGGAAGATTCAGTCATGACCCATTTTTAATGCTCTTACTGCAAACAAAGGTTTCTGCACCAAAATAAGTTCTGCTTGTTTATTGTATCAAATACTTGTTGCATGCTATAAAATGCAAATTATTTAAAAATCAGTAATTTTCTGGATTTTCTTAGATTCTTTTTCTCAGTTGGTGTACCTACGATTGTATAAAAAAAAAGTAAATTAGACCTCCATTCTTTGTAGGTAAGAAAATTTGCAAAGTCTGCAGTGTATCAAATGCATACGTGTGTGTGTGTGTGTTTAGTTTCTCATATCTGCACTAAATCTGACATTGATACTGTCATAATAATTGAAGGTAAATGAGTGATCATATGCCACTTTGCTTTTTTTTTTTCTTTCTTGATTTGGATTGTTTATTTTCAGACAAAGAACAGAACGTTCAACTAGACCACGCAGCTTTGCTTCGTGTTCTCAAAAATGAAGGAGTAACTCCAAGATCCAAACCTTACAAAAACCTGGTGAGCGTCATTTATTTTTATTCATTTTTTTTTTTTTTTAGGCTTTATATTGCCATGTTTGTTTTTGGACATTTTTTTCTTATTGTAAATTTGTCTGATTTGTGAGCAATCAAAATTAAACTTAAACCCATTTGTTATATATATACCATCCTGTATGCAGCCTCAGCGAATGTCCGTCAAGAAGAGTCTACGAAAAGCTGGACCCCCGGCAGGTTGGCAATGCAGCAGTGAACACGAAGCGGGATTTTTTTTTTTTTTTAATTTAATACAAGAATTCTGTGAACATATTGCTTTTGTGAATTTAAAAAAAATTGATTACCTTTTTTTAAAAACCTTTCACTTGTTGCATAATTTACAGTATTTGTATTTCTGCCCTATTTTTTTTTTTTTTACAGTGAGCCTTGTGCTAAATTTAGATGCTCAATGCTCACTTCAGTTTTTTTATTTTTTATTTAAGGCCTAGTATTCCTTGAATGCTCATCGCCTGCTGCTTTTAATGTCAGTTTTTGACAAATATCTGATATTGAGAAATGACAGAATTTTTTATTTTACCCTGTTCATTGTCAACGAAATGTGCTTTCTTGCAGGACCAGAGAGAATGGTCCACTTCTCACCAGACTCTACGGCTCTGCAAAGTATTCTTCAGAATGAGGGTGTGAAGGCAGGTGGGCCTCTGGGTGCCACGTTCATAGAATCAGTCTGTGCGTCCAACAGAGGAACCTCAATCTACACCGTATGAGAGCATTAAATTTGATCCAACTTCTGCTATTCTTCCTTCTTGTTATAATAATTGCTGATGGGTTTTATAACGCGTTTGTTAGGCTCAAAGAATGCCCGTAAAGAAACGCAACGCAGAGGCAACTGGCGGCCCAGTGGGTAAGATGTAGAATTGTTGGTTTAAAGCACCTAATGCAACCTTATCTGCCTTTTTATTTTATTTTTTACCCTGATGTGATGTTTGCTGCTTTCTCCAGCACTCAGACAGACTCCACTGGTGAAACAGACCCCCCAGAGGATTTGCAACACCAAACATCAGTCCACGTCTATGGTCTGTACACTCTTTGTCGTTTGGCACGTTGCGTTTCATGCAGCCGCTGCTTTACATCCTCCTGCTGCTTCCGTTTTCAGAAAGGGTGTCAAACTCCATACAGCGCACTCGGACCCAGGCGCTGCAATGTCAACGTTCACTCATGTCAGGAGGTGAGACGTAATCAAGTTTGTGCAAGAGGTTTTGCAGCCGATGTGGCTTGTTCTGAATTTTTTATTTTTTTTATTTTTTATTCATTTTGCCAACCATTAAATTAGTTAGGAGCTTGGTCGTTATTAGTTTTACTGCCACTTAGTAAAGCATTTCTATTGATGACTGCCATTAAAAGGTGTCCATGGTTGCGTTTTAATAAACCTCGAAGAAAGTGATCATTAGATGTATTTGGGCAGCACGGTGGATCAGTGGTTGGCACTGTTGTCCCACAGCAAGAAGATCCTTGGTTCAATCCCAGATATGGACTTGGGGTCTTTCTGTGTAGAGTTTGCATGTTCTACTCATGTTTGTGTGAGTTTTCTCTGGGCGCTCAGTTTTCTCCCACAGTAAAAAACAAACAAAAAAATGTATGTTAGTCTGCCTTCAGGCCCAGGCTTCCCTTGCAAAATAGATATGTGATCTCAATGGGATTTGTCTGGTTTATTGAAGGTTAATAAACGTCTGCTACTGATGAACATTAAAACAGATTTCAAATGGCCACCACAGCCAATTGACCTATGAATGTCTGTCTGACTATAACACAGCCATATTTATAGCTATTAAACTAAAACCTGCTGTGGTAGCTGTTACTTGCAACACATTCTCTGAGCGCTAACATCACACGAGATCTTGAAACTTTAGCACACAATGCAACAAGGAATATGCATTCCCTCACGAAATGCTAGTTTGATTTAGGGGTGCACAGATTGCAGTTTTCTGGTCGATCACTGATTTCTAAAAAGTCTGACCTGCCGATACCGATTTTGTTTTATAAGCGACACTGTCGGGTGTTGTAAGGTCACAATGCATCTTCAATTTTCCAGTATTTTATTGAAAAACATACACTTGAACAATATCCTAGAAACGATACAAACTTGTTTTAACTGGCCATGAGGTAGTGCTCTGAAATATAAATGAAGTTCAGACAATTGTTAAAACAACAAAATTAGGTAAAATCTGTTTCTCGTGCAAGGATCAGCCGATTTCTCAAAATTAAGGAAATGGGGCCGATCAGCCGGCTGATTTATCAGTGCACCCCTAGTTTAATTTATAAATATACTTTACAGGATTGGACTTCAATGTCTTATCATAAGATGACCTTCGTTTAAAACTAGGGCATGTGAGATGGTGTTAATGAATCACCTCAAAGCTTGTCCATTTTATTATTGTGCTGACAATATTATTCAAAATTGTTCATATTTTATTTAGCACAAACTCCAAATGTCAGTGTATTTGTTAAAATGGTGGTATGTAAACTAATTTGAATTATGGCCACAGGATTTGTTTCCCTATTTAAAGTTTGTTTTAAATAAACATATAAAAATGATTCTCCTAATGTCTTGATTATGAGGAAAAATAGATCTGATGTGCACACAGTTGTGGGAAAAAAAAAATATTTTAATGGATATTTAATCTTGTAGAACCTTTAGATAATAAAACTGCAAGCGGGCAACAAAAATGGTGATCCTTTGGCAGCGCGACAGCTCAGTGGCTAGCACTGTTGCCTCACAGCAAGAAGGTCCTGGGTTCAATCCCCGGTTGGACCTGGGGTCTTTCTGTGTGGAGTTTGCATGTTCTCGTGCTTGTGTGGGTTTTCTCTGGGTACTCCAGTTTCCAACCACAGACCAAAAACATGCATGTTAGGCTGCCTTCAGGCCCAGGCCTCCCTGTGATCTCAATGGGATTTACCTGGTTAAATAAAGGTTAATAAATAAAATTGGTGATCCTAAACTGCTCTTATCGTCTTTAAACCAGAAATGCACTGTTTCCAAATGTATCAACTAATATAATGCATTATGGCACTGAGTCACAATTTATCTGATGGTTTTGTTAACAGAAGGTTGTCCAGAGATTATTTGACGACCCAGAAGATGAGCAGAGCACATCTGGGCCAGACAAGGATCCGGAGACTCAATCCAAGCGGCTCCCAGTGCAAACCTCATCTGTATGAAGTGAAATTAGAGACGATGAATCATAGTCAGTATTTGATGCTTTTACAATAAACTGTCAGCTCATCTTTTCTTTTTCTCGTCTTCAGTGTTCTTCCAGTAAGGAGCCGGTAGATGCATACAGAACAAAGGAGGAGAAGACTTCAGTGCCAGCGCAGCCAAGAGAGTCTGTCATCGTCTTCTCAACTAGTAAAAAGCTGCTCAGAGCCTCACAGCTGGATCTGAACGTCTCTGATCAGCTTGGTCCAGTTTCGTCCAACCAAAGGAACTTGTCCGGAGCTCAAAGTGAAACATCTGCAGAGTCTGAGCCAGCTCGTCACAGCATCCCATCTGTTCTGCCTCAGCACAGAGGTACCACTGATGGATAATGCATCTCATAATAATTAATCTCATAATAATTTGTAATGTATTGTGTTTATAAGTTTCTTCTTCTGTTATAGACCCGACTACACAAAAGACTAGTTCTCTGAGTTCTGCTGTGCTGATGTTGCGAAAGCGTTTCCTTCCTCTGGAGGAGCTGCTTTTGGATGACGAGGTGTCGACCTACACCTCAAAGTCCGTCACCGCTGCTCCCGGGTTCCTCCACCCCTGGCCTCGCTGTGAAAACCCGCTTGCCTCCACTTTGCACTTTGAAGAGTCCACTGTAAGTACTCACCTGAGCTTATGCTAGTTCAGTCTTATCGCCTGCTGTCATGATGGGCTTGCAGGTGTCGATGCCTCTTTATGACCTCCACAGCTAATCAACTTTAGCAAACAGAAAAGTGGTTGCAAGCATGTAATTATCCGAGAATCATCCTGAACACAGCGCTGACAGATCATGCTAGATATGTACAAAAATCTGTCATATTTGATGGATTGGGCTGAGTTCAACCGACGTTCAGCTGATTTGATCTGAACTATTCAAAAGTTAAAGTATGACGCTCTATGCATGCTCATTATGATTTGCAAATCGTCTTTAGATTAGTTGACACTTAAAACGCTTGAGTAATGTATTCTTGCAACATTTAAACATGCATTTGGATTAAAATGCTGCTCACAACAGAACAAAAACATGCCAAATTAAAATAAACCTTTTTTGTCTTTTTGTTTTCCAGAAATTTTTTCCTATCGACTTTGTTCTTCCTCCGGCTTTGCACAGCCCTCAACTGCAGAAAAGATAACATGCATTACATTCATGTGCTGATGTCTTCATCACTGTCTCAATGTTTTTTGTTTTTTTCTTCTTAGTTCCTAGTGTTTATTTTTATTTTTTATTTTTTTATTGTAAAAGAAATAAACTACCCGTTTTTAAAGTGTCATTCGTATTAATAAATGCATTTGTTTTTATGTGGGGCGCACTTTGATTTCTTACTCCACTTTTTGTTAAAATATAATTTTATCTGAAACTTGTTTCTTTAATTCTGGTTGTTCTGGCCCGTTTTAATTTTCATACTTGCCACATGATGGGCTCTGGAGTGTGATTCCCTCAAATGAAGAGTTGGAGGGGAAAAATGTCTCCAACTTGAATTTGAAACTGGAAAATTTGAAAGTGCAACCATATTATCTGAAAGCAGAGTCCTTTCTGACTGAGAGACAAGATCGCACTGAAGCTGGAACTTTTTAAACGTAATTGCTAACTTGTAAATTATTGGGGGTACCATACTTCTCAAGTCAATTAAAGTGTTTCTGGCACTCAGATTTTTGTTCATCCAGGCTTAAAATTATTTAACATTTATCTTTAAAATAAAATGTGTTGTAGCTTTAACTTGGTGCACATTTAACCTAAAATGAGCCACTGTTTTGCATGTGACCACTGGCCTCGCTGCTCCACCGGCTTCCCTCTCATTCCTACACATGTACTGTCTTACTACGGCTGACTTTCATTCCTCTTCAAGTGCATACTGCCACCTCTCAAAGTTATCTTCCACCTGTTCCCTGTTCTCACCACAGATCACAATGTCCTCTGCAAACGTAGTCCACGGGTATTCCTGCCTGACCTCATCTGTTACCACCAGAGCAAACAAGAAGGGGCTCAGAGCTGATCTTCGATGCAGTCCCACCTCCACCTTGAAGCCGTCACGCCTACAGCACATCTCACCACTATCTTGCTGTTCTCATACATGTTCTGTACCAGTCTAACATACTTTGCCATCTTCTCATCAGTTTAAAAAAATAAACCATGAACAGGAGCGGGGGAAAAAAACAGGTATTTCTGTTGCAGGCAGGACCATCAACATGTTCTGAATGAGGCCTTAAATTTATTGGCTCTTTTTATCCTAAAGATCTGTAAAGTCAGTTCACCATTTAAAGATGATCCCAGTTCTGGTCTGACGAGGTACATTTTCAGGAGTTTCATGTCTTGTTTAAATTTGTTGCCCAACTAGTCTTTTAACAAACTTCTGAAATTTTTATTTTTTTGACAACTTCAGTTTGGATTTGTCCATCTGCTGTCAGTGCAGTTTGAATAAATGTAGAGAATATTGACCCCCCCCCCCCCCCCCCCCCCAGTCACACTATTTCCAGATGTGCATTGCACTATCTCCATCTTAACTGTCCACTGGTGGTTACAGTTATATTTAGTTTGGCCATGAGTGAGTAAGGGTTGGAGGGGTCAAGAATAGAGGCAGTTGGTTCACAAAGCTTGTGCCTTCCCTCGTGACACATAGAAACTGAGAGTGAAGGACGGGCACCCCATTCTTTCTCCTGCCTCACATCGAGGACTCTCGTCTCCCCAAAGCATGTCCAAAGATCTCCATCCAACCATGGATCCGACAAAGATGGGCCTCGGACGGTCCATCGCCGTGTTGACGTCAGGAGGAGATGCCCAAGGTAAGTGGAGGATGAAGTTGTGCTGGGTTAATCACATCTTAAAGAGTTGCTTTAAACATTAAATGGGTTTCAAAGGAGGATCAAGTTCTTACCTTGCACATTTTGTTAACACCGAATCCCAACCAGCTGGAGAAGTTTATCTTGTAGGAGCCAACTGTGTCAAAATTTGAGCTTTGTGAACATGTTGGGTTAAGGCACTTTTAATATTTAAGGGTAAAACAAGTGAGAGCTTGCTGGTGTATGATAAATGTTAGAGAATCCTACGTCTTAGAATCAATGCACCCTCATCATTCGATGTGTAACTTTCAGTTTAACGTTTCATACCTTCAAACTTCAAAATGTCAAATTAATATTTTCCATTAAGTTGTTTTACATGAATGTAATCTTTGCATTTTGCTTCTACCCACTCTGCTGAACAGGAAGCATCATTCTGACATAGTCCGGTCCAGTATTTCACCCCAAACCTTTGTGTTGGTTTATGTTTTGTGGCTCTCATATGTTCCGCCAACCATTTTTTTCCTCTTTGGGGCTAATTTTAGTGGCGCTGACCTTTTTCTGGTATGGAGGAGAGAAACCCCCACCCAACCACAGCTGCTGTCTGGTGAAACAAGAGCTGCCAAAAGTGTGCTTGTCACAACACAAACTCAGTGGCTTTAGCGTCCTAAACCCTACTCCCGTTCTTTATTTCCACTGGCTATTTTTGTCTTGTGCTACTTCAAGGTCAAGTTGAGTCAGAGGCTGTATATCTGACAGAATGGATATAATCATTGTGTGCAGATAAAATCACACATGAAGGTGTTTGTGACTTGCAGGTATGAACGCTGCTGTGAGGGCTACGGTCAGAGTGGGTCTCTACACTGGAGCCAAAGTTTACTTTGTTCATGAGGTATCGGCTGTTTTAAAGACGCACCAGTTCATCATGTTTAACACAAACCAGACTCATCAGCACCAGATATCTATATACGCTGAGAAAAAAAAAATGCTTGTCCTGTAGGGCTACCAGGGCCTGGTGGATGGAGGAGACAACATTCGTCCTGCCACATGGGAGAGTGTGTCCATGATGCTGCAGCTGGTGAGTTGACTCACCAAACACTTGCATCAGGAAAAAGCAAACGTTAAAACAATCATAATGCACTCTTCTTCAAAGGGCCGTTGTACTCAGTTTAAAGTAGAACGATGACCCAAATGTGTTCTGATTCTTCTAATCCTGTACCATACTTTCAATTGAAACATAAAATAACTACAAGATGCAGTTAGTAGCTACTGCCTCTCAGCAAGAAGGTCGCTAGACTGAATCCCGGCCGGGGGGGCGCTATTCTGGGTGGAGTTTGCATGTTCTCTCTGCGCATGCATGGGTTTTCTCCGGTTTCCTCCCACAAAAACATGCATGTTATGCTGATTGGTAACTCTAAATTGTCCCTGGTGTGAATGAGAGAGTGAATGGTTGTCTCATTTGTCTCTGTGATGGACTTGTGACCTGTCCAGCATGTCCCCCGCCTCTCGCACAATGATTGCTGGATATGGGCACCAGTGATCCCCGTGACCCAAAAAGGAAGAAGTAAAAGATAACGGATGGATGGAATTCTGTACACAAGTTTTTGTCCACTGCCTTTGACGCTGGACTTTTAGACCAAGAAGAGTTGAAGCCGCTTTGATCAAACCTCGTAAAAGTTGCTGTTCATAATCTTTTGTAATGTTGCAAGTTATAATTCTCAGTTGAGAGTGACATTACTCACACAACAAATTTTAGCCAAATAAGTACAAAACTAATCGGTTTATATCAATTTTGTTATTGGCTAATGTTGTTTAGCTATGACAGCCGTCTAGAATTGAATTGATTTCAAAGGTTAATCAGGTGCAGATGTCCATCCAAAGATTATTTTCTAAAAGCTTCATTAAATTAAGTCCTTTATAAATGAAGCACCAGTCAAATTTTCTTAGAGCTATTCTTTAATCAGTGTTTTTGTAAGTATATGAACTCACTGAGTCGATGAACAGTGTGGGAGCAGCCACCTGAACTTCTTCTTGATGAGATGGATTTTTCTTTTTTATGATCTAGCTGACCTTTATACTGTGAACTTCTCGAGAAGCGTAGAGGTTTCCCCAGGGATCAGAGATTCTTATAACTCAATACATTGGTTTTGAATGCTGACAGCTGACTCAGCCAAATGACTGAAGGATGGCGAAACTCGTGATTAACATTTCTTTCATCTCTGGTGTCTAAATAAAGTGACCTGGGATGAATGAGCCAACCAGTGCACGTGATATGTTTCCTTTGCCCGTGGAAGATCTGACATCATCTGTAGTGAATTTGTGACTTGAGTTGCTGTACACATTGCTGGTTCAAATCTGCACCAAACTTCTTTCTTCTAAGAAAAATAATGTCATTGTGCCATGTAATGGATCCTTTTCGTGTTGTAGGGCGGCACCGTCATCGGCAGCGCTCGCTGCAAAGACTTCAGAACCAGGGAGGGCCGTACAAAGGCAGCCTGTAACCTAGTGAAGCTCGGGATCACCAACCTGTGCGTGATCGGAGGTGACGGCAGTCTGACTGGAGCCAACGAGTTTAGGACCGAGTGGAGCGGCCTTTTGACTGACCTGGTCCAAGCGGGTAAAGAAACAAGACTTACAAATCTGTAAAACTAAATTCAGCCAGCTTTAACATATTTCTTCGATTTTACATACAAATGTAACTTTTACTTTTCTGCAGGTAAGATTACAAAAGAAGAAGCCAAGAAATCGTCCCACTTGAACATTGTTGGCATGGTCGGCTCCATTGATAATGATTTCTGTGGCACCGACATGACCATTGGCACTGACTCCGCCCTGCACCGCATCATCGAGGTGCTGGACGCCATCACTACCACTGCACAGAGGTCAGACACCCTTGTACAACTTGCATGACAAGATCAGAAAAACATTTTAATTCTTCTAAGTTCAACGTTTAAGTCAGTCAGTCATTTCTCATGCAAGTTATTTTTGCAGAGTTCTTACGTCTTTGTGGTATTAAAGTTCTCATGTTTGTAATAAATAAATAAATAAAAGCACTTTATGCATTTATCTTAACAGTTTGCTGTGACTGTACAGAAGCAGTCAGTGTCTGGATGTAATGAGGTTTTGTTTTTTGCGTTTGTTTGCAGCCACCAGAGAACATTCATACTGGAAGTAATGGGCCGACACTGTGGGTCAGTACATTGTGCCCGACATGTTTAGTACGCCAACACTTTCAAAACAACCTATTTCACCAAAGTGTACAAAATATGACTTAATAGTCTTTGAAGGAATGTTTATCACCTGCCTCATTTTAAGCAAAGCTCTCTTGCGTTCTGTTAGTGCACAGAGTATGAGTTGGAGATGACTCTCAGCTACTACCACACCAAATTGTATCTCAATATCTGTAGAACTGACTAAATTATTAATATATTTGTAGTTCAGGTCAGCTGTGGAAACAATTTTGAAGCTGATGATGAAGTTACTGAAGCTGCAGATGAACATCCACTTTTTGAGAGTTTCATTGAAATCCATTCAGTGGTTCATGAAATATTTTGCTAACAAACCTACACATAAACACAAACAGGTATGAGCCATGAGCCTTTCATAGAAACAATGATAATAAATCAAAAAGCAGCACTAAATGTACAGAACAATTAAAACGTAATTTAAAAAACAACAAGAAGTTGAGCTTGAACAATAAAAGCCAACAGTCTAAGCAGCTCTAATTTGTAAAACCAAGATGCTCCAAAGCTCACGGGTTATTTAAATTTAGATCCTAAATGAACAGCAAGTCCGCTCATATGGACTATCTTTCAAGTACTGAAGATTGATTACTAGATTGATGGTACTGATTGATTAAGAGCAACATGCAGAGTTTCAGCGACCCAAATGAGATGTAATTAAGGCATAAATCATCTGTTCAGGGTCATGTAATTTAGGTAATCTTTTTACGAAATGGATTAGTTGAAAAGGCTTAACTTATGAGCTAATCTGTTCATCGATTAAAAAGTTAGGTTAAAAAATTTCACTCAAACAGGTGACAACAACAATGGTAACAGTTTATCTTTAACAAAGTTTATACATTCCATCCATCCATCCATCCATCCATTATCTTTTACCCGCTTCTTCCATTATGGGTCACGGGGGTCGCCGGTGCCCATGTCCAGCAATCACTGTGCGATGGGCCGGGTACACCCTGGACAGGTCTCCAGTCCATCACAGGGCCTAAGACAGTTTAGGTCTGAATAAAAAAAAAAAGTCATTAGCTGGTCCAGACGGACAGATCTGAAGGTCATCAACAAACACTGAAGGACTTTAGTATGCTTTTAGAACATGGAGTCTGAGGGGAAAACCATCCATCCATCAATCAATCAGTCAATCCCATTCATCCATCCATCAATCAATCAATCCCATCCATCTGTTCATTCATCCATCCCATTAATCAATTAATCCCATCCATCAATCCCATCCATCCATCCATCCATCCATCCATCAATCCTATCAATCAATCCATCCATCCATTCATGCATTTGTTCATTCATTCATTCCAGGGCCACGTAGAGACAAACATCCATTATCTCTCTCACTCACACCTAGAGACAATTTAGAGTTACCTGTCAGTCTAACATGCATGTTTTTGGTCTGTGGGAGGAAACCGGAGTACCCGGAGAAAACCAACGCATGCACAGAAAGAACATACAAACTCCACCCAGAAAGGTCCCCGGCCGGGATTCGATTCAGCAACCTTCTTGCAGAGAGGCAACAGCACTACCAACTGAGCCATTCAGGGGGAAACCACAACAGAAAACCTCTGTGACCACAAAGAAGAAGACATGACTGACGGTTTACAGCGTTATCGGAGAAAATACGAGTAAAACATGGAAAATGTTTACAGCAAGGTTTCACCACACAAACATCCATCCATCCATCCATTATTTTTACCCGCTTATTCCATTTTGGGTCACGGGGGTCGCTGGTGCCCATGTCCAGCAATCACTGTGCGAGGGGCGGGGTACACCCTGGACGGGTCACAAGTCCATCACAGGGACACATAGAGACAAACAACCATTCACACTTTCACTCACACCTATGGACAATTTAGAGTTACCAATCAGCCTAACATGCATGTTTTTGGTCTGTGGGAGGAAACCGGAGCACCCGGAGAAAACCCACGCATGCACGGAGAGAACATGCAAACTCCACCCAGGAGGCCCCTGGACCGGGGTTTGAACCAGGGACCTACTCGCTGAGAGGCAGCAGCTCTACCAGTTGCGCCACCGTGCTGCCCACCACACAAACAATTCCTTTTAATTAATTATTGATTTTAAAATAGGAACTAAATGATCTGTTTCCTTTTTTTGTGCTTTGTTTTTTGCCATAATTTCATGTTTTAAACGAGTTATGTTTGATCCGCTTTGTTGCCAGAACATGTGCCTGTGTGACGTTCAGGGGCTGCTCGCTCATTGTGGTGCTTTTGTTTGTGTTGCTGCAGGTACCTGGCCCTGGTGACGGCTCTGGCCTGCAGTGCTGACTGGGTTTTCATTCCTGAGATGCCCCCAGATGAAGGCTGGGAGGATCACTTGTGCAGGAGGCTGACAGATGTGAGTTTATTTAATTGCAGATTGTTGCATTTACACTTTCTGTTCACACCTCCAAATCAAATCTATGAACTCGCGCTCACATCCTTTTGCTGACTGCATTTGTAAAACATTGCAGCAACGAGCCAGAGGCTGCCGTCTGAATGTAATTATTGTGGCTGAGGGTGCAAACACCAGCGATGGCAAACCGATCACATCTGATCTGATCAAAAAGGCAAGCTCCTCCTTCTGGAATCAGTTTTGCTCAGGCAAAATGCTAACTATTGATAGGTTTAATTTTGTTCTTCAGCTGGTGACTGACAGGCTGGGCTTCGATACCCGCACCACTGTTCTTGGACACGTGCAGCGAGGAGGAACACCCTCCGCCTTCGACAGAATCCTGGTGACTATCAGCAGTTAGAAAACGTGCAGCTCCACCTGTTCCCAGCTGACGATCCAAACGTTTGTGTTGTCCAGGGCAGCAGGATGGGCGTGGAGGCGGTGATGGCGCTGCTGGAGGCCACTCCAGAAACTCCTGCCTGTGTGGTCAGCCTGTCAGGGAACCAGGCAGTCCGGCTGCCCCTCATGGAGTGTGTGCAAGTGGTGCGTCAGGTTCTGCTCACCTGCAGAGTGCGATGCGTTGTGCATAGCCTTTACAAGCAGTCCTCCTCATGTATTGTTCATCTCACAGACCAAAGACGTGACCGCTGCCATGAATCAGGGTAAATTTGAAGAAGCCATCAAGCTCAGAGGAACGTAAGTATTTTCATTTGAAATGTCACCTGGTCTTTATGAGTCAACTGCAGCCAAAGGTGAAAGGTCAGGAAGTTTTTGTTGATGTCTGTATCTGTGTTCGTTTGTTTGACTTTATTATGGGCATAACAGCCAGTTTTACAGCTGCTGAGCTAAATATAGTGTGGTGGTAGCTGAGAGTCTTGCTCAACACATTCTCTGGGTGCTATCGCATCGAGAGAGAAAGAGCTCACAATATTTTTATAATAATAACATTAGTAAAAATACAAATTTAACCATGTTATTCAAGTATATAACTGCTCCTGGATGAAAAAAACAACAAAAAACTATCAATTTGAAGAGTCACTGACATTTTGCCTCTTGATATATATATATATATATATATATATATATATATACATATATATATATATATATATACAGTGGGGAGAACAAGTATTTGATACACTGTTGATTTTTCAGGTTTTCCCACTTGCAAAGCTTGTAGATGACTGTAATTTTTATCATAGGTACTCTTCAACTGTGAGTGATGGAATCTAAAACAAAAATCCAGAAAAATACAATGTATGATTTTTAAATAATTAATTTCCATTTTATTGTGTGAAATAAGTATTTGATACACCAGAAAAATGAAACTTAATATTTGATACAGAAACCTTTGTTTGCAATTACAGAGATCAGACGTTTCCTGTAGTTCTTGACCAGGTTTGCACACACTGCAGCAGGGATTTTGGCCCACTCCTCCACACAGATCTCCTCCAGAGCCTTCAGGTTTCGGGGCTGTCGCTGGGCCACACGGACTTTAAGCTCCCTCTAAAGATTTCTATGGGATTCAGGTCTGGAGACTGGCTAGGCCACTCCAGGACCTTAAGATGTTTCCTACGGAGCCACTCTTTAGTTGCCCTGGCTGTGTGTTTTGGGTCGTTATCATGCTGGAAGATCCAGCCACGACCCATCTTCAGTGCTCTTACTGAGGGAAGGAGGTTGTTGGCCAAAATCTCACGATACATGGCCCCATCCATCCTTCCCACAATATGGTGCAGTCGTCCTGTCCCCTTTGCAGAAAAGCATCCCCAAAGAATGATGTTTCCACCGCCATGCTTCACGGTTGGGATGGTGTTCTTGGGGTTGTACTCATCATTCTTCTTCCTCCAAACATGACGAGTGGAGTTTAAACCAAAAAGTTCTATTTTTGTCTCATCAGACCACATGATCTTCTCCCATTCCTCCTCTGGATCATTCAGATGGTCATTTGCAAACTTCAGACGGGCTTTGACATGCGTTGGCTTGAGGAAGGGCACCTTGCGTGCACTGCAGGATTTTAATCCTTGACGGCGTAGAGTGTTACTGATTGTTTTCTTGGAGACTGTGGTCCCAGCTCTATTCAGGTCATTGACCAGGTCCTGCCGTGTAGTTCTGGGCTCATTCCTCACCTTCCTCAAGATCAATGATGCTCCACGAGGTGAGATCTTGCATGGCGCCCCAGACCGAGGGAGATTTTCCGTTATTTTGTATTTCTTCCATTTTCTAATAATTGCACCAACTGTTGTTGCCTTCTCACCAAGCTGCTTGCCTATTGTCCTGTAGCCCATCCCAGCCTTGTGCAGGTCTACAATTTTATCCCTGATGTCCTTACACAGCTCTCTGGTCTTGGGCATTGTGGAGATGCTGGAGTCTGATTGATTGAGTGTGTGGACAGGTGTCTTTTATACAGGTCACGGGTCCAAACAGGTGCAGTTAATACAGGTAATGGGTGGAGAACAGGAGGGCTTCTTAAAGAAGAACTAACATGTCTGTGAGAGCCAAAATTCTTACTGGTTGATAGATGATCAAATACTTATTTCACACAATAAAATGGAAATTAATTATTTAAAAAGCATACATTTTATTTTTCTGGATTTTTGTTTTAGATTCCATCACTCACAGTTGAAGAGTACCTATGATAAAAATGACAGTCATCTACAAGCTTTGCAAGTGGGAAAACCTGAAAAATCAACAGTGTATCAAATACTTGTTCTCCCCACTGTATATATATTTACATTTTGAATAAGAAATAAAGGTTGTAAAGAGTTTTTATAAAGTCGTATCTCTCTGAAACTTTGAAAAGTTAATGTTATGTTTTGACATTGATTGTTATAATTTGTATATGTACATAAATCATTTTTTTCCTCTATAATTTACAACAGGCTCAAAATGTTGCTACTAATGGTTCAACAGCAACAACAAAACCCCCTGAGCATATAACCCCGGCATTGACCTCACTCTGTTACAGGACTGACTTCAAGACTTTATGGGTGTTTATAAAGTTTTCAATGGATCGACCTCATCTTAGCTACGGGATGTTTTTTTTATTGTCACACTTTATCTCAAAACTGAGCAACCAAACAGATAATGTTCCAAAATCTACCAAGGTTGAGTCATGTCCTCCTCCAATTCAACCTTTTATAGGTTTATCTTCCTGGATTACTGAGCATGCATCAGGACATCCCAGCATCTTCAAATATCTAACTATAAATTGTGATATTATAAAAGCTGACACATTTATGGTCTCCACCACTGTTTTGTGGAGTAATTAATCTGAATCTGCCATGAAAAACCCAACTCAACTCAAATAGACAACTTGAATTTATTTGTTTCTTAATATAAGCTGTCAGCAGTAAGCTAAAAATGTGTATTATCAGTTGTTCTCACATTGTTCTTCACTCAAATTGACTGGATTTGCAGGAGCTTTGAGAATACCTGGAACACGTACAAGCTGCTGGCTCACATAAATCCTCCTGAGGTCAAGGTGAGCATCCTCCTGCTTCTTCATCAGACTCTGACCACTGCTCTTATAATAATTCAAAAAAGAGTTGTATAGTAGTGTGAATGTTTATGAAGCATTCACACTATTGCAATCCATTTTTCTTCCATATATTTTTCGGCGTGATTCTCATCCCGCAGTTTTCAAGCCATTTCAACAAATCATAAATCAAAACATTCAGCTCTTTCAGGATAATTCTGCTATGGATTTTGGTATTGGTGCAACTTTAGCTTTTTGAAACATTTAGTCTTTTCTGCCATCTTTTTCCTCATACAAAATGAATTGAGATCATTTTATATCCTTCAAATCTTTAGATCAGTTTACAACCTTTTACTGCCCCTTTCACATTTTGTTCTGCTTCAGCTTCTTTTAGCTTCCTTGTGCAAATTTGAAAAGTTTTCAGCTAATTTCAGCTGTTTTTTTGTTGTTGTTGTTGTTGATTTGTGCTTTTTCCTGATTATTTCTGCTAACTACAACATTTGTGTGCTTCTTTTTTTTCCTTCATTCAACTTTTATTTATACAGGTTAATCCCACTGAGTCTCCGGGACTCATTTACAAGAGAGACCTGATTTTAACAGAGTGATTCTTCTAACTTCTTTCTGCTAATTTAAGCTTGTTCTGCTCCTTTCAGCTTATTTCTACGTTTTAACTTTTCCTGTTATTTCAGCTACTATTTATCTATTTATGCTAATTTAAGCTTTTTCAGCTAATTCCACAATTTTTGCACTTATTTCACTTATTACACTTTTTTTCAGTCTAATTCAGCAAAAATGTGCTCACTCCACTTCTTGTAGTTTCATTTTCTTTTTTAGCTACTTTTCATCTTTTTTTTTTTAAACTAATTTCAGCTTTTTTCAGACAGTTTCCACTTTTTGTGCTCATTTCTTCTTCTTTCAGCAAACATGTGTTCATGCTTCCTTCTGCTAATTTAAGCTTGTTCTAAAATTTCAGCTTTTTTAAATAATGTTTTTAGTTAATTTCAGCTGTTTTCATAGATTTAAATTTTTGTGGTAATTTCTGATACTTTCACCCTAATTAACTTATTTCTGCTAATTTCAGCTTGTTATTATGCTCCTTCCAATTGTTTTCTGCTAGTTTCAGCTTTTTCTGCTAGTTCAGCTACCTTTTTTTTGCTGTTTTGTGCTAAAACCACATTTTTGGGGCTCATTTCAGCTCTTTCCACTTACTTCTGGTAGTTTAGGCTTTTTTCTGCCTTTTCAGTTACTTTTAAGCTATTTTTTGTTGCTAATTTCACTTTTTTTTTTAGCTAATTTACTCATTTTTGTGCCCATTTCTGCTTATTTAAACCTAATTCAGTAAATATGTGTTCTTTCTTATGTTAATTTAATCTTGTTCCTTCATTTCAGCTACATTTCATCGTGTTTTTATTAATTTCAGCTGCTTTTAGCTAATTCCAGCTGTTTTTCAGCAAGTTATTCAACAATAAACTTTCCCACTGCATTTGCACAGGAAATGTAATTTTTCTAGTTTTTACTTACGTTCCACCCTTGTGTGGTTTCGTTTAATGGCAGAGCAACATCAACATGGCTGTTTTGAACGTCGGAGCTCCCTGCGCCGGGATGAACGCTGCGGTTCGTGCAACAGTCAGGATGGGGATCATCCAGGGTCACTCCATGTTTGCTGTCCATGATGGTTTTGATGGTCTGGCTCACGGGCAGGTACAATAACTCCAGGCTGCCATCCTCATCCCTGTTATTTTTTTAAGGTGCGGGGCTTGGATCTTCAAATATAAATGTTTTTAACTGAAACCCGTGAGCTGAGTTACACAAAGTTGGAAACGGTGTGTAAAGGTGAAAAAGAAAAATTATACTCTTCAAGTGGTGCAAATTGTCAAACGTTTAGTTTGTATGTTACAATTTATGTGTGAGCCCCAAAACCCAGTTTTATCTCTGTTCGGCTGTTTTCAGACCCACAGTCACTAAAGGCAGGCGATCATGTGTTCGTTTCTGTCTGTTAGCAAAATATCTCATGAACCTCTAAGGAAATTTTAATGAAACTTTCAATTAATAACCACTGAAGGTGCATCTACAATGGATTTACAGTTGGAGCCAACCCAATTCAAGATGGCCGAAACAACCTGCTGACATCAGAACATTGAGTCACTTCTACAGATGTTGTTCGATTTGATGTGACTTGTAGCTGAGTCAGACACAACACATATTCCCATGTGCTGCTCTAAGAGTGGGAGGTCTTTGCTCAAAACTTTAGTAATAGTCAACCCTGTGTGTCTGTTAGCAAAATATCTCATGAGCCGTAGGATGGATATTAATTAAATTTTCATAAAGTATTTATTGGATGTACATCTTCAACTGATTAACATTTAGTCAGTCATATTTAAGAAGGCTCTTTGCAGTTAATCAACATTTGCCAACACAAAATGGTTGTAACGTGAGCTAAAATTTGATGTGGTAGTAGCTGAGAGTCATTCACAACACAAACTCCGGGTGTGACATTTTGTGACGTTGTCCAGGATTACACGACATTTGATGATGATCTTAATTTAAAACTTCAGTAAAAGGCAACAGTCGATGTAAATTCCTTCGAGGAATGTTAGGCCAGTATTTAATTTACGTTAAACCTTTGTCAGTTCTGTTAAAATACTGTGATATTTAACTGACAAAGAACTTTTAAATAACCAAACATTTAGAAGATAGCAAATAAAACATCTTGAAATGAGTAAAACGAGTCACAATAGATATTTTAGGATGGATTATAAAGGCAAGAACACACACTGTGGGTAATTTGTAGACTTACAGCATAATTGAACAGATATACAGTAAATACGTGTAGTTAGTCTGTAAAAGGCTTTGAATTACCAACCAGAACTCTGAAGTTATACTAATAATAATAAATTAATCTTAACTTCTATTTGCTTATCTTGTGGATTTTTATTTTTTTGTATTTTTAAACCAAAAATGTTCAAAATATGTTATATATTGCTTTATATGACAAGTTTTACATGCAGACCATGTAATTATTGTTTGTTTACGCTTATATTAGTGTTTTTTAATTTTATTTTTTATTGAAACTTTCTTTTTTTTTATGGTTTGCTGCAGATTGAACCCATCACCTGGAACACGGTGAGTGGCTGGACTGGAAAAGGAGGCTCAATGTTGGGAACCAAGAGGTGAAAAATTGTTTGATTTTGAATTAAATCTTAAGTTGTCTTCAAGTTTACCAGCTAAATGTAAGTCCGTTTCCTTTAAGAACTCTTCCAGGAAAAATGTTAGAGGAAGTTAGCCAGAGCTTAGCCAAGTTTAACATCCATGCTTTGGTGATCATTGGTGGATTTGAGGTAAAATAAATCAAATAAAAAAAAAGCCTTGTGAATGCTGGATGATCTTTCTCTGACTTAACAAACCAACACGCCAAGCTTCCTCTCCTGTCCTGCTGCAGGGTTACGTTGGAGGTCTGGAGCTGGTTCAGGCCAGAGAGAAATACGAGGAGATGTGCATTCCCATGGTGGTCATCCCTGCCACCGTCTCCAACAACGTTCCTGGCTCCGACTTCAGCATCGGCACCGACACTGCTCTCAACACCATTACCTCTGTCAGTGGTCAAACGGAAATGACACCCCCAGACAACGAATGATAAACAGTTTGACATGTTCATTAAATGTGTTTCTCTGCAGACCTGCGACAGAATCAAGCAGTCTGCAGCTGGGACAAAGCGCCGCGTCTTCATCGTGGAGACAATGGGAGGATACTGCGGCTACTTGGCCACCATGGCAGGTCTGGCTGCTGGGGCTGATGCTGCCTACATCTTTGAGGAGAAGTTCACAATCAGAGATCTGGAGGTGAGATTACAGCTTTTCACTTGTAACATCTCGTCCACATCAGTACTTTTATCAGAGGAAAAATTGTGCTATTTTATTTTTCTAAAAATTAAAAAAAAATTATACATATATGTGTGTATATATATATATATATATATATATATATATATATA